>NC_044031.1:98236181-98915341 GCF_901765095.1 Microcaecilia unicolor
AACAAAAAAAAAAGTTAAGGGTGGGAACCGGGCAGGTAGTGGGTGGAGAATGGGCATGGACTGCATATATCAATTAGGGCCCTTTTTACCAAGCTGCAGCAAAAAGGGGCCTGCGCTGGCATCGACGTAATGTTATTGATGCACTCCGAGGCCCCCTTTATTTTTGAGTTTAAATAAACTTTTTGTTCTACTTGCAATCCTGACTGGCTGTATATATTGAGGGCTCCCTGCCTCCTTGCTAGGTCACATTACCACAATAGGATACAGGTTTTATGCCAGCGATGATATTTTTTCCCCCTGTAATTGGGTTGAGCTCTGTTCCAATATTTGAGGTAGCTAATTGTTTGAGGGAAGTTTCCAAGTGAGTGAAGGACAATAATTTGCTAGTCAATTTACTAAATCTGAGGCTTTGTATGTTTTGGGGACACTTTTCTAGTTATGCCTGTGTGTTCAGAGTTTGGCTCATTTAAGATTTTGCACACAGATGTTTGGTATTTGGGCATCATTGTGGATTCTTGCTTGGATATAAACACCTAGGTGAAGTATACCACTAATTCAGTTAAAAAAAAAAAGTCACTTCTGGAACCTTGTCATTCTCCCTGTATTTTGCAAGCAATTGTTCTGCCCATGTTGGACTATTTCAATTTCTTCTATGAAGGTCAGGGGTTCCCATGCCTGTCCTGGGGGAACCTCAACTAGTCAGGTTTTCAGGATATCCACAATGAATACGCATGAGATAGATTTGTATATCAAGGAGGCAGTGTATACAAATCTATCTCATGTATGTTCATTTTGGATATCCTGACAACATGACTGGCTGGGGTTCTCCCAGGACAGATTTGGGAATCACTGATCTATTGCTCATCTATTGCTAGGTCATTAAAAATCTGATCATATTTGTCCTGGACTGCAGGAGTTGCATTGGTTGTTGGCCATTTTGTCTTCTAGGTTTAAGTTGTTTCTCTTTATTTATAAGAGTTTATAGTACGTGATCAGGGACTGGCCCCTGAATTCTATATATCGGTGCTGAAAGATTGGTGGAATTTGCTTTAACAAGCACTTGACACCAGTTGGGAGTTACATGTATAACTTCAATCTGTGCGTTTCTCCACCAATTGCGCCTAATTGGTCTTGTGGATCTCAAAAGGGGACATGACCATGGGAGGGGCATGGGCAGGTCAGGGGTGTTTCTAAAAGATAGACCTAATTCTATAAGACCATAGCTAACCAGGCCCAACAGGGTGTGGAAGTTACACCTGCTTTTATGAGGCGTAAGTCCAGCACCCAAAGTTAGGCGTGATTTGTACACTATGCTAATATACTATATAGATTGCGCAAACCTTTACAGAGTAGCACTTAGTGCCGATCACTTCTGGCACCATATATAGAATCTGGCCCTGGGTGCTCTTGGTGTTGAACTTTTTATCAGTCAGTACTGTCCCTTTGTTTATCACAGCAAACCCCTTTTAGATGTTCCTTCAGTTAGGAAGATACGTAGGGATTTCATGTATTCATACACTTTTTCAGTAGTAGCCCCTGCCTGGTGGAATACTCTTCCAGTGCAGTTATGGTCTGAATTGGACTTAAATCAAGTTTAGGAGACAGTTAAAGATGATTCTTTTTAGGGAAACAACAACAA
Organism: Microcaecilia unicolor; assembly: GCF_901765095.1. NCBI lineage: Eukaryota > Metazoa > Chordata > Amphibia > Gymnophiona > Siphonopidae > Microcaecilia > Microcaecilia unicolor. The sequence goes on from NC_044031.1 coordinate 98,237,821, forward strand.
AACGCACAGTGGAGAGACACTATTGAAGAACTAAAATGCTGTATTACAACCAGTGTCTGTGGCACATGCAAAAGACCCAACATGGCTGTGTTTTGGCAAATGGTTCCTGCGTCAGGGGTCACGTACATCTCTGAAAATGAACAAATGAATAAATATGTCAATAAATAAATAAATAAATAAAAACAATAAATAAATAGATCAATCAATAAAAAGGTATCAGCATAAACACAACATCATGTGTGTGTGTGTGTGTATATATATATATATATATATATATATATATATATAAGAATACTTAAAAGGAAACAAAACAACTGGTGACATAAAATGAAAAAAGAAAAATGAATCAATACCATACATAAGAGCAAAAGCGAAGGATAAGAAGGCAGTCTACAGGGAGCTTTAACCTTAAGAGGAGATTTTAATATGTTTTATTATGTTTTCTGTGTTTTGTTTTATTGTGTGTTTCTATGATGATTATTTATGTTGATTTGTGAGCTGCTCAGAATTATGGATGTGTGGGTTATAAATTAATAAGTAATACATTTTTCTTGAACTTGCAGTTAGGTAAGTCAAATGCCTTTTGATTTCAACACATGCAGCAAAATTACACTTTAAACAATCTAAGAAGAGAGTGAGCTATTTTATTTTTACAGATAGTGATATCTGAGATAGAGAAATGTGCAGGGCATAATTGAATAAAGATTTTTCCCTTAAGCACAGAGGGCTAGATTCCATATATGGCCCCTTAAAAATCGGCACAAAAAAAACACCTAGGCGTATTCTATAAATCATGCCTAAAGTTAGGCACAGTTTATAGAATATGCTTATGGCCCATCCATGTGACTAAATGCAATCGCAGGACTTTACGCCAAGTAAAACTAGGTGTAAATGCCATCAATTAAGTTAGGTGCACAGTGGTTGTATTCTATAACAGCACGCATAATTTATAGAAACGCCCACAATCTGCCCATTCTATGCCCATGGTCACACCCCCTTTTCAGCAGCATGTATTAGAATTTACATGCATCACTTTATAGAATATGCTTAGCAAGTTGTCCACGTAAATTCTCATTAAAGCCAATTAGTGTCAATAATTGCTTGTTAGCTGGCAATTCTCAACACTGATTGGCTTGTTAAGATAATTAAGTTGTGCATGTTAATCAGAATACGAGCTGAACTGTGCACTCAACTCAAATCTGGGGGAGAATGCTTAATCATTCTATTTGAATCAGACCTGTAGACAGAGATAATTTTCAACCTGCCAGTTGTTTTCAGCTACTCAGTAAACAAATAGACTTGATCACAAAATGCATTTGTTTTTATACTAAGAATGAATGCTCTCTAGAAGACATGCCTGGCATAATAGCATAGAGTATTAAGTCTGCAGCCATATGAATTTCTAATTATGATGGCTATCAAGAAATGACAAAATACCTGTCTATATGGAGGCAGACAACAGAAGATTATTGCTATTAGCTGAATTGCTTTACATATTTTCATTTAAGGAATGGGTATATTTTATTAAGAATAATTTTACTGTCAGGTAATGGAAAATGTTTAATACGAATGTTGTCGGCCTCGTGACTACTTCAATTTTCCTTCTTTATAATGCACTGGGGCCAGGATGATGAAATCAAACCATTAATGGTAAATTACCTGCCAGGTTGATTTGTCTGCACCATTCTTTAACTTTATTGGAGAAGCTAGCTGCACAATTCTCTCATCTTCATTTGCCCATGTTTGTTTTTAAAGGTTGCATTTGGTTCTGTGTGAGCAGTTAAAGAGCCTTTAATATTAATACTCTTGCAAAAAGATGCCATGACATAGGTATGCATAATGCATCCAGCCCTCAAGCTCCCCGTTCCTAGTTCACACACACAACACTAGGGCACGGCACAGCACAAGTAGTGAAACAAGTAGACTGGAGCCTTATTATACAATTCCCTTTCCATATACATATCTCCTTAGCTCCCACACTTGTCAGGCCATACACGTGTAGCCTTCGTCCTCTCAAAACGTATAATGACCTATCTCCATCTCAGTAGAGAGAGAAAATACAAAGTTAATACATTAAATATTTGCCATTTATATTCTTGTCCATTTTTGTGCTGAAAGCAGACAGGCTTCACATTTTAGATGTTATTCAGTTTGAAAAGGAATACACATTCCATTTCCCAGATGTCTCAGAATTATCCAGAATAATTAATGGTCCCTCTCAATCAGATGACTTCTGGGGGTAACACTTATTCCAGATAAGCCTACACCTATGAACACACCAGAGTTTCAATTAATTGATTACTGGGTCCAAGGCTCACCCAATAAATATTTAGGAGATATTGCCAGTAACATTCAAAGTATAATATTCTGTTATCTATCTGAAAGTGTTACTGGTATAATATTCCACAACAATTTAGCATGGCTCTTGATTTAAGGACTTACTCGTTCTCCTACAATAGATCACATGATCCTTGAACTACTAAAACTCATTAGCAAGGGTCCAGGATCCAATACGGACCTCACGTTGGTTTACATAGTGAAGGGCCATCTTCATATGAACAGCCAGCAGCAACCTGTGCAAAAAGGTGAAAGTGGTTTATGGACTGATACAAAAATCCAGTACAATTTTGTTATGCTATTATTTTCTATTAAACCAGTCGCAAACAAAAATGTTACACACAGGTTTTTCGTTGAGAGGTAAGTGACTTCAGATACCTGGTGCTAATTCACTCCATATTGAAAAGCACTGCTCCGCTCTGCCGCTGGTTTTCAAGATTACCAGTGCGCTTCAGCCTTCCCTTCTCTCTCAGCTCTGGTGTGGCGGGACCAGAGCTGAGAGGGAAGGGAAGGCTAAAGCGCCGAGCCTGCTTGCCTTTCACTGCTGCCGCCGGGACTCCGAGGTAAGATTACTTTTAAAATTCTGGGCAGCACGCAGGAAGGCGAGGGCGGACTGGCGAAGGACTGTTGAGGGAGAAGAGTGTGGGCACCGGGCAGGTCGGGCTGGCTGGGAACGGAGTCGGTGCCTAGGACTATGGGTGGCTCAACCATTCTTGCTTCAGGCCCACCCAGTTTCAGTTTGATCACCAATCAGGTTCCTATGCATCACTTATCCTGCATAACTGCAATGCTCATTATCTCAGTTTCAGCTACCTGCAATAGGAAGCGCCTCATCTGAGAGCCTGTTGCAGCTCCTGTGACTTTTTTGTGTTGGAATAATGTATTGTATTTTACATGCATTGTCTGTCACCAATTTTTTCTCTGTGATTACTCTGTGACCTCTGATGTGAATTTCCTAGAGAGGTCACACCCATGCAACTTCCTGTGGGGGTTAGGCACAGCACATGGAGCTCATGATCTCTCCTAGCCTGAGGATCTATGGTGTGAGCATCCATTACCATCTAAGCACATGGAAAGAGCTGATAATCCAAATGTATAGTATTATGTATATATAAGCCTGTCTGAATATAATCTAACTACAAACTGTGAGTAAACAGATGTTTTGTTACTTCAACTTTAAAGTGACTCAGCAGTGAATTATTCTGGGGTGTATGTGAGAGAGATGAAGAAAAGAAATTAACATTTCTAAAGCTGAAGCTGTGTGTATAAAATCTGCTAATTATTTACTACAAATAATCCAACAAAAGGGTTATGGGCCCAGGGCCAGGAATTGAAAAAGAAGAGAAATATTACCAGGCAGTAAAAAAGCCACATTTTTTCTCTTAAGTTTTAAAAGAAAGATTCAGTCTGTCTCTCTCTCCCCCCCACACACTAAACAGAAGGCTAAGAAATGGCTGAGGGAGGAAATTCACCATTTTTCCACTCTCTCAAGGTGCCTAAATTAACTGAATTTAATTATCAGCAGTGGGAACTAAGATTCAGATGTCTCCTTCAAGCAAAGAAATTAAGTATATGTTTAGACCAAAACAGAACAGCTGAAAATATGGCTGAATGGGACAATGCAAACTATTATGTGAAGTGCATGTTTTTGGAAGCTCTCTCAGAGAAACAAGCCATATTGCTGGAAGCAAAGGATACAGCAAGTGAAATTTTATATAAACTGAGAACTATGTATGCAACTACATATGCAAAACAGCAACCAATTTGGTTAGCAGAGTTAAATGAGCCCAAATTAAGGGATAAAAGTAAATGTAATGATCACATTATGCATCTTATGTCTTCATTTCAAAAGTTAGAACTTTCTGGAATTCCCATGTGTGATGCATTGAAAAGAGCATTTCTTTTTACCTCACTGTCAAAGAAGTTTGATGTTTTTAGGTCTGTAAATGAAGCCATTGAAGGGCAATCTTTTGAACAGGCAGCATCAAAACTGAGGCAGGAATGCATAATTAATGATTCTGAGGAGATGTGTTCTCAAAGCAAGTCAGAGAGAAATGAAACAAATTTCTTGGCAAAGAACAGAGGAAGGCGGAGCTATGGGAAAACTCTACCCAAGGGCAAGCTGATTTGCTATTCATGTGGAAAGGAGGGACATGTATCTAAATGGTGTAAGGAAACACAAAACACCCCCTCTAGCTCACCTAAGCCAATGGAACAAAAGAATTTTCCAAGCAGGACATGTACAAAAGACAATGATAAACATAAGAGCTTTCTAATGGCAGAAAAATCTTTGACTATGGTAAATAATAATTCAAATGAAAGTACTTGGATTTTGGATTCGGGGAGCACATGCCATTTAACCAATTGTAAGGATTTCTTTCAGGAAATGAGTCCAGAAGAAGGTATTCTTCAAACTGCAAACGCAGGGACTACTCAGATCCAAGCAAAAGGCATTGGATTCTTAAAATGCAAAGTGTCTAATGAAGTTAAAGAAATTCCTGTAAGTGATGTCTTGTATATTCCCCAAGCAGTTTGCAATATGCTTAGTGTATCTACATTAGATAAGAAGGGATTTGCGATTCATTTTGAAAACAGTAAGTGCACAATCTCTAAAAATGATGAAGTGTATGCTGAAGCTTTTATGCATAATGATGTTTATAAACTGAGCATTTCAGGTGAAGCCTCACATCTGGCGCAAGTAAGGAAGAATGATGGTAAATGTAGTCTGGAAATCTGGCATCGCCGCCTGGGACATCGTGATTTTAAGGTGATCCAGGATCTTTACAGTAAGCAACTTGCCACAGGCATTCAGATAAGTGCAGATACTGGTAAAATGGAGAAATGCATAGACTGTGTTACTCAAAAAGGTGTGAGACCCTCATTTCCTGCATACACAGGAAATAGGAGTAATAAAGTACTGGACTTAATACACAGTGACTTATGTGGACCGTTTAATATCCCATCATTGGGAAATAACAGATTTGTGCTAATATTCTTGGATGATTTCTCTAGATACTGTGTGGCCTATTTGCTGAAAGAAAAAAGTCAAGTCACAGACATGCTGAAGAAATACGTAGCCATGGTGAGCAATAAATTTGAAAGAAAACCAAAGGTTCTTCAGACCGACAATGGTGGTGAGTTCACTTCACAAAGCATGCGCACATTTCTAGAACAAGAAGGCATTCAGCATATCACAACAGTAGCTTATACACCAGAGCAAAATTCTGTTGCAGAAAGAAAATTTAGGTCACTTGTGGAAATGACCAGGTGTATGCTGTCAGATAGCAATCTCCCTAAAAGACTATGGGGGGAAGCCATTCTCACAGCAGTGTACCTACAAAACAGAATGCCAACTAAAGGCGCTGAGCGCACACCACATGAGACATGGCATGGTAGGAAGCCAAACCTGTCACACATAAGAACATTTGGAAGTACAGCATATGCTCATGTACCAAAGCAAAGAAGGCATAAGCTGGATTCCACAACAGAAAGGGGCATTTTAGTTGGCTATGCTCCAGGACACAAAGGATATAGAATTTTGAATCTGAAAACTGGCATTGTTGGCATAAGACATGTTACATATTTTGATGAAAACAAAAGGGTTGATAAAGGCTGGATTATCCCAGATGAGCCTTATCATCCAGAATATGAAACTAGAACCATAATAGACATGCCAGTGTATATAAATGCCATACCAAGGCAGATGTCTGAAAACAACTCATCTGTATCTAACGAGGAACAGGCAGAGGAAGCAGACACAGAAAGGATCATTGAAGAAGACAGTACAGTTGGAGAAGGGGAATCAATTGGAGAAGGACTCTCAGATTTAGAGGATGCGGAAAGGTCGGACCAACCTGTTGTCAGACGCTCATCCAGGGAAAACAAAGGTGTTCCACCCCCAAGACTGTCTTACCTAACAAAGTCAGCAGAAGCTCAAGAGCCCTTAACATGGGATGAGATTGAGAAAATGCCAGCAGAAGAAGCTGCTGAATGGCGTAAAGCTGCACAAGAAGAAATTGATGCATTGCATAAAAATAATACTTGGATTCTTACAAAATTACCTCCTGGCAAGAAAGCTATAGGATGCAAATGGGTATTCAAGTTAAAAAGGAATGCACAAGGAAAAGTGGAAAGGTATAAAGCCAGATTAGTCGCAAAGGGATATCTTCAAAAATATGGAGAAGATTTTGATGAAGTGTTTGCACCTGTAGTGAAACACACGACAATTAGAACACTTCTGAGCATTGCAGTCTCAAAAGGCATGCAAGTCAACCACATTGATGTGAAAACAGCATTTCTTCATGGAGATATAACTGAAGACTTGTACATGGAACAGCCAACAGGTTTCATAAATACAAAACAAAGACAGCTAGTGTGTAAATTAAACAAAGGTCTTTATGGATTAAAGCAAAGTGCAAAATGTTGGAATGACAAATTGCATGAAATATTGACAAATTTAGGATTTAAGCAAGGTGAAGCAGATAAATGCTTGTACACTAGGTGCAGAAATGGACAATATGCATACATTTTAGCTTTTGTTGATGATCTGCTCATTGCAAGCGAAAGTGAGCAAGAGTACAAGGACATTGTAAAATATTTAAACCTGAATGTTGAGATAAAAGAACTTGGTAATGTGTCATACTATCTTGGTATAGAAATTGAGAAACAAAATGATGGTTCTTATCTTCTAAGCCAGAAGCAGAAAATAAATGAGCTTATTGAAAGTTTAGGTATGCAAGATGCCCAAGTTGTAAGCACTCCCATGATCACTGATTTTCTGAAGGATGAAAGAGTAAGAGAACCTTTACCAGATAACATCCAATATAGATCAGCCATAGGTAAGCTTTTATATCTGACTACCACATACAGGGCTGATATAGCAAATGCAGTAGGAATTTTGAGCAGAAGGGTCAGCTCACCTACCAAATCAGATTGGACTGCAGTTAAAAGGATGGTAAGGTATTTAAAAGGTACCATTGATTGTAAATTAAAGATTTCAGCCAATAGTAATCCAAAACTAATATGTTACTGTGATTCAGATTGGGCAGGGGATCATTCTGATTATAAATCCACAAGTGGATATGTGTTTATGTATGGAAATGTACAAATTTCTTGGGCCAGTCATAAACAAAGTATTGTGAGTCTGTCTTCTACAGAAGCTGAATATGTGGCTGTATCAGAAGCATGCAGAGAACTGATGTGGATTGAAAAACTTTTGCTGGATTTTGGAATAGCTGAACAGAGACCAATCCAGATAATGGAAGATAATCAGAGCTGCATCAGACTGTCACAGAATGACAAGGTTCAGTCACGCACCAAGCACATCGCAACGAAATATCACAACGTGCGAGAGCTGGCGAAAGAAGGGGTCATCAGTCTAGACTATTGTCACACCAGTGAGATGACAGCTGACATCATGACCAAACCGTTACCCAGAGAACATTTTGTGAATCTGCGAATAAAGCTTGGACTTTGTATGAATTAATAATTGCATGACAGTTATGCATGAGAAGGGGTTTGTTGGAATAATGTATTGTATTTTACATGCATTGTCTGTCACCAATTTTTTCTCTGTGATTACTCTGTGACCTCTGATGTGAATTTCCTAGAGAGGTCACACCCATGCAACTTCCTGTGGGGGTTAGGCACAGCACATGGAGCTCATGATCTCTCCTAGCCTGAGGATCTATGGTGTGAGCATCCATTACCATCTAAGCACATGGAAAGAGCTGATAATCCAAATGTATAGTATTATGTATATATAAGCCTGTCTGAATATAATCTAACTACAAACTGTGAGTAAACAGATGTTTTGTTACTTCAACTTTAAAGTGACTCAGCAGTGAATTATTCTGGGGTGTATGTGAGAGAGATGAAGAAAAGAAATTAACATTTCTAAAGCTGAAGCTGTGTGTATAAAATCTGCTAATTATTTACTACAAATAATCTAACATTTTGTTTGTTTGTTTGTTTCATCTACCTAGTAAGCAAGGAAGCAGCAACCCTCCTGTCCTGCCTATCTCATATGCTGCTGCTCGGGGGGGGGGGGGGGGTGCCCACTCCCCACCCTGGTCCTGCTAGGCTGTTTTTCCTATGCACTGCCTCTGCTCCCTGCAGCAGCTCTGCTCTGACTGCCTGCCCCCATGAATCAGTCTGGCACATTTTGGGTCTCTACTACTAGTGACCTTCCAGGACCCAGAGAAACCTGCAGCAAAGTCTGGAGCCCTGGTGCTGGCTTTAAATAAGAGGGACCTGTCCCAAGTGCTGGGGGAAATCCGGGCACTCATCCAGCCCCAGTCTGATGTCAGGAGTCAGCAGCTACTGCTACAACAGCATTGGGAGTCAAGGCTTCTCCCCTATGGCCAATGTACACTGCTAGGAGCCAGCTTGGGCTGGGTCTCCAGTCCTGCACCACGTGCACTTTGATCAGGGCCTCATCCAGGGCAATAGACTTCTGCAAGAAACCTTTTTTGCAATGACCAGGGGATACAGAATGCAGGTAAAAAAAATATATATTTTATATTATACTGGTGGGCTTCTGGGTGGGGGTGGGTTCTGCAGTGCCCAGGTTAAAAACAATGTGTTCTATTTCATGCTTTTGGGAGGGGGTGGGCTCTGCAGTACCAATGTTAAAAAATGTTTTATGTTATATTCTGGGTGGGGGTGGGGGATTGGGAAGGCAAGGGAAGAGGGGCGGGAAGGAAAGGCAGGACTGATGCCAGACTATAGAAGAGGGGGAGGGGAGGACTGATGCCAGACCATGAGGGATGGGAGATAGGGAAGGGCAGGACTGGTGCTGTGCTACAAAATGATTTCAGAGATTGCAAGTTACCCCATTCCAGGCTGGAAATTTTGGGACAGTCCTGGATTTCTGACCACCCCATCCTGGTGCATTATGGGACTTGCAGCACTGATTTCAATGGGCAGGATCAGGAACTGCAAATCCCATGCTACTGTGGGTTATTAATTCTAAACTAGGACCGTCCCTAAATCTCCAGTCTGAAACTGGGTAATCTGACATCTCTGTGACTTCTAATTTTTGGTCCTTTATTCTGGAGGAGTTGGTAAGGAGTGGTCTGTGTTCTGCATGTGACCGATGTAAAAGATTCTGTGTGCATGTAGTTCGTGTGGGGATCTATATGAGTCTGACTTTTCCAATGGGGGTGTCAGTCTCAGAAGGGAGAGAAAGCAGGAGAGCTAGAGGAAAGAAAGAGACTTCAACGCTATTTGCCTGTTTTATGAATACAGCATTTGCATTTGTTACAAAGCAGAGTTTGAAGGATATGTGCCATTGCTGTTATTATTGTTCAGGATACTGTGATGTGTGTTGAGATGTTTGCTGTACAGTAGACATATCTGGTCAAGTTGACGTTATGGGCTAATATAACTATATGCAAACACGTCTGAGTTTCCATTAAGTATGGATGTGGTTTATATTGATACAGGACATCTGTTGGGCTGGCTATTTACTTCGAAATTCATCATCAAGCGCACTCTAAGGCATTATTTAGTAGTATCCCAAGAAACACTACTAACACTTATTTACATAGTACCCACTCATGTTAACTCTGGGCCCATCCAACATGTCAGGTCCGGCTATGCCACTGCTATGCAGATGACTTCAGCTACTCATACCCATAGAACCAGACTTACCTACAGCCCTCAATATACCGACTATCTGTTTAACAGCAATTCAAGAATGTGTTAAAAACAGCAGATTTGAGCTCCTTTGGTTCCCTAACAAAAGTGGGCATATACTCAACATCTAGTAAGTTCCTAGGATGCCGCTCGTACATCACCTCAAAGGGAGAGAATCCCACTGAGGCCTGTGATACGTCTCGATAAGCAAATAAAACATAAGGCAGGATCACATCCCACCCATCAATGGCCTCTCCCCCTCACACACATTTTTATTTTTTTTTCTTTTTATTTGTACTTTATTAACATATACATTTATGCAAATACAACATAAACTAGATCTAGACAAGAATACCAAAGATCAATCAAATGTAACAATTATGCATTATATCAACCACAAATGTTGATCCAAGATCTAGGAAATAAATCTACAAATCAAAGAATAATCAGCTATTATGAACAGAGAGAGGTGATGGACAATCTCAGCCGAGTAACGCCTCAGTACAATGCCTATTACATTATTATTCTTTAGAGGAAATAAAATCTTGTAACATTTTTGGGTCAAAGAAAATATATGATGTAGAATTAATGGCAATAAGACATTTACAAGGATACCTCAGTTGGGTATTTTGGAAAATTAAGAAAACGTAAGTTATTAATCCTGATTTGATTTTCAAGAAAATCTATTTTACGTTGCTGGAAATTAACATTTTTCATGAAAACTTCTGTTGAAACTTTCACAGTTTTAAGATCAGTATCCAAGGCATCCAATTTAGTTGTATGCTCTGCAATTTTAGTGGAAATACCTGTCTGAGTTTGCTTTACTTCTGCCAATTCTCCCGTTAGTATTCGGGCAATCTGTTGTATGCTGGAATTTAGGCCTTGCATCGCTACCCATAAAACATCTAGGGTAATAGCTGAAGGTCTTCTCAGTTCTCCAAGCACCACTTGAGGTACGCTCAGATTCATTCCAGGTGAGATACTCGTCTGTATCGATGTTCCTTCTGGCGTTGAGGAAGCAGCAGGGTCTCCACAAACCAGCACAGGGGACCAGTGGCGTAGGAAGGGGGAGCGGTGGGGCGGTCCGCACCGGGTGCACGCCGCTGGGGGGGGTGTCTTCTCCGTTGGTTCCTTGCTCCCTCTGCCCCGGAACAGGTTACTTCCTGTTCCGGGGCACAGAGAGCAAGGAACCAATGGAGCCGATGCAGCTCCCAGCGACGTGGGCTCGGGGGCGGATTGGTCCTCCCACCCGCCCCTCGCTGCCAAAGTAAGTTACATTGCGCTCCGGGGGGGGGCGCCGTGCTGCACCCGGGGGGGGGGGGGGCGCGGCGGCGGCGACCCGCCCCGGGTGCCAGCCGCCCCCGCTAAGGCACTGCAGGGGACCGACTTCCGGACTCTGCGCTCTGTCCCTTCTCTCTCCTGGTCGTGGAGGTACAGCTTGCAAGGGAGAACTCAATGAAACTCCCTCGGCGCTCTGGTCTGTAAGATTACCCGGACCACTCGTAGCAAATCCGCCAGCTCCCGGCGTTAGAAGTCCCATTTCTCCCAGAGTCATCTGCCTCAGCGGAGCTGGCTCCACCCTGCCTGCAGAGATAGGAACATTGGTTTTGTCTTTTCGCTTTCCCATTCCGGTCTGCGAATCTCTGTGAGCAAACTTCAATGGAGGTAAGGGAGAGCTAACCGCACGTCTGCTCAGGTAGATGCCATCTTGGATCTCTAACCTTCACACACACATTTTTAAATCATGTGTATAAGGGTTTGGTTAAACCACTCCACAAGGCCATCTGTTTGAGGATGGTAAGCAGCCATTTTTACATGTTTAATCCCAAACAACTGGAACACCCCTTCCAAAGTTTGAGTCAAAAAGTTGGTACCCCTGTCAGTCAATAACTCCCTTGGGATCCCCACATGACAAAAAATTCCCAATAGCTCCTGGGCTATCCCCTGGGCTGTAGTTTTCTTCATTGGCATGGCCCAAGGGTACCGGGTAGCATAGACCCCTAGTAAAATATCTTCTTTATGTAGTTCTGGAGTGAACACTGGACTTCACTGAGTCGTTGAGAGGCAAGGTGAGAAACACTGAAAGTGGTAACAGTATGCCCTGCACACTAGGGCATCAAAAAGCAATCTTCCACCCTCCCCTTAGGAGAAGTCTCTCCTGCCAACATCTGTAGATTCCTACAGCTACTGCACCAGTCCACCCAGGCGTAAGTGAACTTTCACCAGCATATATGGGGAAAGAAACAATAAGAATTGCACAGCAGGAGAAAAGCCAGGACCCGTAAACTAGGAAGAAGAATTGATAAAAGTATAAATTCAATGGGAAATGCTTCAACAACAGCATGCAGATTTTGACCTGATATAGGATCGACTAAGGGGTCCTTTTATTAAAGTACACTAATGGATTTAGAGTGCACTAATAAATTGGTGTACATTAAATGCCATGCAGGCCATAGGTATACAATGGGCTGCAAGGCATTTACTGTGCGTTAAATCCGTTAGCATGCCTTAGTAAAAGGATCCCTAAAGAAAGATAGATGAATGTAAACAAAAGATAATAGATCAACAATAACAGCATAGTATGGTAGACCATGGACAAGATGTTTCGCATCTGGTATGGAAAACAAATGAACAGAACAGACAAATGCTAATTGGTATCGAACTGGAAAAAGTTTGTTGTTAATCACTTCGGGCACCCGTTTAGATAGTGGGGTGTCTAAATAATTTTAAATTAATAAAAATTGTGTTGATGAATGTAAAGTGAAGATGTCAGATGGCTTGTAAATGGAAAGGCTTATCTACTGGAAACTATGTAAACACTTTAACACTTGCTGGGTTAGCACAGAAGCCCATACTACCTACCTGTTGGTAAGGGCTCCCACACTGATGGCCATACAGTAACTGGGAAATTAGCGCATGGCTGCTAATGAAAAAAAAAAAAAAAGAATTTGCGGCCATTTTATAGCCACACTAAAAGTGGCCTCAGCGCACTTTTTAGCATGGTTTGCCTTTGTATGTTCAGAATTTACATTAAATTAAATCAAAAGAGAGAAGTATATAGACCAGTGCCAAATCACTATCCTGTACTATGTATGGAGAGACAGAGTAGCAAAAGATACAATCAGACACTGAGAAAATGTGTCCAAAATACATGAACATAATTCTAGTGATATTGAGCACCATTGGTTTGATTAAAAAAATAATTTCCCAAAGCCATTTGATTTGTTATCTATATAACACTGCACCCTATGAAGTCCAGAAGTCTTAACAGAAGAACACTAGAGCAAATTTAAGAAACAGGCCATATCCATCACTCGTTGTCTTATTACTGAGGTTCATGCCTGTCGTGACATATGCAAAACAAATCCATTTGGAGACATTGCTCCATGACAGACAAAACAGCATTCTCTTGCCAGAAGACCATCTTGGCCCCTGCTTAAAAAAACAAACAAACAAACCCATTGCCCAGCAAAAAGAAATGCCTGCTGTTTGTAATTTCTACTAAGGTAAAGGAAACAATATATTAAATGTGTGCAGACAGCCTTTTCCCATTAAAACTGTACTTATGCACAATTGACTGCAAATTTGGCTGTTCTAATTTGGCTATGCTAAATTGTCTTCCCTAAGTAGTATATGTCTTTCAAAGGCATGTTATTTTCATTGTAGTTTGGGGTTAGGAGGAACTTTGTGTCGTAATCCATGATCAAGGTCTGTGGGAAATCCAAATAGAACACATCTACACTTTTCTAAATTTTTGGAGCTTCCTATCCCTTCCTTTTTTGTGATTTGCCTATTTACTTTTGTTGGAATTTTCTGTCCCTGGCAATTTTACAGAGGATGTGTAGGATCAGGTTCCAGGGCCATCTGTCTTCCCTGGAGCTGAACAGCCAGCTGTGAGGAGATGGGCTGGAGTATTTTCAATTAAAAATCAAGACATTCCAGGGAAAGAACCAGTTTAACTGTATTTTAAAGAAAAATCTCCACAATTTCCTAGCAACTTTCATAAAGATCACCACGTATCGGATAGGAATGTGCCACCCAGAACTAGCCTCAAAAGAGAAGGACTGATTTATGTAACCTGGTGATACAGTACACGTGATCTGAGGGATAATGTGGGCTGGGCTTTAGCGTTTTGTCTGCAGTTTAATTTTTGGATTACAAGCCATGTTTATAATTTTTCAAATTGATTGTTATGTAATTGAAACAGTGATACTTTCAACATTACACGCACAACTGGCAAATTTACAGTGTAAGAAAACAGTCAGGTCTTAGTCCCTGTATCGTGATTCATTGCTATCACACAATTTTCAACTGAAATTACAGAAAATAACCTGCAAGATAGAGACTTTCAGGCTTATTTTCGAAAGTGATCGCCGGCCATCTTCCGACATAAATCGGGAGATGGCCGGCGATTTCGCAAAAGCGGCGAAATTGCTATAATCGAAAGCGACGTTTTTGACACCATCGCCGCTTTCCCGTCGCCGCGCCAGTGAAAGTTCAAGGGGGCGTGTCGGTGGCAAAGCAAAGGCGGGACATGGGCGGGCATGGGAGTGGCTACCAGATGGCCGGCGTTTGCGGATAATGGAAAAAAAACGGCGTTAATCAGTATTTTGCCGGGTTTACTTGATCCTTTAATTTTCATGACCAAGCCTCAAAAAGGTGCCCCAATTGACCAGATAACCACCAGAGGGAATGGGGGATGACCTCCCCATACTCCCCCAGTGGTCACCAACCCACTCCCACACTAAAAAAATAAAAATAAAACACTTTTTTGCCAGCCTCTATGCCAGCCTCAAATGTCATACCCAGCTCCCTGACAGCAGTATGCAGGTTCCTGGAGCAATTTTTAATGGGTGCAATGCACTCCAGGCAGGCAGACCCAGGTCCACCCCCCCTACCTGTTACACTTGTGGTGCTAAGTGTTGAGCCCTCCAACCCCCCCCCCCCAAAAACCACTGTACCCACATGTAGGTGCCCCCCTTCACCCATAAGGGCTATGGTAATGGTGTAGAGTTGTGGGGAGTGGGTTTTGGGGGGATTTGGGGGGCTCAGCACACAAGGTAAGGGAGCTATGGACCTGGGAGCTATTTGTATATATTTTTTTTAATTTTTAGAAGTGCCCCCTAGGGTGCCCGGTTGGTGTCCTGGCATGTCAGGGGGACCAGTGCACTACAAATGCTGGCTCCTCTGCCCAAATGCCTTGGATTTCACCGGGTTTGAGATTGCCGGCATTTTTTTTCCATTATCGCTGAAAAACAAAACCAGCCATCTCAAACCCGGCGAACTCTGGCATTTGGCCGGGCTAAACCGTTTTATCGAAAAAAAAGATGGCTGGCCATCTTTTTCGAAAATATGGTTCCGGCCAGCTGTTGCACCACCGCCAAAATAGATCGCCGGCGATCTATTTCGCCGGCGACGTTCGATTATGCCCCTCTTTGTGGTCTCCATTTACAAAAGTGCATTAGCATGTGTTAATACACATTAACGTACATTAATTTGTGTTGCACAAAGGACAATTCTATAAATAGGTGCTAACATTTATGCATCACATATGCACATAAATGAGAATACTGACATTTATATTCATATATGTGCACATACATGTGTAAATGCCGAAACCCACCTAAATGCTATTCTGTAAATACGAAAAATTCAATTAAAGGCAACAACTTCAATTTCCAAGTGCGGGGACAACACATTACTTTACATACTATCTGCACAGTCCCAGGCACTGCATATTTTCATTGAATGTGTAGTTATCACTTAACGTTAGACATATTCTTTAATTATTATATACTATTTGGGGGGGGGGGGGGGGGGAATCATCAGAATATCCTGCAACAAACACTGCTAAAAAAAAACGTTCATGAAGCAATGAAGCGCAAATCCTAATCGATCCACAATATTTTCTCTTTTTTTCTTTTTTAACCCCAATTTCACAAAATAAAATTTAAATAATTTTTTTTTCAAAATTCTACAATGTAGTGATAGAATACAGCATCAGTGATATGTAACTTAGCTGGCAGCAACTTTCAGTGAAGAGAGAACCTCCACCAACATGGTCAGGTTTCGAGTTCTTCGTAAGGGAAGAGGTTCAAGCATAGTTAAGCACACAATTCTCTCATGTAAGAAGAAAATGATGCAGGGAAAAAGAAAGCTTGGTGCCTAGTGGATTCTAGACTGGTCTGTTTTGGGCCTGGGACAACCAAAATATGATTATTAAGAGACCAAAGTGAGCAGCATAGAGAATAGGGAATGGAGAGTGATAACAGGTAGTCAGGAAGGCCACACTGGATAGCCTTAAAAACGAGTAACAGTGTCAATAGTCGCTGATCTACTGGGAACCAGTGGTGTTTACGGAGTAATGGAGAGACGTGAGCATATCGGTAGGCATGACATAGGAGGCGTATGGCGGTGTTCTGAAGAGTTTGTAACTTTCTTAAACGTGAACAAGGGCAGCCTAGATAAATGATATTGCAGTAATCCATTCTAGAAGTAAGTAGAGAAATGATAAGTGAGTCAAGAGAGTCATGGTCAAAATACCGTCTAATAGAGCATAATTGTCTTAAAATAGTAAAGCTGAGATTTGTGTGAAAAGGAAAGTTAAGAATCTAAGGTAACACACAAGTAACGGAAAGATTCAGAAGGCTGGATCATAGTCCCTAATAAATTTAGGGGAAGGTCTGGTACTGGGCAGCCGCCAGTAAACCAGCATGCTACTATTTTTTGAGTGTTCAGCACCAACTGATGTGAGACAAGCCAGCGAGAAACTGATGACAGACAATCTTGTAGAGGATGAATATACTACTACTACTATTTAGCATTTTTATAGCGCTACAAGGCATACGCAGCGCTGCACAAACATAGAAGAAAGTCCCTGCTCAAAGAGCTTACAATCTAATAGACAAAAAATAAATAAAGTAAGCAAATCAAATTAATGTGAACGGGAAGGAAGAGAGGAGGGTAGGTGGAGGCGAGTGGTTACAAGTGGTTACGAGTCAAAAGCAATGTTAAAGAGGTGGGCTTTCAGTCTAGATTTAAAGGTGGCCAAGGATGGGGCAAGACGTAGGGGCTCAGGAAGTTTATTCCTTGTGAATAATGGAAAAAAAGCGGCGTTAATCAGTATTTCGCCGGATTTACTTGGTCCTTTAATTTTCAGACAAACTGTCAAATGAGACCAAAAAGAAAATCCTCCAGAACTGCCGACCTTACATAAGTACCTAAGTATTGCCACACTGGGACAGACCAAAGGTCCATCAATCCCAGTATCCTGTTTCCAACAATGGCCAATCCAGGGTTAGGGTGGTGGACTTTGGTCCTGGGGAACTGAGGAACTAAGTTTGATTCCCGGCACAGGCAGCTCCTTGAGACTCTGGGCAAGTCACTTAACCCTCCATTGCCCGCCGCATTGAGTCTGCCATGAGTGGGAAAGCGCGGGGTACAAATGTAACAAAAAAATAAAATAAATAAATAAATAAGGATTTGTGGGAAAGATCAACAAAATATCGTCTGCATAGAAATGACAGGAAATGCCAAAGATCTGAATAAGGGCAGCAAGAGGGTTCAGAAAAAGGTTGAAAACAAGAGGGGATGGGATTGGTCCAAGAACCAAGTGGCAACATGGCCATTTTTGAACCAGAAAAACATCTCTATCTTTTTGTTTTGAAAATGGCCATTTCCTAGATGTTTTATACTTGGTGTGTTTTTCTTTTGTGACCATTTTTGGAAAAAAAAAAAGTTCAAGGAAAACGCACAAAATCAAGCCATTGGGATGTGTGATTACTCTCAACAGACTGGTCACATAGACATCCCAGCAGAGCACTGGGGCACCCAAGGGTGTACTGGCAGTGGTATTGAACCCCTCCTTCTTCACTTAGAGGTAGATGCACTAAACGTTTTTCATCGTTAAATGAGCCCTCAGGGAAGAATTTCCTATCCTTTCCATGCACTTAAGCCTATTTTCCGACGACAGTAGCAGCTAACGAAAACGGAATGGAGATGAGCAATTAGTGTGAAAACCCCATTGAAACGACATGCACTAACCTTTTCCGATTGCCTTTACGCAGGAAAAAGGCAGGAAAACTAACGAGAGGTCTGGACCTCTCGTTAGGACAGCTCCGTGGCAGGAAAAAGTGTTAAGTGAAAAAATAAACAAACTTTGAGCCAATCCCAGCGCATTAGCAGAGCTAAAAGCGCTGTGATTGGTCCAAAGGACCTCAGAAAACACATAAAAAAATAAAAAAAGGATCGGGAGGGGGCAAGGGCGCTCATCAGGAGCGTCCTGTACGGACGGCCTTGCCCCCCCCCGCTGCTCCCCACTTTCCGCCGCTCCCCCCACCCCGAAAAAGCAAACTTCTAGAAGCCCCTGCCCCCCTCCCTTCCTCACTACTCTCTCACCTCAGCTCCGCCTCCCGACATCCTCCATCCGTGCCCCGCCCCCTTTTGGGGTCGTCGCCGCCATTCCCCTCCTCCATCGGGCCCGTGCAGCGCCTCTCTCCTCTGTCCGAAGGCGCTGCACGGGCAAGAAGAAAGCTGAATCAGCTGATGCCTGCCTTCGCCTAGCTTCGATAGAGCGTCTTTCTCCTCCTGGGCCCGCCCCTGTCTGACATCAGTAACCTACGTAGGTTACTGACGTCAGACAGGGGCGGGCGCAGCAGAAGAAAGACGCGCCATCGCGAAGGCAGGCATCAGCTGATTCAGCTTTCTTCTTGCCCGTGCAGCGCCTTCGGACAGAGGAGAGAGGCGCTGCACGGGCCCGGTAAGAGGAAGGGGGGCCCGATGGAGGAGGGGAATGGCGGCGACGACCCCAAAAGGGGGCGGGGCACGGATGGAGGATGTCGGGAGGCGGAGCTGAGGTGAGAGAGTAGTGAGGAAGGGAGGGGGGCAGGGGCTTCTAGAAGTTTGCTTTTTTGGGGTGGGGGGAGCGGCGGAAAGTGGGGAGGGGGCAGGGGCTGCTAGAATTTTGCTTTTTCGGGGTGGGGGGAGCGGCGGAAAGTGGGGAGCAGCGGGGGGGTGGGGGGCAAGGCCGTCTGTACAGGACGCTCCTGATGAGCGCCCTTGCCCCCTCCCGACCCTTTTTTTTTATTTTTGTTTTTATTTGGGAGCCATGTGCTTGCGATTTGACTGTGTTTTGACTGTTTGTGGCATGCGCAGAGCAGCTAACATAACGCTTGGCTGCTCTGTGCATGATTTGGGGGCCGATTAACGATGTGTATTGTGATTCTTTGATACATTGTACGTTTCACTACCGATCTCAGCATGTGTGACTTTTTTTTTTGGTGCATTTTTCGTTATTTTAAAATCGTTAGGGACTTTAACGATTTTGATTTTTTTACGTTTGGTTGCTGCATCTGCCTCTTAGAGGTAGATGCACTAAACGTTTTTCATCGTTAAATGAGCCCTCAGGGAAGAATTTCCTATCCTTTCCATGCACTTAAGCCTATTTTCCGACGACAGTAGCAGCTAACGAAAACGGAATGGAGATGAGCAATTAGTGTGAAAACCCCATTGAAACGACATGCACTAACCTTTTCCGATTGCCTTTACGCAGGAAAAAGGCAGGAAAACTAACGAGAGGTCTGGACCTCTCGTTAGGACAGCTCCGTGGCAGGAAAAAGTGTTAAGTGAAAAAATAAACAAACTTTGAGCCAATCCCAGCGCATTAGCAGAGCTAAAAGCGCTGTGATTGGTCCAAAGGACCTCAGAAAACACATAAAAAATAAAAATAAAAAAAGGATCGGGAGGGGGCAAGGGCGCTCATCAGGAGCGTCCTGTACGGACGGCCTTGCCCCCCCCCCCCCGCTGCTCCCCACTTTCCGCCGCTCCCCCCACCCCGAAAAAGCAAACTTCTAGAAGCCCCTGCCCCCCTCCCTTCCTCACTACTCTCTCACCTCAGCTCCGCCTCCCGACATCCTCCGTCCGTGCCCCGCCCCCTTTTGGGGTCGTCGCCGCCATTCCCCTCCTCCATCGGGCCCCCCTTCCTCTTACCGGGCCCGTGCAGCGCCTCTCTCCTCCGAAGGCGCTGCACGGGCAAGAAGAAAGCTGAATCAGCTGATGCCTGCCTTCGCGATGGCGCGTCTTTCTTCTGCTGCGCCCGCCCCTGTCTGACGTCAGTAACCTACGTAGGTTACTGACGTCAGACAGGGGCGGGCCCAGGAGGAGAAAGACGCTCTATCGAAGCTAGGCGAAGGCAGGCATCAGCTGATTCAGCTTTCTTCTTGCCCGTGCAGCGCCTTCGGACAGAGGAGAGAGGCGCTGCACGGGCCCGGTAAGAGGAAGGGGGCCCGATGGAGGAGGGGAATGGCGGCGACGACCCCAAAAGGGGGCGGGGCACGGATGGAGGATGTCGGGAGGTGGAGCTGAGGTGAGAGAGTAGTGAGGAAGGGAGGGGGGCAGGGGCTTCTAGAAGTTTGCTTTTTCGGGGTGGGGGGAGCGGCGGAAAGTGGGGAGGGGGCAGGGGCTGCTAGAATTTTGCTTTTTCGGGGTGGGGGGAGCGGCGGAAAGTGGGGAGCAGCGGGGGGGGGCAAGGCCGTCTGTACAGGACGCTCCTGATGAGCGCCCTTGCCCCCTCCCGATCCTTTTTTTTTATTTTTGTTTTTATTTGGGAGCCATGTGCTTGCGATTTGACTGTGTTTTGACTGTTTGTGGCATGCGCAGAGCAGCTAACATAACGCTTGGCTGCTCTGCGCATGATTTGGGGGCCGATTAACGATGTGTATTGTGATTCTTTGATACATTGTACGTTTCACTACCGATCTCAGCATGTGTGACTTTTTTTTTTGGTGCATTTTTCGTTATTTTAAAATCGTTAGGGACTTTAACGATTTAGATTTTTTTACGTTTGGTTGCTGCATCTGCCTCTTAGTCACTCTGAGTCTCACCAATGGTACTGTCCCTCAGTTGGAAAAAAGCAGCAGTCTCCCCAATGCTGAAAACTTCCACTACCACTCCAGCTGATCCCTTCTTCATACAGACCAATTTCCAACTTGTGCATTGCTTCTAAGGTTGCAGAAAGACTTGTTTTTAATCAATTGGCATCATTTGTCAAAAGTAATTCTACTTTGCTCCCCAGACAATCGGGATTCCGGACACACCACAGTACAGAGACATATGTTGCTTGTTTACTCAGCGAACTTAATTCTACTCTTGATAAAGGTTTGGTGACTTTTCATTTCTATTGTTGTATCCTCTGCTTTCAGTTTAAGGAGCAAGTGATTGAAGTAGGAGGCTCTGTCTTGGCCTGGTTTTCTTCTTATCTCTCTGACTGACCTTTCACAATAGTTACTCTTTCCTCTCACTCTAGAACTTTTGCCCTTTGGTGTCGGATCCCCCAGGACTCTGTTTTTCCCCCTACAACATTTTCTTAAGCCCCCTCACAACCCTCCTTCAGATTCACAATATTCATTTCTTTTTCTACACTGATAATATTCTTCTTATTTATCCCACGTCTTTTGCTTTTCCAGATCTTGGTCCTCTATATATAGTAAAATTCAGGCTCTGTCTAACTGGCTTTCTGATCGCAGATTTGTACTGAACCCATCCAAAACCAGGGTGTCTGGTTCTCACCCTGTTCCCTCATTACCTCTTACTTTTTTAAACACATTTTTAGTCCCAGTTTCATCATTTCATTACCTAGGGGGTAATCATTGACTCACAGCTACCTTTTGAGTGTCAGATTTCCAAGGTTGTACCATTAGGATTTTTTTTAGCTTCACCATCCCCAATCAATTAGCAAGTTTCTAGATTTTACGGCAATGCATACCCTTGTTCACAAGTTTTGATTACTGTAATGCATTACCTCCGTTCAACAGCGTCATCTTCAAACCCTTCATAATTCAACAGGCCACTTACTTCTGAAAGCTAAGTCTGATCATATCACTCTTTTCTTTCTCCAGCTTCACTGGTTGCCTTTTCCTTATCATGTCTGGTTCAAAATCTTGATTCTTGCTCACAAGGTACTCCATTCTGGCTCCCCCTCCTATCTTTCTTCTGTTATAATTCCCTACACCCCTTCCCGTTTCCTTTGTTCCTTGGGTGCACATCGTTTGTTTCTTCCCTCTCCACAATTGGCCTATCATGAATCCACACAGACTTCTGTTTTCTATTTTTTAGCCCTACTTTGGACCGACCTACCCCCAAGCCCTCACATCAGAATTTTCCTTTCCTAATTCAAAACTCTTCTTAAGAGCCATTTTTTCAACTAGCTTTTGTCTGCTGACTACTTGTCCTTCTAACCATTGGGAGTGAAGAGTTGAATGGCTGTTTTTAAACCCTTTCCGAGTGTTTGTGTTATGTATTATCTTGTTTGATTGCTTATCTTTCCTATCTTAGCAATGTATTTCTTTTCCTCTATTACTTTAATGATTTTATTTTTTTTAATTTTGTTAATCGTTTTGACCCATTACTATAAAGGTGATATATGAAACCTAATGGGTCAGCAATTACAATAATCATTAATGGCCAGCATCAATTACAAATATTTGGAGAACATCCGTTGAACACTGCTGCTGCACACCAAGGTGATGTTACCTATATGAATGCCACCATGAAACATGGTGCAGCAAACAGTAATGACAAGCCTTCCCAATCCACACTTGCAATGATGGACCCTGCTGCATGACTATACCTGCCGAATACAGCATCTTTGTAACAAACTGTCAAATGAAACCAAAAAGAAAATCATCCAGAACCGCCGACCTTACATAAGTACATAAGTATTGCCACACTGGGACAGACCAAAGGTCCATCAATCCCAGAATCCTGTTTCCAACAATGGCCAATCCAGGTCACAAATACCTGGCAAGATCCCAGAAAAGCTCAATACATTTTATGATGCTCATCCCAGAAATAAGCAGTGGATTTTTCCATGTCAATTTAATAATGGTCTATGAACTTTTCCTTTAGGAAGCCATCCAGACCCTTTTTAAATCCCACTAAGCTAATCGCCTTTACAACATTCTCTGGCAACGAATTCGAGTTTAATTACACGTTGAGTGAAGAAAATGTTTCTCCGATTTGTATTAAATTTACTACTTTGTAGCTTCATTGCATGCCCCCTAGTCCTAGTATTTTTGGAAAGAGTAAACAAACGATTCATGTCTACCCATTCCACTCCGCTCATTATTTTATAGGCCTTTATCATATCTCCCCTCAGCCGTCTCTTCTCCAACTTGAACAGCCCTAGACGTGTCAGCCTTTCCTCATAGGGAAGTTGTCCCATCCCCTTTATCATTTTCATTGCCCTTCTCTGTACCTTTTCTAATTCCACTAAATCTTTATTGAGATACGGTGACCAGAATTGAATACAATATTAGAGATGCAGTCACCCCATGGAACGATACAAAGGCAATATAACATCCTCACTTTTATTTTCCATTCCTTTCCTAATAATACCTAACATTCTATTTGCTTTCTTAGCCGCCACAGCACACTGAGCAGAGCATTTCAACATATCAATGACGCTGCCGATATCCCTTTCTTGGTCGGTGACTCCTAACGTGGAACCTTGCATTGCGTAGCTATAGTTCAGGTTCCTCTTCCCCACATGCATCACCTTGCACTTGCTCACATTAAACATCATCTGCCATTTAGACGCCCAGTCTCCCAGACTGATTTGGCTATTCCTCTAGAATACACAAAGACTCTCGGTGGGGAGACTTTCCTTGCTAAGAACTCAGACATTGGCTCAGAAAAAGTCCTGCTGTTCACAATGGTCGTCAATGTTCACAAGCTCAGCTAGAGTTAGTACTGGATCATGGATGGGATATTCAAAACTGTTTCCACTATATTCACTCAACTGTATTTAATACATGCTCCTGTTGACCCTGATGACAGAAGTTCAATTCTGCCACCGGCTTATGATCTCATGTATGTCCGTTTTTGTACAATAAATCTCCTACAATATTCTGGATTTTCTACGTGTCATTGCCCACAATTTGTGCTTTTTAGAATATTGACAAAGTTTTGTGCTTTTAATTTTCTCATATTAACTTTCTTCACTCATATATATATATATGTTTATAAAGTTAACTTCTTTCATAAAGTTTGTGTGCTAATCTTTAATTTCTGTATCTTGCTGTAGTTTTTTTCTTACAAATTCACATTGATTTCTGCATCAGTATCCTGTCTCCTCTTTTGTTTAGACCAATTGAGCCATTAGACCAATTATCTTTTAGACCAACTGAACCATTAGTCATTGTGGGCTTCTTTTACAAAGCTGCACTAATGATTCCCACGCGGCAAATGAGAGGAAGTCCACAGGAATTAAATGGGCTTCCTCTCATTTGCTGCACTGAGAATAGGTAGTGCGGCTTTGTAAAAGAGGCCTTGTGTATTTTAGACCAATTGTCATTAGTTTGTGCAGCGCTGCGTACGCTTTGTAGCGCTTTAAAAATGCTAAATAGTAGTAGTAGTAGACCGATTATCCATTAGTTGAACTGTCATTAGACCAATTATCGGGGACCTTGTTTCTTGTGACAGACAGCAGCAACCCTAGTTTACCTCCATATATTGGAAACTTTTGAAATTAAGGTGCCCTGTTACTAAGGTGCACTAAAAAATGGCCTGCGTTATGTAGATGCGTGTTTTGGCCATGCACAAAATCATTTTTCAGTGTGCCTGTAAACAAATGCCTTTTAAAAATTTTTACCGAAAATGGACATGCGGCAAAATGAAAATTGTTGCATGTCCATTTTGGATCTGAGACCTAACTGCCAGCCATTGACCTAGCGGTAAGGTCTCATGCGGTAACTGGGCGGTAATGGTCTACGTGTGTAAAATGCCAATTACGACCCACGTGCCAGAAAATAAAAATATTTTCCGGCTCGCGTAGGGGGCACGTGTAAAACATGAAATTACCACATGGGCCACATGGTAGCCAGGTGATAACTCAGAATTAAAACACTCTGTGTGCGCTTAGGCGCCTATGCGCCTTAGTAAAAGGGGCCCTTAGAGAAAAAATTATGATTTTACATCAGTTTCCCTTCAATACATTAAATATAGACCACAGAAATCCTGGAACATGTATGAAAGTAGACCGAAGCTGGAAACTTTTAGTGTTAATAAATCAAAGGCAGCCAAGTTTCAACAATATCAAACGTGAACATTGAATCTACAGATTAAAGATGTATTGATTTTAGCCAAAGCAGTCTGAGGGAAGAATTAGTGAATGTTGTTTTCTCTGTAGAGGTGGGAAAAAAAAATTCAAATTAGCCTCCGTTTCAATGACTTTGCTTTCGGGGCTTGAATGCTAAACAGCCTGCTTCCAGTCCAATCTGTTCAACGCCTGACTAATGACTATTCTCTATAGAAACCCCACAGCAGTCAATTATTATTCTCTCCTCATGCTGTTGTAACTCTCCCGTATTTGTATAAGATTAAGTGGTCTTGTTAGGGTTTTTTTTTTAATTTCCCTGATTGGATCTTATATTAACCTCAATTAAACCATCAGCCCCAGTCTTCTGAAAGCAGAGCAGTAGCTTTTCCCTTACAGTTCTCACCACCTTTTGTATGGCAGCAAAGCAAATGATTGGTTGCTTTGGAGATTACTGGGTGGCAGGTAACCAATGAGGACAGTCAAGCAGGATAAATGGTGCCAGACTCCCAGAGGTGCCAAGACACTGTGTGTAATTATTGTTCCAGACAGCTGAAAGCAGCAGGGCTTCTAGTTCCCCTGCACAGTCTCAGTCTGCCATGATTGCTGGCACTGAAAGATGCTGATTATAAGTAAACATTAATTATGCCTTGCCATTGAACTGCTGAGGTAGCAGTTCTCTGTTGGCTAGAACTGCAGCTTACCTTGATTTTTTCTTTACTTTTCCTTTTCTCAACATGTCTTGCTTTGAGGAGAGCAAATGTATTATAGTCAGCCAATACAGGAAGCAGTGTAGAGATAAAATTTACAAAATATCATTCTCATATTTGCTTAAAAAACCAACAACTAAAAGGTGGCATTTCTTGTAGTACTGTTAGTTAATAACATTTCTCACTTTGGGCTTTGATTTACAATTGGGACCTTTGGAAAAGGGCCAGGTCACTCCCTACAATTTTGTTTTCTTACAGAGCTAGAACGACTAACAAAGGATGGTTCATTTTTGTTCCTTCAGCTGTGAATCACCTACTCATTTCAGGAGACAATATTCAGTATCCCAGACAATAAATGTAAGTACCAAGATAACGGGCCATGGAAATGACACCGTAGCACAAGGGCTATTTCTCCTGGCTCTGGAAATTGGAAATGAAAGGCAGAACTCTGATGGAACTTCAGACACATCCTGCATTCATTGAGCAGTTCTGAGAAGACTCCAGAAACTGTATAAAGCAGTCTTTCAATGAAGCAGTTTTCAGTGTAATGGGTGAGAATGCACATTTGATTTTCTGGCTGTTGCATTACTTTGATATTTATAGCTGTTGACCTCCAGGAAAGAGAGTGAATTGACAGCCTATGAAAAGGCAAGATGTTGCAAGTTTATAAAGTGCTCAGTACTGCGTAAGACTAGAGCACGCCACCTTCTCATAGCACAGATTGAGATGTGATTCTTAAATTGCACCGAAAGATTTGTTCACTTATATGGCAAGTTATTAAAAATCAGACCTCTCTTGTTAAAGTCTCAGGACTATAAAGTCATGATAGGTTTCAGTTTGGGTTAATGGGAATTTCACAATGTTGAATAATATTAGAGCTGGAACTTTGTTGTTGGTTTAGTTACAGTTTCTATTGTAGGTTAGGGTTGCCACCTGTCCCTGTCTAATCCTGACAGGCTGATCCAATTCTAGGAATGTGCATGGAAAACTCTTTATTTTGCCCTTTTCTCTTGGTTCATTTCTTTTGTTTTCTTTTCCATGTTATGTCTTTTATTTCATTTTCCATTAAAATCAATGGGGAAGAGGAAGGGGATTGAAGATGGCACCCTAGACGGAAGATTGTGAGCATCTCTTTCGCATTCTTATTGTTAGCTGCTGGTTCCCATGCAAGTCATGGGAAAAAAGAGGAGAGCTAAGCTGGTGGATGTACCTTCAACTCCTAAAGAGGCATCCTCAAGAATTCAGCTTACCTTGGATGTGTATGGAATTACTTATAAATGGAACATCTTGCAGGTTTCGACTGCCACCATACCATCTTGGCAGAGTGAGGAGGGGATTTCATTAAGCCCCGGTCTGGGACTGGCTCCACTGTGACCTCCAACTATTGATGCTGCTGAAAGGAATTTGGCTGTGCTAGCAAGGGAAGAAACCCTGGAGTTGGCTCATAGCGCTGAGGGAGCTACAGCGGTGAGCTTGATCCCACGATTATTGACTGTGGGAAGAACGGGGGTGGGGGGTGGGGTTGAGCTTGGAAACGTAGATGTCCCATCCAATTGGTCAATGAAATCATCTGCCATGACCTTGGAATTTTTATGGAGAGGCATTAAAGGTTTGGAGTCTTCCTTTACATCTTTTCATTTAAAGTTGCTGAGAATGTTAATAAAGTGGTAGGAATTGGTCAGGAGCAAGCTACTGTTCAGTCATTATTTTCAACTAAACAACTAGGATGAATCAGCTTGAAGCCTCACTGGGAGAAATACAGACTCTAGGGAAGACTCGAATAGAAGTGAAATCTGGTATGATAAGAAAATTGGAATATTTGGAAAATCGAAATAGGTTGACTAACGTAAGATTTATTAACGTTCCAAAATCATTGACAATGCTTCAGAAATATTTGAGGGAAATATTGGACTTCCTCTCTGATAATTTACCTCCTATTTCAAGAGCATAATACATATCAGGTTTATATGGAAGAAATAAAACTTCAACGAAAGATTAAACGTCATCATTGAGAGCTGAGTTTTACAACTTCTTTAGAGAGTTCATTAGAAGTAATCACTGAGTGTACCACCTTAATTGCTCGTTTTACTTTTGAACTCAACCAGAATTCTTTGATTCATCTGTACTTTAAAAAAATCAGAGAAGCTTTTTTGGGTTCTAAAGTGCTAGTATTTCCTGATTTCTGTCTTGAACCGCAAACAAGGTGCAGAATATTTCTGGAGCTTAGGCCCAGACTTCTGGCCTTGGATACAACTTTTAATCTGAAAGTTCCTTGTAGGTGTTTTGTGACTTGTGATCATAATCAGTTCCTTTTTTTTGAACCCAAACAGCTGATCAATTTTCTTAAGGCTAGAGAAGAAACCAGTGGCTAAATCTTAAAATGTCTTTCAACAAAATACTTTCTGTTGCTAATGGATCTTCTTAAAAACAATGAAAGGAGAAAAAGACCTCAAATGACCCAAGTGCTACAGTGAACTTGCCACTGATGTCTTCACAGCACTCATGGGGCCATTATATCATCATTGGCCAAAAACCTCCTCAAATATATTTTTAATCTTTTTTAACGCACAAAAATCATCATACTCAAGTCAATATATGAACGCCATAAAAATGAGCACATGCACAACAAAATTATGTAGCAACTTAGCTTCATGTTTGATCTGGCTGCTTAACTCTTGGTCACATAACTCCCGAGGGGGACCCGTTTCGTCCTCCGACTTTTTCGAGGGAGATCACAAAGGCGATTTGTCTTCTTCTATGGTTTTGGACAGGGCCCCCCCTAAATTTTTAGAAATTCAATGTATCCACTGAAGGCCCTGCGAGGTAGGATTACTCCTTTGCACCAATCGTGCTGTCTGCTCTGTCACTGATAAAGGAAGGGACCAAATGGATCAAAGGTAAATAGCATGTCAGGGCAGTGCTGAGGGATTCTGTGAATACCTTGAATGCCCTGACTGCAAGCCACTATAATAGCTATAATATAACAAAACCAAAACATCTAGGTTGAAAACTTCAACGTTTTGGTCTAGACCTGTTTTTCTAACAAATAAGACACAAAAGGTGCCCTAAATCACCAGATGACCACTGGAGGGATTCAGTGATCACTGACCCCCTTCCACCCCTCTAAAATGTGAATAAAAGTAGTAATCACCAGCCTCTATAACAGCCTCAGGTCCATTAGAGCAACACTTGTGGTGGAAACTGTGAGCCCTCCAAAACTCACCAGAAGAAACCACCTGTACCCATATATAGGTGCTCCCTTCACCCATAGGGGCTATTCTAGTGCTGTACAGTTGGGGGTAATGGGTTTTGGGTGGATTTTGGAAGGCTCAGCAGACAAGATAAGGGAGCAAAGGTGAAATGTGTACCTGGGAACATTTAAATGAAGTCCATAGCAGTGCCCCCTAGGGTGTCCCATTGTTCTCCTGGCATGTCTGAGGGACTAAGCTGCTAAAAATGTTGGCCCCTCCTACATCCCAATCGCTTGATTTTCTCTTTCACTTGTGCATTTTATTTCCGAAAATGACCTGAAAGGTTAAATACACGAAGCATATAACCATGTTACAAATGGTATTTTCGGGGAAAAAAAAGACATTTTGCTTTGTCGAAAATGGTTACATTTGCTATTTGGATTTGGGGCATTTAGCGCAAAATGTCCAAAGTCCGACTTAGACATCATATTGAAAATGCCCCTCTATGTAAGGTACGTCTGTATAGAATT
Source organism: Microcaecilia unicolor (assembly GCF_901765095.1). Classification (NCBI taxonomy): domain Eukaryota; kingdom Metazoa; phylum Chordata; class Amphibia; order Gymnophiona; family Siphonopidae; genus Microcaecilia; species Microcaecilia unicolor. The sequence goes on from NC_044031.1 coordinate 98,267,318, forward strand.
TTAAGGAGGTAATTCTATAAAGTCATTTTTATACATAGATGGCCAAATACATGTGTAAATGGCCTCTTATATCAAACACTTAAAAGTATTCAATCTTTACTGCAGCCATATTTGGCTGTACCAATTACTTGAACTAAATTATTTATTTATTTATTTATTTATTTATTTATTTGCAGCATTTGTATCCCACATTTTCCCACCTATTTGCAGGCTTAATGTGGCTTACATTATGCCGTAATGGTGATCGCCATTCCGGAGTGAGAAATAGAGTATTGTAGCATTAAGTACAGGAGATAAAGGATAGTTATAAGAAGTCTATCTACAGTTCAATTCAGGCATTAAAGATCAGAGTAGATGTAAAAAACATTCAACAGTAATCATGTGAATAAGTAAACAAATATAAAGAGTTCAATGTTAACTTGAATTGGTAAGGTTAGAGAGGATTTCTGGAGAATAACCTGTCAAAATTTTATGAATCAGACAGCAGGCTTTAAAAACAATTCTTGCTTTAATGGGCAGCCAGTGTAGCTGAAGCAGCAAGGGAGTCACATGATCAAGCTTAGGTTTGCCAAATATCAGCTTGGCAGCACTACTCTGGATCAACTGCAACTTTAACATCAATTTTGATAAGATATTTAGGTATTCAGAATTGCACTAATCCAAATGAGAGGGATAATAATTGCACCAACACTCTAAAATGATCGCTATAAAAGCAAGAATGACCTAAACGTAGCTGCCTTAGTTTGAAGAAAATCTTCTTAATTAGCAAATTGATTTGAGGTTTTATACTCAAAGAAGAGTCCAGGATTATTTCCAGTACTCTAGAGGACCTATTTACCTTTAATAAGAGACTATCATCAAGACAAAGAATCAGGAATCAAATCAGGCTTTCAGCCAACTCATAACAGTTTGGTTTTATCTATATTCAGCTTTAAATGCTGCGTCAATGCCCACTTCTTAATTATATTAATACCATTGATTATTGGGGTCACATTGTTAAATAACAATGGAGATAATATTGAACTCTGTGGAACCCCACATGGAAATGGAGAGGGATATGAATTTGAATATGAACATGACTTTGAGACTATGGCTTCAGAAACATCTCACTCTCGAGATACGTAGGGTCCAGGTGCAACTCGGAACTCTTGTTCCTGAGGCTGTGGGAGATACGCAGGATGGAAAATGGCATGGTATAGAACCTGCTGAGCTATCTGTGGCATCTCTCCTTTGATTAAATACGATGATGGAAAGGTAACTGAAAAAACTTTGAAATCTGGAAACTACTGGAAAACCTGAAATTGTTACCTTGGAAACCTTTTGATCTGCTATAGACAATTTACTACTACTACTACTATTATTTAGCATTTCTATAGCGCTACAAGGCGTAGGCAGCGCTGCACAAACATAGAAGAAAGACAGTCCCTGCTCAAAGAGCTTACAATCTAATAGACAAAAATATATATATAAAGTAAGCTGGCAAATTTAATATGATGGAGAACCAAGTTATGGAACTTTCTAGAAAACTTACTGAACATACCACCTTGATACAAATTAAGGGAAATTCTCTAGATTTGTTGGAACTGAAGGTTAATACATTAGATTTTTTAACAGCAGCTTTGGTTAAAGACAATATAGGAAGCCCATAGATTGCTTGGGATAGGGGTTGGGGTGGTGGAGATGAGGGATTTTGGTTTTAAGTAGAAAGAAATTGAATTCATGATATAAGAAATTTAAGTTAATTTTATTTGGGTTTAAAATCTTAGTGTTTCATTTAATTAATTAATTGTAGGGTATGAATAATTAAACAAGAAAGATAGGTTGAATGGGGTTTAGTTTAGGAAGCATAACATTTGAGGAATTGAGGGATAACTGAAAATTTAACGATAGTAGGAATGTTAAAAACGGGTTTACAGTCAAAGCATAGGGGGTGGGGCTTAAGGAGCATGAGGAGCGCAATAGTTTTGGCGGTCAGCAGGCTGTGGAGATTCGGCAGGGAAGTAGGTGATTGAGACTGTGGTCATTTGGAGTTTAAATTAAATCCCACCCTAATTTTGGATTGATGTGGGAATATGGGGCTCAGTAGTTCATTTTTGTGATTAGGAATTATTCTAGGTTTTAAATGGGGATTTTAGTCACAGCAGTGAGAAATTTTGATGTTGATTTAAGCGACATCCACTTAAGGACAATGGTTCAACTTGATTGGTGGATTGACATGATGTAATCTGCTTATGTGCAAAACCACCATAAGCAAAAGTGAGGCTTTGATGTCACTGCAGGTCACACAAGGGGAGTGTTGAGAATGAATTCATTTGATAGAATATGTATGTAAAGCTAGGTCAGCACTGACTAGCTTTGGAAAGTGAATAAAGTGAAGTGAAGGTCGTATTGAGTTTGACAAGTTAATTATATATGTTATGATTATAATATTGATTTATTAATAATGCTGTGTCCAAATTAATTTTCCAACAAAGCAAGATGTCATTTGTTTTATCCATGTGTGAATTTTGAATGGATGCAGTGCAAGTGCCAATGTTATGTAATTCACAAGAAATTAGAAATGATGGAAAATCTTTTTAGGATGAAAAATTTATGCTTTCTAAATTTCCCAAGGCAAACTGGAGACTCAGCTGAAGAAATATATGAATGACATGCTGGAGATTTCATTGGACTCTTGTCTTAGTTTAAATAGGGTAATTGTTCCCCAGACCAGTAAAAGAAATGATTATTCTATAGGTACAGAGCTTGCAACTCATTTATCTGTTGACATTTTTAATGATCTTTCATGTACAAATTACTCTCCCTTCTTCCTTTATTCTGATTGCTACATTCAAGTGGGGAAAGAATAAATAATGTCTTGAAACTTTATGTTAGACATAGGTTGAAAGTTTTTTTGGATCAGCATATTTGGGTCTTTCCAGACATGTGTACGGCAACTCAAAGGAGAAGTAAGCAATGTTTATTACTGAGATCTAAGGTCCTTCAATTAAGGGAAAGGGACTGGGACTTGATATACCATCTTTCTATAGTTTTTGCAACTGCATTCAAAGTGGTTTATGTGGAGGGGCATAATCGAATGGGGCGCCCAAGTTGTCATGAGGGCGGTCCTCGCAGGACGGCCCCATAAAGGGGTGGGGCAACCCATATTATCAAAACAAGATGGACGTCCATTTTTCGTTTCGATAATACGGTCGGGTATGCCTACATCATGAAATTTAGGTCGACCTTAGAGATGGTCATCCTTAGTCATTTTTGAGATGGTCGTCCCCAGTTTTCAGCGATAATGGAAACTCAGGACGCCCATCTCAAAAATGACCAAATCCAAGGCATTTGGTCATGAGAGGAGCCACCATTCGTAGTGCACTGGTCCCCCTCACATGCCAGGACACCAACCAGACACCCTAGAGGGCACTACAGTGGACTTCATAAATTGCTCCTAGCTGCATTGCTCCCTTATCTTCGGTGCCGAGCCCTCCAACCCCCCCCCCCAAAAAAAACCCACTCCCCACAACTGTACACCACTACAATAGCCTTAAGGGGTGAAGGGGGGCACCTACATGTGGGCACAGTGGGTTTTGGGGGGGGTTGGAGGGCTCAACATTTACTACCACAAGTGTAACAGGTAGGGGGGATGGGCCTGGGTCTGTCTGCCTGAAGTGCACAGTACCCACTAAAAACTGCTCCAGGGACCGGCATGCTGCTGTGATGGAGCTGGCATAGAGGCTGGAAAAAATGTTTAAAAAATTTTTTTTTTTGGTGGGAGCAGGGGCGTAGCCAGACAGCAGATTTTGGGTGGGCCTAGGCAAGAAGTGGATGGGCACCAAATGTTCTCTCCCCCACCCCCACATCAAAAAAATAGCTCAGCTGGTGGGAAAATGCTTCTCTCCAGTCTGCACCTTGGTAGTCTGCAGCAGGCATGTGCTGAAAACTGAGCATGTAAAGGTGCCAGTATTGTGGAGAGCAGAATTTTCATTACCATGTGCTACTGTTGGATGGGCCTGAGCCCTAAGTGGGTGGGCCCTGGTCCACCCAGGCCCACCTGTGGCTATGCCACTGGGTGGGAGGGGGGTTGGTGACCACTGGGGGAGTAAGGGGAGGTCATCCCCAATTCCCTCCGCTGGTCATCTGGTCAGGTTGGGCACCTTTTCAAGGCTTTGTCATGAAAAAAAATGGACCAAGTCGGCCAAATGCTCTTCAGGGACGCCCTTCTTTTTTCCATTATCGGCCGAGGACGCCCATCTCTAAATCACGCCCCAGTCCCGCCATGCCCCCGTGAATTTTGGTCATCCCGCGACAGAAAGCAGTTGAGGATGCCCAAAATCTGCTTTCGATTATGCCGATTTGGACGACCCTGAGAGAAGGACGCCCATTTCCCGATTTGTGTCGGAAGATGGGCATCCTTCTCTTTAGAAAATTCACCTGATAGTACATACAGGTACTTATTTGTACCTGGGGCAATGGAGGGTTAAATGACTTGCCCAGATTCACAAGGAGCAGCAGTGAAAATAAAACCCAGTTCCCCAAGATCAAAGTCCGCAGCACTAACCACTAGGGTACTCCTGTTGTCTTCCAAATTTTCCTTGTAAATGCACTATGGGGGTCTTTTACTAAGTGGCGCTCACTGAACCAGAAATACCACCAGGCTACTGCAGCAACCCAGCAGTAGTTTCTACCCCCAGTGCACGTCATTTCTGGTGCTACAAAAAATATTTTTATGTTTGTAGCACTGGTGTTTACCCAGCGGTAGTTGGGCAGTGCCGCATGTTGCCTAGTTGCCGCCAGGTTAGTATTGGAGCCCTTACCGCCACCTCAATGTGTGGCAGTAAGTACTCCCCCCTCCCCCCAAATGGCTGTGTGTTTCCAACAGTGGCCAATCCAGGTCAGAAGCACCTGGCAAGATCCCAAAACAGTACAATACATCCTATGCTGCCCATCCTAGAAACAAGCAGCAGATCTTCCCCAAGTCCATCTTAATAATGGTTTATGGACTTTTCTTTTAGGAAGCTAGCCAAACCTTTTTTTTAAACCCCGCTAGGCTAACTGCTTTTACCACATTCTCTGGCAATGAATTCCAGAGTTCAATTACATGTTGAGTGAAGAAATATTTTCTCCAACTTGTTTTAAATTTACATGCACCCTAGTCCTAGTATTTCTGGAAAGAGTAAACAAGCAATTCATGTCTACCTGTTCCACTCCACTCATTATTTTATAGACCTCTATAATATCTTCGCTCAGCCGTTTCATCTCCAAGCTGAAGAGCCCTAGCCACTTTAGCCTTTCCTCATAGGGAAGTCATCCAATCCCCTTTATCATCTATGAATGCTACTCTAGGATACCACCTCTTTGCAGCCTTTATTTTTCTTCTTAGATTGTTATATTTTCCGTTAACATATCTTAACATATCGCAGTAGTGGGGGGGTTTTTCGGTTAAGTAGATGTCCATGGGTTAGATTGGGTAAAGCCTGTGAAGCAAGAAACGTTTAGTCCAAGAAATAACACAGTAACACATTAAATGACAGCCCAACAAGTGGCCAGTGATGCCCCCATCATTCTGTGCAGGTTATAGTCATTCATGGTTAAACACTGGTTGGCAATTTGCCATTATGCCAACCACTTATAGGTAGTTAAATATGATGCAGTCTTGGAACAATATATTTATTTTATTTGACATTTGTATCCCATATTTTCCTAACATGTTTGGTTTCAATGTGGTTTACAATAAAATCAGAAGAGAGGATTTGACAATTGAGGTAGAAAGCCTAGAACATAAAAGAACTAACATTGATCGAGACAGTAGTTAGAGAAGTGCGATGCAAGAGAATATGGTAAAGATAATGGAATGCATAGTAACTAAAATATATGTATTGTTAGCAATACTTTTGTTATATATATATATATATAAACAAAATATTGCTAACAATATTTAGCTTGCTAATTTCAACATTAAGATACCTTCCCCTCCTCCTTTGGAAGCTTAGCAGCCTCACCCGAAGTGTATGATAATAAAGTGATATATAATATGCAGACTTCATCTTCATCTGTGCATTCTTCTTACCTGCTGGGGTGCTGGGAGCAGCTTCGGCTGTTGGCTTCGCGGGTTCCCTGTTCCCTCTGCCCTGGAACAGGAAGTAACAGCAGAGGGAGCAGGGAACTGACAGAGCCAACTGCCACGCGACTGCTCCCTGTACCCCTCCTGCAGCATGTACCCAGGGTGTATCGCCCCCACCGCCCTGCCCTCGGTAAGCCACTGTGTGGGACACAGACTGCAGAAGTCTGTCCGGCATTGATCTTTGTTCCCAACTACTGGAGTTGCTGAATCTATATGTCTTTTACCATTTATGGGAATGACGACAGAAAAATCACGAGACATCTACCCATCAAATCTGAACTTCACTGTAATGCCAAACAAAACTACCTACTTTCCATATTCGGAGAGATCTTTCAATTCAGCCCGTGTAACTCATAGAACTGCAGATGAACTCCACCAAGGATGTTCACTCAGCATAATACCCATTAGCAATGAGGCAACATAAAATCTCTCAGTATCACACACTGACAGGGCTGGTTGCAACAGAGATACATAAGAGGGAGGGGCATCCACTTATGAAGAGTGGGCCTCAGTTTAGTAACAGTTCATTCAGTTCAATCCCCAGGACCACAACTGTCTTCCTCTATTTCCCCCTCCCCCATCTTGATCCTCTTGTCTGTAAATCGCTTTGTAGCCACTAGGGAGAGACTGTCAATGAAAATGAGAATAGATAAATACCTATGAAATAATATTCATATGGCTACAACGTTCCCTCTAAGCTGTGCAAGAGTCCTCCAACTACAATTGTACCAGTAGAAGGTGATACTTGAATGTCAGGTGTCTAATTGCTAGGGATAGGTAGGTTACATGGAGTCTTGCAGAGTTTGCCTGTTTCTTGCTATTGAAAATGTAATACTGAAACAGCACCCTCCACTGGTAGGAATATAGTTGGAGGACTCCTGCACACCTTAGAGGCAGCACTGATCAAGGTTCATACATAAGAACATAGGAGTAGCCATACTGGGTCAGACCAATGGCCCATCTAGCCCAGTATCCTGTTTCCAATAGTGGCCAAACCAGGTCACAAGTACCCGGCAGAAACCCAAATCATGACAACATAGTCCATGCTACCAATCCCAGGGCAAGCAGTTGCTTGCCAATGTCTGTCTCAATAGCAGACTATGGGCTTTTCCTCCAGAAATTTGTCCAAACATTTTTTTAAACCCAGATATTCTAACCACTGTTACTACATCCTCCGACAAAGTGTTCCAGAACTTCACTATTCATTGAGTGAAAAAATATTTCCTCCTATTTGTTTTAAAAGTATTTCCATGTAACTTCCTTGAGTGTTCCCTAGTCTTTGTACTTTTGGAACGAGTAAAAAATCAGTTTACTTCTACCCATTCTACACCACTCAGGATTTTGTAGACCTCAATCATATCTCCTCTTATCCGTCTCTTCTCCAAGCAGAAGAGCCCTAACCTCTTTAGCCTTTCTTCATATGAGTGGCGTTCCAACCCCTTTATCATTTTGGTTGCTCTTCTCTGAACCTTTTCTAATTCTACTATATCTTTTTTGAGATACAGTGATCAGAACTGAATGCAATACTCCAATTCCTTCCCTCAAGATCTTAACACTCAAATATTAAGCATAAGGGTGTGAAGGGGCTTTCTGAAGATCATACAGCAAATGTAATTCTAGAAGTACTTTCTCTCACTATGTGCCTATAGAAAACTATTCATTAAATAAGAGTCATTGATTGGCGAATAGGCAAATCAACTCAGTGGTTCTTGGACAAGTGGTTGCCAAAGTGTGCTAGTTTGTTATTCCAGCTCTGAACTTCACCTTATTATTAGATCTGTTTCCAGTTCATCACTTAGCTCATAATTGTTTTAGATCTTCTGTGTACAGTTAAAAAAAATACTTGACAGAGATAATGTGTGTGCATAGTGAATCTCATTTCATTTTCACTTTATAATCCATCATGAACTGAGAATCCCTGGTGGCATGTGTGTGTGTGTGTGTTTAAAAAACAGTAAATGAAATATAATTAGCATTTCAATTGATGCCACATCAGACTAATAACAGGCAATTATGTTACATAAGTGTAGTTGTTAGGATACTGCAGGCTACAGTTTGTCACATTTTGTGCAAACAGCTGGAAGGGCATGTGCATACAAACACGTAACACATTGAGTGCTACTGGAAGTGTCAGAGCCATATAGCTTGTTCAACACTGACAGCTGATATAGGCCTGGGTGGGAAGGAGGGGATGAAACAGCATGTCACACTTTTCTGGGACCCTTGGGGCTATATTCTCAAATGTTTGCAAGATGACAGTTAATATGATAGATATCCAATACATCTTCCAACACCCTCAGTTATGTTTCTAACTTGGGCATCTTATTCTAGATAGACATCTAAGTAAGGTGCACAGTTTTCTTTGCATGTCTAAAAGGAATTAAAAAAGAAAAATCGGTACTCGTGTAAACGTAATGCCATGATTTTTCAAAGCTGAGGATCACTGGCGCCTGTGATCCAGGTGGCATCCATGAGGATGAGTGGAACATTTAAAGAGCAACCTAAAGTCTGTCACTGAGTTGAATTCACAATTTTAAATCTAAAAAATGTGAAACGATGTAGCCAAAATCAATATCACAACATTACCTTGTATTTGTTCACCGGAGACTTCAAAGCCTCTCCGGTACTATGTAAGCCACATTGAGCCCGCAAATAGATGGAAAAATGTGGGATACAAATGTAACAAATAAATAAATAAATGTATGGTGGCAATTTTGAAACTTAATGCAGGACTGCAATTACATTTTCAGAGAGAAACTACATGCATTAAGTGTAAAAAGATTTACATTATTATTATTATTAACATTTGTATAGCGCTACCAGACGCACGCAGCATCAGGCATTACACCATATAAATATGTATTACATTTGAAATATCTATATGAATATGCCCCCCCCCCCCCCACTCCCCAGGCCTCGAGACCATCAGTTGGCAACAGAGGAAGTCCGATTCAACTCCTGGTGCTCTTCCTTGTGATCTTGGGCAAGTTACCTAATCCTTTATTACTTTACGTACAGACTTTCGGGGCAGTTCTACAAATTGGCACCAAGAAGTATGCATTAGTATACATTAGGTGTGTCAAAGGCACCATTAATTGACAGGTGTTTCTGTGCACCAGACACTATTCTGTAAAGTAACACCTAAGTGCCATTGCATCTAACTGCAAGGGGGCTTACATGTGGGAGGAGCAAAGGTAGATTCTGGGTGTGTCTTCAAGTTACATATGTAGTTTCTAGAATATTATAAATTATGCACATCAGTTTGTGCACCTAGGTATGCCAACCTATGCCTGCCATTTACATGGCATAAGAAGGCGCACATAGGCGCACCAATGCCAACCTTACTCTAGCATTCTACACGATGTCCGGAAAAAAACAGGACTTCTTACATAGTTTCAAAATACTTTGCAATTATTTAAACATGTGGAGGGGCATTTTCGAAATGGACGTCCATGTTTTGATATGGACGTCCTCACAAAACGTCCCGATCCAGGGGCGGGGAAACCCATATTTTCAAAACAAGATGGACGTCCATCTTTCATTTCGATAATGGAGGAGTGGCCTAGTGGTTAGGGTGGTGGACTTTGGTCCTGGGGAACTGAGGAACTGAGTTCGATTCCCACTTCAGGCACAGGCAGCTCCTTGTGACTCTGGGCAAGTCACTTAACCCTCCATTGCCCCAGGTACAAATAAGTACCTGTATACAATATGTAAGCCGCATTGAGCCTGCCATGAGTGGGAAAGTGCAGGGTACAAATGTAACAAAAAAAAAATGGTCAGGGACATCCAAATCCTGAAATTTGGTCGTCTTTAGAGATGGTCGTCCCTAGACTTGGTCGTTTCTGATTCTCGGCAATAATGAGCCCACTTGGTCCATCCCCACTGTCCCTCATGGGATGTAACAGGGAGATTGTTTTATTTTTGTGAAAAAGAGAAATGATGTTCCTCTCTATTCTAATTTTAAATTTGATTATAGGTCCTCCTCATTACAGAGCTGCCAAAGAAAATCAATTTTAAAGAGATTTTTTTCAAACCATGGCATCATACACTGCCAAAACTCCTTCTTGCTCCCCCATGTCCTTCTAATAAAATAATTAATTTATCCTGGTGGCCATAGGGTTAGAAAAGTGCGAACATCAGCTACTTCCCACCCTTGAGCTAGCCCAACTAGCACAGAAATCTTCACTAAATTAAACAATAATTTCCCAATCTTTGTTACAGTTAGCTCATTTATAGCCTGCTCATACCAAAAAAATAGTTCATAGCGGGTTACAGCCAAGATACTAGATTAATGAAACAAATCTAGGATGTAACAGTAAATAGTCACATGACCATATACGTTTCACTATAATTACTTCCTTGTTACATATTTATAGAACATCTTTAAATTGTCATAACTAGGCAACTTACAATAGATGACAAAACCAGCCATAGAGAAGCAGCTTGATAAGAAAACAGTCTAGTAAACATTTTCTTTAAATAATTCCCCAAGGGCTAGGGAAGGAGAAAAAAGATTGTTTGCGAATATTATATTTTAAATATAATATTTAACATACTAAAGAAAGCATATATCAAGGGATACAATCTTATATAATAAGCACCCTAATTTAAAAAGTACCTTAGCTTCAACTGGAAGCCAATACAACTTAACAAAAAATGGAGTAACATGATCATATTTCTTTAGGATCTGTTTTGACAAACCTAGATAGACAATATTACAACAATCCAGTCTACTGAGAATAAGTGACTGTACCACCAATCCAAACAAATCTTCTGGCAGGTATTTTTTAATACTCCTCAACTTTCTCATCGTATGGAAATAGCTACGTGCTAAGGAATTAACCTGATTTTCATACTTAAATTCTCATCTAACAGAACACCCAGAATCTTAACTGAGCGTTCTAGAGAGTAAAATCACCATTGATATTGAATTTTAAATCCAAATTTTAAATTCTGCTTGGTCCCCAGCAGTAGAAATGTAGTTTTCTATTTAATTTAACATTATTTGCTATCATCCAGTCAGTAATGGCTGCAAAACAGTAAGAGATTAAATGTCTTATATACAGATGTAGTTCTGCTTGAAACCAGGGACAAACACAATACAATCCCTTTATATTCTGGAAGGAAAAAGGCCTCACAGAACTCCTAGATTACAGCAATCCAACAGAGCAGACCAGATCACAACAATCTTATGTTCATTATTGGCCAGAAAAAAACTTCCAATAATTAAATGTTTACTGATGTGGCCTAATATTTGTTTAAACTATTTTTTTTGTGCTTTTTCGCAAACTTCATAAGTAATTTCTCACCAGAAAGCCAAGTAATCCCAAACAGAACTGCATTTGTAGAATAAACTCAAGAAGTATAGTACTAAATAAACACTTATGTTTCAGCACTGACTGTTACCAGCACTTGGGAATCTTATGCTGGAACTGGTTTCTCCACTCCCTCACCCCAAGCCGACGGTGGCCAGCATTTTGCACTGCTGCTTCAGGGTCTTGGTGGCGGGGCTGCTTTTGAAACTGTCACAGGTTTGCTCACAGCCACCAAGAATTATTTTCCTATCTTCTCATTTCTTTAATTTTTTTTTTCTCCATGTGTTTGTCTATCAAATGTCTCTCTCTCTACCTTCTCATCTTACTTTCTTCTAGTCTTACCACTCATGCCAGTTCTCACCCTTTTCTTACATTCATTTTTACTCTTTTCATTATGGCTTCTCCTCTCACTTTCCTCTCAACCCCTTTCTCCAGTCCCACACAGTTACTCTAAATCTCTTTTATCTCTTCTTCCTTCTCCCTTTGCCCACAGTTCTTCCTCTCTCCCAGAACCTATCTCCTTCTCCTCCAAGCTCACTTCTCCATCACAACCCGTGCTCTCTCTCTCTCACACTCTCTCTCTCTCTCAGGGGTCAATGTAGAAAATTTTCACACATTTACTGTGGGTTTGATGTTGTTTTACCTAGCCAAGCAATGCAGAAAGGGTTGGAGGGTGTAAACTTCTGCGGAAACCCTGATTGCATATCACATTAAAGTGAATGCTAATGTGACGATTACCCATTTTCTATCACCTTCTTTCCCACTGTCTCTCTCCCCTGCTGTTTCCACATCCCCCTGCTCTTTCCACACTAACAAATCCTGGTGAAACCAACCAGGTCTGGGTCTCCCATTGCTTACCCAAATCGCCTTGTCTGGAGCTAATTAATCAGTGGCAGTAGAAATTGTAGAGTGGCATTTTTGAAAGAATGTCCAAATCAGATTTGGGGTGCCCTGCTTATAATATCCTAAATAAATGACCACCTCACAGCCATTTTCGAACAGGAAAAACATCAGGATTTCCTGTTTGAAAATATGTGAGAATGTTCTTGCGCTAAAAACATCCAAAATTTATAATCATTTTACAAAATGAAACATCCAAAATATGAACGTCAAAAAAGCAGGTACAAAAATGTCACACAGTTGTCCCTGCAAACAGATGGACAGACCAGTGGTCAGTGCAGTGGACTTTAAACAACAGGACCCAAGTACAAATCCCACCTTAATTCCTTTACATGTTACTGTGAGCCAGGGACGTAGCTATGTGGGGCCACGGGGGCATGGGCCCCCGCAGATTTAGCCCTGGCCCCCCTGCTTTCACCATCCCTGCCGCCCCACCCCGCCACATTCAACCCCCCTCCTGCCACCGCCAACCCTCCCCGCCGCCACTGTCAGGTGCCTTTGCTGGTGGGGGTCCCCAACCCCCGCCAGCTGAAGTCCTCTTCAGCGCCGGTCTCCGGCGCATTGCTGATCTGGATTCTGTTTCTGTGAGTCCTGACGTCCTGAACGTTCGTCGGGACTCACAGAAACAGAATCCAGATCAGCGAACACGCCGGACTCGGAGACCGGTGCTGAAGGGGACGTTGGCTGGCAGGGGTTGGGGACCCCCACCAGGAAAGGTACCTGGCAGTGGCGGGGGAGGGTTGGCAGTGGCAGGAGGGGGGGTCGAAAGGGATGGGGAGGGGCAGCGGCCCTTTTCCACTGAAGTCTGGCTATGCCCCTGCTGTGAGCCCTCCAAGAACAGATAAAAACCTACTGTATCTAAAGATACACCACTACAATAGTCATGGTTGCAGGTGTCTTATAAATTCAGTATGGTAGGTATTTCTATGTTCCAGGAGGGATCACACATTTGTACAGAAATAAAAGAGTTAAGTGGATGTTCAAAGTCCACTGTACTGACTGCTAGGCTCCTCCTTAAACTTGCTTGCTGCTCTATTAGGATTGGTCATAATGCCTGAAGATGTCATAGAGCCTGCTATCCACTGCCTCAGATGTTATAGAGCAGAATGCAGGTACCTGGAGTAGTCTAGTGGTGGGCGCAGTGCACTGCAGATAGGTAGACTCAGGCCCATACCTCCCCTTACCTGTAAATGTGAGCCCTCTATACAGTTGGGGGTAGTGGGTTTTGGGGGGCTCAGCAGACAAGATAATGGAGCAACAGTGAGATGTGTACCTGGCAGTATTTATTTAAAATTTACTGCAGTGCCCGATTGCTCTCCTGGGATGTCTGTGTGGCCAGTCTACCAAGAATGCTGGCTCCTCCTACATCCCGATGGCTCGATTTTGTGCTGTTTTTCACTTGGCTTTTTTTTTTTTTAATGGACCAAAAAGATAAAACATCTAGCAAATAGACATAAAAAAAAGATGTTTTTCATTTTTGAAAATGGCTATATCTCCCACTTGAATTTTGGACATTTTTAGTAAAATGTCCAAAATGCCCCTCCACGTCTCCTACTTCCACTGATACTCTTACAGTTTGCACTTGTCTATCATCTCTTTCTTAATGTCTCAAAATGTGAGGCCATAAGAGCCAACTTTTCAAAATTATTGGGGGTGCTAAGCCCAGTGGAAATAACCCCTCCCTGGACACATACAAGGAATTTTCTCAATATTGGGGGTGCTCAAGCACCCACAGCACACACAGAGTCGGCTCCTATGTGTGAGGCTATAACTTTTCCTATCCCATGTGCTGTCACTGCACCTCCACCACTCATCCAGGAAAACCACATACCTTTTAAAACACTGTCCAAATCCTTGGCTTTAAATTTGATTCACAGCTCACCTTTAATCCACAAATCGATTCAATAGTGCATTCAGCGTTCTTTGCAATACACAGGATCTGCTCTGTTAAGGCCCTGCTATCAAAGCAACATACTCGTACCTTTCCTCTGACTTTAGTAATGATATCCCATATAGACTATTGCAACACTCTCTATTCTGGTCTTCCCCTCTCAAACATCTACAACTCATTCAAACTACTTCCATCAAACTGCTACTTATTGCGCAACGTTTTGATAATGCTTAACTGCCAATAGAGGAGTTGCATGGGCTTCCTGTCTCAGCATGTCTGAAGTTTAAGATCTTCTCTTTTCTTCAAGGAATTAGCCTTTAACACTCCACATTACCTCTCCAACCTTCTCATAGTCCTTTACCCTCCTCAAACACTATCCTTCTCCCAAATGGTGCTCCTAATGTTACCACCCTCATTATGTCTCCATCTGAAAATCTCATGGCAATTGGTCCTTTTCTTTGCACCATATTTATGGAGATCCCTACCTATGAGTATCCTTTCCAAACTGAAAAAAAAACAAGTTAAGACCTGGCTATTTCAGCTCGCCTTTAGCAAATACTGATGACTCTCTATACACATCATCAATACAATGTCCACTGGCCACTTCGGAATCACTATTTCTTGTTTGTGTTTCCTTCTATTTTCCCTTTCTTTCTTTCTTTCTTTCTTTCTTTCTATCTTCTCTTATTTTTCCTTCTTATTCTTTTCTTGTTTTCTTAACCCTTTCTTATTCCTTCTCCTGCTTTTTAATAGTTTGTGAACCACTTAGCAGCACCTACGTGCATTAAGGCAGTATATCAAGTTTCTGTAAGTCAGTAAATAAGTAAATAAATGTCCCATTGATCTTATGAGATCATCAACATGATGTGCCACTTGTGAAGGTTCATTGCACATGGTTTCAGGCAAAATATCTATTGCTGTTAGCAGCAATACATATTTTCAACTTGTGGGCCTGGAAGGACTTCAGCTGAAAGTGGAGAGACCTCCCCCCTCTCCCTGATTAATATATCCCTATATTCATCCTTCTAAATCTCAAATGCAGTAGCACTGATTCCTTCTCCCAGTAGCCAAGCAGTGCTCCCAGTCACCTCCAGATTATGAAAAGTTCCTTCTCAGCCCCCAGCTTCAAAATTTTTATATCTTCCATAAATATTATAGATCCATGGTGCACATATAAAAAGGAGGGAAAACAGGAATAGTCATTTTTACATGAGAATATCAAGATGTGGTACAACTGAAAAGCACAGGAATGTGTGTATGTGTGTGGGTATCCTATATAATAAAACACACCTCCAACATTGTGAAGCTGACTGCATGGCTGAGGCATTCCTGCTCTCTGTATCCATCTCCTGAATTGACATCACATACTTCCGGGTTCGTCACAAGCAGAGGTGACCAACCACACGAGGTTTCTCGGCTTCAGAATGTTGGAGGTGCATTCTATTAAATAGGATTGGTCAGTTCCTTGAAGCACAGCCAGAGCTCAGCGTCCTGCTCAGTAACAGTCAGACACCAGAGACAGGGGGGGGGGGGGCTGACACAAAAGAGAGGGAGGGAGGGGGGCCTGACACCAGAGAGAGGGGGGGGGGTATCTCTGTCACACACACACACTCTCTCTCTCACAATGTCTTTCTCTCACTCTCACACACTGTCTCTCACACACTCTATGTCTCACACTGTATCATATTCACTCTCTATGTGTCACACAGTCACTCACACACTCTCTTGGTCTCATACACTCAGTCTCACAGAGAGTCTGTGTCTCACACACACTCTCTCTCTCGCACACACTGTATCTGTGTGAAACACACACTCTCTCTCACACACTGTGTCTCACATACGCACTTGCACACACTCTCATTCTCACCCACACACACTCTCTCAGACACACTCACACCAAGACTCACTCTCTCTTAACACACACACTCGCACATTCACTCTCTGTCACACACACAGTCACTCTCACATACACTCTCTCAAACATACACACTCCGAGGAAAACCTTGCTAGCGCCCGTTTCATTTGTGTCAGAAACGGGCCTTTATTACTAGTATCTCTCTCTCTGTATATATATATATCAACTGTGTCCCAGAACAACAATTTTTGTACAAACATATTCATGTACAGAATGTAGTCACTTCGAATATAGAGAAGGGAAATCCCATGGGGTACTTTCACTTGAATTTGTTTGTGACAATTATTCCAGAAGCATGGTTATTAGTCACAGAGACTTCCATTAAAGTCAGAGCAAGAATAAAACTGCCTTAACATAAGGAGATAAGAATTGCCATACTGTTTCAGACCAAAGGTTCATCTAGCCCAGCATCCTGTTTCCAACAGTGGCCAATCTAGGTCACAGCAGCCACCTTTAGAATTAGGCAAATGTATGCAGTTATCACTATTGTAGATAAATCCAAGTTACCATCATTCAGAATTGTTGGACTGAGTGCTCTTTTTTTTTCTGTAGCGCATGATTAGGCAACAGCTGGAACAATTGTTTTATTTTTGAATACCTTGCTATAATTTTCATTTCAAACATTTTGATTGCTTGCATAAGTACTGTGCCTGCAAGAGACTGAAAGACATATGTAAGATCAAGAACACTCAGATTTTCGCTAACTCAGTCATCTACATTGTACAGAATTCTTCTCTGTAATACAAGAGCACATCCAAAGCAACTTTTGTCAGTGCTTTCTTTTACACCCATACATTTTGCAGATTCTGGAGATCTGTCTCTGTAAATTTTGCAACATAGATCCAGATGCCAAGGCACACGCCTTGGCCCATAGCTGACAGCACCAGTATAAAGCCAACTGTCCCCAACCCATGAACACACAAAAAAAGAATATTATCATGGTCTATATATCAGAAATAAAAGTCTTGCATTGTACATTTTGCATTTATTCACCCCCAATGAGGGCAATATTATAACAGATGACGTTTAATGTGAGAAAGCGCAAAGTGATGCATGTGGGAAAGAGGAACCTGAATTATAGCTATGTAATGCAAGGTTCCACGTTAGCAGTCACCGACCAAGAAAGGGATCTAGGCATCATCATTGTTGATATGTTGAAACCTTCTGCTCAGTGTGCTGCGAATTCTAAGAAAGCAAATAGAATGTTAGGTATTATTAGGAAAGGAATGGAAAACAAAAGTGAGGACGTTATAATGCCCTTCGTATTGGTCCATGGTGCAGCCACACCTCAAATATTGTGTTCAATTCTGGTCACCGTATCTCAAAAACGATTTAGTGGAATCAGAAAAGGTGCAGAGAAGGGCAATGAAAATGATAAAGGGGTGGGACGATTTCTCTATGAGAAAAGGCTGAAGCAGCTAGAGCTCTTCAGCTTAGAGAAAAGATGTCTGAGGGGAGATATGATAGCGGTCTATAAAATAATGAGTGGAGTGGAACAGGTAGACGTGAATCATCTGTTTACTCTTTCCAAAAATACTAGGGCTAGCGGGCATGTAATGAAGCTACAAAGTAGTAAATTTAAAACAAATTGGAGAAAATGTTTCTTCACTCAATGTATAATTAAACTCTGAAATTCATTGCCAGAGAATGTGGTAAAGGCGGTTAGCTTAGCGGGGTTTTAAAAAGGATTGGATGGCTTCCTAAAGGAATAGTCGATAGACCATTATTAAAATGGACTTGGGGAAAATCATAAGTACATAAGTACATAAGTAGTGCCATACTGGGAAAGACCAAAGGTCCATCTAGCCCAGCATCCTGTCACCGACAGTGGCCAATCCAGGTCAAGGGCACCTGGCACGCTCCCCAAATGTAAAAACATTCCAGACAAGTTATACCTAAAAATGAGGAATTTTTCCAGTCCATTTAATAGCGGTCTATGGACTTGTCCTTTAGGAATCTATCTAACCCCTTTTTAAACTCCGTCAAGCTAACCGCCCGTACCACGTTCTCCGGCAATGAATTCCAGAGTCTAATTACACGTTGGGTGAAGAAAAATTTTCTCCGATTCGTTTTAAATTTACCACACTGTAGCTTCAACTCATGCCCTCTAGTCCTAGTATTTTTGGATAGCGTGAACAGTCGCTTCACATCCACCCGATCCATTCCACTCATTATTTTATACACTTCTATCATATCTCCCCTCAGCCGTCTCTTCTCCAAGCTGAAAAGCCCTAGCCTTCTCAGCCTCTCTTCATAGGAAAGTCGTCCCATCCCCACTATCATTTTCGTCGCCCTTCGCTGTACCTTTTCCAATTCTACTATATCTTTTTTGAGATACGGAGACCAGTACTGAACACAATACTCCAGGTGCGGTCGCACCATGGAGCGATACAACGGCATTATAACATCCGCACACCTGGACTCCATACCCTTCTTAATAACACCCAACATTCTATTCGCTTTCCTAGCCGCAGCAGCACACTGAGCAGAAGGTTTCAGCGTATCATCGACGACGACACCCAGATCCCTTTCTTGATCCGTAACTCCTAACGCGGAACCTTGCAAGACGTAGCTATAATTCGGGTTCCTCTTACCCACATGCATCACTTTGCACTTGTCAACATTGAACTTCATCTGCCACTTGCACGCCCATTCTCCCAGTCTCGCAAGGTCCTCCTGTAATCGTTCACATTCCTCCTGCGACTTGACGACCCTGAATAATTTTGTGTCATCGGCGAATTTAATTACCTCACTAGTTATTCCCATCTCTAGGTCATTTATAAATACATTAAAAAGCAACGGACCCAGCACAGACCCCTGCGGGACCCCACTAACTACCCTCCTCCACTGAGAATACTGGCCACGCAATCCTACTCTCTGCTTCCTATCTTTCAACCAGTTCTTAATCCATAATAATACCCTACCTCCGATTCCATGACTCTGCAATTTCTTCAGGAGTCTTTCGTGCGGCACTTTGTCAAACGCCTTCTGAAAATCCAGATATACAATATCAACCGGCTCCCCATTGTCCACATGTTTGCTTACCCCCTCAAAAAAATGCATTAGATTGGTGAGGCAAGACTTCCCTTCACTAAATCCGTGCTGACTTTGTCTCATCAGTCCATGTTTTTGTATATGCTCTGCAATTTTATTCTTAATAATAGCCTCCACCATCTTGCCCGGCACCGACGTCAGACTCACCGGTCTATAATTTCCCGGATCTCCTCTGGAACCTTTCTTAAAAATCGGAGTAACATTGGCTACCCTCCAGTCTTCCGGTATTACACTCGATTTTAGGGACAGATTGCATATTTCTAACAGTAGCTCCGCAAGTTCATTTTTTAGTTCTATTAATACTCTGGGATGAATACCATCAGGTCCCGGTGATTTACTACTCTTCAGCTTGCTGAACTGACCCATTACATCCTCCAAGGTTACAGAGAATTTGTTTAGTTTCTCCGACTCCCCCGCTTCAAATATTCTTTCCGGCACCGGTGTCCCCCCCAAATCCTCCTCGGTGAAGACCGAAGCAAAGAATTCATTTAATTTCTCCGCTACGGCTTTGTCCTCCTTGATCGCCCCTTTAACACCATTTTCGTCCAGCGGCCCAACCGACTCTTTGGCCGGTTTCCTGCTTTTAATGTATCTAAAAAAGTTTTTACTATGTATTTTTGCTTCCAACGCTAATTTCTTCTCAAAGTCCTTTTTTGCCCTCCTTATCTCCGCTTTGCATTTGGCTTGGCATTCCTTATGATCTATCCTGTTACTTTCAGTTGGTTCTCTTCTCCACTTTCTGAAGGATTGTTTTTTGGCTCTAATGATTTCCTTTATCTTACTGTTTAGCCACGCCGGCTGACGTTTAGTCTTTTTTCCCTTTTTTCTAATACGTGGAATATATTTGTCCTGAACCTCCAGGATGGTGTTTTTAAACAGCATCCATGCCTGATGCAAGTTTTTTACTCTGCGAGCTGCTCCTTTCAGTCTTTTTTTCACCATTTTTCTCATTTTGTCGTAATCACCCTTTCTATAGTTAAACGCTAGCGTACTTGATTTCCTAGTTTCACTTCCTTCAATGCCAATATCAAAACCGATCATATTATGATCACTGTTATCAAGCGGCCCTCGTATCGTTACCCCCTGCACTAGATCATGAGCACCACTAAGGACTAAGTCTAGTATTTTTCCTTCTCTTGTCGGCTCCTGAACTAGCTGTTCCATGAAGCTGTCCTTGATTTCATCAAGAAATCTTATGTCCCTTGCGTGTACAGATGTTACATTACCCCAGTCTATATGCGGGTAATTGAAATCCCCCATTATTATTGTGTTGCCCAGTTTGTTTGCGTCCCTGATTTCCTTTAACATTTCCGCATCCGTCTGTTCGTCCTGGCCAGGCGGACGGTAGTACACTCCTATCACTATCCTTTTCCCCTTTGCACATGGAATTTCAATCCACAGTGATTCCAAGGAGTGTTTTGCTTCCTGCAGAATTTTCAATCTATTTGATTCAAGGCTCTCGTTAATATACAATGCTACCCCTCCACCAATCCGATTCACCCTATCACTACGATATAATTTGTACCCCGGTATGACAGTGTCCCACTGGTTATCCTCCTTCCACCAGGTCTCAGAGATGCCTATTATATCTAATTTTTCATTTAGTGCAATATATTCTAACTCCCCCATCCACTGCTTATTTCTGGGATAAGCAGCATAAAATCTATTGTACTTTTTTGGACTTGATGGACCTTTGGTCTGTCCCAATTTGGCAATACTTATGTACAGATCATGTTGCTGCTATGCATAATATACAGAAAAGTATGTGCATGTTTTTACTAGTTAAAAAAGCCTCCAGACCTATACAAGTTTAGGCTCACATGTTACATATGCTCCTTTCAGTTTGTGTGTACATTTATGTGTATACTCTATAACATGCCTGTGGTAGTGTAGGCATGAGTTTTGGGCATGCGCAGATCCATTTTCAGCATGCCTGCAAAAAATGCCTTTTTAAAATTTATGCTGAAAATGGACATGCGGCAAAATTAAAATTGGCACGCATCCATTTTGGGTCTGAGACCTTACTGCCAGCCATCAACTTAGTGGTAAGATCTCTCGCATTAACCGTGCGGTAATTGCCTACACGTGTCAAGTTAGAGTTACCACCAGATTTTCTGGTGCATGTAGCGGATGCGAATAAAAAATTAAATTACCGCACGGGCCATGCAGTAGCTGGGTGGTAACTCTGAATTGGCATGCATTGGGCACAAGTAGGTGCCTTTGCGGCTAAGTAAAAGGGCCACACAATAATTGACAAGCATTATCTAGCAATAAACAGATGACCTGAAACCAGACTGAGAAGAATGCAGAATATCATGTTGGTTCAAATAATCTTTGCAGGCATGAATAAACATGTCAATAAAGCTGAACCGGTTGATGTAGTGTATCTAGATTTTCAGAAAGCTTTTGACAAAGTTCCTTATGAGAAACATTTGAGAAAATTAGAGAGTCATGGGATAGGAGACAATGCGTTGACACCAAGTGGTACCCATGGCAAAGAGATTTTGCGACAGGGGTTACCCAGAAGATTGCATCTCAAAGGGTATCAGGAAAGTTATGGTTGCAGATAGGGACGAATTACTCATTGGACATGAAGAACAAAGGAAACCAGATATCGAATCAGTATGAAATTTTCCAACTATTCTAATGATATTAAGACGATCCTATGCAAGCACTGGCACATCCAGGAGGGTCATCATTGTTTCCAGAATAAATGGCTTACTGTGGCTCACACATGTAGTAGGAATATCAAGGAGATTCTGGCACCATCAGCACTCCCTGTCAGACCATCCATGACACCATCATTTACTGGACACCAACCTTGTGGCTCATGCTCTGCATGTCGATCTGCATTGACCATTTCTTTGTTTATTCAACCAAGGACGGGAAAGGGATATCCCCTTAGACATTCTTCCAACTGTAATACGGAGGGTGTTGTTTATCTCATTATTTGCCCCTGTGAACTCATCTATGTAGGCAAAACCACCAGAAAAATCAAGACGAGAATGATTGAACACAGAAGTAACATCAGGAGACAAACAGGCTCATTTTCAAAAGAGAAGGATGTCCATCTTTCGACACAAATCGGAAGATGGGTGTCCTTCTCACAGGGTCATCGAAATTGGTATAATTGAAAGCCAAATTTGGGCGTCCCCAACTGCTTTCCGTTGCAGGGACAACCAAAGTTCACGGAGGAGTGTTGGAGGCATAGCGAAGGCGGGACTTGGGCATGCCTAACACATGGATGTCCTCAAGCCATAATGGAAAAAAAGGGTGTCCCTAACGAGCACTTGGACGACTTTACCTGGTCCTGTTTTTCTTACGACCAAAGCACAAAAAGATGCCCGCACTGACCGGATGACCACCGGAGAGAATCGGGGATGACCTCCCCTTTCTCCCCCAGTGGTCACTAACCCCCTCCTACCCTCAAAAAATATCTTTAAAAATCTTTTGTGCCAGTCTTTATGCCAGCCTCAAATGTCATACTCAGGTGCATCACAGCAGTATGCAGGTCCCTGAAGTAGTTTTAGTGTGTGCCGTGCATTTCAGGCAGGTGGACCCAGACCCATCCCCTCCTACCTGTTACACTTGTGGTGGTCAATGTGAGCCCTCCAAAACCCACCAGAAACCCACTGTACCCACATCTAGGTGCCCCCCTTCACCCTTAAGGGCTATGGTAGTGGTGTACAGTTGTGGGTAGTGGGTTTTTGGGGGGAGGGGGGGGTTGGGGGGCTTAGCACACAAGGTAAGGGAGCTATGTACCTGGGAGTAATTTATGAAGTCCAAGAATACTATAATGCCTCTGTATCACTGCATGGTGTGACTTCATCCTGAGTACTGTATTCAGTTCTGGTTGCTGTATCTCAAAAAGGATATCAGAAAAGGTTCAAAGAAGAGAGACCAAAATGATAAAAAGGATGGAACCATAGGCGGTCGGTGGCCCACTGTTTGGGGAAGCTAAAGGGGGCGGGGTTAGGGATGGGGCCAGGGGTGGAGCTTAAATCCATAATTGTCTGATAACATGCAGAAAAAATAAATAAATAAAAATAAAAGTCACAATTAATACCTTTTATTAAATTTAGATATGTATCATATGTCAAAGAATAAAGTGGTTGCTCAAAGCATATTCTAACCACAATCGCTCAACTGCAAAACACTATGCATAACTTTGTGCAAAAACACACTCAGAACCTAAATATTACACTGGGCAGAACCTAATACACCAATATGCCATCTATACCGAAAATGCAGACCGTCAACAATATGAAACAAGGGATCATATCATCACAATTCTCATGAGGAGCCTCAAAACACCCTAATTCATGTTTAATGTGGGATAAAATGCCATAAATAAGTAAATAAATATAAACTTTTAATGTTGAGCACCTGATTCTCAAAGTGGACATATTCCAAATACTATAATGAAAATAAAATGATCTTTTCTACCTTTGTTGTCTGGTGACTTTTTCGGATCATGCTGGCCCGTGTCCGATTCTGCTGCTATCTGTCCTCAGTGCAGGTCAGGAAGTTATCCTTGTTAAATATCTCCCTGGCAACCCAGGACACCTCCAGCCAACCCCCCCTGCTTTCCCAGCAGTAAGGTAAACAAACCATAAACCAATTTCTACAAGGCTAGAGGGCTTTCACTGCAGCTCCTGCTGTGAGGATGGAGGTAAATCAACAACTTAAACCCCTCAGAGCAGCTGGACTCCACAGCTGATCCATCCTGCTGCAGCAGGGGGGAGGCTTAGCCTCTCCAAGCCTCTTATACCGGGCGCCTATGGATGGAACTTTTCTTGTGCAAGGAAAGGCTAAAGAGGTTAGGGTTCTTCAGCTTGGAAAAGAGATGGCTGAGGGGAGATATGATTGAGGTCTACAAAATCTTGTAGTGGTGTAGAACGAGTAGAAGTGAATCAATTTTTTACTATTTCAAAAAGTACAGAGACTAGGGGGACACTCAAAGTTACATGGAAATACTTTTAAAACAAATAGGAGGAAATATCTTTTCACTCAAAGAATAGTTAAGCTCTGGAACTCTTTGCTGGAGGACATAACAGCAGTTAGCTTATCTGGGTTTAAAAAAAGGTTTGGACAAGTTCCTGGAGGAAATGTCTATAGTCTACTATTGACACAGACATGGGGAAGCTAACGCTTGTCCTGGAATTGGTAGCATGGAATCTTGCTACTAATTCAGGTTTCTGCCAGGTACTTGTGACCTGGATTGGCCACTGTTGGAAACAGGCTACTGGGATAGATAGACCATTGGTCTGACCCAATATGGCTATTCTTATGTTCTTAAAGTGTAGAGCCACTAAACCTTCTAAAAGCTCAACAACAAAAAAAGGGATGGAAACTATTGGCCTATAATTAGAAATAGAAGGTCTTGACTCTTTACAGTTTTTCATAACTGTGATTGCAATCAACAAGAGTATACCTTTAAAATGACAAGAATCTGTCTTCAAAACATATGGAGGACAAGTATCCAGAACACAGTAAGAAGTAACATATTTTGTATAAAAAGAATTAACAGTAGACCAGGTTGTTGGAGAAAACTTCATCCAGATTTTATCTACAGGAATCTGAGATGTGGGAGTACAAAAAAAAAAAAATTCCCAGTCAGAATTATTATTACCAAATTGATCCCTAATGGATGAAACTTTATTATGAACGTTCTCAGTTAATTGTACAGCTGATAGACTCTTGTCTTGAGATGACATTAAACGTAATTCAGCATTAGTCAAATCAGAAAGTATTTTAAATAATGACTTAATATCAAATGATTTACCATTGATCAAATTGAATAGTATTTCTTTCTCTTCGTTTTGAGTGTGATCTTATATTCCTTGTTTGCTAATCTCCAATTATGTTTATTAATAATATAGGAATTTTTAAGCCATAAACATTCTAACCTCCTGCATTTGCAATTTAATTCTAATAATGCAGCAAACCATTTATCTGATTTCCAGATTATTTTAGTTTTGAACTTATAACAAGCCAGATCATCTAATATTTCCTGACTAACCTTATGCCAGTCCTAGATATTAGTCATAGGATATTAGGCTCAATATTCTTACTACACTCATGAAATCAAGACCACAATGTGAAGTGTTTGTCATTTTCATAATGACTGCGGAGAGGGGATTGGAGAACAGAAATTAAGATATATAAGAGTCAAGTAGTTGAGGCAAAAAAGGTCTTTAGCCAAGAAATAAACTCTGGTAACTCCTCAAAAGCCCTTTTAAATTTTTTTAAAAAATCTAACAAATGTAAACTCAGTACTTGCACCTCCTGAAGGGTTACAGCCCAAGTGTTGAGGATCTGGCCCAATATTTTCAGGATAAGGTGAATAAAATTAGGGATTCTTTTGTGAAGGTTAATTTAGATAATTTGATAGGGATAGTTCCACAGTATCAAAGAAATGATATTCCTGCAGATAGAATATGGGAAAATTTTGAGGAAGTTTCCTCCATTACAGTTTCAAAGACTAAACAGAGGGTAGGGTTAAATGGCCAATTCTTTCAGTGGAGAAGGAGGAATAGTGGAGTTCCCCAGGGATCAGTACTGTGATTGGTGCTATTTAACATATTTATTAATGATCTGGAAATGGAAACAACAAGTGAGGTGACTAAGGGTCCTGTTTACTAAGGCGCGTGAGCATTTTTAATGCGCCTACAATTAGCACGCACGTTAACCATGTAGGCACCTATAGGGATATTGTAGGTGCCTACACGGTTAACGCATGAACATGTTTAACGTGCATTAAAGATGCTAACATGCCTATAACGCGGCTTAGTAAACAGGGCCCTAAATTTGCAGACGACACAAAACTATTTAAAGTTGTTACAATGCATCCGGATTGTGAAAAATTTCAGGAAGACTTCAGAAAGTGAAGACTGTGCATCCAAATGACAGATGAGATTTAATGTGGGCAAGTGCAAAGTGATGCATATTGAGAAGCATAATTCAAATTGTAGTTATTTGATGCTAGGTTCCACCCTAGAAGTCAGCACCCAAGAAATAGATCTAGGTGTTATCGTGGACAATATGCTGACATCTTCTGCTCAGTGTGTGACAGAGGCCAAAAAAAGCAAACAGAATGCTAGGAATTATTCGGAAAGGGATGCAAAATAAGACCAGGAATATTAGATTGTAAGCTCTCTTGAGCAGGGACTATCCTTCCCCATGTTAAACTTGTACAGCGCTGCGTAACCCTGGCAGCGCTATAGAAATGCTAAGTAGTAGTAGTAGTAGTAATAATGCCTCTGTAACGCTCCATGGTGTGACATCACCTTGAGTATTGCATTCAAGTCTGGTTGCCATATCTCAAAAAAAATGGCAGAATTAGAAAAGGTTCAAAGGAGGACGACCAACATGATTAAGGGGATGGAACTCCTCTTATATGAGGAAAGGCTTTAGAGGTTAGGACTCTTCAGCTTGGAAAAGAGACGGCTGAGGGGGATGTGATAGAGGTCTACAAAATACTGAGTGGTGTAGAACGGGTAAATGTAAATCAATTTTTTACTCTTTCAAAAAGTACAAAGACTAGAGGACACTCAAGAAAGTTCCATGTTGCTCTATTTAAAATGAACATGAGGAAATATTTTTTCACTCAATGAACAGTTAAGCTCTGGAAGTCGGTGCCAGAGGATGTGGTATCAGCGGTTAGTATATCTGGGTTTAAAAAAGATTTGGAGAAGTTCTTGGTAGAAAAGTCCATAGCCTGCTATTAAGATGGACATGGGGAAAGCCACTGCTTGTCCCTGGGATCAGTAGCATGAATCTTGCTGTTTGGGTTTCTGCCAGGTACTTGTGACCACTGTTGGAAGTAGGATACTGGGCTAGATGGACCATAAGTCTGACCCAGTATGGCTTATTCTTAACTCCAGCATTTGAACACATTAAGCTTAGAGTTAGCTTAGCTAAAGAAATCATTATATCGAAAAGTTTATTATAAATAGTATTCAAAATTCTGATATTAGTACATAAAATTCCCTACTTGAGGCAACCACTTTGACCTGCTATCCGATCCCATATTCTAAATCATGATCTCTTCAATAATCACATCAGAATCTGTTAGTTGTCCCATTATTTTGTCACAGCTTTTTAGATAGCTTCTGAGAAGCTGTTTTATATCACTGGTCCAGTGTTGTGGAATAATTTCTGCATCTGGAAACCTCTTTTCAGAAGTTAAAAGTCTCTGAAGACTAATGTTTTCCAAAAAGCATTTGGTTAATGCCATGCCCTTGATTTACCTAGGCTAGAACTACGGGATGCAGCGGTTGATGCACTGGTATGTGTAGATATGACATCTTTTTCTCCCTTTCCTATCTGAATTGTAGTTCACTGGCTCTACATCTGTTCAGAGTTTGGGTTCTATTCCATACCGCTTTGATGGATTATCTTTAATTTGTTATATTAAAAAAAGCTAAACTTGAAACTTGGATTTACTCTGGAGAGAAAGTCATGACCCCTACTGGAGACGAAGTTTTATAGCCTGCCTTCTTTCCTGCTTTTTACATGTAGCTGGCTGATTTGTTTCTGAACCACTATGATTTTTTTTCTTTTTCAGCCATCCTTTGGGAGCAGGGAGAAGGAAGCATTCCTGTGACCAATGAACATAAGAATAAAAGAATTGCCATACTGGGACAGACCAAAGATCTGTCAAGCCCAGCATCCTGTTTCCAACAGTGGCCAATCCAGGTCACAGCCCATCCAGGTGCTGAAACTTCCTGAGGAGTGGGAGCTGTACCCCATCCAACACTCAGGCAGAGATAAACCTACACGAAATTGCTGTACAGGACTAGTTTAAGTCAACAAATAACATTTGGCTTTTTGTTTGCCGTTCTTTGTGATTTTTTTTATATGTATAATTGTGTGTATATATAAATGTGTGTGTGTGTGCTTGTGCGTGCACATGTGCCTGGTACACGTGCTGCAGCTTGAGTGTCTTTGTGGGTAGGTCCTGGTGGTGTGCACTTCTGAGTGTGAGCAAGACGCATGAATGAGGAGAGGAAGAAACAGGAATGGGGAGGAGAGCTAAATAAATATTGTGCAGAGATGCTCAGGGAGAAGGCAATTGCACGGCTGCTTCAAAGTGGTGAGAAATGGCAAGCAAACAGGGCTTTTTTAATTGGAGATTTAGTGGGAGGGAGGAATGGCTGAGTTAGGAGTATTGTTTAAAACCAAATGAAAAGGATGAGATTTGTTTCTGTTTTTTTTTTTTTTTAAATTGCACCTCACTTCGAATGTTTTTTTAATTGCCTTTGTATACTTTTCCACACAGTCTCAATCAATTTAAAGGAAAAAAAATCCCCATATCTTCAAGTTCTGCGTACTACACTAGCCCACATCAGGAGACCAAGTGGGGAAATTTTAGAAGACAGAAAAATTAAACAAAAATAAGCTCACTTCGAATGTTTGTAATGAAGTGTGTAATCAAATGAAAGTAACTTTTTCAAACTTTTAGTTTTATTTTCCTTGCAGTACCATGGCTTAGCATAAAAGAAAAAAGTGTGTGAATTGCTGAGTGCCAAAAAAAAGGGACACAAAACAAAGAACTCCTCTTTTGCTCCAAAAGGAGACTGCCTGAAATTGGCAGGAGTACAGGACTCAGGACGGGCAGTGAATCGCCATTTGCAGATGGCAACAGGTGTGGAATTGAGCCTTAAAATGGAGCTTATAGGCTCGATTTCAATCAAGTTTCAAGTTTATTGGTGATTTCCTATCCTGCCCTACACAGCAAACCATCTAGGCGGCTTACAATCTAATGCTGGGGAAAAAAAACATTTTGGTTTGTGTTTGGATGTGTCTTGTTCAAGCAGTTTCAAGTTATCTTTTGGAAGATTTCAACCTCCACACTGAATGGTGGTGCTTGAAACATCATTTATAACAGGAGATTTGGAAAATTCTGCTTTATGGCCATCATTGACCAAAAGGACAATTGAACCTCGGGGCGAATCAAGCTCAATGAACTAACTATGGTATATTTAGTTGGCGGTAGTGAGGCAAAGCAGCTGCAACTTCCTATCATTCCAGATTATACACGCTCACTATTAATCTTTCTGGCCTGTCAGTAGAATGGCTACAAAATTCCTTCTCTACAACAGATTTTCCATGTTTCCTCCAGTTTGCCTATACTTCAACTGATACAACTGTAATAATTTTAAAAGCTCTGCCCTGTACAAAAGTTTGACTTTTAGCGGGTCTCCCAAGTACATAATGCTCTCTTCACTTGCCTGCTAAAGCTATTTGACAGTTAACAGTAGTCTACTGCTTAAAGGAGTAGCCTGTGAACCAGGATGGCCAGGGTTCAAATCCTGCTTCTCCCACAAACACTACTTTGGACAAGTCACTTCAGCCTCCACTCCTTCAGGTATTTAAAAAAGAAAAACAACTTAGGGGTTGATATTCAGAGGGACATATCCAGATAGGAATGACTTCTACCTTGGTAAGTTCTGCTCACTGGGCCCATACCTGTATTTTCAGCAGCAATATCCGAATAAAGCAGCTGAATATCCAGATAGACCACCTTGGCACTGTCCGGGTAGTTCTGGGATGGTCTGGGGCAGAGCCTAGCTGAAGCCAGGAGCAGTGGCATAGGAAGGGGGGTGCACGCCGCTGGGGGGGGGGGTGTCGGCTCCGCTGGTTCCCCCTGCTCTCTCTGTCCCGGAACAGATTACTTCCTGTTCCGGGGCAAAGAGAGCAGGGAACCAGCTGAGCTGACGCAGCTCCCAGCGACATGCACTCGGGGCGGTTCGGCCCTCCCGCCCATCCTTCGCCGCTTTCCCTCATCGCCTTCCCTCGTAAGTCCCCCCTCCGGAGGGGGGGGGGTTTGCAGCGATGACCCACCCCGGGTGTCAGCTGCCCTCGCTACGGCACTGGCCAGGAGTTAGACAGTTAGTGGTGATAGTCCATTAATTTCATCCCAGTACTGATCTAAATATCACTGGTACCTGGATAAGTACTGGCAGCCACTTTATACCCAGATATAGTCTGGTGCTGAATATCCAGGTATAAAAAAAACCGCTGACTGCCATGGGCTACAAAAGTCAATCCAGTGGATTTACATTGTTAACTCTGAGTATTTGTACAGTACATATATTTATTGTCAAGTATCTTCAACGTGCTAGCCTGCTGTAAGGAATGCACATGTAGGCACAGCGTGTAACAGAAGCTTACCATGTAAAGAATTTTGTATCATGGTCAGACAGCCCCTGAGGATTTTCATTACACAATGATTGATGTGAAAACGGATAAAAACACAAGCATCGTGCATTAGTCACAGCATTCACTTGCTCTATAACTGACCCTGTTAGCACAGCCCAGCTTACATCATTTGTCTTGGAGGTGTCAAGGGACTTGAAACCATTGTGGAGTGAACTATTTCAAACAGGATCCCAAGTGCATCTCTGCTTAAGCTTGCTTTGCTTTAGTGTGTCATTGCTTTCCTGTTTAGCTTTCAAGAAACAGCAAGGCAAATGATCCGCAAACTCCAAGGTGGAAAACACAAAAGCAGATCAGTAGTAGATATATATATAGACTTTATTAGTGGTATTGCATACAAGAATATTGCCCGACACAGGCCGTGTTTCGCCCAGCAGGGCTGCGTCAGGGGCTAAAATAATAAAACACATAAAATAACTTATATAAACAATGAAATCAAAACTAGTCTGAATAATAAGACACATAGATTAGAGCAATAAAAGTTCAAAAGTATAAGTACATAAACCTTGTGTATAACACAGGTAAAAACATTTTTTTTGTTACATTTGTACCTAGCGCTTTCCCACTCATGGCAGTCTCAATGCGGCTTACATGGGGCAATGGAGGGTTAAGTGACTTGCCCAGAGTCATAAGGAGCTGCCTGTGCCTGAAGTGAGAATCGAACTCAGTTCTCCAGGACCAAGGTCCACCACCCTAACCACTAGGCCACTCCATAATCATGCGGAAACGATATCCATAAATATAAGCAATCCAGGTCCTAAAATAAATACCTTTATATATGACTAGGCTGAGCGCTCCATTTATGTAACCCTGCACATTTAAGCTGAGGGAGTCACCTGTTTCTCTGCTTTATTATTCTCTTATCTAATATATTTACTCCCGAGTACTGGGGGCTGCATATAGCCCCACACCTGAGTGCTTCTCAGCATAGCCCCGGACATTGATCCAGCAGCATATCCCATTTCAGCGAGGTAAAAAAAATGTGCTTTAATTTCCTTTCTTCTCTCCAGCCTTCTCATTCTTTCCCTGCTCTGTGTCAGTTTTCTTCCCAAGGGGTAGATGATGTGAGGAGTGATAGCTCGGGATTGGAGTAATTATGTGAGCTAGCCTGCATGAAAAACACTAGCGCTAAAAGGCAGAACCTGAACAGCACTGAATTACTTCAACAATAAAACAAACTGCATTTTTCATTTACCACTCTCTCTCTCTCTCTCTCTCATATGTACCCGCAATCCTCAGAGCTGGATGACAAATGGCAAGATCAAGCAATGTTGCCGTAGGAAGCTATAATGATAAAAAAAAAAGTTTAAGAATCTTATAAATGCATGGATCCCATTAACCATCTCTAACAAGGGGCACAGATAAACCAAAACATGAACTATGAAAATATTTGCTTTAATGACTCTAGGGTTCCAGAGTGAACCTATGGTTATTTGCATTATTGTATACAATATCTGAGAGCAATATCACAATGCACCAAGGAATCAGTTAAACTGCTTCTACAGATCCTTCATGTAATCCACTGGAGGCACCCCAGCCAGTCAGGTTTTCAGGATATCCACAATGAATATTCATGAGAGAGATTTGCATGTAGTGGGGGCAATGGCCTATAACATCCACCATGGAAAAGAAGGCAAAAGCAGACCTTATTGTAGAAAAGTAGTCTTTAATAACATAGTAACATAATCACATAGTAAATGACGGCAGATAAAGACCTGTACGGTCCATCCAGTCTGCCCAACTCATATGTACTGCTTTATGTGTATACCTGACTTTGATTTGTATCTGCCATTATCTGCCATTTTCAGGGCATAGACCGTAGAAGTCTGCCCAGCACTAGCCCTGCCTCCCAAACACTTGCCTTGCCTCCCACCACCAGCTCTGCCACCCAATCTCCACTAAGCTTCTGTGGATCCATTCCTTCTGAACAGGATTCCTTTATGTTTATCTTGAGTGTGCTGTTCACCGCCGCTGCCTTGATTTTCTCTCCTCACATGCTATTCTTGACCCACTACAATCTGGTTTTCACCCTCTCCACTCAACCGAAACTGCGCTTACTAAAGTCTCCAATGACCTATTACTGGCTAAATCCAGAGGTCAATATTCCATCCTTATTCTTCTTGATCTTTCCGCTGCTTTTGACACTGTCGATCACAGTTTACTTCTCGATACCCTGTCCTCACTTGGATTCCAGGGCTCGGTCCTTTCCTGGTTCTCTTCCTACCTCTCTCTCCGCACCTTTAGTGTTCACTCTGGTGGATCATCTTCTACTTCTATCCCTCTGCCTGTCGGCGTACGTCAGGGTTCTGTTCTTGGTCCCCTCCTCTTTTCTATCTACACTTCTTCCCTTGGTTCATTAATCTCATCCCATGGTTTTTCCTATCATCTCTATGCTGATGACTCCCAAATCTACCTTTCTACCCCTGATATCTCACCTTGCATCCAAACCAAAGTTTCAGCGTGCTTGTCTGACATTGTTGTCTGGATGTCTCAACGCCACCTGAAATTAAATATGACCAAAACCGAGCTTCTCATTTTCCCCCCCAAACCCACCTCCCCGCTCCCCCCGTTTTCTATTTCTGTTGATGGCTCTCTCATTCTCCCTGTCTCCTCAGCTCGAAACCTTGCGGTCATCTTTGACTCTTCTCTCTCCTTCTCTGCTCATATCCAGCAGATTGCCAAGACCTGTCGTTTCTTTCTTTACAACATCCGTAAAATCCGCCCCTTTCTTTCCGAGCACTCTACCAAAACCCTCATCCACACCCTTGTCACCTCTCGTTTAGACTACTGCAATCTGTTTCTTGCTGTCCTCCCACTTAGTCACCTCTCCCCCCTCCAGTCGGTTCAAAACTCTGCTGCCCGTCTCGTCTTCCGCCAGGGTCGCTTTACTCATACTACCCCTCTCCTCAAGACCCTTCACTGGCTCCCTATCCGTTTTCGCATCCTGTTCAAACTTCTTCTACTAACCTATAAATGTACTCACTCTGCTGCTCCCCAGTATCTCTCCACACTCGTCCTTCCCTACACCCCTTTCCGTGCACTCCGCTCCATGGATAAATCCATCTTATCTGTTCCCTTCTCCACTACTGCCAACTCCAGACTTCGCGCCTTCTGTCTCGCTGCACCCTACGACTGGAATAAACTTCCTGAGCCCCATCCTTGGCCACCTTTAAATCTAGACTGAAAGCCCACCTCTTTAACATTGCTTTTGACTCGTAACCACTTGCCTCCACCTACCCTCCTCTCTTCCTTCCCGTTCACATTAATTGATTTGATTTGCTTACTTTATTTATTTTTTTTGTCTATTAGATTGTAAGCTCTTTGAGCAGGGACTGTCTTTCTTCTATGTTTGTGCAGCGCTGCGTACACCTTGTAGCGCTATAGAAATGCTAAATAGTAGTAGTAGTAGTAGTTATCTCACGCATTTTTTGAATTCCGTTACCGTTTTCATCTCCACCACCTCCCGCAGGAGGGCATTCCAAGCATCCACCACTCCCTCCGTGAAAAAATACTTCCTGACATTTTTCTTAAGTCTGCCCCCCCTTCAATCTCATTTCACGTCCTCTAGTTCTACTGCCTTCCCATCTCCGGAAGAGGTTCCTTTGCGGATTAATACCTTTCAAATATTTGAATGTCTGTATCATATCACCTCTGTTTCTCCTTTCCTCCAGGGTATACATGTTCATGTCCACAAGTCTCTCCTCATATGTCTTGTAACGCAAAACCCATACCATTTTTGTTGCTTTCCTTTACACCGCTTCAATTTATTTTACATCCTTCGCAAGATACGGCCTCCAAAACTGAACACAATATTCCAGGTGGGGCCTCACCAACGACTTATACAGGGGCATTGACCCTTTCTTCTGCTGGTCACACCTCTCTCTCTATACAGCCTAGCAACCTTCTTGCTACGAACACCGCCTTGTCACACTGTTTCATCGTCTTCAGATCCTCAGATACTATCACCCCAAGATCCCTCTCCCCCTCAGTACATATCAGACTCTCACCGCCTAACATATACGTCTCCCGTGGATTTCTACTCCCTAAGTGCATCACTTTGAATTTCTTCGCATTGAATTTTAATTGCCAAACCTTAGACCATTCTTCTATCTTCCGCAGATCCTTTTTCATGTTTTCCACTCCCTCCCGGGTGTCCACTCTGTTACAAATCTTGGTATCATCCGCAAAAAGGCAAACTTTACCTTCTAGCCCTTCGGCAATGCCACTCACAAATATATGGAACAGAATGGGTCTCAGCACCGATCCCTGAGGCACTCCACTACTCACCTTTCCCTCATCCGAGCGAATTCCATTTACCACCACCCTCTGGCGTCTGTCCGTCAACCAGTTCCTAATCCAGTTCACCACTTTGGGTCCTATCTTCAGCCTGTCTAGTTTATTCAAGAGCCTCCTGTGGGGAACCGTGTCAAAAACTTTGCTGAAATCTAAGTAGATGATGTCCATAGCATGTCCATGATTCAATTCTCCGGTCACCCAGTCAAAGAATTCAATGAGATTTGATAGGCACGATTTACCTTTGGTAAAACAATGTCTCAGATCTTGCAACTTATTGGCTTCCAGGAAATTCACTATTGTCCTGTTTCTGTGGTGAGTGAACCCTTAGGTTCTCTGAGGCCCCGCAAGACCCCAGAGGACAGCCGTGCACCCCGAATCTTCACCCGCGGCGACCGCCGTTCACCAAGGGTTGAGCCCCCAGCTGCAGGCGGCCAGCAGGACTGCTGGAACCGCGGGGTGGCGGCTGGCCTGGGGGGTAGACAGCAACACAGTCTCTGAAAGGCAGCTAGCAAGGGCGGCTAGCACTGAAGAGGAAACACAGTCCCTGAAGACAGCTAGCAAGGCCGGCTAGCACAGAAGAAGGACACAGTCTCTGAGGACAGCTAGCAAGGACGGCTAGCACTGGAGAGGGACCCAGTCTCTGAAGACAGCTAGCAAGGACGGCTAGCACTGAAGAGGGACACAGTCTCTGAAGGTAGCTAGCAAGGACGGCTAGCACTGAAGAGGACACAGTCTCTGAAGGTAGCTAGCAAGGACGGCTAGCACTGAAGAGGACACAGTCTCTGAAGGTAGCTAGCAAGGACGGCTAGCACTGAAGAGGACACAGTCTCTGAAGGTAGCTAGCAAGGACGGCTAGCACTGAAGATGACGCAGTCTCTGAAGGTAGCTAGCAAGGATGGCTAGCGCTGCAAACGAACACAATCTCTGAAGAACCAACCCTCCGAGATCCACTGCGTCGGCTTCTGACAAAAGAAACGGAAGCACTGGAATCCTCCAGTTCCTCCATTTAAATCTTGCGCCAATCTGCCCCCCCCCCCCCGGAAGAGGAGCCAATCACCCAATCCTGACAGACAGAGGGGCGCTTGATTGGCCGGCCTGCCCTGCAGGCGGAGTTTCAATGTCGGCGCACCAATCCGGTGCGAGGAGGCGGAGCTTCAGTGCCGGTCCGCTCCGGGCCAGGACGATGTTGACGCCGGCGCCGCCATCTTGGCCGGCGTGCTCCCTTCTCCGAGGCCGGCGTTCGCTCCCGCGGTTCGCCGGCCTCGGTCCAACCTGCGGCAGCGTCGGCCGCATCGGAGGTCCGTCTCCGCCCTCCTGGACGTCGTAAGACCCGCGAACCACCACTTCCCCCAGCGGGAGCACAGGTAGGGACTTGAGGCACGACAGCTATCCTTTCCTTTAGCATCGCTTCCATTACTTTTCCAATAACCGAAGTGAGGTTTACTGGCCTGTAGTTTCCAGCTTCTTCCCTCTCACCACTTTTGTGAAGAGGGACCACATCCGCCGTTCTCCACTCCCACGGAACCTCTCCCGTCTCTAAGGATTTATTAAACAAATCTTTAAGAGGACCCACCAGTACCTCTCTGAGCTCCCTCAATATCCTGGGGTGGATCCCGTCTGGTCCCATGGCTTTGTCCGCCTTTACATTTTGAAGTTGTTCATACACACTGTCTTCCGTGAATGGTGCTATATCCACTCCATTTTCATATGTACTTTTGTCAGTCAATCGCGGTCCTTCTCCAGGATTTTCTTCTGTGAAACAAAAGTATCTGTTTAACAAATTTGCTTTTTCTTCATCATTTCCTACATAGCGGTTCACAGCGGGTAGGGGGTGGGGAAGGGCCGCTAGACCACTAGGTGGGGGGGGGGGGATTGACCCGCAGCCCACTGGACCACCAGGGACATCTGAGGGGATGCTGGGGGGGGGGGGGGCTGGAGACCCACCGGATCTCTAACCCCCCCGAACTTGAGTTGGTAGGGGGGTCAGGGAGACCGGAGGTCTGCCAGACCTTCAGCCCCCATTTTGCTTGACTGGGGTGGGGGTACTTGGGGTCTGGTGGTCCCATGGACCTCCAGCTTCTATGTTTGACAGGTCTGGGCTTTGACAGCCAAGACCTGTCAAACAAGTGTGGGAGGATTGTGCCTGAGCATGTACCTTACCCTATGGTCAGGGGCTATTACACAACTGTCTGCTCTGATCCTTTCAATTTCCACACTCCACTCAATCAGTACAGCCATTTCTCTGTCTCATTTCAGAGCATGACAGTTGGCAAGAACTGGCAGGGATATGCATATAGCATTCTCTTGCACTGAACTAGTTAAATCCTCAGTCAACAGTCACCACAGAAATGCAGACCAGTTCACGCTGTGTATAGCCAGCTCCATATCATTCAGTATTCACAGGGGGGAGAAAAAGCAGTAGGATTCATCAAAGCCCGTTACCTCTAAGCTGAGCCAGAGTCCTCTATCACTATTCCTACTGGCAGAGGTGATGTATCAATATTAGGTTTTCAGTTGCAAGGAGCAGGCAGGTTCAGCAGGACTCCCAGGAAACTTGCTTTCCCCTTGTGATTGATGCACCACGCTTGCCAGCAGGAATGGAGACGGAGAAATCCTGTGCAGCTGAGAAGGAATGCTGATTACAGCCTAGGGAGTTGCATTATGTTTTTCTCTTAGTAGAAAATGTAAACTTCAAATTCAATTGAGAATGTTTCTGGGGTTAAATATTTGTCATGGATAATAATAATAATAATAATATGACACATCCCACACTTACCACAAAAGTTCAGTGTGGCTCACAAAAGAGTAAACTGGGCCATCTCCAGGAATATTACACATAATGATCAACTAACCGTCAAGAAGAATAACACGGTCACATTAAAAATTTCTTAAACAAGGTGGTTTTCAACAGTTTTCAAAAAACCATATAATTAGATTGCCTTCTTAGATCAATAGGTAATTCATTCCAGTGGCTGGCTGCTAAATAAGCAAATGTGCCAGAGAAAACCTGTGTATAAACCACCTGTTTTGGATCTGGATATTGTAGAAGTAGAAAGCATCTAGATTTCTGGGGCTCTTGTACAAAGCCAGGGGAGGGCTAATGCACGGGGAGGGCACGCCAAATCAGCACTACCATCAGGGTAGCGCGTGCACCCAGCGGTAATTCTGAGTTTGATGTGCGCTGAATCTCACGGTAGAAAATATTTTTCTATTTTCTACCGCGGGGGGCATTCCCAGCGGTAAGTGGCAGCACAGCCATGTTGGCGCATGCTGCATGGTTACTATTCAGGTAGCATGTGAACCCTTACTGCTAAGTCAACAGCAGGTGGTAAGGGCTCAGGCCATTAATAGGCCTGCACTAGTTTTAATTTTGCACATGTCCATTATAAAATGGCCTTTTCCCAGCCATGGTAAAAAGTGGCCCAGCACTCACCTTAAAGACATGCCCACATTACCTCAGGCCACTTTTTACCATGGCTTTGTAACAGGATTCCTCTATGCAAAAATCGTATTAGACTTATATACTCCGGTACTTCATCGTGCACAATTAAAAAAAAAAAAAGACAACAAAGCTTAAAGACAACTCACGTGTGCATTGACAACCAACACAACTGTATCAATAATGGGGAAGCTCTGTTAAATCTAGAAACCCTAAATATTAATCCAGCAGTGATATTTAGTAAAGTTTGAAGAGTTTTTTTTTAACACTGCATCTTTACAGCCTAGATAAATAATGTTACAGTAACCGATATGTGACAACACAATTGCCATCGATCTGAACACTTCCAATGTAAAGTTTGATCTTATAAGATGTAGCTTCCACAGTGCAATGAACACCTTATGGGCTACTGCATTCACCTAGAATTTTGAGAGATGACTCCAGTGGAAAATCAATATTATCAAGGCATAAGTTTTTCTCACTTCTCATACTGAATTTACAATCAAACACTATAAACTTTGTTTTATTCTTATTCATTTTAAGTCTAAAGGTATTTACCCATCCTTCTATTATATTAATCTCCTTAGATGCAATAGGAACTACATTGGACTGATGGCCTCCAAAAGGAATAAAAACAGTTACGTATATCATCTGCATACATTAATATTCTGAAACCCAACCCTTCTAGCTTTTTACCCAAAGGTGTCATAATTAGATTAAAAAGAATGGGGAACAAAGGAGACCCCTGAGGGACTCCACAGCTCAGAATCCATTCAGAGGACTAAGATTCATTCATCCTTACCTTATAACTTCTGTTAGTAAAAAACAAACAAACAAACCTTTAAACCACTGAAGAACCATACCTCCCACCCCATAAAAGTCCAAAATAGATACAAGTACCATATGATTCACTAGATCAAATGCACAAGAGAGATCGTATTGCATCAAAAGAACTTTCTTACTCATACTAACTTCTTGCTTAAGCTCAAATGACAGTGTAGTCAAAACTGTCTCCATGCTAAAACCTCTCCTGAACCCCGATTGAGATTCATGTAAAATATCATGACAAGATAAGTAATTTGTCAATTGCTGTGCTACAAGTCCCTCCATGACCTAAACTAAAAGTGGTATGGAAGCCATCGGTCTATAGTTTGAAACTGCACTAGATTGTACTGATGGACTTTTATGGATAGGAATAAGGAAAATTAAACCTCTCTCCTTTGGAAATTGACCATTATCCAACATTTCCAATAAACCTTGATACAAAAACCACATAAATTGAGTGGGTGCTTTAAATATCAAATTTGCTGCACAAACATCAGATAAGATTTTGAATATCTACACAAATATTGTTGAACTACAGCACCAGCAGGAATAGAAAACTTATTCTAAACTCTATCAACAGGAATAATGTTATTAGTTAAATCTAGATTCTGAATAAAATCCAGTGAGGTAACTAACTTTGGAGAAATCACCTTTTTGGCTTTTTCAATTTTAGTTCTAAAAAGTACCACATGCTCATCTGTTGATAGCACTTCCTTATTAACTTTTAATACAGCCTCAGTACTCTTTAAAGTATTTACCAAAGAATAAAGTTTCTTGATGTAAAGACGTTCTTCCCTAACATAATTGGAGAAATAATCTAACTTACCCCCCCACCCTTGTTTACAAAGTAAATGGGCCATGTCAGCATTAGCACACTGGCAGTTGCTAGTGCCTCTTGTCTTATGAGGAGCAGTTCAGAATTGCTTGTCTTTTTTGCAGAAGACACTAAGATTTAAAACAGAGAGACAACCCTACAGAACAGAAGGAATAAGGAATGATTAAGTGCTTGGAGCTAAAAACTACAGAGTCTTGCACTTGGGGTATATAAATCTGAGGGAGCAGAACAAAATGGAAGCTAAAATACTGCTGTGCACCAACCAAGAGAAAAAGTAGCAAAACAGTGTGATAAAGAGATGATCAAAGCCAGAGGGATAAAGGCCTCACACCACACTGACAGCTGCAGCAGAGGTAAGGAGGCAACAGGACAAAGAGAGAAGGTAGGCTCAGCAAAAGGAAGGACATGGAGATTGATGTTGGATCTAGAAAAGAGAAGGGAAAGGCAGATCAATGGTTGACACAGGATGGCTAGGGAAGATGATCGGGAACAGAACCAGGCTATTCAAGAACAGACAGGAAACAGATTTCAAAAATTCAATTTATTCAAGACTCTACAAGGTACCCTGTGTCAGCACTGCAAGTGCCTTCCTCAGGAGTCTTATTACCTTTGGATAGTATTGAAGCGTTTGACGCTGCTGTGCACTTTAGTGCCAAACTCTTCACTATTAGCCAAAGGTCTTTCTCAAGACCAGAACGTTTACTATCAAGTGACTCTATCTGGTATGCTTTGTCATGTAGTTCCCTGAGACAAAGTAATAAGACTCCTAAGGCACTTGAAGACCTTGCAGTCTTCAATAAATTGAATTTTTGAACTGACTGTTTTCTTGAACAGCCTGGTTCTATTCCCACTCCTCTTTTGCTCCTGTGATTATCCGTGGGACATTGGTGTTTTTGGGCCATTTCGGTGGTCTTGTTTTTCTTTTAGGGAAGATGATCAACATGGAGAGCCGAGAATGAGCGGTCAATGTTTGAAACAGCAAACAAAATCAGTTCCTTATATCTTGATTAACTGAACAAAGAACTTGCCTTTAGTTTAGCTATCCATTTATTTAACTCAACTGACTCTATACCATGCATCTTGTCCCCATCTATATATCTGCATTTGGTCCCTCAACTACATGGTAAGCTGAATTGTAGAAAAGTATTAGTATCGTAGCTATGTTATTTGAATGTTCAAATGTGTACTTATTAGATATTCCATTACTATTATGCTTGCAATGAATTATATCTCTGTTATTTGAATTTCAGTGCTGTTAAATGTATATTTATTTTAGATCCTGTTTCATGGTAGTCTTATTATTAGGTTTCAATGTGCTGCTTTCAAGTTTCCCCTTTCATTGTGTTTATGTTTATTATTGTTATGCTGTTAACAAAATTGTAAATTGTAAATTTTTAATTTATAACCATTTAAATTTTTACAAGCGATAAAACAACTTGCTGGAAATACAGAGAAAGTAATATATAAGAATTATTTCAGTCAGGTAATTCTATTCTCTTCCTTAGACCACTAAATAGGGAGAGTGAAACAAGATAAGGAGATCAATTAAACAGTAAACAGAAAAAAACTGTGGTATTAACCTGATTATCCCCAGATATTACTCGTCTAATTCATTATTCCACATTGATCATCTGATTGGCTTCTTCAAGGCCAATACGGTGTATAGTAAATCATTTAATTGAAAACATACTTATTGTCCAATATTAGTTAGAAATAATACATCTGATTACATTCTTTCTCTTGTAAAAACCAGAGGTTATTTAAC
The DNA here is from genome assembly GCF_901765095.1 of Microcaecilia unicolor. Lineage (NCBI taxonomy): Eukaryota > Metazoa > Chordata > Amphibia > Gymnophiona > Siphonopidae > Microcaecilia > Microcaecilia unicolor. The sequence goes on from NC_044031.1 coordinate 98,308,885, forward strand.
AATACATATACTTAAGCCTCTAATTCAAATCCCACTGATTAAAGTAATCCCAGTTTTCACAGGCCTCACTCCTTTTAAAGTAATAATTTGAGGAAATATTTCTGAGGAAAACTTTAGGATTCATACCCGGAACTCTGGGAAAAACAATAATCTCGATATTTATAATAATATTCATTTTTATTATTCAAAACAAAATTGTAAATTTGATATTAATCTTGCTATTCCCCCTCTGTGTTCCGTTGGATATGTGTCACCCCAACCCTGTTGAATGTAGTCGTGCCAGGTAGGGGTTTACACCTGAGAACACAGGGGGTGATACAAGCTCACTAACCCCGCTGTATACCCTCAAAGAGTGTACAGGGAAAGAAAACTAAAATTGGATTCTACCTGAATTACCCAAACTCAATTCAAATGTTACAATGAAATTAACATTTATTTTATATACAACAGATACAATTTTAAACAGAATATTCTACTAACAGTGAACTAATTCTTTTTTTCTTTCTTTTATTACAGAAGCCAATCCTGAACACTACTAATGGAACAGATCAGATAAGTATTCTTTCTTTTCCTCTTTTACTTTTTAAACATTCTATAAATTCTTTAATAATTTCTAATTTTAATCTTTAGTCACTAAAAGAAAATGATACTTTGTGTGCATTTTTTTTAATCTCTTGTAGGAGCTCCGCACCGTGATCAACTCAGGTAAGTATGCACATTTATGTTTGTGAAATATAGTCACCACACTGGTTGCACCACCACCGGCCAATTTTCCTCAGGATCTGTCTTGCGTTGGGGCCCAAGATGAATGTTTCCAGATGGTTTCAGGATCCCTTGTGACCGTCACCTCCGCACCTACACCTCACACTTAAACAAACCAAAAGGAAGGAAAACCCTATCTACCTATTAACAACCCCACCCCACTAATGACATTAATCCACACTTAAATTTTATACACTGGCCACCACTAACTAACAAAATTAAAATAACAATACCCTCACTAATACCCCCTAATCTTACTTAAATGATCCCTATACTAAAGAGCATTAACATATATACACTCCTTTTTCACCATACACTTTACACCCAAAAATCACAACGCAACTCCCAAAACTTCTCTCTTCAACCTCCAACCTCTCCCAACACTCTGCTTGTCATCCAACTCCAAACCTCAACCACTTCCAATCTCCACAAATTCACTCCCAATTCACTATCTCAGCCACACCACCAAAAACACTTCCTCTCCTCACCTCAGTCAGCAATGCTCTGCCAACTGCCAGCCTGCCCATTACCTGGGAGACGGACCCTTGGCTTGGGGTTCCGCAACCCATCCAGCCAATCCTGAGTCCTGCTCAACATTCCGTATCCTTCTGCTGACCAGCGGAATGTTGAGCAGCACTACTCAAGCCCCATTTTAATTAAAGATTTCCCATAGGGATCAATGGGAAAATCTTCAATTAATTTAAAACCCCTGAAAATTTTAATCAAACTACCCCAAATTTCCCATGCTAATTAAACCTCCCATCCTCTATTAACCTATATCTTTAAAATTTAAAAATCCCCAAATTTAATATCCGCCCGAAAAAAACCCTCCTAAAATCCCGGAAAAATTCCCAAAAAATTTAAAACCCCCTTCAAAAATTCTAAAACCACCTCCCGGACACACCACGCCGAAATTTAAAAATTAACCCTTTCCTAACCTCATAAAATAGCACCCTTCCCAAAACACCCCAGAAAGATAAAAATTCAAAAACTAAATCACCCAAAAAATCCCCCGACACCAAAACTGAAAACAGAATTTAAATTTAAAAAAATCCTGTTTAAAAAAAAAAAAAAAAACAAGCTATTTCTTCAATTTAAAAATAAATAAATTAAAATTTTAGATTAAAAAACCCCTTACCTGAAAGTAGATTTTTCCCACTCTCGAAGAACCCCATCTGTTTCGGTCCCGACGTCCTCCTCACGAAATCGGAATCAAAATAAAAAAACTTCCGAGCCTGGGCCCAAAATTTAGGCCCCGGCTTCGGCCTAGACGGGAAACTCGCGATCCCGATTCGTGCATGTAGCGCGTCCCCTACGGGAGCGCGCCCGCATGTTTTTTTTCTTCCCGGTGCTCCTCTTCGCTTTGGCGCCTAGCGCCAAAGCCAAAACCGGCCCCATCCGGCCCCGAAACGGGGTGAAGAAACCCAGCTTCTTCCTTCCACACCCGGGGACATGCTCAACCGTCCCCAGGCTACAAAACAGGACCGCTGCCCACAAAAACGCGGGCCCGAAAATATCGGGCAAATCCCGGCCACCACTCGTTCGGGGACAGCCTACAGGAGCCCCCGGACCCCAGGTAACATTTTTTTTTTTTTTTTAATTTTCTTTCCTTATATTACATTAAACTGTACCTACTGTATACCACCTTGAGTGATCTCTTCATAAAGGCGGTTAATAACGCCCAATAAATAAAAATGCCTTAAACAGTATACTTTTAGCCAATGAAAGCCAGTGCAACACTAGTAAACTTATTTACTTTAAAAATTAATCTTAGAGCGGTGTTCTGTATAAATTGAAGTTTTTTAAAGATATTTGGAATTTAACCCTAGATTACATTACAGTAGTCCAGATGAGGTAATATCATCATCTGGACTAAAAGTGAGAAAGCTTCTTGAATAAAAAAATGACCAAATTAATTGTAACTGTCTCATTTTGAACAATGTTTTCCTACACAAATGGTTAACTTGAGCACCATAAGATAATGAGGAGTCAAGTATAACCCCCAACATATGTGATTCAGTTTCCACATTAAATACCCTGTCATCTGTTAACAGTGCTTTATTTCTAGCATAAAAGGTGCCGGTACTCAAATGCCAGGCTACCCTTCATGGGTGCGGTGATCACTGAGAGGGCCACCCTACAATAGCCAGGCCCCCTGCAACCAGTCACAGAATCTATGACAAGGCAGAATTGGTGTGTAGAGCCTGAGATCATTCATTAAAACTTGGGGACCATGAGTCAATTTTAGCAGACAATGGAAAAGGTGCCGGTACTCAGTACCCCCAAATATCCCCTCAAAAAAAGCCTTGTCTGTTAATCTCAAAGAGGAAAGTACTGTTACATCATTTTTTTTTTAAATCATCAGATTTTTGTCTTATCTGGTTTCAATTTTAATTTGTTGGAGCAAGCCCAGATCTGAATCCTGTTAAACCCAAGTAGGACAATATCGGGCAAATCCACAACATCAGTGGGTACTGGTAAAAGAAGTAAAATATTCACATAGGATAACAATAGTTCACCAGTATTCAAACATATGCTTCTTGAGAAAGACATGACATGAAAAAATTAAACAGTACCAGACACAAAGGCAACCCCTGGGGAACACTGCAGTCTGGGTACCAGTATTTAGACAGGATTTTATTCTGTTGTACACAATAGCTGCGGTTTCCCAGGAACTCCCAAAACCAATTGAAAACCAAGCCTGAGATGCCAATATCACTCAGCATAGATAGTACAAGATCATGATCGACAGCATCAAATACTGCCAAAATAACAAATTGAAGTAGGATGACCTGTTTTCCAGCACCTAGTACTTCCTTAACAAATGAGATGGCCTGAAACCAAACTAAGAAAAATGTAAGCAAGAGAAATTATCCATATACTCCATAAAAAGTTGGCTTACTTAAATTTCAACTAATTTCGTGAATAAAGGTATACTTGCCACTGGTCTATAACTAGAAGGTAATGATAAATCTAGATTAGAATCTAGATTGAGAAAAATCTGAATGTATTTGGATTACTTTATTAAGAAAAAAATCTGCTAGATCCTGGACAGATGGTAGTTTAGATTGAATTCCCAAATGAGCATCTTGTGGAATTCTTAAAGATTTAACTAAAGAAAATAACCTATTATTAGTAATGAAACAATCACCAACAAGTTGGCTATAATAATTTCCCTTGCCATCACCACATTCCTTTTATAAAAGGCAGATTTCCAAGCCATTTTATCATTTATATCATTGGTTTTACGCCATCACTTCTCTAGTTTGCGACAGTTTCTCGTCATAATTTTAAGGTCCGAATTAAACCAGGGTGAATTTCTATGAACATTTACTTTCTTAGTAGTTAAAGGTAAGATTTTGTCAAGAACAGGAAGGGAGGCAGTAACCCAACATGATCTGAATCATGCAATGAACTTAGAGGAAGCTAGTGTAAGGCCATCTCTGACCAATAATGACTGCTATCAATTTTACCTCGCGTAGAAAAAGTCTTAGACTGATATTGTATGATAGGTCGATCTAAACAGATATTCAGTGTAAAATCTAGATGAAAATGATCTGACCAAGGTACTGCAGACCAAGTGTGTCAAGTAGATGAGATGGATTACTAGCAAGAAAATCTAAAGTGTGCCCCTTTTCATGTGTAGGCCCATCTTCCATTAAAATCAAACCACAAGACTGTAAATTAAAATCCAAAACATTTAGATAATTTCTGTCCTTTAAGTGTAAATTTACTTCTCCTAACTACTACTACTATTTAACATTTCTAGAGCGCTACAAAGTGTACGCAGCGCTGTACAAACACAGAAGAAAGACAGTCCCTGCTCAAAGAGCTTACAATCTAATAGACAAAAAGTAAAGCATTTAAATTTAAAATATTTAAGCAGTCAAGCACAAGAGAACAGTCACAGAAGGACAGAAGATGTTGAAGGGTGGTCAGTGTGATTAGGTGTAACTCTGGTTGGAGTAGTGGGAGAAGGTGATAGAAGAATAGAAATGGGTGAGGTAAAGTAATGAGTGGGTTGATAGGGAGGTTATATAAGACATGTCACTCTAGGGGTGGGTGGGTAGAGGGGTAGGGTGGGTGGAAGCAGGAGAAGGTATTCTCTGCAGCCTATCTGTGAGATGGAAAATGCTCTCTGAAGCTGCTGCTATAAGTTGTTAGTTTTCTCTCCCTGAAAGAGATCCAAGCCACACCCACGAAGTTCAAACTGTCAGTGGGGAGGGTGAGGGGAGGAAATGGCAGTGCTTGATGAAAAAGAGAGCTCAGTTTGATAGGAGATATACTATAGGATGTCATTCTGAGGCCAGGCTAAGTCTAAAGCAGGAGAAGGTATTCTCTGCAGCCTATCTGTGAGATGGAAAATGCTCTCTGAAGCTGCTGCTATAAGTTGTTAGTTTTCTCTCCCTGAAAGAGATCTAAAGTGTGCCCCTTTTCATGTGTAGGCCCATCTTCCATTAAAATCAAACCACAAGACTGTAAATTAAAATCCAAAACATTTAGATAATTTCTGTCCTTTAAGTGTAAATTTACTTCTCCTAAAATAATCAACCTAGAACACTGACAAGAAGCTTCAGCAATAACACCGTATAATTCCTGTTCTGCTTTAACCTATGAGCCTGGGGGTTGATATATTAAAAGTATACCTATTACATTAAAACCTTAACAGAAATTATCCTGCGTTCTTAAACAAATTAGAAAAAAACCAAAGCCAAGCATCTATTGCTAAAGAATATGGTGTCAATCCCAGTCAAATTTCACGTATCTTGAACCAGAAAGACCAGCTTCTGGAAGACAGGCAAAAAAATACAAATCCACACCGGAAACGTAAACAGGCGGGAAAAGCTGAGGAGGTAGAAGATGCTCTTCTTCGGTGGTTTTCTCAAGTCAGGAGCAGACAGTTTCCTGTCAGTGGTCCACTGCTTATGGAGAAAGCTAACCAGCTAGCTGAAAGTCTTGGACTAACTGAATTCAAAGCCACTGTTGGATGGTTGGAAAGATGGAAGGAGAGGAATAACATAAAATTCAAGAAACAGCATGGTGAAAAACAAGACGCTGATGACTTTGGTGCTGAAAATTGGGTTGTTTCAGTTCTTCCTACCATCTTGAACGAGTTTGCATCTCGTAACATTTTCAATGCTGATGAAAACGGTCTCTACTGGCGAGCGATTCCTGATGGAACACTTGCATTCAAACAAGCCAAAACTACAGGAAGTAAAATATCGAAGGACCGACTGATGATCCTCTTTTGCTGCAATATGGATGGGAGTGAGAAGTTGGAACCAATCGTCATTGGAAAGAGCAAACAGCCCCATTGCTTCAAGAATGTTAAGCGACTTCCTGTGTTATACGAGGCTAACACAAATTCATGGATGACTGGGGAAATTTGGAAGCAGTGGCTAAAGTTAGCACTAGAATGTGGGCACAAAAGCGTCAGATTTTGTTGCTTTGTGATAATTGTGCTGCACACAGTGATGGTGTCAGGCTGTCTAATGTCAAGGTGGTCTTTCTGCCACCAAAAACACTACCTCTCTGATACAACCTATGGATCAGGGCATAATAGCCAATTTCAAACATTAGCAGGCTCTTGTGCTAAATCGTCTGATGAGCGTTATGGATGACCAGACTGGCAAGGATAAATGTGCTGTTGAACTGGCTCGTAATCTATCACTGTTGGATGCCCGCTCGTTCTGCAACAAACTTCCCTTCACTCATGATCTCTTCATCTCCCGTTCCCTTCAACTGCTCACCCTAACTGAAACCTGGCTCACCCCCGACGACTCTGCATCAGTTGCGGCCCTATGCCGTGGAGGTTATCTTTTCTCCCACACTCCCCATCCAGTTGGCCGCGGAGGAGGCGTCGGGTTTCTACTTTCGCCCTCCTGTAGTTTTCAACCCCTCCTCCTACCGCAGTCTCACTGCTTCTCATCCTTTGAAGTTCACTCCATCCGTCTATTCTACCCGCTGCCACTCAGAGTTGCAGTAATTCACCGCCCCCCTGATAAGTCCCCCTCTTCCTTCCTTACTGACTTCGATGCCTGGCTCTCTGTTTTTCTTGATCCCTCATCCCTGTCCCTCATTCTTGGAGACTTTAACATACAAGCTGACGACCCATCCAACTCTTACGCTTCTCAGTTCCTCACTCCGACATCCTCCTTCGACCTCCAGCTGAGCTACACCACCCCTACTCACCAAACTGGCCATTGTCTTGACCTCGTCCTCTCCTCTACCTGCTCACCCTCCAATTTCTGCGCCTCTGCTCTTCCTCTCTCAGATCACCACCTGATCACCTTCACACTTTATCACCCTCCCCTCAGCCCCGCCCAACACTAACCACTACTTTCAGGAATCTCCAGGCTGTCGACCCTCCCACCTTATCCTCTAATATCTCTAATCTCCTCCCGTCCATCATGTCCTCCGAGTCTGTCGACAAGGCTGTCTCTACTTACAATGCCACTCTCTCCTCTGCTCTGGACACCCTTGCACCATCCATCTCCCGTCCCACAATGCATACTAATCCCCAGCCCTGGCTGACCCCTTGCATCCGATACCTTCGCTCCTGCGCCCCATCTGCTGAACGACTCTGGAGGAAATCTCGCACCCATAGCGACTTCATTCATTACAAATTCATGCTATCCTCCTTCCAGTCCTCCTTATTCCTTGCCAAACAGGACTATTACACCCAATTGACTAATTCTCTTGGCTCCAACCCTCTTCGTCTCTTCGCCACCCTTAATTCCCTCCTCAAAGTGCCCTCCGCTCCCACCCCCCTCACTCTCTCCTAAATCACTGGCTGACTATTTCCGCGACAAGGTAAAGAAGATCAACCTAGAATTCACTACCAAGCCACCTCTTCCTCTTCACCGTTTAACCCACTCCTTCAACCAACCAACCCATGCCTCCTTCTCCTCTTCCTGATATCACCGAGGAGGAAACCGCCCACCTTCTTTCCTCCTCGAAATGCACCACCTGTTCCTCTGATCCCATCCCCACTAACTTACTAAACACGATCTCTCCTACTGTCACCCCCCCCCCCATCTGTCATATCCTCAACCTCTCTCTCTCCACTGCAACTGTCCCTGACTCCTTCAAGCATGCTGTAGTCACACCACTCCTCAAAAAACCATCACTAGACCCTACCTGCCCTTCCAACTACCGCCCCATTTCCCTCCTACCCTTCTTCTCCAAAATACTTGAACGCGCCGTTCACAGCCGCTGCCTTGACTTTCTCTCCTCTCATGCCATCCTCGATCCGCTTCAATCCGGTTTTCGCTCTCTACACTCGACAGATACGGCACTCACTAAAGTCTGTAATGACCTGCTCCTTGCCAAATGCAAAGGTCACTACTCCATCCTCATCCTCCTCAACCTATCCGCCACTTTTGACACTGTCAATCATAATTTACTTCTTGCTACACTATCCTCATTTGGGTTCCAGGGCTCTGTCCTCTCCTGGTTCTCCTCTTATCTCTCCCACCGTACCTTCAGAGTATATTCTCATGGATCTTCCTCCATGTCCCATCCCGCTCTCTGTTGGAGTTCCTCAGGGATCTGTCCTTGGACCCCTTCTTTTTTCAATCTATACCTCTTCCCTGGGCTCGCTGATCTCATCTCATGGTTTCCAATATCATCTTTATGCTGACGACACCCAGCTTTATCTCTCCACACCAGACATCACTGCGGAAACCCAGGCCAAAGTATCGGCCTGCTTATCCGACATTGCTGCCTGGATGTCCAACCGCCACCTGAAACTGAACATGGCCAAGACCGAGCTCATTGTCTTTCCACCCAAACCCACTTCTCCTCTCCCTCCACTCTCTATTTCAGTCGATAACACCCTCATCGTCCCCGTCTCATCTGCCCGCAACCTTGGAGTCATCTTCGACTCCTCCATCTCCTTCTCTGCCCATATCCAGCAGACAGCCAAGACCTGTCGCTTCTTTCTCTATAACATCAGCAAAATTCGTCCTTTCCTCTCTGAGCACACCACCTGAACTCTCATCCACTCTCTCAATACCTCTCGCCTTTATTACTGCAACCTACTCCTCACTGGCCTCCCACTTAACCATCTATCCCCCCTTCAATCCGTTCAGAACTCTGCTGCGCGTCTTATCTTCCGCCTAGACCGATATGCTCATATCACCCCTCTCCTCAAGTCACTTCACTGGTTTCCGATCAGGTACTGCATACAGTTCAAGCTTCTCCTACTAACCTACAAATGCACTCAATCTGCAGCCCCTCACTACCTCTCTACCCTCATCTCCCCTTACGCTCCTACCCATAACCTCTGCTCACAGGACAAATCCCTCCTCTCAGTACCCTTCTCCACCACCGCCAACTCCAGACTCCGCCCTTTCTGCCTCGCCTCACCCTATGCTTGGAATAAACTCCCTGAGCCCATAAGCCAAGCCCCCTCCCTACCCATCTTCAAATCCTTGCTCAAAGCCCACCTCTTCAATGTCACTTTCGGCACCTAACCATTGTACCATTATACCTCTATTCAGGAAATCTAGACTGCCCCAATTTGTTTGACTGCACATTTTGTCCATTAGATTGTAAGCTCCTTTGAGCAGGGACTGTCCTTCTTTGTTAAACTGTACAGCGCTGTGTAACCCTTGTAGCGCTTTAGAAGTGTTAAGTAGTAGTAGTAGATTCCCTACGTATGCAGAAAGAAGCCTGGAATCATGTTACACAGGCAACCATTGTGAACTGCTACAAGCAGGCAAGCTTTGTTAGGCATGTGGAGAGTGACGAAACAGATGCAGCTGTTGCAAACGCATTAGATAAACAGGCTATTGACATCCCAGCTGGTGTTACTGAAGAAGAGTTTCATCACTACGTAGCTGTTGATTACGATCTTGTAATGGAAGTGAATTTTAAAGATTGTTTTTCAACTATGTCTTTGACCGAAAGTAACTTTTCTTGTAAATACAAAAAACAAGTTGGAATGCAGAAGATAAGACATAACTCTAACTAATTTGGTATGTGAAGGGGAGGATGGCATTTGTTTTCAGAAGTCCAGCTTGGCCACCTGGGCTTGGGAAAGCATGTGACCAAGTTCCCACAGACCTAAGCAGAGAAGCATTCTGTAATTTTCCTTAGAAGCATTCTGTTACTTTCCTTAGCTCTGGGCATGGGCTTGGAGCCTAATAAAAAGGGAGGGCTTGTCACAGCAGAGTGGGAGCTCATCTGTGAGTAATGTACGGACTCCGCAGAGGATCTGTTCCTGGTCTAAAAAAAAGGTCCTGGCTTTCGCTGTAATGGGCCCCCCAGCTGATGATAAGAGCCTGGATGATGGAGACCAGTGATGTATGTATGTATGTATTGCTTTTTTTCCTGGTCTAAGAACTCTTGGCATTGCTTAGATGTAGAGACCAGTGATGTAGTGATTGTTTATACAGCTAATCATTGTATATATCCTAATCATTGTAGAATTTAGCTCCTCTAATAAAGGTTTTCATTTACTTATTACGAATCCAAAAGAATCCACATTAGTCTGTGTCAGTGAGACAGGCTGTAAATCCATAGCAGTTCAGATCTACAAACAGCTGACGACAGCCCTGATGTAGAGATATGTGCCTACACACAGGCAACAGCTGATGATGAAATGAGCAGCGAGGCACATGCTGATGAAATTCAACAACCTCCTGTCACTTTTGCAAGAGCGCTGGAGAGTCTCAACACTGGGCGGGCCTATCTGGAGGACAATGGATGTCAGTGGTATGACAGTTTTTACCGTCTGGCAGACGTAGTCTATGGAACTCACAGACACAAGAGTGTATAGAGGACTATGACTGATTACTTCAAGTAAGCCTAATGTCAGTTAGGTAGAAAGCTGAAATCCAGATCCTCCAGGGTAGCATTTTCTGAAATGCTACCTGTGCCACGCGCAGGGCCCAAGAGACAGGCAGAGCTCCAGAGTCTCAATGCGTGGATGAGACGATGGTGCAGGGAGGAGGGCTTTAGATTTGTTAGGAACTGGGCAACATTCTGGGGAAGGGGGAGCCTATTCCGAAAGGATGGGCTCCATCTTAACCAGAGTGGGACCAGGCTGCTGGCATCGGCGTTTAAGAAGGAGATAGAGCAGCTTTTAAACTAGAAATGGGGGGAAGGCCGACAGTCGCTCAAAAGAGCATGGTTCGGGATAAGGTATCTTTCAAAGATATCACCATAACAGGGAAGATAGAGTATCCTGATAGTGAGGTTGCAAAAGAGACTGTAGTAGATCGGGTATCTTTAAATAACAATAAAAATCAGACAAAAGATTGCCAATTAATACTGTCAAGTACTAAGCATGATGTACTTAGGAACAACAAACATAGTTTGAAATGTCTATATGCGAATGCCAGGAGCCTAAGAAATAAGATGGGGGAGTTGGAATATATTGCACTAAATGAAAAATTAGATATAATAGGCATCTCTGAGACCTGGTGGAAGGAGGATAACCAGTGGGACACTGTCATACCGGGGTACAAATTATATCGTAGTGATAGGGTGAATCGGATTGGTGGAGGGGTAGCATTGTATATTAACGAGAGCCTTGAATCAAATAGATTGAAAATTCTGCAGGAAACAAAACACTCCTTGGAATCACTGTGGATTGAAATTCCATGTGCAAAGGGGAAAAGGATAGTGATAGGAGTGTACTACCGTCCGCCTGGCCAGGACGAACAGACGGATGCGGAAATGTTAAAGGAAATCAGGGACGCAAACAAACTGGGCAACACAATAATAATGGGGGATTTCAATTACCCGCATATAGACTGGGTTAATGTAACATCTGTGCACGCAAGGGACATAAGATTTCTTGATGAAATCAAGGACAGCTTCATGGAACAGCTAGTTCAGGAGCCGACAAGAGAAGGAAAAATACTAGACTTAGTCCTTAGTGGTGCTCATGATCTAGTGCAGGGGGTAACGATACGAGGGCCGCTTGATAACAGTGATCATAATATGATCGGTTTTGATATTGGCATTGAAGGAAGTGAAACTAGGAAATCAAGTACGCTAGCGTTTAACTATAGAAAAGGTGATTACGACAAAATGAGAAAAATGGTGAAAAAAAGACTGAAAGGAGCAGCTCGCAGAGTAAAAAACTTGCATCAGGCGTGGATGCTGTTTAAAAACACCATCCTGGAGGTTCAGGACAAATATATTCCACGTATTAGAAAAAAGGGAAAAAAGACTAAACGTCAGCCGGCGTGGCTAAACAGTAAGATAAAGGAAATTATTAGAGCCAAAAAACAATCCTTCAGAAAGTGGAGAAGAGAACCAACTGAAAGTAACAGGATAGATCATAAGGAATGCCAAGCCAAATGCAAAGCGGAGATAAGGGCAAAAAAGGACTTTGAGAAGAAATTAGCGTTGGAAGCAAAAATACATAGTAAAAATTTTTTTAGATACATTAAAAGCAGGAAACCGGCCAAAGAGTCGGTTGGGCCGCTGGACGAAAATGGTGTTAAAGGGGCGATCAAGGAGGACAAAGCCGTAGCGGAGAAATTAAATGAATTCTTTGCTTCGGTCTTCACCGAGGAGGATTTGGGGGGGACACCAGTGCCGGAAAGAATATTTGAAGCGGGGGAGTCGGAGAAACTAAACAAATTCTCTGTAACCTTGGAGGATGTAATGGGTCAGTTCAGCAAGCTGAAGAGTAGTAAATCACCGGGACCTGATGGTATTCATCCCAGAGTATTAATAGAACTAAAAAATGAACTTGCGGAGCTACTGTTAGAAATATGCAATCTGTCCCTAAAATCGAGTGTAGTACCGGAAGACTGGAGGGTAGCCAATGTTACTCCGATTTTTAAGAAGGGTTCCAGAGGAGATCCGGGAAATTATAGACCGGTGAGTCTGACGTCGGTGCCGGGCAAGATGGTGGAGGCTATTATTAAGAATAAAATTGCAGAGCATATACAAAAACATGGACTGATGAGACAAAGTCAGCACGGATTTAGTGAAGGGAAGTCTTGCCTCACCAATCTAATGCATTTTTTTGAGGGGGTAAGCAAACATGTGGACAATGGGGAGCCGGTTGATATTGTATATCTGGATTTTCAGAAGGCGTTTGACAAAGTGCCGCACGAAAGACTCCTGAAGAAATTGCAGAGCCATGGAATCGGAGGTAGGGTATTATTATGGATTAAGAACTGGTTGAAAGATAGGAAGCAGAGAGTAGGATTGCGTGGCCAGTATTCTCAGTGGAGGAGGGTAGTTAGTGGGGTCCCGCAGGGGTCTGTGCTGGGTCCGTTGCTTTTTAATGTATTTATCAATGACCTAGAGATGGGAATAACTAGTGAGGTAATTAAATTCGCCGATGACACAAAATTATTCAGGGTCGTCAAGTCGCAGGAGGAATGTGAACGATTACAGGAGGACCTTGCGAGACTGGGAGAATGGGCGTGCAAGTGGCAGATGAAGTTCAATGTTGACAAGTGCAAAGTGATGCATGTGGGTAAGAGGAACCCGAATTATAGCTACGTCTTGCAAGGTTCCGCGTTAGGAGTTACGGATCAAGAAAGGGATCTGGGTGTCGTCGTCGATGATACGCTGAAACCTTCTGCTCAGTGTGCTGCTGCGGCTAGGAAAGCGAATAGAATGTTGGGTGTTATTAGGAAGGGTATGGAGTCCAGGTGTGCGGATGTTATAATGCCGTTGTATCGCTCCATGGTGCGACCGCACCTAGAGTATTGTGTTCAGTACTGGTCTCCGTATCTCAAAAAAGATATAGTAGAATTGGAAAAGGTACAGCGAAGGGCGACGAAAATGATAGTGGGGATGGGACGACTTTCCTATGAAGAGAGGCTGAGAAGGCTAGGGCTTTTCAGCTTGGAGAAGAGACGGCTGAGGGGAGATATGATAGAAGTGTATAAAATAATGAGTGGAATGGATCGGGTGGATGTGAAGCGACTGTTCACGCTATCCAAAAATACTAGGACTAGAGGGCATGAGTTGAAGCTACAGTGTGGTAAATTTAAAACGAATCGGAGAAAATTTTTCTTCACCCAACGTGTAATTAGACTCTGGAATTCGTTGCCGGAGAACGTGGTACGGGCGGTTAGCTTGACGGAGTTTAAAAAGGGGTTAGATAGATTCCTAAAGGACAAGTCCATAGACCGCTATTAAATGGACTTGGAAAAATTCCGCATTTTTAGGTATAACTTGTCTGGAATGTTTTTACGTTTGGGGAGCGTGCCAGGTGCCCTTGACCTGGATTGGCCACTGTCGGTGACAGGATGCTGGGCTAGATGGACCTTTGGTCTTTCCCAGTATGGCACTACTTATGTACTTATGTACTTATGTACATATAATAAACAGTACTGTACATATGTTTATCAGATGTCAAGCTTCTTTGGGTCACAACGGTTAAGTGCACGCTCCAGTTAACTGCATGCATTTCTTTGGCCCCAGACCCTTGCACTTAAGTGGATTGCACTGTATATCAAATAGGACCAGATACAACTGGATGCTCTGCTTACCCAACTGTATTTGTGAAAAGTCATTAAATGTGTGTTTAAAATTTCTGTCCCAATCCTGAGATGCTCTTCAGTTTAATCTTTCTGACTTCAGTAATATCACAAGTGATTCATATATCTCAGGTTTGCCCTGGATTTCCCAGGAGGTTTCACCATTTTCATTTATCATGAAGCCTAGAAAGCTGAAGGAGTCCACCTGCAACCAAGGTCATGACCTTTGCACTGATCCTTGAAAGGAACCTGCTGCTACTGTTTTTCATTACAGCTCCTGAGCTAAAGCATTTTCTGTACCAAAGATATGCACTGCTTGTCCTTCCAGGAATATATGAATCAGCAATGTTTCAGATTTTCCCTTTTCAACTGATAGGAAAGATGAGGTAAAGGGATTATTGCCAACTAAATCGTTTTCCCTTATGAAATCCATTTTCAACAGTGTTAACTATAGCATGCAATAGTAGGGAACGTGGACAATTTGAAGTTCTGTGAATTCAATTTAACTTAATAAAACAGATACTATCAAGTCAATATTTAGCCAGTCAACATTTTTTAAAATGCTGGCCACCATGTGTTTTCTATACCTGGCTCTTCAGTATCTTTGTTTGGATACAGGCTGGCACTGAATACCATATATACTGTAATATAAACCAAGATGTTTTGTCAAAATTGGGTCTAAGTTTATATTCAAAGCCAAGCAAAAATTTCTCTCCCCTCCCTACCTGCTGTGACTAGCATTTCTCTCATTACTTCCCTCTCAGGGCTGACAATGACACAAAAATCATGATAGAAAGGCCCTTCTATGTATAAATTATCTTGCTCCCATGATCAATTCATAATGAATTTTCCCTCTGCAAAGAATTTAAAATATAAATGTATCTTCACATCTGTATTTCTGTATCAGGCAGCAAAATTGTGGAATTCTGTAATTTTGGTCATTAGATCAAAATCAAATTATATGATATTCTGTCAAAAATGAATTTTTTAAAATTTTCATAAGTTCCTTCAATACACACAGTAACACAAAAAATTATGGCAGATAAAGACCCACATGGTCCATCTAGTCTGCTGCCCGACACTCTCTGTGAGCTCCAATCACCCATGCTTAAATGCTGGTTGTCAAGTCTCCATCAGACCAACCATATAGGCAGCCAAATATGATGCAGTCTTGGTTATATCCCCACATCCTCCCCAAGTATTACTGACAATATTTCACTTTCAGTCAAGATGTCTCCCCTCCCCCCCCCCCAAGCTGCACAGCACATAGCAAAGTGATTTACAACACTAGGGTTGTCAAAGCTTCACCTGTGTTTTGCGTCATTTGTTGGACATAGACCAGAGAAGTCTGTCCGGCATCAGTTCCCCCGAATGCTGGATTTGGCTAATGTTCTTTGTCTTTTGATATGCTATGCTACTTTATATTCCACAATATTACCTAATAGGATTCATCGTGGATTACAAATAAAAGAAGCTACCACAAACAAGAGGAATGACATAGCAATAACAAAACAGACATTAATCTGTATTATCATCAAGAAACATAAGTTTTCAGGTTTTTATAAAACGTTAAATAAGAACAGGATCTCCTAAAATGGATTGGTAATCCATTCCAGACTTTAGCACCTAAATAAAGATTCAAAATATCTTTTAAATTTAACCCCTTAGGAAATGCTAGTCAACATCTGAATAACCCAGGAAACCCTGCCAGAATTTAGTAAAACACAGTACTTTACTAATCATTTTGGAGTTTGTCCCACAAGAGATTTAACACATAAGCATGCTATCTTAAAATTTATTTGCAACTTAATCAAAAGCCAGTGAAGCTTTCAAAGAAGAAGAGGAGATGCCCTCTCAAATTTATTCAACCTAAAAATCAGACTGGCTGCTCTATTCTGAAGTAACTGTAATCTTTTCAACAGTTTTGAAGAAATTCCTCCTAACAAAGATTTACCATAATCCAAATAAGGTAACAGTCAGGGGCGTATCTGGCCTCCGGCGGTAGGGGGGCCAGAGCCAGAGGGCACATTTTACCCCCCCTGCCGCCACCGACCCCCCCTCCACCATTACCAGACACCCCCCCCTCACCGCCACCAACAACTCTCTCCACCCCCCTCCCGCCGCCAGCCCTCCCCCACTGCCGTTTCTTACTTTTGCGTCCGCTTCCTCCTGCGCCTTTAAAAATATTTCTTCAGCTGGCGGGGGACCCCAGCCCCCGCCAGCCAACCTGAGATGACAACCTGCAAGTTCTTCCTCCGCCGTGGCCAACATGCTGGAGTTGAGCGTCTGAATCCAGTTCGAACTGGATTCAGATGTTAGTTGGCTGTATGTTTTTGTTAACCTTCTCCTCAGGGAAGGCCGATTCTCTTCTGAGCTGGGAGAAATAACACCGATCCCAAAGTCGGAAGGGGTGGATCTGAAAGTCCCTTTCAACTTTTGCCCTGTTGCAAGAATACTTTGGATGTCTAAGCTTGTTGAATCTATAGTGGCTTCTCAAACTATGGCTTTTTAAATTGGTTCCAATTACTTCTGGATGTGAAGAGGGATATAGGTTAATACTGGACTGTATTAATAGGACTCATAACTGGGCATCCAACAATTATTTAAAGCTTAACACAGCTACATAAATATTGCCATATTGGGACAGACTGAAGGTCCATCAAGCCCAGCATCCTATTTCCAACAGTGGTCAATCCAGGTCACAAGTACCTGGCAAGATCCCAAAAAGTACAATACATTTTATGCTGCTTATACTAGAAATAAGCAGTGGATTTTCCTGAAGTCCATTTTAATAATGTTCTATAGACTTTTCATTTAGGAAGCTGTCCAAACCTTTTTTAAACCCCGCTAAGCTAACCGCTTTTATTTCATTTTCTGGCAACGAATTCCAGAGTTTAATTATATGTTGAGTGAAGAAACATTTTCTCACATTTGTTTTAAATTTACTACTTTGTAGCTTCATTGCGTGCCCCCTAGTCCTGGTACTTTTGAAATAAGTAAACAATCGATTCACGTCTACCTGTTCCACTCCACTAATTATTTTATAGACCTCTATCATATCTCCCCTCAGCCTTTTTTTTCACCAAGCTGAAGAGCCCTAGATGCTTTAGCCTTTCCTCATAGGGAAGTCGACCCATCCCCTTTATCATTTTCGACGCCCTCCTCTATACCTTTTCTAATTCCACTATTATCTCTTTTGAGATATGGTGACCAGAATTGAACACAATATTCAAGGTGTAGTCACACCATGGAGCAATACAAAGGCATTATAATGTCCTCATTTTTGTTTTCCATTCCTTTTCTAGTAATACCTAACATGCTATTTGCTTACATAGTCGTCAGCACACAATGAGCAGAGGGTATCAACGTATCATTAACGACGCCTAGATCACTTTCCTGGTCGGTGACTCCTAATGGGGTACCTTGCATTAAATAGCTATAATTTGGGTTCCTTTCTCACATGCATCACCTTGCACTTGATCACATTAAATGTCACCTGCCATTTATATGCTCAGTCTCCCAGGGTCCTCTTGTGATTTAACAACTTTGAATAACTTTGTATCATCAGCAAATTTAATTACCTCACTAGTTAATCCCGTATCTAGATCATTTATAAATATGTTAAAAAGAAGCAGTCCCAGCACAGACCCCTGGGGAACCCCACTAACTACCTCCTATCCCTTGACCCTCCAATTTCCTCTGGAGTCTTTCATGAGGTACTTTGTCAAACGCCTTTTGAAAATCCAGATACATAATATTGACTGGCTCACCTTTATCCACGATTGTTCACCCCTTCAAAGAAATGTAATAGATTGGTGAGGCAAGATTTCTGTTCACTAAATCCATGTTGGCTTTGTCTCATTAATCCATGCTTTTGAATATGCTCTGTAATTCTGTTCTTTATAAATAGTCTCTACCATTTTGCCCAGTACCGACTTCAGGCTTACCAGTCTATAATTTCCAGGATATCCTATGGATCCTTTTTAAAAAAAATAGGCGTTACATTGAGCACCCTCCAATCTTCTAATACCCATGCTTGATTTTAAACATAAATTACATATTACTAACAATAGTTCTGCAAGTTCATTTTTCAATTCTATCAGTACTCTGGGATGAATACGATCCGGTCCAGGAGATTTGATACTCTACAATTTGTCAAATTGACCCATTACATCCTCCAGCTTTACAGAGATTTCATTCAGTTTCTCTTGACTCGTCAGCTTTGAATACCATTTCTTCAAAGTCCCTCTTTGCCTTCTTTATCAGTGCTTTGCATTTGACTTGACATTCCTTATGCTGTTTCTTATTATTTTCAGTCGGTTCCTTCTTCAATTTTCTGAAGGATTTTCTTTTATCTCTAATAGCTTCCTTCACGTCACTTTTTAACCATGCCGGCTGTCATTTGGTCTTTCTTCCTTCTTTTTTAATACATGGAATATGTTTGACCTGGGCGTCCATGCCTGATGTAATTTTTTGAGCTTTGCAGCAGCTCATCTTGTTTTTTTTCCCACCATTCTTCTCATTTTATCATAGTCTCCTTTTTGAAAGTTAAATGCTAACATGTTGGATTTCCTCTGTGTACTTACTCCAAAGCCGTATCAAATCTGATCATATTATCATCACTGTTATCAAGTGGCCCCAGAACCATTACCCTCTTGCACCAGATCATGCGCTCCACTAAGGACTAGGTTTAGAATTGTTCCTTCTCTTGTTGGCCCTGTACCAGCTGCTCCATAAAGCAGTCCTTGATTTTGTCAATGAATTTTACCTCCCTAGCATGCCCTGATGTTATATTTACCTAGTCAATATCGGGGTAATTGAAATCACTGATTATTATTGGGTTGCCCACTTTGTTAGCCTCCCTAATTTCTGATAAAATTTCTACATCCGTCTGTTCACCCTGGCCAAGTGGGCGATAGTACACTCCTATCACTATCCTTTTTCCCTTTACACATGGAATTTCAATCCATAGGGATTCCAAGATGTGTTTTGTTTCCTGCAGAATTTTCAATCTATTTGATTCAAGGCCCTCTTTGATTCAATGCTACCTCTCCACCAAGTCAACCTATCACTGCAATATAATTTGTACCCTGGTATGACAGTGTCCCACTGGGCATCCTCCATTTTTTCATTTAGTGCAATATATAATAACTCTCCCATCTTATTTCTTAGGCTTCTGGCATTTGCATATAGACATTTCAAACTACGTTTGTTGTTCCTATTTACATCTTGCTCAGTAGTTGACAGTGTTAATTTACAATCTTTTGCCTGATTTTTATTTAAGGACACCTGATCTACCATGGTCTCTTTTGCAACCTCGCTATCGGGTAGGGTTAAATAGTCAGTATTCTCAATGAAGAAGGGTAGATAGTAGGGTTTCCCAGGGGTCCCTGCCTTTCTGCCTCGCCTCACCCCATGCGTGGAACAAACTCCCTGAGCCCATACGCCAGGCCCCCTCCCTGCTCATCTTCAAATCCCTGCTTAAAGCCCACCTCTTCAATGTCGCCTTCGGCACCTAACCTTTACACCTCTACCCAGGAAATCTTGACTGCCCCAACTTGACATTTTGTTCTTTAGATTGTAAGCTCCTTTGAGCAGGGACCGTCCTTCTTTGTGTATTTTGTACAGCGCTGCGTAACCCTAGTAGCACTCTAGAAATGTTAAGTAGTAGTAGTAGGGTCCGTGCTGGAACCACTACTTTTTAATACATTTATATTGATCTAGAGATGGGAGTAACTAGTGAGGTAATTAAATCTGCTGATGACACAAAGTTATTCAAAGTTGTTAAATCGCAATTGGATTGTGAAAAATTACAAGAGGATCTTACGAGAATGGGAGTCTAAATGGCAGACGTTTAATGTGACCAAGTACAAAGTGATGGATGTGGGAAAGAGGAACCCAAATTATAGCTACATAATGCAAAGTTCCACATTAAGATTCACCGACCAGGAAAGGGATCTAGGCATCATTGTTGATGATACTTTGAAACCCTTTGCGGCTAAGAAAGCAAATAGAATGTTAGTTATTATTAGAAAAGGAATGCCTTTGTATTGCTCCATGTTATGACCGCACCTTGAATATTGTGTTTAATTCTGGTCACTGCATCTCAAAAAAGATATAGAAGAATTAGAAAAGGTATAGAGAAGGGCGACAAAAATGATAAAGCGGATGAAACGATTTCCCTAAGAGGAAAGGCTGAAGTGGCTAGGGCTTTTCAGCATGGAGAAAAGATGGCTGAGGGGGGATATGATAGAGGTCTATAAAATAATGAGTGGAGTGGAACGGGTAGAGGTAAATCGCTTTTTTACTCTTTCCAAAAATACTAGGATTGAGGGGCATACAATGAATCTACAAAGTAGTACATTTAAACAAATCGGAAAACACTTTCTTCATTCAACGTGTAATTAAACTCTGGAATTCGTTGCCAGAGAATGTAGTAAAAGCGGTTAGCATAGTGGGATTTAAAAAAGGTTGGGATGGCTTCCTAAAAGAAAAGTCCATAGATGAAAATCCACTGCTTATTTCTAGGATAAGCAGCATAAAATGTATTGTAATTTATGGGGATCTTGCCAGGTACTTGTGACCTGGATTGGCCAGTGTTAGAAACAGGATGCTGTTTTGATGGACCATCGGTCTTGTCCCAGTATGGCAATACTTATGGGATACCCTATATTCCCTGTATTGGTGATATCTTTGAAAGATACCTTGTTCCAAACCATGCATTTTTGAACGACTGTCAGCCTTCCCCAGGTTCTACTTTAAAAACTGCTTTATCTCTTTTTTAAATGCCAATCCCAGCAGCCTAGTTAAGGTAAAGCCTATCCTTCTGGAATAGGCTCCCTCTTTCCCAGAATGTTGCCCAGTTCCTTACAAATCTAAAACCCTTCTCCCTGCACGATTGCCTCTTCCATGCATTGAGACTCTGGAGCTCTGCCTGTCTCTTGGGCCCTGTACGTGGGACGGGTAGCACTTCGGAAAATGCTACACTAGAGGTTCTGGATTTGAGCTTTCTACCTAGGAGCCTAAATTAGGCTTCCAGAACCTCTCTCCCACATTTTCCTGTGTCACTGGTACCCACATGTACCAAGACAGCCGGCTCCCTCCCCAGCACTATCTAAAATCCTATCTAGGTGACGAATGAGGTCCTCCACCTTCGCACCAGGCAGGCAAGTGACCAGGCGAGCCTCACGTCCACCAGCCACCCAGCTATCTACATGCCTAATAATAAAATCATCAACTACAACAGCTGTCCTAACCCTTTTTTACTGGGAGTAGCTCCTGGAGACACATCCTCAGTGTGAGAGGATATTGCATCCTCTGGTGTGTTGGTCCTATCTATACGATTACTTCCAGCTGCACCAGGGTGATGCTCTCCTTTTAGAAGACCTCCCTCCTCCAAGACAGCATAGGGGCTGCCATAATTAGAGGTGGGACTTCTCTACAAAGTCCCTGTAGGCCTCCTCTATGTACCTCTCTGTCTCCCTCAGCTCCTCCAAGTCTGCTACTCTAGCCTCAAGAGAATGGACCCGTTCTCTGAGTGCTAGGAACTCTTTGCAAAAACTATATAGCACCTCTTTCGCTTCTGGACTACTGTCTGCATCTTAGTATTATAGAGTTGTTTAAATAAAACTTCTTAAGGTACTAGGTATATCAGATGAATATAAAGAGTTTTAAGATTGGTTTAATTTGCAATTTATTTAGTGTCTGCTACTCAGAAACTAGTTAAATTTAAGTAAAACTCTGATGAAAACACCCCTCTTGATGTCCTATTAGAATAGTTGAATATAAATTATTATTATTATTTATTATTATTTGGTTCACTTGTATCCCACATTTTCCCAGCTTATGCGGGCTCAATGTGGCTAACAAAGTTACTAGAAAATTACATAATACAACAGGCTAAAATTGTTCCAGAAAAAGTGTCAAATACAAGTACAGAAGCAGCTGAAATAAGAGAATATGGATGGGAATACAGGAGCAACAAAGGAAAGCAGACAGAAGGCAAAAAGCGGGAAAACAAACAAAACGGAAAAGAAGGGGTTTAAGGAGCATTGTGGACTGCGGGGTAGGCTTTTTTGAACAAATGCAAGGCGCAGATAAAGAAGGCCAAGAGGGATTACGAAAAAAAGATAGCATTAGAGGCAAAAAAACATAGTAAAAATGTTTTTCGGTATATTAAAAGCAGGAAGCCCGCAAAAGAATCGGTTGGGCCGCTGGATGACCGAGGGGTAAAAGGGGCGATCAAGGAAGACAAAGATGTAGCGGAGAGACTGAATGAATTCTTTGCTTCGGTCTTCACGGAGGAAGATTTGGGTGGGATACCGGTGTTGGAAATGGTATTTCAAGCGGGCGAGTCGGAGAAACTTACTGACTTCACGGTAAACCTGGAGGACGTAATGGAGCAGTTCGGCAAACTGAAGAGTAGCAAATCTCCTGGACCGGATGGTATTCATCCTAGAGTACTGATAGAACTGAAAAATGAGCTTGCGGAGCTACTGCTAGTGATATGCAACTTATCCTTAAAATCGAGCATGGCACCGGAAGATTGGAGGGTGGCCAATGTAACGCCCATTTTTAAAAAAGGCTCCAGGGGACATCCGGGAAATTATAGACTGGTGACTCTGACGTCGGTGCCGGGGAAAATGGTAGAGGCTATTATTAAAAAGAAAATTACAGAGCACATCCGAGGACATGGATTACTGAGACGAAGTCAGGACGGCTTTTGTGTGGGGAAATCTTGCCTGACCAATTTACTTCAATTCTTTGAAGGAGTAAAGAAACATGTGGACAAAGGGGAACCGGTTGATATTGTGTATCTGGATTTTCAAAAGGCGTTTGACAAGGTACCTCATGAAAGGCTACAGAGGAAATTGGAGGGTCATGGGATAGGAGGAAATGTCCTATTGTGGATTAAAAACTGGTTGAAGGATAGGAAACAGAGAGTGGGGTTAAAGGGCAGTATTCACAATGGAGAAGGGTAGTTAGTGGGGTTCCTCAGGGGTCTGTGCTAGGACCGCTGCTTTTTAATATATTTATAAATGATTTAGAGATGGGAGTAACTAGTGAGGTAATTAAATTTGCTGATGACACAAAGTTATTCAAAGTCGTTAAATCGCGACAAGATTGTGAAAAATTACAAGAGGACCTTACGAGACTGGGAGGCTAAATGGCAAATGACGTTTAATGTGAGCAAGTGCAAGGTGATGCATGTGGGAAAAAAGAATCCGAATTATAGCTACCTCATGCAAGGTTCCACGTTAGGAGTTACGGACCAAGAAAGGGATCTGGGTGTTGTCGTCGATAATACACTGAAACCTTCTGCTCAGTGTGCTGCTGCGGCTAGGAAAGTGAATAGAATGTTGGGTATTAGGAAAGGTATGGAAAACAGGTGTGAGGATGTTATAATGCCGTTGTATCACTCCATGGTGCGACCGCACCTTGAGTATTGTGTTCAATTCTGGTCGCCGCATCTCAAGAAAGATATAGTAGAATTGGAAAAGGTGCAGTGAAGGGCGACTAAAATGATAGCGGGGATGGGACGACTTCCCTATGAAGAAAGACTAAGGAGGCTAGGGCTATTCAGCTTGGAGAAGAGACGCTTTCCAAAAATACTAGGACTAGGGGGCATGCGATTAAACTACAGTGTAGTAAATTTAAAACAAATCGGAGAAAAGTTTTCTTCACCCAATGTGTAATTAAACTCTGGAATTCGTTGCCGGAGAAAATGGTGAAGGCGGTTAGCTTGGCAGAGTTTAAAAAGGGGTTGGACGGTTTCCTAAAGGACATAAACCGCTACTAAACGGACTTGGAAAAATCCACAATTCCAGGAATAACATGTATAGAATGTTTGTACGTTTGGGAAGCTTGCCAGGTGCCCTTGGCCTGGATTGGCCGCTGTCGTGGACAGGATGCTGGGCTCGATGGACCCTTGGTCTTTTCCCAGTATGGCATTACTTATGTACTTAGTAATTTTTTTAATGTTTGATGATCCAGTGTCTCTTTCAGGAGTCTCAGCTAAGCATTCCAGGTTCGCGGGCTGATGAACGAAAAGGAAGACGCGTATATCATCTTGTATTTTAGATTCCTGTAGGAAGGATAGTGCAGATTAAGGTAAGTTCGAGATGATGCCAATGAATTTTTAGGAGGTAAATCAAGGAAATCACACATGTAAACTGGTGCTTCTCCGTAAATAATCTTATGAGTTAAGGCGCAGATCTTGAAATCAATTCAGTCTTTAATGGGAAGCCAGTGAAGATTCTCATGGAGAGGCGGTGCACTGTCGAAACAAGATTTTCCAAAGAATAGTCTGGCTGCGATGTTTTGAACTGTCTGAAGCGTCTTCAGAATATAGTGTACAACCAGCGTAAATTCCACTGCAGTAATCGATGTGGCTCAGGCCCATGGAATGTATCCGGGTTCGAAATATATCTTTTGGCAGGAGTTAACGTGTTTAAGCTTCCACAAAGATAAGAACACTTTTTTCATAACCTGCTTTACATGACTATCAAGTGACAGATGGCTATCCAGCGTGACCCCAAGAATTTTCAAACTGTTCAAGATTGGGAGGGTATAATCAAGAGTAACCAGAGCTTTGGGAATAGACTTGTTGTGAAGAAAAAACAATACATTGAGTTTTATCCTTATTGAGTTTAAATTGAAATGCATTAGCCCAGGATTCAATAATGGAAAAACTGGCTTGTATTGTGCCAGAAATTTCAGTCAGTGTGGACTTAAAAGGGATGGATATGGTTACATCATCCGCATAAATGAAAGGATTGAGGCCATGTTTGGATAATGCATTAGCGAGAGGAATCATCATAATGTTGAAGAGCATCGGAGATAGAGGAGAACCTTGTGGAACTCCACAGATGGGTTTCCAAGGTGGTCAAATAGTGGAGTTCACTTTGACTTGATAAGACCTAGATGAGAGGAAACCCTTGAACCAATTGAACACATTGCCACCGATACCAAATTTATCTAATATGCTGTGAAGGATAGTATGGTCAACCAAGTCAAACGCACTGGACAAATCAAATTGCAGCAGAAGTATATTTCTGCCCACAGAGATTTCTCTTTTAAAATTGGACAACAGAGTAATCAGAACTGTTTCAGTGCTATGTTGAGTGCGGAAACCAGATTGAGATTCATGTAGAATATTGAATTTGTTCAAGTAACATGTAAGCTGATTAGTGACCATACTTTCCATTAGTTTTACTAGTAGCGAGATAGAAAAAACTGGATGATAATTAGTAATGAGATTTGCCTTTTTCTTCAGGTCCTTTGGAACTGGGGTAAGTAGAATACTACCATGGTCCTTTGGGAAACGACCTTCCCGTAGCATAAAATTGAGGTGAGACGTGAGATCAGTAATAAAACATGAAGGAGGAGACGACAATAGGTAATTAGGGCAAATATCTAGTGTACAAAAAGTTTTTGAAAACCTTGTAAGTGCTTGCACTACAATCTCCGAAGTCAAGGGTGTGAAGTTGATCCAAAAGCGATCTGCAGGGCAATGAACAGATGAGTAATCAATGTCATTAAGAAAGTTGCCAAAGTCTGTGGGGAAGAGGCACAGTGATTTGCGCAGGGTTAAAATTTTCTCATTGAAATATTTTGCGAGCTGATCGGCAGTTGGAAGGTCAACTTGTTGTGATATAATTGCAGTAGTGTCAAGAAGTGAGTTTATGAGTTGGTAAAGTTTCTTAGGGTCTTTACTAGATTGAATAATTTGTTTCCTATAATAAAATCTCTTAGCTTGTTTAATTGCATGTTTATATTTTCATCGCTGTATTTTCCAAGCATTAAGCGCAATTTCATTTTTTGATCTGGAGACCATGCACGTTCGTACCTCCTAGTTTGAGTTTTTAATATTTTTAAGTCTTGATTAAACCATGGAGTTGAAGTACGCTTAAAGGAGGTTTTAAATTGCAAAGGGGCTAAGACGTCCAGCACTGAACGACATCTGGAGTCCCATGCCAAATGGAAATCCACGGAATCTGGGTGAACTAACCAGTCAGTATTATATAACAATTGCCAAAATAATTTAGGGTCAACAACTCCTCTTGAATAGTAGGAAGAGGGTTCTCTTTTGATAGATAAACCCGATTTGAACCAGTGCAATGTGAGATTTAATTTATAGTGATCAGACCAGAGCACCTCAGACCACTTGATATCAGACAAAAAGAAACTCTTGTCATTGAGGAACTTGTAGGATATGAGGTCCAAGGTGTGACCTTTTATATGTGTTGGATGCATTCTGGGCCAAATAAAATCCCATAGTTTAAGGAAGTCCAAACATTGGCAGGCATTACTTGAATTTGTAACTTCAAGTTGGAGGTTTAAATCACCAAGTATTAAAATATTAGAGTTATTGGTGCAGGTATCGGAGATGAAATCCATGAGGTAAGATTGATGTCGTTCCAGTTGGAAGGTGGTCTATAGAACAAAACACAAGTCAGGCAATCTCGAAGAGTGTTACGGTGTATCTTTATAGACAAAATTTCAAGGCATGGCGAGATGGATTCGGCTAATGTTTAAACAGAAAATAGAGAGCAATAGATTAACGCTATACCACCACCTCTCTTATCCGATCTGGTTCAATGTGTAATCTTGTAGCCTGTGGGGCACAGGTCTAACAAAATAGGATCTTTAGAGCTGTGGATCCAAGTTTCAGAGACAAAGAGAAGGTCCAAGTTCTCATTTGTAATCCAGTCAGTTATAAGTTCAGCCTTATGAACAACAGATCTAGAGTTAATATAGCCCACACGTGCTTGTTGATATTGAGCAGCCGTGAGCATGGAGGTGTTAATGACTTTGAGGCATCTAATCCTAGGAGATTGTAAATTAAAAGAATTCCTTATGGGATTCTGTATAGAGAAAACTTGGAAAACATTTGTGCCAAGTCGAGGACCAACATGGAGGTGTGAGGAATACTTGGGCAATCTTCTATTAAAAATGATTGGGGGAATAAAGGTGTTCTCAGATAAAAGACTGGTATGCGAAACGTATCAAAATGGTGAGATACAAAATAAGAAGAAGGTTTGAGGATATCATAGTTGGTGGCCGCAGATCCACTCAACCTCTGCTCAGCCCACAAGCCACTGAGGACTCTTATCTTTCCTAGTGGGAGTAGGTGTTTGAGGATACAGTGTGCCTTTTGAAGTGGCGATCCCAGCAGGAAGAGGAGACAAACCCAATACCGTGGTGAACGATTTCCCAGCAGCAACCACCCATACAGTCAGTGGAAGTCCAAGATCACAAGAACACCCACAGAATAAACTGGAGTCCACTGACCACTCCTCAGCTCTAACACCAGGGCAGGAAAGACAGCACTGCAAAACCGCTCACGCACTTTGCAACCTCAGCAATAATCAGCTAAATAAAGAGTTGAGCTAGGAGTAGGTGGGAATGAGGACTGAACTAGGCCCTACTGTGCCTTCTAGAGACTATCTGTTAATGCTGTGGCAGAAAATTCAAGATTTAAAACTATGGGTAAAAGGGTATGAAGACTAATTCTCTGGGGGATATGCCCAAATGAATTTCTGTACGTTCTGAAGAGATTTGAAACTTCATCAAGGGTACTGGGTGTAATACTTGATGCCCAATTGACCATGGAATATCAGATAAATAGCTTAAGAAGATATTCTTCAAACTATGCCAATTGAGGGCAGCACAGTCATGTTTCTTTCCAGAACAGTTTCATACAATTGTCCAAATGATAATTCTCTCTCAGATTGACTACTGCAGTGTTCTGTATGTTGATATACATCAAAAGTTTTTGAATATGCTCCAGCTGATGCAGAACACTGCAGCCAAACTGATATATAGATGCAGAAGTTTGATCAGGCATCTCCCCTACTGAAGGAATTAAATGGTTGCTGATTAGAGCTCAGGTGGACTTTAAGGTGGCATGTCTGGTTTGTAAGATCATTACTGGCTGCTGCCCTGTTCCTCACGCTCAGTTATTAACATAGTATGACGGCAGAAAAAGACCTGCACAGTCCATCTAGTCTGCCCAACAATTTAAACTCATATGTGCTACTTTATGTGTATACCTGACCCTGATTTGTTTCTGCCATTTTCAGGGCACAGACCGTATAAGTCTGCCCAGAACATGGCCCACCTCCCAACCACCAGCCCCGCCTCCCCCCACCGGCTTTCCCTTATAGTAGGGCAATGGCCCCTTTTAGATCTGTGTTGAGGCTAGGTTTTCCTTCAGCTAAGGATGTATGTCTTAAGTGCTTTCATGAAAGTTTTACTTATCAATCTAGAACATAGTACCAGTTTCTGTCCAGATTATTCACATCTACTTGATGTTTAGAAAAGCTCCGAAGTTCTATTTGTTTGGCAAACATCTAGATTCTGTTTAAATGATGTAGTACCCTTTTAAAAAAAAAAATGTAATCCACTTTGATTTTGTGGTTGATTTAAGCAGGATATAAACAATGGATTGGAATTAGAATTATGTGGACCCACAAAATATCGACATCCAGCTATTTCAAAGTTGTCTGAAAAGGTGGCTCCTTGGTTGAAAGATCATCATAAGGCCAAGACCATTGTTTGCTGGCTGGGTGACCATGGCCCTCTCCTGAACTTATATCCTGTTTTGTTTGGCAAACAACATTCCCCTAATCATCTTCTTGCCGATATTTGGGGGTAAAATACTACTAACCTGACTTTTATTCAACACATTTCCTCAGTTTTAAACAGGTGGCTTTTCATATTGCGACAACTGTGTAGAATTCGTAGGTTCATAGACGAGGAGCATTTGCATACCTTTTTACCACCTTCATCTGACCTTCCGCTTGGATTACAGTAATGTGATTTATGCAGGGGTTCCTCAGAGTACTCTTAAATGCTTACAATCCTTGCAGAATATGGCAGCTTGCTTCCTCTGTCAAGCAAAATGCCGAGATCACATGACCCCTCTGTTTTGGAGCTTGCATTGGCTACCTGTTAAACTTTGGATCCAGTTTAAGATTCTTACTTTGGCTTTTAACACGATGCATGACGGAACAGCTGATTATTTGGCAGCTCTGGCTGTTCCCTATGTTCCCCCATGGATCTTACATGACCATAGACTGGGAATCAACACAATTAACAGTGCTTTTTTCTTTGTGCCCCTCCCCCGTCTTTGGAACACTACGCCTTTAGAGATCTGGCAAGAACCATCCTTCAAATTATTTAAGACCAAGTTGGAAGCTTTTGGGGTTCAGTGATACTGGAGGCAGGGTTGTGAGTGGCACTAACATGTTTTTACCTGTATGTTTGCTGCTGTATGTTTTTATTTTATTGTTTCTTGGATGACTGATTAATGGTGTCTCTTTCCTGTACTAGAATGGATTTCTTTTCTTCTTTTACTAATGTTTGTAAACCACCTAGATTTGGCATTGCTGTAGATTGGCGATTCACTAAATTCTGAAATAAACACAAATCGGTTAAGACATATTGCAAGACAATTCACTAAGGGTTCCCCCTTTTACTAAGGCATGGTAGGCCTAACATGGGCCTATCACGCACTAGAAGGGCACTACCACAGGACAAGCTGAGGCGTCTCACGGTAGTTTTTGGCTCAGCATGTGCTAATCCTACCGTATGCTACCTAATTAGTGCAGGAGCCCTTACCGCTTCCTAAATAGGTGGTGGTAACAGCTCCCAAAGTAATGGGGAAAGTAGCATGTGGCCACCTGGTTAACGTGGGAGCCCTTACCTCCACCTTCATGGGTGGTGGTAAGTGCTACCTCTCAAAAAAAACAAATCATCTTTTAACCGCTGCTGTAAAAGGGGGCCTCAGCACACATCAAAAACATGCACTGATGCCACTGCAGGCCCCCTTTTGCTGCACCTTAGTAAAAGGACCCCTTAACCTTCCACTGCTGAGAGTCACAAGGAGCGCCATTGGGAACCCCCCCCCCCCCCCGATTAAATATATCTTTAATCATGTGATTACAATTTTAACTCAAAATGCAGCCCTGTAAAGTTTTATGAAACATTAATAGGAAAACAGCTTCAAAATTTTATAAAATGTTTATTTTTAAACTCCCATCAACTAATTCATTTATGCAAAATATATGGTCAGCTGATACTGAAACATTACTCTCGGATGCGCAATGGTCAATTTTTTGTCTAAACCTAATTGATATTTAGCAACTGCTTCTACGCTGTAGTATTTTTTTTTGTTACACAGGAGTCCATATAACTTTATGTATCATGAAGAATAAATAATGAGTTCAAATCTCTACTGGCCTTGTTGCAAAAATATAGGTACATTTTTGGTCTGCAGTTTGGGAAAGGATCTCTCAAACCAAAAAAGGGTGTATTTTCTATTGCAGGACCTCTGGAATGGAATAAGTTGCCTTTAAGACTAAAAAAGGAAGTCCAGCTGTCTGTGTTTAAATACCAGCTGAAGAACCATTTGTTATGTTTGGCTTACCAGGTACCTGGAGAGCTAGGTTTCAGCTGACACAGTTTCACTATTTATTAGCTTATAGATTGTTCTGATCTGATATTTCAGTATTCATGTTTGCTTTTTGTTATTGTAAATTTGCATATTTTTATGTATGCATGATTGTTCTCCATCCTGGATTAAGGGTGGATTTTATACAGTAAATCATAAATCATATTCTATATTTACAAACTCCAATCTTATAAATTATATTCAATTCAGTATGGTTAGCCAAACATTTATTTTCCAAATGGAGAAAGCTTTGATAGTTTGATCACAACTGTATTGAAAACAATTTTTCATACATAAAAGGATAATCATGTCTCTCTTATGTTTTGGTGGAATTCAGTATGTTTATTTTACATATATGAAACCAAAATAGCTGAAAAATCCAATTCGCTTGAAAAATAAAAACAAACAAAAACAAAAACCTAGGAAGCTTTTAAATTGTTTTGTCAAGAGTATTACATGAGAATTGTCTTGTTACTATTTGGCACCAGGCATTGACAGTTGATATAGTTATTTAACATTAACAATTATCAGCCAGTGAACATTGTCAGTAAATTTTGCTTATATGCATATTTGAATCTATGATCATCAATGTGTTTTAATTACTATATTTTTACATCAAGCTATATTAACATTATACTGTAATGCTTTGTTTCTGTTCTTTCTATATAGTTTCATGTCATTTTATTGAATATGATATGGTTTTGTTTTTTAGATGCAGTTCAAAAATCAATAAATACTATTTGAACTTAGAAAATGTATGTATAATTCCATTATCAAAGAATTAATAGGCTACATAAATCGAACCTTCATCTTTAGTTATTGAGAAGGAATAAAACAGCTGTGACCTACTCTTAAGTTTCTGAATACTGGGCCAATACAATTCTTTCAAACTATTATTTTACAAACCAGACCACTTTGGAACATTGTGAAAAAATTTGCATTTATGGACAATACTGATGTCTTCTTTCTGCAATTTAATATTTTCTATAACCACTTTACCCTGATAATTCATAATTATAGCACAATAACTTCAAATGTAATAAAAAATATTTTTGAAAGTTTAACATAGTTGGTACCCATGATCATTAACCAATGCAGAAATAAAGACAGCTTTTAAATATGAAAAATCACGTACCATGTAATTCACTATAAAGTTTCACTACATCAGCTCTTTTTCACAACACATGTAAGTTCAGTTTTGTGGAATAGTGAATTTCAGCTTTACTGAGACCAGAAAAACTGATTCCGTTTAGAATAGCCTCAAAGAGCTCATCTAAGAACGAACAATACTTAAAAAAAGAGTGCATGTTTCTTTTGTATCAGTCATTAGGAACGTATATATAAAGTGTGTATATGACACAGGGATGGGGGGCACATGGTTAGCCACAGGGACAAGGACAAACTCTGTCCTTGTGTCAGTCTCTAAAAGCTTTAGACTAGTCTTAAACAAGCTGTTCCAACTGGATAGAACAGAATCTATAAAATGCTAGTATCAATGTGTAAAAACTTAACGCATCTTAGAAAACTGGCAACTGAATTCAATGATTAAAAAAATCTGCAGAAGCTGCTTTTGGATTTAAATGAAGCACTGTTAAATGACATTTGCGTCTTTTCTGACTTTGTTATGGCAACAAGAGTCTTGTCTGCTGATCAGACTCCTACCATCTGGAACACACATCCATAATGTACCTAGCTGCTCAAACATCTTACTGTTAACTGCAACAGATTCATCCATTGTTGCTGGCATCAAGCAGCATTTCTAACATTATTTTCCTGTTCATTCACTGTACAGTGCTGGTTCTCTTCTACACCCAAGTCTGAAAGATAATCCAATTATCTTCCCAGATGATGTAAAAACCCCAGCAACCGAATCTGAGAAGGCTGCACCAAAAATCAAAATGGAAGGCTCAAACCCATCAACATCAACAACTCGGGATCCTCTACAATCCACATTAACAGAAAATGTCACATTTGTGGAAGAGCCTCCCTCCAAAAGAATGAAAATAGATGTTAGTTTTATGAATGACTTTTATGGAACAATGCCTCCTTTGAAGCTATTGTTAATGAACTGAACAGTTATATTCGATTACTGCAGACAACGATGTTTTGGCTCTTTTGGGAAAACACACAAAAGTGCTAGCCAAAACTGGCATAACGTGCACCAGCTTTCCTGTCCTTTCCTGCTACCAGCACATCTTCTGAGAGGACATCTTCTATTGCGGGAAGGACTGTGGAAGAAAGGAGAGCTACACTGAATCTGAATCCTAAGATTGTTAATGATTTATTGTTCATCCACAGATTTAAAAAATCATAACAGTGCTTCACAAGGTACATTTCTCTCTGACTAGGGCATACAGAGTGGGTTGTCTTTTGTCCCCCTGGACATTTTAACAAGGTGGATTCAGGTTCCTTGGGGTAGAAGAAGTCAGATATTGCTGGGGTTGGAAGAGTAGAGGGTGGCGGGGGGAGGGAGAGTGCATTTCAGTTGCTCATTATTGTTTTCTATTTGTGATTTATAAACAGTTACACAGAATATTATTCCTTTTTATATGTTAATAAAAAGATTTAAATATGAAATTATAAGTGTTCAAGGCTTGTGCAGATAAGGACAGAGTCTGTGGGGACGGGGTCCCCGTGTCATTATCTAAGATAGATTTTTTTTCTTACCTTCCACCACAAACACTTTCCATGCAATTGTTTCAATAATTATCTTCACACTGGACTCTATATGCAAGTGGTAGCCTAAAATTAAAGCATTTTCATCTGTTGAATGGCATTCAGAGCACAGATGCTTCTTACTGTACTAAAATAAAAGGCAGTGACTCAGGTTTGACGACGTATTTTATTGTGAGATGGGGAATCTGGTTAAAAAAAATTCTAAAAAAAAAAAATGACCATGATGTGACAAGGAACTTAAAGGAAGATATTTTTTGAACTTACATACATGAATACAGGAACAAATTGGCACAAAAATGTTAAATGTTGTTCCCACTTTCTGACAATGTTCAAAGATTATTCTAGTTTGGTTTATTAAGAAAATGACAGTTTTTATGGTTAGGCTATTCTTTTAATAAAATTGCAGCGCATCATGCCATTAGTCACACAGTGAACTTCAAAATTTAGGAGCTTCATATTAAAAACCAGATAAAGTAAAGATGAACTGATTGTAATTGTAAAACTAATACATTCCCATTTTATCTGTTCTACAGTCCAAGGCAAGTATAAATGTTAACATAACACTGTTAAATCAAATCTCAATGCAAGAGAACCAATTGCATCTCTACTTTAAATCTTATCAACTTTCCAAAATTTCATACTAAAATATATTATTGTATTAATACAAACTACAGTATTATACACTACACTGTGTAATAAATAAAGAAATATAAAAATAAGACACATAAATATAAAAGTTTTCTAAAACTAAACAGATACATATGTCAGTAAGAAGGGTATTAATACTGCAAGGTTTGAAGACATACAGTACAAAATGCTGCAGAAACCTATAAACTAAAAAGAAATAAAAATAATACTGATAGGTAAAGTCTAATATGGCTGTTAAATGGGGTCCAGAATAACTAACATTTGATATGAGGCACAACTTCAAATGGGTTAGAGAATTGATGATATAGGACTATGTTCCTGAGCCTCACCAGTGATCTGAAATTTTCCAAGTCATAACAGTTATTGAAGACTAATCCTGATGGACCAGCTGAAATTGGGGGAAAAATGTAAACAGCTTGAAAACAACCAGAACATTGGTCATCTCAGTAAAGAAAAAGGTATGCACTAAAGAAAAACCAGTAAACAGAATTCTTTGGAAAATAGTTTACTTACCCAACATATTTTGCTAAAAAGGCTGCATTCAGGGGTAACAAAGAAGACATAACTTTGCTGAGCTTTAATATTAAGAGTGGGTCTGCTTGTTGTGTGGAAACTGCTAACAATAAGACTATTAGTTATTAGCCACCAGATCCAATACCAAGAATAGCACTCTTAATACTAAAGCTTAATGAAATTGTATCTTTGTTATTGCCCCTGAAGTAGCCTGTTTGATGAAACACGGATATCTTGTAATTAAACTATTTTCCACAAAACTGTATTTACTAGTTTTTCTTTACTGCAGACTTTCTAGTGTTATTTTTTGTGGTGCACTTGTCTCTTTTTACCATCTTTTACTCAATTAAAACCAATCATATCCTCTTAATATAAAAGACCCAACAAATTCAATAATCCCCAGTTAAGGGCCTGAATTTCTATGCTTTTCTTATTACTTTTCTCCCCCCCCACCCCAAACCACCAACATAGAATGGGGAAAAGTCCTGATAAATCAGGCCACAAGTGCACAGTTTAGGATCATGATTTTTCAGCCTCTAAATTATATCTGCTTATTTCTGAAATTAAAGGAGATCTGTTAAAGAAGATTAAAATACCCCATTGTAATTATTTTATAATTACAAAAATTCAAGTTAGCTATTTGTATAAAATATTTGGCATAAAATGAAGTTACCAAAGAATCTCGGCATTCCAATTCATTTAACATTTGTGGTCTAGAGTGATTTTAGAATTTCAATACAAATGCTAGTTATTGTAGTCCACACACTGAACAAAGACTTGCAAAAGCCTTTAAAATACTGAAACATGGCACTTGCAGCACACTGGTCTTGCATAAGGCCAAAGGAGATACAAAGCTTCATATCATATCCTTCATATTTTACTATATATTCAATTACAAACACTGATTTATGTCATCCTTGCCAGCATTAACACTGTTAGTCCCTGCAATCAAAACCTGTCAACAATCTTCACTATATTTTAACCCCGTCCTTCTTTAAGGCTAACAATACACTTTGTAATAGGCTACACTACAATACCTTAGTTATAAATTGCTACCTTTAGCTTAAATTTACAAAGGTAGTTGGTACTGTTAGCAATTGCATTATCTGCAAAAGGGAATTCCATAGTGCAAAAGTCTGCACCCTTATTGTAACATAATAAAATACTGATGTGGACTTTAAATGTTTTTAACGAGCAATAACATCAAAAAAAAATCTCTCCCAACTGTACAGTTTAAAAATTAACATATGAATTAAAATTAATACTGATAAAAGAAATGCCAGATGTGTGAAATAGATCAGGTTTTCTAAAACCTGATCCATATTAGCTTTTAGAGTCACGGTTTCCATAGTTTAATTCCTAAGTTGCTTCACGTTACAAATTTGTTTACTATCTTTGAAAATTGCTGTGAAAAATTACTAAGTTTGAGGTTCAGGCACACCTGGATTTTTTTTTTATACACAGTAGTGAGCAGAAAGCACAGTATACAAGCCACTGTGTTTCTAAGAAAAAAAAAGTGTAAAGTATAGAACGTCATTACCAATTCAAATTTCTTTTCCTTATAGAAAAAAAAATACCAGCTAGGCTTGGTTTTTCTCTTCTACCACTTGCTTATCACTCTTTGTTATTTCTTGTTCCAAGCTGCTTACTTCATTTACAGATACCTCCTCCTCCTCCACTGTACCTTCACATTTTTCTGTCCTATTTTCCTTTTCAAGTGCTTTTCCACATTCTTTGTCCTCCTGTTCTACATCCATGTCTCTGTCCTCTTCCTCCTTTTCACTATCGTCATCATCATCATCATCCTCCCTCAATAGACTTTCTCTCTCATCAGAGTCAATTTGAGACGGAGATCCCCTAGAATCCACATGATCACTGTTCAGAACTTCCTGTCCAGTTTCCTCTTGCTCTGTACCATCCCGCTCTTCTGCTTCTCTCTTGCAATAAGAGTAACGGTGATTCATGTGTTGCGAGTAAGATCCAGAGTGAGAAAAACGCTTGCCACATTTGTCACATTGGTAGGGCTTTTCTCCAGAATGAAGACGCATATGCTCAATCAAATGATGTTTGTGTTTAAATGCTTTTTTACAGATTCCACATTCATGAGGCCTTTTACCTGCAAGAAAGCAACAATAGTGTTACACAACAATATGAGAGTTATGATATAGAGACGTATTATGCTGTTCCTGGAATTAAGTTAAAGCAATTATTTTGAATAATCACACCCACTACAAACTACACGTCATCACAGTCTTGGATACATTCTGAGAGGAAAGAGGATCCTCTACAAAATGCACAAAAACAGAACATGCAATTTTCAAAAGCCTTTTCCTTAAATAGCTATTTACTTGTGGAAATTAGTTGTCTGAAAATTGTCTAGTCTCCCTCAAGTAAAAGTGTCGATATTTTTACCAGCACTAAGTGGAAGTGTAGCCAGTAAGTCTGATTTCTGTGGTAAGCAAATTTATGGAAATGCGTTTAAAACAGAGAATAGCAAAGTTTTTGGAATCCAATGGATTACAGGACCCAAGGCAACATGGTTTCACTAGAGGAAGGTCTTGTCAGACAAATCTGATTAATTCTTTGACTGGGTGACCAGAGCTGGATCGAGGGAGAGCGCTAGATGTGGTGTATTTAGATTTTAGCAAAGCTTTTGACACGGTTCCAAATAAATGACTAAAACTGAGTGCCCTCAGTATAGGCCCTAAAGTGACTCATTGGTTAGGAACTGGTTGAGTGAAAGGTGATAGAGGGTAGTGGTAAATGGAGCTCATTCTGAGGAAAAGAAGATTACCAGTGGTGTGCTGCAAGGTTCGGTTCTTGGGCTGGTTCTTTTTATCATGTTTGTAAACGTTGCTGCTGGAGGGCTGTCTGGTAAGGTTTGCCTCTTTGAGATTATACTAAAATCTGCAATAGGGTAGATACCCCCGATGGTGTGGATAACATGAGGAAAAACTTAGCAAAGCCAGAAAAATAGTCTGGAATTTGGCAGCTAAGATTTTATGCTAAAAAAATGCAGAGTCATGCAAGAGCTGAATAATGTGATAGGGTTGATCTAAATTGTGGATTTTCAAACTCATCAGGGCAGGTAATATTAGATCTGATCTTATTTTGAATATCTCCTAATAAGTTATTAGTGGTCAACTGAGGTATCGGGAATAGTAGTCCTTAGGTCATCTTCCGTGGATATTTGGAATTCTCTTCTCCTGAGCCATTTTTGATTTAATAAAATTTCTGCATTTTAGGTGTGTGGTGTAGCAGCTTTTGTAGATAAAGACAAGAAATTAAAATTGTACAATACAAGAAACAGTTGAAAACCAGGACATTTGCTGAAGTGGTGGGAATGAGGTCAGTTATGGAAAATTACAGGATTTGGTAGATAAGTACTACTGACATGGACAAGATTGTGAAACTCAATCTTAAGGCACAATCATGTGGTAATCTCTGGTTTTCAAAGCAGTTTAAATATTTAAATAGAAAGACTAGAAGGATACAGAGGATGAAACAGAAAGCCTTACAGACGTATTAAATTCAAACCATGACACACTCCAAACATATAGACAACCAAGAAGGAATATTGGTCAAGGAACTGGAGAAGAATCTGTGCAGTCCAAAGGGCCTGTTTAGATTAATGGACAGGTTATTTTCAAGGAATGTAGCCTTAAATACCACTTATATTCTAACATTCAGTTTTTGTGTCCCACTGGATCAAATCCTATGAAGGATTTTTCATGGCAATGTCTTATTACAAAACTAAAGATTCATAGATTGAAATGGAATGTCTCCATAATTGAAACACTGTGGAAATGAAATGAAGTATCACGGAATGATACCAGATACAGCTGAAGAGGTCAGATCTCTCATGGAGTCAGATGATCAGGAACTTAGTTTGGTCTGATCTTGATAGGCTCCTGAAAGATCAGATAGCAGCGGTGACTCAGATGGCATTTTTGTAGCTCAGCTTTCTAAAGAAATTGCATTCATATCTGCTCATCAAAATTTCACTGCAGTAGCTCACGCTTCAATTTTGTTCACACTAGACTATTGTAATGCAACCTATGACGACCTTCCCCAGGAACAACTGTGTTGGCTACAGAAATCCAAAATATGGCAGTATGAGTTATAGAAGGATTATATACCAGAAATGTATGATGCCAATTGAGGCTTATGAAGGCCTTTAATCAAAAGGGACCTTCTTATTTGCAGGAGCACTTAGGTAAGTCCCACAATGCCATCTATGATCAAGAAAGAATTGTTGGGGATGCCCAGGATGAAAAAGATGCTTTTGGCATATACATGAAGCAGGCCTTTTGGGCAGCAGCTCCAAATACATGGAAAAAACTGTCAGATTTTCATTACAGCACAAGAAAGACTTGGTTTTTAGGAAGTGGGTTACAACAGCTTTTCGTCAAGCATATTCAGCCGGAGATCGATAAGAAACACAGTTTAACAGGAGTGATGACTGATGGGTGTGGGAACTGTAATTTCTAGCTGGGCATTAGTGGGTTTGGAGAAGCTGGATGAATATTAAGCTTATTGTTAGATTATGCTTTGATTTTAATTACTGCTGTATGTATATTGCTTTGGAAGGTTTTGGATAAGACAATTAATAAATTGATAAATGAGAAAAAATACTCATTCATCTCTAAAATAATGGAGAAAACCTGAAGAGAAAGCATTGATGTTTTTAACAGGTGTTTTCTGTAGACAGCAGTACTGATCAGGCATATAAGCAGGTGATATAAATTTGCCAAGATGGAACAGCTCTCCCAGCACTCAGGACTTAAACTTAAAGCTGAACCTGCATGGCTCTTCTTGTGCACCGCAGCCTCCTTAGACCCTAAGTTCCATAACTCAAAAAATGAATGCAACTTTGAGTACGTACTAAGAGACTATGGGCCAGATGCACTAAACTTAACGAGCCAGCAACATGGTTTTTAAACTGGTTCTAGCCAGTTTAGCGCGCAAGTAGTAAACCGGGACATGCACAAAAGGGTTCTCCGAGCCATTTTCCTGTCACGGTAGCAGCTAACGAAAACGGAATGCAAATGAGCAAATTTTTATTATGTGAATGCGATGCAATGCACTCCTGTTTCCGACCCCATGCACAAAAGCAGTCCCTACCTTTACCGTGGAAATTTTAGCATGAGGTGTGGACCTACCGGTTCTTCATTATTTCAAGTAGGAGAAGGGTAGAAACAAGGCAGGGAAGATGGAGCACAAAAAAAATAGTATAACAGCTTACACGCAGCTTCTCTGCGTGTATGAAAGCCGTGCCACGTTTCTTTTTCAAATTACATTTACTGGCAAGAAATTGGGGGGGGGGGGGGGGGGGGGGGGGGGGGGGGGGGGGGGGGGGGGGGTGGGGGGGTACTGAAATGTAAAGCATAAAAGTAATGGTAACTTACCAAAAATGCAAGGAATTTAAGGGTCCATCAAACAAACAGCGTCTGTGGGACATGGGCTTGGTTCCATCCCCAGCTGTTCCTGCTGCTTCCTTCTATTGGCAGGCTGACATCCTAGAATGCCCATCTCCCTGAAGATGGACTCTCATTGGCTGGCTGCTGTCCCAACTCCTCCTCTCTCCAGAGCTTCCCTGATGACATCACTTTAGAGCTGTGAGCTGATTGGATCCAAACTTCCTGATGTCCCCCTCCACAGATGGGCTAAACCAATTGGACAGCATCAGCCTGGAATGTCCCGTCCACTCATTACTGGAGGGGGACACCAGGAAGTTCAGATCCAATCAGTTTGCGGCTCTAAAGTGATGTCATCAGGGAAGTCCTACAGGGAGGAGTTGGGACAGCAGCCAGCCAATGAGAGTCCATCTTCAGGGAGAGGGGCGTTCTAGGATATCAGCCAGCCAATAGAAGGAAGCAGCAGGAACATCAGTGTTTGACTCCTTAGTTTCATCTCTGATTATAGAGATTATTTGCTTGGTACTCCTGGTAG
This sequence comes from Microcaecilia unicolor, assembly GCF_901765095.1. Classification (NCBI taxonomy): domain Eukaryota; kingdom Metazoa; phylum Chordata; class Amphibia; order Gymnophiona; family Siphonopidae; genus Microcaecilia; species Microcaecilia unicolor. The sequence goes on from NC_044031.1 coordinate 98,349,355, forward strand.
CTGAAGAGCCTGGAAGGCATTTCACTTTGCATGGTCCCTTGAACTGTTTCAAAGTTAATGCCTCTGATAATGGAATCCCCTTGTAGCAACGGTTTCCTGGTATGAGTTTCAACATTAGAGATTTGGGGATGTCTTTTCTCTTTGGGTACCTTCATATCTTTTTGTTCCACCTGCATTGCTTTTTCTTCCGCCTCAGTTCTGTTTTCAGGAACATCACAGTGCTGTAATGGAGCAAAAGAATTCTGTACTGCTAGGCGTCAGGTGCTGCCATTTCCTATGATAGCAGCCATGAGAGAAGGATGCTGCTGGACACTTCCCTGGACCAGGACAGTTATTACTGACTCTCTGGTTGAAGGACTTTCTAATAAGAGGTGTCCTGGATCAGATAATGCAAGGAGGGAGTGGGCCAAGGTGGGGTCATGGTAGCTGAAAAGGATTAGGAAAATCCAGAGTTCACCAGGGAAGTTTTTGTAGTGGGGGGTTAGGGACCAGGGAGCCATTTTTATTTTTAAAATTTCCCTTCCAGTCAGTGTGTGAGCCAATCCCCACTTGTGCACTGACAAGAGATGAGACATTTTACTCCTGTTGAAGCTAGCCATTATGCATTACACCTCAGTGGTTTCTGATATTTATTCTGTCAGTACACATTTAATCTGAATACAATTAGTTCACTGCATTAAGGAGTAAAATATACCTTGTGGCGCACATGTCAGAATGCTGTGTGTTGCAGTTTATTACACTGAAGCCTTAAAGTGTGCATCAAAGTTCTATATTTTTCTGTTATTGCAGAAACGGCTGGAACCCTGACTTCAAAGACATGAAGAAAAGATTTTTTTTTTTAAAGAAAGCAATAATGAAGAAAAAAAATGACAAGGAAAAAAATTCTGAACAAAGAAGTGGAAAATCTCACTAAAACAACTGAACAGCTTTTGTTTCATGTCTATGAGGCACAACAGAATAAAGGGCAGAAACTGAGGAGACTGCTCTGCATGGGAAGAGCTCTGCATGGGAAGAGCTGTTTCTCTTGGCCCATTCTATGTTGTTAAGGTGAGTGAAAGGAAAGACAACAGACCTGGTGGAGGAAGGGGAGTTAGAGATGCTGAACCACCAGAGGAGGGAGAGCTAGGGAACCAAATAGATGTCAAACAGGGGAGGGGAAGAAGAGAGAAGGGTGGATGTGGACTGTCAGAGAAAAAGGGAAGGAGATATGCTGGACTGCGGGGTGGTGGGGGGGAGAAAGGAAATGCTGGACCAGGGAGGACAAACAGGAAGATTCTGAATTATAAAGGGGGATGCTGGACTATGGGGGAAGAAAGAAGTGGGTTAATGCTGGACTGGGGGGGAGGGCAGATAGATGCTGGATTATGATGGTAGAAGGGAAAGCAGAGGAGATGGAGAGAGGGGAAGACAAAGAAAGGGGAAATGCTAGATTAAGAGAGATGGGAACCATGACGGAGAGGCCATGTGGGTTTGGCAAGGGGTTGAATGAGAGCTAGATAGAAACAGAGCTGGAGAGGTAATAAATGGGGTAGTTGGAGACTGGGTGAGGGTAAGAGACAGGAGAAAGGGACTAGAGCGGGTCACCAATAGGAAAGAAATTGTGGACGGTGAGGGGGTGAGAAAAGAAAATAGATGAGCGCTAGGTTACGGGTGAGATCAGAAATGTGGTAATTTAGAAAAGGTGAAAAAAATACGCAGCTGGGAAAGAAGTGAGACAGGGAAAAGGGAAGGCTAGGGAAGAGAGTAAGAATGAAGACATGGGCTAGAAGGGAGGTGAAATAAAAAGCTGAATTTTGAGTGGATAGTGAGGCTGAAAAGAAATGAGGATACAGCTGAAAGAAGGAGTTCAGTGTCAGAGACAGATATAGGGGAGGAATGGAAGAAGTCAGGACGAGAGAGGAAAAATGGTACAGACAGCAGATCTTGGAATGAGAGTTAGAAGAGAGATGGAGGAAAGTAGACTGGGGACCAACTGAAATGGAAAAATAAAATGCTCAGGCAACAATGGCTGAAACAAGTATTTTACTTGAATGAATTAAACAACTGGGGAATATGCTAGCTTTGGGAAATGTGCATCTTGGATGTCTTTCTATTTTGCTCCATACAAGTGGCAATGCATTTCTATTGCTTCAGTGCTGCTGTACATGCAGAGTCTGTGTGAGGTTTCCAGTTCAATTTGAGCCTTAAGCACATAAGTACATACGTATTGCTACAGTGGGACAGACCAAAGGTCCATCAATCCCAGCACCCTGTTTCCAACAATGGCCAATCCAGGTAACAAATACCTGGCAAGATCCCAAAAACGTTCAAAACATTTTATGCTGTTTATCCCAGAAATAGAAGTGGATTTTCTCCAAGTCAGTTTAATAATGTTGTATGAACTTTTCCTTTAGGAAGCCGTCCAGACCTTTTTAAAACCCTGCTAAGCTAACCGCCTTTACCACATTTTCTAGAAACGAATTCCAGAGTTTAATTACACGTTGAGTGAAGACATATTTTCTCAGAAATTTACTACTTTGTAGTTTTATTGCATGCCCCCCTAGTCCTAGTATTTTTGGAAAGAGTAAACAAGTGATTCGTGTCTACCCGTTCCACTCCACTCATTATTTTATAGACCATTATCAGATCTCCCCTCAGCCGTCTTTTCTCCAAGCTGAAGAGCCCTAAATGCTTCAGCCTTTCCTCATAGGGAAGTCGTCCCATCCCTGTTATCATTTTTGTCGCCCTTCTCTGTACCTTTTCTAATTCCACTATTTCTTTTTTGAGATGGAGCAATTAGAATTGAACACAATATTCGAGGTGCGGTCGCACCATGGACAGATATAAAGGGATTATAACGTCCTCATTTTTGTTTTCCATTCCTTTCCTAATAATACCTAACATTCTATTTGCTTTCTTAACCGCTGCAGCACACTGAGCAGAGGGTTTCAACGTATCATCAACAATGACGCCGAGATCCCTTTCTTGGTTAGTGACTCCTAACGTAGAACCTTGCATTATGTAGCTATACTTTGGGTAACTCTTTCCCACATGCATCACTTTGCACTTGCTCACGTTAAATGTCATCTGCCATTTAGACGCCCAGTCTCTCAGTCTCGTAAGGTCCTCTTATAATTTTTAGCGAATGCTACATACCTGTAGAAGGTATTCTCCGAGGACAAGCAGGCTGCTTGTTCTCACTGATGGGTGACGTCCTCGGCAGCCCCTCCAATCGGAATCTTCCTAGCAAAGACCTTTGCTAGCTCTCGCGCGCCCGCGCGCACCGCGCATGCGCGGCCGTCTTCCCGCCCGAAACCGGCTCGAGCCGGCCAGTCCAGTATGTAGCAATACAGTTCAAGGGAAGACACAACTCCAAAGGGGAGGCGGGCGGGTTTGTGAGAACAATCAGCCTGCTGTCCTCGGAGAATACCTTCTACAGGTATGTAGCATTCGCTTTCTCCGAGGACAAGCAGGCTGCTTGTTCTCACTGATGGGGTATCCCTAGCCCCCAGGCTCACTCAAAACAACAACCATGGTCAATTGGGCCTCGCAACGGCGAGGACGTAACTGAGATTGACCTAAAAAAATTTACCAACTAACTGAGAGTGTAGCCTGGAACAGAACAAACAGGGCCCTCGGGGGGTGGAGTTGGATCCTAAAGCCCAAACAGGTTCTGAAGAACTGACTGCCCGAACCGACTGTCGCGTCGGGTATCCTGCTGCAGGCAGTAATGAGATGTGAAAGTGTGGACAGATGACCACGTCGCAGCTTTGCAAATTTCTTCAATGGAGGCTGACTTCAAATGGGCTACCGACGCAGTCATGGCTCTAACATTATGAGCCGTGACATGACCCTCAAGAGCCAGCCCCGCCTGGGCGTAAGTGAAGGAAATGCAATCTGCTAGCCAATTGGATATGGTGCGTTTCCCTACAGCCACTCCCCTCCTATTGGGATCAAAAGAAACAAACAATTGGGCGGACTGTCTGTGGGGCTGTGTCCGCTCCAGATAGAAGGCCAATGCTCTCTTGCAGTCCAATGTGTGCAGCTGACGTTCAGCAGGGCAGGAATGAGGACGGGGAAAGAATGTTGGCAAGACAATTGACTGGTTCAGATGGAACTCCGACACGACCTTTGGCAAGAACTTAGGGTGAGTGCGGAGGACTACTCTGTTATGATGAAATTTGGTGTAAGGGGCCTGGGCTACCAGGGCCTGAAGCTCACTGACTCTACGAGCTGAAGTAACTGCCACCAAGAAAATGACCTTCCAGGTCAAGTACCTCAGATGGCAGGAATTCAGTGGCTCAAAAGGAGGTTTCATCAGCTGGGTGAGAACGACATTGAGATCCCATGACACTGTAGGAGGCTTGACAGGGGGCTTTGACAAAAGCAAACCTCTCATGAAGCGAACAACTAAAGGCTGCCCCGAGATCGGCTTATCTTCCACATGGTAATGGTATGCACTGATTGCGCTAAGGTGAACTCTTACAGAGTTGGTCTTGAGACCAGACTCAGACAAGTGCAGAAGGTATTCAAGCAGGGTCTGTGTAGGACAACAGCGAGGAGCTAGGGCCTTGCTGTCACACCAGACGGCAAACCTCCTCCACAGAAAGAAGTAACTCCTCTTGGTGGAATCTTTCCTGGAAGCAAGCAAGACGCGGGAGACACCCTCTGACAGACCCAAAGAGGCAAAGTCTACGCTCTCAACATCCAGGCCGTGAGAGCCAGGGACCGGAGGCTGGGATGCAGAAGAGCCCCTTCGTTCTGCGTGATGAGGGTCGGAAAACACTCCAATCTCCACGGTTCTTCGGAGGATAACTCCAGAAGAAGAGGGAACCAGATCTGACGCGGCCAAAAAGGAGCAATCAGAATCATGGTGCCTCGGTCTTGTTTGAGTTTCAACAAAGTCTTCCCCACCAGAGGAATGGGAGGATAAGCATACAGCAGGCCTTCCCCCCAATCCAGGAGGAAGGCATCCGATGCCAGTCTGCCGGGGGCCTGAAGCCTGGAACAGAACTGAGGGACTTTGTGGTTCACTCGAGATGCGAAGAGATCCACCAAGGGGGTGCCCCACGCTTGGAAGATCTGGCGCACCACACTGGAGTTGAGCGACCACTCGTGAGGTTGCATAATCCTGCTCAATCTGTCGGCCAGACTGTTGTTTACGCCTGCCAGATATGTGGCTTGGAGCACCATGCCGAGACAGCGAGCCCAGAGCCACATGCTGACAGCTTCCTGACACAGGGGGCGAGATCCGGTGCCCCCCTGCTTGTTGACATAGTACATGGCAACCTGGTTGTCTGTCTGAATTTGGATAATTTGATGGGACAGCCGATCTCTGAAAGCCTTCAGAGCGTTCCAGATCGCTCGCAACTCCAGGAGATTGATCTGTAGACCGCGTTCCTGGAGGGACCAGCTTCCTTGGGTGTGAAGCCCATCGACATGAGCTCCCCATCCCAGGAGAGACGCATCCGTTGTCAGCACTTTTTGTGGCTGAGGAATTTGGAAAGGACGTCCCAGAGTCAAATTGGACCAGATTGTCCACCAATACAGGGATTCGAGAAAACTCGTGGACAGGTGGATCACGTCTTCTAGACCCCCAGCAGCCTGAAACCACTGGGAGGCTAGGGTCCATTGAGCAGATCTCATGTGAAGACGGGCCATGGGAGTCACATGGACTGTGGAGGCCATGTGGCCCAGCAATCTCAACATCTGCCGAGCTGTGATCTGCTGGGACGCTCGCACCCGCGAGACGAGGGACAACAAGTTGTTGGCCCTCGTCTCTGGGAGATAGGCGCGAACCGTCCGAGAATCCAGCAGAGCTCCTATGAATTCGAGTTTCTGTACTGGGAGAAGATGGGACTTTGGGTAATTTATCACAAACCCCAGTAGCTCCAGGAGGCGAATAGTCATCTGCATGGACTGCAGGGCTCCTGCCTCGGATGTGTTCTTCACCAGCCAATCGTCGAGATATGGGAACACATGCACCCCCAGCCTGCGAAGTGCCGCTGCTACTACAGCTAGGCACTTTGTGAACACCCTGGGCGCAGAGGCGAGCCCAAAGGGTAGCACACAGTACTGGAAGTGGCGTGTGCCCAACTGAAATCGCAGATACTGTCTGTGAGCTGGCAGTATCGGGATGTGTGTGTAGGCATCCTTTAAGTCCAGAGAGCATAGCCAATCGTTTTGCTGAATCATGGGGAGAAGGGTGCCCAGGGAAAGCATCCTGAACTTTTCTTTTACGAGATATTTGTTCAGGGCCCTTAGGTCTAGGATGGGACGCATCCCCCCTGTTTTCTTTTCCACAAGGAAGTACCTGGAATAGAATCCCAGCCCTTCTTGCCCGGATGGCACGGGCTCGACCGCATTGGCGCTGAGAAGGGCGGAGAGTTCCTCTGCAAGTACCTGCTTGTGCTGGAAGCTGTAAGACTGAGCTCCCGGTGGACAATTTGGAGGTTTGGAGGCCAAATTGAGGGTGTATCCTTGCCGGACTATTTGCAGAACCCACTGATCGGAGGTTATGAGAGGCCACCTTTGGTGAAAAGCTTTCAACCTCCCTCCGACTGGCAGGTCGCCCGACACTGACACTTGGATGTCGGCTATGCTCTGCTGGAGCCAGTCAAAAGCTCGCCCCTTGCTTTTGCTGGGGAGCCGCGGGGCCTTGCTGAGGCGCACGCTGCTGACGAGAGCGAGCGCGCTGGGGCTTAGCCTGGGCCGCAGGCTGTCGGGAAGGAGGATTGTACCTACGCTTACCAGAAGTATAGGGAACAGTCTTCCTTCCCCCGAAAAATCGTCTACCTGTAGAGGTAGAAGCTGAAGGCTGCCGGCGGGAGAACTTGTCGAATGCGGTGTCCCGCTGGTGGAGAGACTCTACCACCTGCTCGACTTTTTCTCCAAAAATGTTGTCCGCACGGCAAGGCGAGTCCGCAATCCGCTGCTGGAGTCTATTCTCCAGGTCGGCGGCACGCAGCCATGAGAGCCTGCGCATCACCACACCTTGAGCAGCGGCCCTGGACGCAACATCAAAAGTGTCATAAACTCCTCTGGCCAGGAATTTTCTGCACGCCTTCAGCTGCCTGACCACCTCCTGAAAAGGCTTGGCTTGCTCAGGGGGAAGAGCATCAACCAAGCCCGCCAACTGTCGCACATTATTCCGCATGTGTATGCTCGTGTAAAGCTGGTAAGACTGAATTTTGGCCACGAGCATAGAGGAATGGTAGGCCTTCCTCCCAAAGGAGTCTAAGGTTCTAGAGTCTTTGCCCGGGGGCGCCGAAGCATGCTCCCTAGAACTCTTAGCCTTCTTTAGGGCCAGATCCACAACTCCAGAGTCGTGAGGCAACTGGGTGCGCATCAGCTCTGGGTCCCCATGGATCCGGTACTGGGACTCGATCTTCTTGGGGATGTGGGGATTAGTTAAAGGCTTGGTCCAGTTCGCCAGCAATGTCTTTTTGAGGACATGGTGCAGGGGAACAGTGGACGCTTCCTTAGGTGGAGAAGGATAGTCCAGGAGCTCAAACATTTCAGCCCTGGGCTCGTCCTCCACAACCACCGGGAAGGGGATGGCCGTAGACATCTCCCGGACAAAGGAAGCAAAAGACAGACTCTCGGGAGGAGAAAGCTGTCTTTCAGGAGAGGGAGTGGGATCAGAAGGTAGACCCTCAGACTCCTCGTCAGAGAAATATCTGGGGTCTTCTTCTTCCTCCCACGAGGCCTCACCCTCGGTGTCAGACACAAGTTCACGGACCTGCGTCTGCAACCGTGCCCGGCTCGACTCCGTGGAGCCACGTCCACGATGGGGGCGTCGAGAGGTAGACTCCCTCGCCTGCATCGGCGAAGCTCCCTCCGCCGACGTAGTCGGGGAGCCCTCCTGGGAGGTGGCCGCAGTCGGCACCGCACGCGGTACAGACGTCGGGGACCTCACCCCGGGCGATGGGCCAGCTGGCGCCATGCTCGACGGTACCGGAGGCGCAAGCACCGCCGGTACCGGAGGGGTAGGGCGCAACAGCTCTCCCAGAATCTCTGGGAGAACGGCCCGGAGGCTCTCGTTCAGAGCGGCTGCAGAGAAAGGCATGGAGGTCGATGCAGGCGTCGACGTCAGAACCTGTTCCGGGCGTGGAGGCTGTTCCGGGCTGTCCAGAGTGGAGCGCATCGACACCTCCTGAACAGAGGGTGAGCGGTCCTCTCGGTGCCGATGCCTGCTGGGTGCCGACTCCCTCGGCGACCCAGAGCTCTCGGTGCCGACGCGGGGAGGGGACCGGTGTCGATGCTTCTTCGACTTCTTCCGAAGCATGTCACCGGAGCTCCCCGGCACCGACGAGGAGGACGTAGAATCCAGCCGTCGCTTCCTCGGGGCCGAGGCCGAAGAAGGTCGGTCTCGGGGGGGGCTGTACCGCAGGAGCCCTCAGGGTAGGAGGAGACCCACCCGAGGGCTCACCGCCACCAGCAGGGGAATGGACAGCCCTCACCTGCACTCCACTCGATGCACCACCGTCCGACGACATCAGGAGACGAGGTCCCGGTACCACCGACGTCGATGCAGCTATCCGATGTCTCGGCGCCGATGCAGAGGGCCGATGCCTCGATGCACTCGATGCACTGGCAGCCAAGGAAGAAGGTCTGGACGCTGATGACGTCGATGCACACGATGACCCCGGTGCCGATGCCGACGAAGAGCCCGAGAACAAAACGTTCCACTGGGCCAATCTCGCTACTTTAGTCCGCCTTTGTAAGAGGGAACACAGACTACAGTTCTGGGGACGGTGCTCGGCCCCCAGACACTGAAGACACGAAGAGTGCCTATCAGTGAGCGAGATTACCCGGGCGCACTGGGTGCACTTCTTGAAGCCGCTGGAAGGCTTCGATGTCATGGGCGGAAAAATCACGCCGGCGAAGTCAAAATCCGAAATGACGAATTTGGAGCACCAAAACTTTAAGGGAGAAAAATCTCGACCGAGGCCGAAAAGAGGCCTACCCCGACAACGAAAGAAAACTTACCGGGGCAAAAACTGGAAATACGGGAAGGGGCAAACGAAACCCAAGGGGGTTTCCGGAGCACTTTCCGAACGAAAAGAAACTTTTCCGAAGAAAAAACACGTCGATTTAGATAACGGACGCGCGAGGTCGACTCTCCGGGGCTCGACACGACAAAAACACAGCCGTACCGAGTGCGGACGAAAGAAGACTGGCCGGCTCGAGCCGGTTTCGGGCGGGAAGACAGCCGCGCATGCGCGGTGCGCGCGGGCGCGTGAGAGCTAGCAAAGGTCTTTGCTAGGAAGATTCCGATTGGAGGGGCTGCCGAGGACGTCACCCATCAGTGAGAACAAGCAGCCTGCTTGTCCTCGGAGAACACAATCCTCTTGCGATTTAACAACTTTGAATAACTTTGTGTCGTCAGCAAATTTAATTACCTTGCTAGTTACTCCCATCTCTAGATCATTTATAAATACGTTAAAAAGCAGTGGTCCCAGCACAGACACCTGGGGAACCCCACTATCTACCCTTCTCCTTTGAGAATACTGACCATTTAACCCTACTCTGTTTTCTATCCTTTAACCAGTTTTTAATCCACAATAGGACACTACCTCTTATCCCATGACTCTGCAATTTCTTCTGGAGTCTTCCATGAGGTACTTTGTCAAATGAACTGCCCCCTCCCACAGGGACGGCCAAATTTCAAGGGAGTGGAGTGGCGGGGTGGCCTAGTGGTTAGAGCACTGGGCTTCCAATCCAGAAGTGGCCAGTTCAAATCCCACTGCTGCTACTTGTGATCCAAAATCCAAATAAAAAATAAAGGGGGTGTCAGAGGCATAGCAAGGCATGGACGTCCTTCTCACAGAAACATCCACATTTTGGATGTCCTCAACTGCCCGTCACAGGGACGGAGGCATAGCGAAGGCGCCCAACCCTTGGACGTCCTTCACCCATACTCCAAAAAAAAAAAAAACTCCCTGACGAGCACTTGGACATTTTCACCTGGACTTGTGTTTTTTTTAAGGTTGTAGATGGCTATTATACAAGCAGCTTGTCTGCGTGTATGAAGCTGTCTTTGGCATGCACAGAGCAGCCACGTATAACACTTGGCTGCTCTGCACTGGCATCCCCTCCTTAGGAAGGAAACAGTGTGCATATGAGCTAACAGTGAGCAGCTCATTTGCATGCGATTTCCTTCATGCATGCCCATTCCTTTCTGAATCGCTAAGGGATCGGTAAGGGAAGGGCTTTTTCTGTTCAGTTAGTGCATCAGTTAGTCCACTGCAGTGCCCCCTAGGCTGCCCGGATGGTGTCCTGGCATGTCAGGGGGACCAGTGCACTATGAATGCTGGCTCCTCCCATGACCAAATGGGTTGGATTTGGTTGTTTTTGAGATGGGCGTCCTTGGTTTCCATTATGGCGAAAACCGGGGATGACCACCTCAACATTTAGGTCGACCATCTCCAAGGTCGACCTAAATGTTGAGATTTGGGCGTCCCCGACCGTATTATCGAAACGAAAGATGGCCGCCCATCTTGTTTTGATAATACGAGTTTCCCCTCCCCTTCGTGGGGACGTCAGGAAAACTTGGGCGCCCCGTTCGATTATGCCCCTCCATGTCTCATTAATCCATGCTTTTGAATATGCTCTGTAATTTTGTTCTTTATAATGGTCTCTACCAATTTGCCCGGCACCGACATCAGGCTCACTGGTCTATAATTTCCCGGATCCCCTCAGGAACCTTTTTAAAATATCTGTGATACATGGGCTACCCTCCAATCTTCCAATACCACACTCAATTTTAAAGATAAATTACATATTACTAACAATAGTTCCACCAGTTCATTTTTCAATTCTATCTGTACTCTGGGATGAATACCATCCAGTCCAGGAGATTTACTACTCTTCAATTTGTCCTATTACATCCTCTAGGTTTATAGAGATTTCATTCAGTTTCTCCACCTCCTCAACTTTGAATATCATTTCTGGCACTGGTATCTCTCCCAAATCTTCATTGGTGAAGACCGAAGCAAAGAATTCATTTAATCTCTCTTCTATGGCTTTGTTTTCCCTGATTACCCCTTTTACCCCTCGGTCATCTAGCGGGGTCCAACTGATTCTTTTGCCGGCTTCTTGCTTTTAATATACCTAAAAAATTTTTTTACTGTGTTTTTGCCTCCAACAACAATCTTTTTTTCAAAGTCCCTCTTTGCCTTCCTTATCAGCGCTTTGCATTTCACTTGACATTCCTTATGCTGCTTTATTATTTTCAGTCAGTTCCTTCTTCCATTTTTGGAAGGATTTTCTTTTAGCTCTAATAGCTTCCTTCACCTCACTTTTTAACCATGCTGGCTGTCATTTGGTCTTCCTTCCTCCTTTTTTAATACACGGAATATATTTGGCCTGGGCTTCCATGATGGTATTTTTAAACAGCATCCATGCCTGATGTAAACTGACCCTCGCAGCCGCTCCTCTAAGTTTTGTTTTCACCGTTCTCATTTTATCATAGTCTCCTTTTTGAAAGTTAAATGCTAACATATTGGATTTTTCGGTTTATATTTACTCCAAAGCTAATATCAAATCTGATCATATTATGATCACTGTTATCAAGCGGCCCCATCACCAGTACCTCCCGCACCAGATAATGTGCTCCACTAAGAACTAGGCCTAGAATTTTTCCTTCTCTTGTTGGCTCCTGTACCAGCTGCTCTATAAAGCAGTCCTTGATTTCGTCAAGGAATTTTACCTCCCTAGCATGCCCTGATGTTACATTTACCCAGTCAATATTGGGGTACTTGAAATCACCCATTATTATCGTGTTGCCCAGTTTGTTAGCCTCCCTAATTTCTGATAACATTTCTACATCCATCTGTTCATCCTGGCCAGGCAGACGGTAGTACACTCCTATCACTATCCTTTTTCCCTTTACATATGGAATTTCAATCTAATAGGGATTCCAAGATGCATTTTGTTTTCTGCAGAATTTTCAATCTATTTGATTCAAGGCCCTCTTTAACATACACATAACTTATGGTTCCGTGTTTTGTATTTGCTCAAGGCCTGTTTGTTTGCATTTGTGACTGAGGTGTGGAATTCTGCTTGCAAGTAGTTAGTTCCTATACAGGGATCTGTAGCAGTTTCATTTACTCTGTTGCCTCAATAGGAGGAGTATGGATGTTTTAGGACCTGGTGTAACATTTGTAGTGTTGCCTTTTCATAGGTGAGGTTCTTGCACTGAGTCCTAGGAGTTAGTGCTGTTTTAGTAGGGTGTTCTCTATACAGGTTCTGAGTATCTTTTTTGCAAGTTTGTATGTTAACTTCACAAAGTGTCTGACTTAAATGATATCACAGTAGAGTTGCTGAGTTTATATTGATATTTTGTCCTATTCAATATAGATTCCAGACTGCTGTCATGTAGAAGAATGCATTGATTGATCGTTTTACAGGGTGGCTGAAACTGACGGTGTTTATTTAACATAAAATATAGCTATTTTTAAATGTGGTGAGAGGAAGGCTGTGATGTGCAGAAATGTGACTTTGGTTTACTGGCCTCCCCCCTTTAGCTGACCTGCTCTCTCTTGAATCACCAAATATTTCTGTCTAGATGGAAGCTGGGGATTACTGGCTTCCATACTCATATGTAATACTTTTGCTGTTTTTAGGCTTTGCAGAGACACTGCTGCATTTTAATCAATCCATTTGTCTATTTTTACAAGCCACACTGATTTTCAAATCAAACTTTACTTAAGAGATTTTTTGTAATCTTTACTAAGGGGCTCTTTTACCAAGCTGCGGGGAAAAAGGGCCCTGCACTGGCAGCGGGGACTGTTTTCACCGTGCCCCAGGGCCCTTGCAGCAAGTAAAAAATCCCCCCCACAGCACATATGGCCATGCAGTAAAGGAACTCTTACCGCATGGCCATGTGATGGACAGCCCTTACCGCCACCCACTGAGGTGGCGATAAGGGCTCCTGCGCTAAACCAGTGGTAACCGAGCAGCATGTAGTGATGCCCGATTACCGCTGTGCAAGACATTTCCAGGGGTTTTCTTATCCCGCTGGAAATGGGGCGCGCTCTGGTGGCTGCGTTGGGCTGGCAAAGCGAGCAGTAAGCCTGCATTGGGCTTACTGCTGCTCTGTAAAAAGGCCCCTTAAAGAATTTTTGTTGTTTTAGACTTCGAAATACATACGAAAGTGCTTTGAGAAACTGTAATAGGTATGTGTCCCATTTAAATGTCCTAGTGTGTGTGATTTTGTATACATATTCATTTATTTAAAAACACATATTCCTCAACAATTCAAAAGTTATTGGCGGGTAACAACATTAACACTCATAAAATAAGGAGAATAACATGTACAATGGAGATAAATGCAATCAGCTAACAAATACATTACTACAACTTCATCCTTAGGGCCCTGTTTACTAAGCCGCGTTATAGGCGTGTTAACATTTTAACACGCGCTAACCATGTACGTGCCTACAATATCCCTATAGGTGCCTACACGGTTAGTATACGCGCTAATTGTAGGCACGTTACAAATGCTAATGAGCCATGGTAAATAGGGCCCTTAAATCTACAATATCTGAGACATCTTGTGTCTGTGCAGTTAACACTCATCCCTCATCTCACCAATGCCTGATAAAATAGAAAAGGTTTTTAAATCCTTCTTAAATTCCTTAAAATCCTGAATTTTTCTTAATCTTAACGGTAGATCGTTCCACATGGAAGGTTCAGTTACATTTAAAAAAATTAATCTGAATTCTTTCAATCTCACCTCTCGGAATAATGGCACATCTAGTTTTCATTGATCATTTGATCTTGAGACTCTTGGGGGCTGATGCACTTGCAGTTTTGTGGATAAACACAGCTGTCACTTGTCCCGTTACAATTTAAAAAACCAAACATAAAATCTTACATCTAATGTGAAACTATCAGGAGCCAGTGTAAACTCTTAAAACTGGTGAAATGTGTTCATAATGGTTGTACTCAGCTATGACCCTTGCAAAAGCATTTTGCACAATCTCTATGGCTTTAAGTTGGAATTTAGGAATGCCTAACAGTAAGCTGTTGCAATGGTCAAAGCACGGCACAATCTGACTTTGCACTAGAGAGCTGCACGGGATTCCCGCGGGGACAGAGGCAGTTCCTGCGGGGTTCCCGCGTGGATGGAAGCAGCTCTGCGGGGTTCCCGCGGGGACAGAGGCAGTTCCTGCGGGGTTCCAAGCAGTTCTGCGGTCTTCTCGTAGATGTGTAATCTGCACCTGCACCAGCCTCTCATCTACCGAATACCAATTTCTTTGAGTGCTGTCTTCTTCTCCTTTTCTTGAGTGCTGTCTTCTTCTCCTTTTCTTCTTCCTTGCTTTAACAGCACAAATGTGGAAAGTCTTCCATTAAGGAGGTGGTAGAGTCACAAATGATGACGGAATTCAAAAAGGCGTGGGATGAACACAGAGGATCTCTAATTAGAAAATGGAAGTTATATAAAACCTAACCTTAAATGGCTGCATGTGTGTGGATGTGTCAAGTGACGCTTAGATGGCGACTCTGGCTGTGATGAACTAGGGCTGATACCTGGCAGACTTGTATGGTCTGTGTCTCATATATGGCAATCTGGTTTAGGATGGACTGAAAGGGCTTAGACAGCAACTTCAGTGGCTGGAACATGAGGACAGTGCTGGACAGACTTTTACGGTCTGTGTCCCACAAATGAGAAGACAAATAGACTGGAGTGGGCTTCAATGGCAACGCCAGTAGTTGGAACTTAAGGATAGGGCCAGATAGACGTCTGTGGTCTTTGTTCCAGAAACACAAAAGAAAGACCATAATCAAGTATATAATATCACACTCGTTGATTTAATGATGAATTGATCATGAGTGTGACTATTGGCAGAGTGGATGGACCTTTCAGGTCTATTTGCTGTCACTTACTATGTTACTATTAATCCTCTTTGCTACCAGGCTGGTGCACAGACCTCAGCTCTGACGCAGGCACGAGAATCAGATGTCACCTGACCTACTTGCGTATGCATGTGGCGACCTCTCAGCACACAGTGCAAGTGAATCGGAGACAAGTCTTACTTGTGCGCACCAGAGTGTTCCAACTTCCGTTCCTTCCTTGCCTACAGTGCTGTGGCTCAAATCCAGAGACAGACTGAGGGAGCTGACTGGAATTTTCTTTTATGTATCATTAAATTCTTACGGGGATGGGTGGGGACGGGTTAAATATTTGCGGGGATGGGTGGGGATGGGTAAGATTCCAGCGGGGACGGGTAAAATTCCAGCAGGGATGGGTAAGATTTCTGTCCCCGTGCAACTCTCTACTTTGCACCATGAGTCTAAGGGTGTTAATAGACCCTTCAATCATCTTACCAATCTTAGCTTAAAGACAACATCTTTAATGATTTTTCCTATTTGCACTTTCACTGTGAGTCCTGAATCTACCATCACTCCCCCAAATTCCTCATGGCACTAATAGCTATAGATTCCCCTTCAAACATGAAGTAGGCAAGTCAGATGAATCGTACTTCATTAACAATAAAATCCTTTTTTTCTTGACATTCAATTTTAGGCCATTTGCTTTCATCAAACTCTTAATCCAATACAGGATTAATTTCAAATTATCAAAAGTAACCAAAACCTGACCATCCATTGGGATCAAAACTGAATGTCATCAGCATATAGTCTGAAATGCAAATTCAAACACTTCAGCAAGCAACATAAAGGCAACAAGAATATATTAAAAAGATCAGTGGATAAGCAAGAGACTTGATGTACTCCTGTTGTGATATGTCTCATATCCGACATGTCATCTTTGAGAGACACAAAACCGTCTTTCCTTCAGGAAAGATAAAACCAACTCAGCACTTTACTAGCGATGCCAATCGATTGTAATCTGTTAAATAAAATTGTACAATTGTATCAAAAGCTGCAAAAATATCTAGTCACAAGCAGAAAACATGTGCCTTCATTAAAACCTGAATGAATAATATCAAATAAAAATAACAGGACTGTCTCTGTATCATTGTTAAAGCGAAAACCAAATTGATTCTCATCGAGCACATTCTGCTCTTCTAAAAAGTCCAGTAATCTATTACAAACAACCCTTTTGATTACTTTTGCCAGAAATGTCAAGGAAGAAATGTGCCTATAATTATCAAGCTAGTCTCTCCCTTTTTGTCCCCAAGTAAAAGCCTCACAACAGCTCTTTTCAAACTCATTGGCATTATTCCAGACGAAAAGCTCTTATTTATAATCTGTGCAAAAATGGGGGCAAAAAATATTACTCATTTGAGAAAACGTTTTCTTCACTATTTACCTCTGGAAATTCTGTCCATTGGTCTTCTTCCTGTAAAGGGCAATCTAATTCTCTGAGCAAAATAGAAAAGTCAAATTGGCTCACCATATTATCTACCTTCTTAGCAAAACCAACAGCAAACTGACTACTAGACAACAACACAAGAAACACCTTTTCTTTCAGTACCTTCCTTAGTTAAACTGGAAGTGATAGCAAATAGTTCTTTTGTACTAAAGGATGCTTTGAGGCATATTTTCAAAGCACTTAGCCTCCCAAAGTTCCATAGGTTTCTATGGAACTTTGGAAGGCTAAGTGCTTTGAAAATGAGCCCGTTTGTCTACTGATTCATTAAAAAAGCACAATTAATCAAATTTGTTCTCTCTCTCTACTCCACTAAAGTATTTTAAAAGTTTGCTTAAGAACCCCTTGATGGATAAGATCTCCACTCTCTCTCTTTTCGTAATTCCTGTTTCAACAAATGTAAATCTTCATTAAACCAAGGTGCACTAACTATTACCACTCACAATTCTCTTCTTGTAAAAGGGAGCTACTTAATCCATAGACAGGTATTATGTTCTTCCATTTCTCTACCAGAGACTCAGTCAAGTCTCCTTCATTAATATCTAACATTTAGATTCCAGTCCCTAAGGATGACTTTAAGCTTTTCTCCTGTTTACACCCAAGGGCTTATTACTTAGGTCTAATTCATTACTATACTCTACCTTCACTGTAATACTTGCATGATCTGACCATGGAATGAAATTTACAGAATCCATTCACACCCTTCTCCAATCTGAGCTTATAGAGGCAAACAAGATCCAGAATATGCCCTGTTATGTGTGTACATTCCTTCACTAACTGATCCCACTCAAATGCCTCTAGAGCAATAAGGAAATTGGAAATAATATCACCATTAGAACATAAATCAGTGTGCAAGTAAAAAATCACAAAATAACAAAGTCCTATTTCAAGGTAGATCTAAAGTTACTAAAAATTCAATAAAACTGGAGACATTTATGTGTAACATATAGGGGATGCATATACTAAAACAATATTTAATTTCTTCACAGTTAAAATTAAAAATTTCTATCTCTTCTAACACTCATCTCCAACTTCCTGAAATCTAATCTATCTTTGTACACAACCAAAACTCCACTCCCTCTTCTACCCCTTCTCGAGTCAAAGTGGACTGATAAGTAGCAGGGCATAACTGATTAACAAATACTAAATCTTCCTCACATATCTATGACTCAGTGATACATAAAACGTCTAGGGTGGGTCTACGATTAAGTTAAAAAAAAAAAATCACTGGAATCTTATTTATAACTGATCTCACATTAATCAACATCATATTGTATCCCATACCCTCTTGAGCTGAGCTTCCTCTGATCTAGCTAACATTATTACTTCCCTATAGCTAACTTCCTTCTGATAAACTTTATCCAAGTCCTCATATCTCTCCTGCCCAATGATCACAGGAACATACACAGAACACACGTTGACAAAATCACTTCTCACGATAAAGAGACATTAAACATCCTTCTAAACTCCTACAAAGTCCGCTCAACTCCGTAAGTCTGCACGAAGGAGTGCAAAAAAGGAGCTCCTTTGCTGCACTCTGTAGATGTGATAGTTGGCGTGCCAACCTCTGACATGTGTGCCTCTAGCACAAGCTTCTTCCAATATGCTCTGCGCACCCCTGATGATGTCACCATGGGGTGGAGCAACGCTGTCCTGGGGAGAAGCAAATGAAACAGTACAGTCCCGGACAGGTTTTCAGCTTGATCTTCCCGTGGCTCAAGATGGCACAGTCAATGTTTCAACAGCACAAGATATAAAAAGTAGGGCATGCTCTCTGGCACACAGCTTCTCCCAATATACTCTGTGCACCCCCGACGATGTCACCAGTGAATCGCTTTTTAACCTGTGGGGGATATCAAATGGGCAGTCTGTAAGATAGTCAGGATTTCTCAACACACTTGGAAGTTGTTTAAATCTCTTTGGCAATGGATTTTTGTGTGGTTTTTGCCAAGTCCAACGTGAAAATGGAATCAGTTGACTTGCACCCAATTTCTCCGAAAGAGACTCAGCACACACTACCACACTCTGCGACTCAATCCATTCCAGTCCCGGGCTAGAGCTAGTCTAAACCTATAAGACTTTTGATTTTCATTCAATATTTTACGCAGTACTAACTCCTCTTGTTTCACCATTTCGCTTATTATTTATTATTGGTTTAATTAGCTGTGTGTGTTTTAAGTATGGCATGGCATGATTTCAATTTATTTATTTGGTTGTAAGATTAAGTTTTATATCATTTTAACCACTTATATGTTCTGACTGAACAATGCAGCCCAACAGCCTCCTGGAAGATGAAATGTGACATCAGGCGTCTTGAGCAATAAATATATGTGGTCTGCTCTGTTCTGTTCGTGGATTGTTCACGTGCAAATCACTGCCTCTGTGTTATAGTACTCTGGAAGAACAGCAGGAAGGACTACTTTGTAAGAAAGGCAGGAGAGGGGAGACATGATAGAGACATTTAAATACTATATAGCATAAATGCATGGGATGCAAGTCTCTTTCAACTGAAAGAAAGCTCTGGAACGAGAGACACAGGATGAAGGTGAAAGGGGATAGACTCAGAAGTAACTTAAAGAAATATTACTTCACAGAAAGAGTGGTGAATTCCTGGAACAACCTCCTAGTGGAGGTAGTAGAGATGAAAACAGTATCTGAATTTAAGAAAGCTTGGGACAAGTACATAGGATCTCTAACGGAGTGATAGGGAGAGATGGGATGGATGGGCAGACTGGGTAGGCCACATGGTCTTTATCTGCCTTCAGTTTTCTCTATTTCTCTGTCTTAATAGACATGAAAGAATTAATGGCAGCCCAGAGTAATGAATTTTATGTTAGAGTGTTAAAAATTTTTAAGGTAATTCTGTGTGTCACTGGGAACCAATGTTCCTTACTAAACAAGGGGGTAATATGATTTAAGTTTTCTGGAATCTGTCACAACTTTGCAACTTGTTCAAAATATGGCAATCAAACGTTTAATACCATGAATCTGTAAACCATTTAGAAGGGCATTATAATAATCCAAATTTCTAACCACAACAGAAAGAGTAATAATATAAAGGGTATCCTTACTGAGTAAATCATTTGGAGTTTGAAGACACAATGTTTCACTATATTGAAAACTAGTAAAAAAGGCCCTTTTCCGACACCAATGAAACGGGCGCTAGCATGTGGCTTTTTTTGTGTGTGTGTGTATGTGTCACAGAGTTATTTTGTGTATGTGTGTGTGGTGTGTGTCCAGGTTGTTGATGTATGTCTTTTTTTGTTTTGTTTTTTGCTGTCCTTGGTCGCTGTTTGCTGCTGCCTGGGTCGCGGGTAATCCTTCCAGCTGGGCCGCAGCTTGTCCTGTTTGCCTACGTCCCAGATGGTGACGGGCACGTTGTTTTCCGGCTCCTCTGACTCCATGTCAAGCGATCCCAAATATAGTCTGTGCTATAGGCCCTCTGGTACTCTTCAGTACTGGCATTAGGCATTTAAAAATTTCTCCCCCCCCCCCCCCCGGTCTATTTTTGCACATACCCACAGCAGGAATATTCTTCTCTCGTTCCAGCGGTGGTTCTGTGCTCTCCGTGCTGCACAGATAATGAGCCATTCTGCTGGGGAATGCTCCTCCCTTATTGTCACGTAGTTTCCTCTGATTGGTCCGTCTTACGTTGCCTAGTGTTGCCTGGGAACGGTGTTGTGATGGTCCTTTGTGTTTCAGAATGTTGAGGGTGTTTTTTCTGATTGGTCCGTCATGCGAGGGCGGGGCAGAGAGACATGGTAAGTGTTGTGGCTTCACCACCATGAATCCATGAACCCTTCAGGGAGTGACTGAGTGACTTCAGAACGTTGTCTTCATAACGTTGAGGGTGAGTTTTATTATAGTAGATATGCACCTGATATGATGATGTCTGATCTACCACCACCCTAGTATCTTTACAGAGGATTGAAAAGGTATAGTAGTTAAATACCTGCCACAGATGTAGGGTGAATGATGGTGGCAGTGATTTTCCTTCTAAAAGGCTACCCCTCGATTTCTCTGGAATGAATTTTTGTTTGTGTTCCGTTAACCAGACTGCAATTTTATCTAATTTGCTATTAAAAAGCCAAAATATCCTAAGTACAGTTGCTATCCAAACTGGTCAATCTTTGTGTCAAAGTAAGCACAGAAAACCACCCCAAAGGGGTGGAGGTACACTGGTTCCTACGTAAAAGGTTGCAGAAGCAAGAGGTAGGAAAGGTAGGCTACACTACGGTGCACTTCTCTGTTTTGACAGTGTATGTTTATACCTTATATGAAAGTTTTTTTGTAACAAACTATCGATTTTACACAATCAGCTATACATCATAAGACTCCTGAAGAAGGTGCGAGCTAGCACCGAAACACAGCTGTGTTGAGTCATTGTCACTTTGCTTGCAATAAAGAATTGTTTCTTTATAGACGTCTCCTCTGGTTTATTAGAAGAGCCTACCTTTCCTACTTCTTGCTTCTGCAATCTTTGTGTCATTCATGTATACATAAGTTATCAAATGAAGGGATTAGATAAGAACAAGTAAGGGAGCAAATAAGATACTGAAAAGAATAGGGGTCAAAAAAGAACCCTGGAGAGCCCCACATATAAGGATGCAGGGGTCAGAGTGTATTCCACCAAGATACAGCATATGTTCTTCCAGACATATTTTAACAAAAGCAGTCTAGAACAAAATCAGTGAGACTAATCTTCTGTAGTCTATGTAAGAGGTGGTTATGGTTTACAAGATCGAATGCCACAAACAGTTCTAGTGACAGTAGTATAAACAGCTAATCTTGGTACATATGAGCAAATGAACCTGAGCAAATGAATTTACACTGATGAGAGCTGTTTCAGTATTATGGAATTGCTTCAACCTTGTCTGACTTAGGGTGTAGAACACTGGTTTTAAGAAGGTAGTCTCAAAGCTGCTCAAGAACCAGCAATTTTAGAGAAGAAAGTTAGAAGATTTGACTGTGTCATTTACACTAGGATCCTGGAGTCAGTGGCAGACTTCCATGTGGATGGACAACCACCTAGTTCCAGACTGGACTCAATCAGAGAATGTATGAAAAGTGTGTGTGTGTGTGTGGGGGGGGGGGGGGGGGGGGGAACAATATCAAATAGTTTAACGTAATGGAAAAGGGTCATGAGAAGTTGTAGTAGATTTCAAGGTCTCTGCCTCTATGAGGGGAGAATCTGCCCTGATGTCACTTCCTGCTGGAAGGCTAAAGAAATGCCTAATACTATTCCATCTCACTGCAGCACAAACTAAGCCCTGATCATGAAATGGCTTCCCAATACTTAAGAACTAAATAGTAAAGTGTACATCTAATTGAATACTGCAATCAAGTCAAAGCCACAAGTTGGTTACCTTGTGAATAAGGGCCTTTAGACTAATAAAAATTAGGAAAGACCTTTTCTGGAGGTTATCTGAGATTAAAGAAATTATTTCATCATTGGACCTGAAAACAAGAGATTTTGCTTTTTGTTGCTTTTTAACATCAATCTTTTTGAAGATAATAGATCAGTGATTAACATCCATTTTTTAAGTTCTAGAATAGAATAGAGAGGTTTTAAGTGCATACAGGTAGTTATCGTTTTAAAACTACACTGAGTATTGAAATACTGTTATCTGCTTTGAACATACTATTGAATATAAAGACAAAAAATATTGGAATAAGCCAATCATGATGGTTCACAGCTCCAAACATAATAAGATATAAAAAAAAACAGATCAAGAATAAAAAAATAAGGCATGAAAGTAATCAAATAAAAAGGAAACTCCCCTTAATTAAAACAAGTAAAGGCCCCTAATTAGGCCCTTTAGAAAACAGACAATCTTTCATCCATTACAAGAAAGAAAAATGATTTCAGACCTTTTTAAAACTGCAAAAATGTCAATCCGCTCTACAGATTCTCAGGGAGCCTATTCCATTCCTGGTATCCTGCAAGTAGCCACCTGGACGGTTCCCAACCACCAATTCCCCCCTAGATAGGTAGAGGGGATAGGCCTGGGTCCGCCTGCCTGAAGTGCACTGCACCCACTAAAACTGCTCCAGCGACCTGCATACTGCTGTCTTGGAGCTGGGTATGACATTTGAGGCTGGTAAAAAAACATTTAAAATGTTTTTTAAGGGTGGGAGGGGGGTTGGTGACCACTGGGGGAGTAAGAGGAGGTCATCCCCAATTCCCTGGGGTGGTCATCTGGTCAGTTCGGGCACTTTTTTGAGGCTTGGTCATAACAAAAAAATGGACCAAGTAAAGTCACCCAAGTGCTCGTCAGGTACGCCCTTTTTTTTTCCATTATTGGTCGAGGATGCCCATGTGTTAGGCACGCCCCAGTCCCACCTTTGCTACGCTTCCGACACACCCCGGTGAACTTTGGTCGTCCCCACGACGGAAAGCATTTGAGGACGCCCAAAATCGGCTTTCGATTATGCCAATTTGGGCCACCCTGGGAGGACGCCCATCTCCCGATTTGTGTCGAAAGATGGGCGTCCTTCTCTTTCGAAAATAAGCCTGAATGTGATCCAGTATAATCAAATGTGGCTGTAAAATCAAGATGTATAACTGTCAAGTCTTTACCTCTGTCTACAGATCTAAACAAATGATTTTTATGGCCACCAGTCTAGCAAATCTTAGAAAAATGTCTTTAAAACAATGCTAGAATACCATCATTCTGAAGAGATAATGTCAATTGTTTGATGGTTAAGTGTGGCATTGCCTCCCCCTCAAGAAAGTCACAGGGCATGTGCTGGTTTTAGCCACATTAGAGGGTAGCCTAGCATACCTGATAAAGGCCTGGACAGCAGTAGAGAAGACAAGATGCCTGGTTGGTCTTAAATTCTATAATAGTGGAGTAGCAGCATAGTGATTATAGCAGTGGACTGAAATCCATGGTTCAAATCCTGCTTCTCCCATTGATGCAACCTGTTACCTTGGGCAAGTCATTTTACCCTCCCTTGCCTTAGGTACAAACTTAGAATATAAGCCAGTGGTTCTCAAACTTTCTTGGGTCATGGCACCCCTAGGCTACACATTTCCTCTCAAGTCCCTCCCCCCACCATCGCCGCTGCTGCCACAGCTGCCGATGGTATTGTCCCACCTTTCATCCAGCATCTGCCCATCTTCTCTCCCCTTGCCATCCAACTTCTGCCTACCTTCTGTTCCCCCTCTCCACCCAGCTTCTGCCCTCTTTCTCTCCCCTCTTCCATCCAGCTTAAATTCCGTTTCCCTCTGCAATCCAGTGTCTGCCTCCTCTATACTCTCCCCCACACCGCTGCCACTTCTCTAGACCAGCAGCAACAGCAAACCAAGCTTAAAAGTGTCCCCCCCCCCCTTAATAGGGACCTAAACTTCTTGTTCCGGGTTGCATGGTGGTTTGTTATGCTGTGACAGCAGTTCCCAAACTGTGCACAGCAGTTAGATTGCTACTGAGAACTGGAGCCACAGCATAACAAACCACCTTGCAACCTGGAACAAGAAGGTTAGTTCATTATTAAGGTGTGTGTGTGTGTGTGTGGGGGGGGAGGGGGGGGGGAAGCTTGTTTTGCTAATGCTGCTGCTGCTCATAGAGAAGCAGTAGTAGCAGCAGCTTGGGTGGAGGTGGGAGGGAAGTGCAGAAAATATGCTGCGGTACCCCTAAGAGTTTACTGAGGAACCCTGGGGTAAAGTGGCACACAGTTTGGGAACCGCTGGTATAAGCCCTCTTGGGCACAGAAGTAGCTACTGTACCCTAATGTAACTCAGCCTGAAATACCAATGAAAAGTCATTAACTAAATCCAAAATTTTAATGGTGAACTCAGTCAGGCCCACTAGTTCTATGGCATGCAGACACACCCCACCACAGGAAAAGAGTGAAAAGATTTGGGTTCTGTTTGTTTGTTATCATTTATCTCTACAGGTATACCAAAAACGTTTTAATTTGAAGGAGAATATCTACTGATGATAATTTGGGAGATTTGGGTGCATCCCAGTTTGAATATGAAATTGCACACTCAGAAGACTGTGAAGGATGTATTTTTTTAAACTACATGATTAGACATGTTAAAAAAATGTTAACTACACAAAATTTTAGATCAGTAGTTCAAAGTTTTGTAATAACGTGTTTTGATTATTGCAACAGTTTGTTACTTGGGATATCTAAATCTTAGCGGAAAGCATTACAAAATGCACACAATTCTATGGCAAGAGTATTAATGGGTGTCAATAGATATGAGCATATTTCTCCAATCTTGAAACCTTTGCTGTGGCTACCCACAGAATATCGGATTAAATTTAAAATTTTGTTCTTGGTATTTAAGATCTTAACTGGTCAGGTATCAGAAGTGTTGGCAGCAAAACTGCATGTGTACCACAACCGTTGCATTTAGATATACCCTCACACTGGGCCTTTCCCTCTGACCCATCCCGTCCTTCTGAAAACAGGAAGTTGCATCAGAAGGGGCAGGATAGGTCACAGGAAAAGGCCTGGTGCAGGCTGGAGACAGCCGGTGAATAAAGCTGCCACTCGTGCTGCAGCACAGAAGAATTCTGAAAAGTTATTGTGAACCAGAGGAGTGAGAGAGCCGCAGGTAGGGC
This sequence comes from Microcaecilia unicolor, assembly GCF_901765095.1. Lineage (NCBI taxonomy): Eukaryota > Metazoa > Chordata > Amphibia > Gymnophiona > Siphonopidae > Microcaecilia > Microcaecilia unicolor. The sequence goes on from NC_044031.1 coordinate 98,374,252, forward strand.
CGGGAAGGGAGGCCTTGGTGGCTTGGGCCTCCTCCTTTGGGTTCAGGCCCCTAGGCTACCTCCTTTGAGGAAGACATTGCATGGGGAAGAGGGACAGAGAGACTGTGCATGGGAAATTTTAAAAGCACTACCTGAGAATCCAGACTGACTCAATCCCACAGCAGTCTGGGTTTTTGGACTTTTACTGTACTTGGTTTAGATTTGGGAACCACATCTTTAGAATATGGAGAGGATCCAAACATACTAAAGAAAAGCTTCAAAGAACTTAAAATGTACCTATAATTAAAACTTAAAATCAGAAGTCCTAACTAAAACAATGATAAAACACTCCTAATGCAAACAAAAAACAAAACAAAAAGTGTTTATCTAACCGAAACCTCCCCCCCACACGCTTTCCCTAATACTTTCTCACCTCCTCCCCGACTTGCTTTGTTTCTCTTCACTTGTTTTTGTGCCTTTTCTTTGCTACTACTACTACTATTTAGCATTTCTAAAGCCCTACAAAGCGTACGCAGCGCTGCACAAACATAGAAGAAAGACAGTCCCTGCTCTAAGAGCTTACAATCTAGTAGACAAAAAATAAAGCAAACAAATCAATTAATGTGTATAGAGGAAAGAGGAGAGGAGGGTAGGTGGAGGCGAGTGGATACAAGTGGTTACGAGTCAAAAGCAATGTTAAAGAGGTGGGCTTTCAATCTAGATTTAAAGATGGTCAAGGATGGGGCAAGACATAGGGGCTCAGGAAGTCTATTCCAGGCATAGGGCGCAGCAAGACAGAAGGAGCGAAGTCTGGAGTTGGCAGTAGCGGAGAAGGGAACAGATAAGAAGGATTTATCCAGGGAACGGAGTGCATGGGAAGGGGTGTAGGGAAGGACGAGTGTGGAGAGATACTGGGGAGCAGCAGAGTGAGTACATTTATAGGTTAGTAGAAGAAGTTTGAACAGGATGCAAAAACGGATAGGGAGCCAGTGAAGCGATTTGAGGAGAGGGGTAAAGCAACCCTGGCGGAAGACGAGAAGGGCAGCAGAGTTTTGAACCGACTGGAGAGGGGAGAGGTGACTAAGTGGGAGGCCAGCAAGAAGCAGATTGCAGTAGTCCCAACGAGAGGTGACAAGGGTGTGGATGAGGGTTTTGGTAGAGTGCTCAGAAAGAAAGGGGCAGATTTTACGGATGTTGTAAAGAAAGAAACGACAGCTCTTGGCGATCTGCTGGATATGAGCAGAGAAGGAGAGAGAGAAGAGTCAAAGATAACCCCAAGGTTTCGAGCTGAGGAGACAGGGAGAAATGAGAGAGCCATCAACAGAAATAGAAAACGGGGTGGGGGGGGGGGGGGGGGGGGAGCGCGGAGGTGGGTTTGTGGGGGAAAATGAGAGGCTCAGTTTAGGTCATATTTAATTTCAGGTGGCGTTGAGACATCCAGACAGCAATGTCAGACAAGCACGCTGAAACTTTGGTTTGGATGCAAGGTGAGATATCAGGGGTAGAAAGGTAGATTTGGGAGTCATCAGCATAGAGATGGTAGGAAAAGCCATGGGATGAGATTAATGAACCAAGGGAAGAAGTGTAGATAGAAAAGAGGAGAGGACCAAGAACAGAACCCTGAGGTACGCCGACAGGCAGAGGGATAGAAGTAGAAGAGGATCCACCAGAGTGAACACTAAAGGTGCAGAGGGAGAGGTAGGAAGAGAACCAGGAAAGGACAGAGCCCTGGAATCCAAGTGAGGACAGGGTATCAAGAAGTATGCTGTGATCGACAAGTGTCAAACGCAGTGGAAAGATCAAGAAGAATGAGGATGGAATATTGACCTCTGGATTTAGCCAGTAATAGGTCATTGGAGACTTTAGTAAGCGCAGTTTCGGTTGAGTGGAGAGAGCGAAAACCAGATTGTAGTGGGTCAAGAATAGCATGTGAGGAGAGAAAATCAAGGCAACAGCGGTGAACAGCACGCTCAAGTAATTTGGAGAGAAAGGGACGGGTCGGTAATTAGAGGGACAAGTAGGGTCGAGTGAAGGCTTCTTAAGGAGAGGTGTGACCACAGCATGTTTAAAGGCAGCAGGGACAGTCGCAGTGGAAAGTGAGAGGTTGAGAATGTGACAGATAAAAGAAATAAGAGCAGGAGAGATGGCATTAAGAAGGTGGGTGGGAATGGGATCAGAGGAACAGGTGGTACATTTTGAGGATGAAAGGAGAAGTGTAGTTTCCTCAATAGTAACTTCAGGAAAGGAGGAAAGGGAATGAGGGGAAGGAGAGAGAGGGGAATGGACTAGTGGAGGGAGAGGTGGCGAGGTAGAGAAAGCAAGGTTTATCTTTTGAACCTTGTCGTGAAAGAATTCAGCAAGGGGCTGAGGAGATAATGAAGGGGGAGTTGGGGGAGGGGGCACCTTGAGGAGAGAGTTCAATGTGGTGAAGAGAAGTCAAGGGTTAGAGCCAAGAGAGTTAGTCCGTTGGATATAATCCTAAGTGACAAACACACTGAAAAAGGTGTGAGCAAATTCAAAAACACACATTTGATTCCACCAGAAAAGATACTTATCAATAGTGTTTGTGATGAAAAAATATCAGTAAACACCAATTCTTTCTGCATACAAAGATCCCCTATGGAAAACAATACCTACTACAAATTTTAAAATATTTGAGGTGCGGTCACACCATGGAGCCCAAAGGCATTATAACATCCTCATTTTTGTTTTCCATTCCTTTCCTACTAATATCCAACATTCTATTTGCTTTCTTAGCCGCAGCAGCACACTGAGCAGGTTTCAACGTATCATCAACGACGACACCTAGATCCCTTTCTTGGCTGGTGACTCCTAACGTGGAACCGTGCATGACATAGCTATAATTCGGGTTCCTCTTTTCCACATGCATCACTTTGCACTTGCTCACATTAAATGTCATCTGCTATTTAGACACCCAGTCTCTTAAGGTCCTCTTGTAATTTTTCACAATCCTCACGTGATTTAACTACTTTGAATAACTTTGTGTCATCAGCAAAGTTAATTGTCTCACTAGTTGCCCCCATCTCTAGTTCATTTATAAATATGTTAAAAAGCAGCGGTCTCAGCACAACCCCTGGGGAACCCCACTAACTACCCTTCTCCATTATCAAGCACAACTTATCATACATTATCAAGCTCAACTTTATAATGTTTCACTACCGTTTTGAAATTTCTATTATAAGACTTTGTGTTTCGAATTACTATGTAAGCCGCATTGAGCCTGCATTGTGTGGGAAAGCGCGGGGCACAAATATAATAAATAAATAAATAAATAAATAAAATGGCCTTGAAAACTATCTTTTTTCCATAGCTTGCAAATTATTTTTTTTTCAATGTTGCAGAGTCTCTTTGTGGCACACTAGCCTGACTGGCAAAGCAAGATATTTTAATGGATTTCTCTTTGGTTGGCTGTGTTACGTGAATGATAATCTCTGTCCTATATTCTTGCCCTACTTGGTTGTTTTTTTGGAATTGTTCATCGCTCTGACCTGCTTTGCAATAAGGGAGGTTTTTTTTATCAAGTCTTAATAAACAAACACTAAGAAAAGAAACGTTATCTACAGAGCAGAGTTTCTCAACCTAGTTCTTGGGACATACCCAGCCAATCTGGTTTCCATGGTGTTCACTGTGAATATTCTGAAAACTCTGAGTATGTCTTGAGGACTGGACTGAGAACCACTGTTCTAGATTAAAGAAGGGAAAGAGGGATACAAAAAATAATATTTAGAAAGCTTTAATAAAATTCACATTGTAGTATTTTGAATACAATAAAACTGCAGGACAAGGAACCATGATACAAAATTGGAAGGAGATGGCTCAGAGGAAATATTTCATTTCAAATGTCATGGATGCCTGAGATAGTCTACCAATAATAAATCCACTTATATAAGAGTAACAATGAAACACGGGAAATTCCTATTCAATCATATGTAAATTTCCCAGTGATACAGTATCAATCATGTAAATTCAAATCAAGTAGTAAGAACCAATCACATTTACATTTCAAATATCCAGTAATCTTCTGCTTAATTATAAATCAATGTTTACTATCTTTTTTCTATTTTTTTACAAAGATTTTTTTGGTTGGACCATAAGACGTGGCGTATTTCACAGCTGCAGTTGGTGCTGCTAAACTTTCGTTTCAAATTGTCATCAGTCCTCAATTTCCGCACTGGGATCCGTGGATGACATCACCCACATTATGAGAATTAACTGGCCTGCTTGTCCTCAGAGAAAGAAATTTTTGTTGGAAATATTTTATGTTATCTTTTTTTAGTAAAGAATTCAACAGACAAACAAATATACAATAATGGTTCAAGTTTAACTTTCAAAACAAATCCAACCCCAACTAAACCTCTCCCCACTCCTTCCCCTAAACTAAATGAAGGCGTGTAGTAAAAAAATAAATAAAAAATCATAGCATGTCTGCCATTGTTTTCATTGTAAATGATGCACAAAATCACTTTGAAGGGCATTTTTGAAAGAAACGTCTAAGTTGGAATTTGAACGTATTTGTAAAACGTCCGAATTCGGAGGCGGGGAAAAGGTCATTTTCGAAAAAAGATGACCTTCCATCTTTGTTTTTGAAAATACCATGGACGTCCTTAGATATGGAGGTCTTTGATTTTCAGCCATTTTCGAACACAAAAACGTCCAAATGCAGGATGTCCAAAACAGAGGAGGAGTGGTTTAATGGTTAATGCAGAGGCTTTGATCCTGGCAACAAGGGTTCAATTCCCACTGCTGCTCCTTGTGACTTTGAACAAGTCAATGCACAAGGGGCATTTCTGGATATGACATCTAAGTCTGAATTTGGATGTTTTTTGTAAAACGTCCAAAATCAGAACAGGAAAGGTCATTTTCTACAAAAAAAAAGTCTCTCTTTTCCTTTTGAAAGTGCTGTTTGAAAAAATGTTGATCCCCGAGTCCCTCCAGTGGTTATCTGGGGCACCTCTTGTGTGGAGTAGAGGAGTAGCCTAGTGGTTAGTGCACAGCAGACTTTGATCAAGGGGAAGTGGGTTCAATTCCCGCTGCAGCTATTCATTATAAAAACAAGTCTAGCTCAAAACATCTAAGTTTTAGTCCTGGACGACTTTGTTTTGTTCCATTACCGCTGAAAGACGTCCATGTCTTAGGAACGTCCAAGTCCCGCCTTGAACACACCCCATGGCACACCCCCTTGAAATTTGGACGTCCCTCTGACAGACTGCAGTTGGAGACGTCCAAAATCGTTTTTTGATTATACCAATTTGGACGTCCATGTTCCGATTTATGTCGAAAGATGGATGTCCATCTCTTTCGAAAATGAGCCTGTTTCTAATTTTTCTTTTCCAGCTCTATCTTAGGATGTCTGTAAGCAGGATACTTGAAGTCAGTAATTGTGAGTATTCAACAGCAAGAAAACAACCCCCCCCCCCCCCCCCCCACCGAAAACTATGCAAGTTATGAAGAGTACAAACATCTCAGGAGACCACAGGACTAAGCAAAATGGCAGTATCCATTAGCCACTGTCACTAAGCCCAAGAGAATTGATAAAACATTTGCCAAAGTTGATATTATATTGATTCCAGTAATATATGCATTATTTCAGAAGTGGATTCAGGTGAAAGTTAATTACTCAGAAGTCAATAAAAAGGTAAACAGCAAAATAATGTTTCCAACTGGTTATTAAACATAATCACTATCAATGTTCCCTTCCTTACAACAATGAATCCACTTTAATCTAAATATTCAACCCGTACCCTACCCCCAACCAGAAAGAACTTTCACTACCAAGAGAAGAAAAAAAATTAAAAAATTAAAATTAATTATTTATCCGTCCAGGGATGGTCAAAACATCAATATGTTAATGGTACAATCTAGCCAGTCATCAACAAATATAAGAGGGGAAGGACTTGTACTCTGATGACCTATACCCCAAAGAATAGTGACCATCCAGAACATATATTTAACTCCCCCCCTAAAAAACAAACAAACAAAAAAACAAGCGTTCACCTCCCTTATCACCTCCCGCCTAGACTACAGCAATTTGCTTCTCGCTGGTCTCCCGCTCAGCCATCTATCTCCTCTTCAATCTGTCCAAAACTCTGCTGCGCATCTTATACTCCGCCAGAGTCGCTATACTCTCGTTAGCCCTCTCCTCAAGTTGCTTCACTGGCTCCCTATCCGCTTCCGCATATGGTTCAAACTTCTCCTTTTGACCTACAAGTGCATCCACTCAGCAGCTCCTCAGTACCTTTCCGCTCTCATCTCTCTCTACACTCCTCCCCGTGAACTCCGTTCGCTGGGTAAATGTCTCCTGTCGTCCCCCTTCTCCCCCACTGCTAACTCCCGGCTCCGTTCCTTCTATCTCACTGCTCCCTATGCCTGGAATAGACTCCCTGAGCCAGTACGTCAGGCTCAGTCTCTGGCTGTCTTCAAGTCTAGGCTTAAAGCCCACCTCTTTGCTACTGCTTTCGACTCCTAACCATGACTCTCTTACTCAACACCCTCACTTATCACCCCTACCACTGCAATTTCCCCACCCCTAGCTGTCTGTTCGTCTGTCTAATTTAGATTGTAAGCTCTGTTGAGCAGGGACTGTCTTTTCATGTTAATTTGGACAGCGCTGCGTAAGTCTAGTAGCGCTATAGAAATGTTTAATAGTAGTAATAGTAGTAGTAGCATTCATATACATCACACAGGAGCCCATGGACACACCCAATTGGAGCCCTCAGAGCAAACCTCTTCAACCACTAGCTGCGACTAGAGAAAGTTCAAAATAAAACTCCGGGCTCTGGGAGATAATGAAGAGATGGGTTTCCATATAGACAAAAAGTGTTTCCTGCATTTTAGGGATGTGCCTACATGAAGCTGCTCCACAAGCATATGATGGTGGAGCAGACTACACCAATGGAAGGAGCCTCTGGTACTGTCCATACTTTCAAAATATTTTCCCCTATAAAGCTGCCTTATGGATAAAAAGTCGACCCCCCCCCCCCCCCCCCAACTTTGCAAAACATAAGACCTCATATCAGTCTAACAAAAGGCCAATTGCAGATCCCAGAACGATCCCCAAAAAGCGAGTTATCCGTTGCCAGAAATGACGGATAATTGTACATTCCCAAAAGGCATGAAAAAATGGATTATGTAAAGTATTACATTTTTGACATAGGGGAGGGTCAATGCTACCCACATGAAACAATTGAGTTTGTGAAAAATGCGCCCTGTGAAGGATTCGGAATTGACATTCACAAAGGTCAGCTACTAGAGTTAGTTGTGGAATGTGGGAAGACCAAAGGGGAATGTCTATGGATTCTACCGATCTATGTAAATCTGATGCCCAGGTTATTTGAAGATGTGATATAAATTGCTTTTGGGGGAGGTGTAAGATGGCATTATGATGGACTGAGACCGAAAAGCGATCCCCTTCCTCTGCACACAAAAAAGATCGTCATTTCTCAGCATGTGCTGACTTCAGCACTGTTCTGTCTAAAGATTGCACACAATGGCGTAATTGATGGTAGACAAAAATGTCCTCAATTTGTGTGAGATTTCCATTCCCCAAATTCTGGAGTGGCAGGAGAGATTCATCAACATGTAGTGCCTGAAAAACATGATGGATGCTCATGTCCCCCCATTTTCTAAATGTAGCATTATCAATACCTGGAGTAAATGCAGCATTGCCCTGGATCGGTAATAAAGTGGAAGTGTGGGGAGAAACCTGCCATGAAGAGGTGAGGAATTTCCAGAGATGTTGCAAAGGAGTCAGTAAAATATGACTGTGTGTCAAGTCTGGGAGTTGTCTCCCTGGCACCTGCAGAAGATAACCCAGCCGCCAAGGGGCAAAAATATCAGTTTCTACCCTGACTGGGGTGTAATCCTCTCTGTCTACGAACCAATCCCCTATATGTCAGGCCAAACATGCTAGGTTATATTTTGTAATATCAGGTATCCCCATACCACCTGTTTTCCAAGTGCCAAATAGCATCTTCATTTTTTTTCCTTTCCAGAGGAAACGAGAGAGGCAACGTGTCGATATACGATGATCTTTTTTCAAAAGAAATAGAGGAAGCACTTGGAAACTATAGCGCCATTTAGGGAGTTCTATCATCTGAAATAAATGTATTCTACTGTGTAGGCCCAAAGGTAGTGTTTACCAAATACCCAATGATGTTGTAGTTGAGTCTAATAAACAGGTAATATTAAGGTGATATAATTCAGACAGAGACGTTGATAATCAGATTCCAAGATAACGAAAAGTGTTGGGCCCAACGTACAGGAAAAGAACCCACCCAGTCCCGTCTCACCCCTTCCAAAGAAGTTAAAGCCAGAGATTTCTGCTGATTAAGTCGGAATCCTGAGAAGTCTCTGTATTCCTGGAAAACTGTCATCAGAGTATCCAAGGAATGCTGGAGTTTTGTCAGATGAACTAAAATGTCATCTGCAAAAGCCGAGATCTTAAAGGCTGAGGATCTAAAAGGTACGCCTTGAATCTCTGGATTTGATAAAACGTAAATCAAAACAAATATGGAGTGAGAACTACCCAAAACAGTATCAGTATACACAAACTAGTGGGAGCTCATCTATTGACTGACGACCACAAGTCACTGTCTGTACAGGAGGAAGAAGCCTCAAGAAGCTCACTTGCATTAGGAACACTTAGGTTAGGAACACTTGGAGCAGGACTGCTTCATCATTGGCAAGAAAAAACCTCCTATGGTACAGTGTGACCCCAAAAACGCCACTTACAAAACTCTCTAAGCTACAGTATATTTAAAGTATTTAGACTTAGCTTAGGCTGTCTTCCTCGGTTCCTCTCTTCCAGAAAGACTGCGACTGACAGTGGCCAGACGTTTTGATGTCTGCTTCAGGGTCCAGCGGTCAGAAGCTACAGAGAGAACCAGTGCGTCTGTTCGTAGGGAAGCAGACATCTAAATGTCTGGCCAATGTCGGTTGCAGTCCTTCTGGAAGAGAGGAACCGAGGAAGACAACCTAAGCTAAGTCTAAATACTTTAAATATACTTCAGTTTAGAGAGTTTTGTAAGTGGCGTTTTTGTGGTCACACTGTACCATAGGAGGTTTTTTCTTGCCAATGATGAAGCAGCCCTGCTCCAAGTGTTCCTAACTTAAGTGTTCCTAACGCAAGTGAGCTTCTTCCTCCTGTACAGACAGTGACTTGTGGTCGTCAGTCAATAGATGAGCTCCCACTAGTTTATGTATACTGATACTGTTTTTCTTGCCAATGATGAAGCAGCCCTAATCCAAGTGTTCCTAACTACTACTACTACTTATCATTTCTAAAGCGCTAAGTGTTCCTAACGCAAGTGAGCTTCTTGAGGCTTTTTCCTCCTGTACAGTGATTTGATAAAACATACTAATGGATCAAAAACCAAGACAAAAAGGAGCATTGATAGAGGACAACCCTGCCTTGTACCCCATCGGATCAAAAAGAACTTAGAAATTTGACCATTAACCCACATTGTTGCCTCTTGAGTCGAGTACAAAACTCTCACCACCTCAAGGAAGGTCCCCGTGATTCCACAGACCTGTAATATGTGAAAAAGAAAATTCCAAGAAACAATCAAATGCCTTTCAGCATTGAAGCTGATCAGAAGTGAAGAGAGCTTGTATGATTGAACCGTTGCTAAAGAGGCCAAAATAAGGCAAATATTTTTAGTGGATGTCTGTCCTTCAACAAAACCTACCTGGGCTTCATGTACCAAAGCGGGTAGTATTTTGGACAGACAGTTAGCCAGGATCTTAGCAAACAGTTTAGCTTCAAAGTTGAGTAAGGCGATTGGTCTGTACTAGTGTGATGAGGAAGGGTCTTTGTTAGGTTTCAAAAGGACAATCATTTGTGCTGTACGAATAAAGTCTGGAAGCACTTTGTGAGTGATCATATATGAGAAATAAGAAAGTAGGTGTGATATGATCAATCAATATTTTGTAAAATTTGGTCCGAAAGCCATCCGACTACTTTTGTTTAATGCGCTTCACTGAAGGGCCAATATCAGTTCACCATCCGTGAAGGGGCATTAAGCATTTCTTCCTGTGATGGTGAAACCTGCGGAAGTTGAACACTGTCAAGATACAGTGTACCCTCAAGTTCAGTTTGTGTCTGTGCTGCATAAAGGCGTTCAAAGAAGTTTCTAAAGATGTTCAGAATATCTACATCAGAGATGGTTTTTGAACCATCATCCCTCTGCAACTGCAACACCTTTCTGGAACCTTGATGCATTTTTAACAAGCGAGACATCAATTTCCCACTCCCCCCCCCATAAAGAAGGACCTTCCCCCATAAAGATGGAGCTTATATACAATTTAACTGTTCTTTGGTAAATGAGAGTATTAAGAGCTGCTTGTGAAGCCAAAAGTGTTACCCGAGCAGTAGGAGATTTGGTGGCTCCTAAAGAAATCCTATCCCTAATCAATTGTCTCTCTAATTGTAAGATTTCTCCGTCTCATTTTTTTTTTAATGAGCTGCACTGGTTATAATTTCTCCCCTCAACACTGCTTTGACTGTGTCACAAAAAAGAATGGGTTGTGACATGTGGGCAGCATTGTGGTCAGCAAACTCTTTTCATTTATTAATCAAAAAAGAATAAAACCCAGTATCCCAAAATAAGTCTAGGGGAAACTGACAGTGGTAGGTCTCGGCGTTCATGGGAGCGATGACTGTCCATACCATAGCATGGTCAGAAATACATATGGTCTTATCGCTGAGGCCTGTAGATGAGGGAAAAATGATTATGAGACTAAGATATAATCGATCTGTGCATGTGTGGAATGTGCACTAGAGAGATGGCTATAGTCCTGGTCATTTGTATGGAGTAATCTCCAGGAGTCTACCAAGCCTAATGTGTTGCAGACCATGTACTATGTTCCATAGATAAACATCTTTAAAGGACATTTGACTAGTAATCATGGGTCTACATACATCCAAAACACGATGTATACTGGATCACTACATTTATGTGTCTCTGAGATTCCCTGGAGGGCTGTGATACTGCTACCCAGTCTTCAGAAAGTTCAGTACCATAAATGGATATTTGATAGTTCTAAAGGGTTCATTACATAGGAGAGGAGTAGGTCCTCTCAAATAAAGATATACCCATGAGGGTGTATGTTAACCTGGGGGAGGGACAGGGAAGGGGAGAGTTCAGCCATCAATATACCAATGTACCTTTCTTTTTTTCTCTCTTTCTTTCTCTTCAGGAATGGTTGTGGTATATGTGGATGGCGCAGGTTGGTTTTTGGAGGGACCTGGAGGGGGAGGCCCTGCCCATTTATATGTCTCTTTACTGCATGTTAGAGATTTTTGGAATCTCTCAAGTAGAAGATGATTCCTATTAGACTTTCTACTTGAATATTGGGGGGGGGGGGGGGGGGGGGGTTCACCTCTCCCAAAAAACGCCAAAAGATACTATAGTTTTTACAGCATCACTATATAGACATAGCTATGCTTCAAGAAACACATCTATCTGCAGAGGGGCACCAAAAATTCCTTACATGGTGGTATGCTCCTTAGTTGGATCTCCGGCTAGCCACAGAAAAACAGGGGGTTTGATCCCACTTCGAAAATTTTAGACATACAAATTCACTCAGTATCGCAGGACCCAGATGGTAGGTTTATACTAGCTCATGTATCTGTTGATAGGCAGCCTCTGGTTCTGTGTAATGTATACGCCCCTAACACTTATGATAAAGCTTTTGTAGCTAGAATAATTAATGCTCTGCTCCCTTATGTTCACCGGGAAAAGCAGGAGTGGGAAATGAAGGACAGCTAGGCAAACCTCTGGTTCAACTAATTTATTCTTCAAATGTATATAAAGACTCGACACGGCAACCGTGTTTCGGCATACAAGAAGCCTGCCTCAGAAGTCTACAAACAAAAATAGTAAACTTACACATATACAAGGGATAAATAATAAAAACATTTATACATATACAAATAAATAAAAATAAAGTGTCTAAGATGATGTAAACACTGAATAGTTAAAACGTATACAAAAGGAGTAGGCGAGTATATACATTTATGGTAAAATTTAAGACATGCTATACAAACAACACAATGAAAAAAATATGAAAACTAAAAATACATTAAATATGTACAAAGTGTTAATTCTTCTGCCCTCCCTAACCCAATAGAATGTTCCACACACTTATACAGTTAGGGAGAGAAGAAGTGAAGGCCACGCAAGGATAATAAAATAGTATTTTATTCACTTACCAAGAAAGAAATAAGTTTACAACTCTTTTCTCATGAGAGGATTACAACAAAGTTACACACAGGTGCTATCTCTGAGTACTTCTCCAATTTGGTCTTGCTATCACTTTTTATATTCGTCAGTCTTTATACAGCTCAAACAGTTCATCAGCATTAGTTTCAACCACAATGTTGGTAAACATTAGTTTCGACCACTGATCAAGATTATTAGAAAGGTCCAAGGCAACATCATACCAATTAGCATGTTCCACTTGCTACATCAGGTTCCGTTTCGCCAGCAACCATTTATCTATGCTTCCAGGCATGTAAACTGCAAAAAGCCCCTAACCACATTCTTCAGTAAACACCTTCCATGGAAAATTGTTTCATGTCCTCTTTCTGCAAGCCTGTCAGCAAGCCTGTCACAAGAGCTCATGAGCCTCTGGGTCACACTGAGGGTATGATTTTTAGGTTTGGCTGACAGCTTCAGGCCTCTTGACCTGTTTTTGGAAGGACCTAGCTAGGTCCATTATTTACAAAAGATACCTTTATGGTAAATTAAAAACAAGCTGTATGAACAACACAATACAAAAAATGTATGGAACCTTAAAAATACATTAAATGTGTGCAAACGTGCAAAGATACCTTATCTGCATACTTGGTGTGTAAATGTGCAAGGATACCTCATTTGAATGATCAGCATATTAAAAAAATCAAATATTTAGACATTTAAAATGAAAAAAGTTGTAAAGAATATTGGAAAGATGAGAGAAAACTGACCTGTTGTAGATTTCAACAAGTAGGTGATGGTGGTAGTAAGAAATAGAAGCTCTATGTCTTTAAAAAGACTGTGCACTTACGAGATTCTATAAAGAAAAGGGTAAAAAAAACCTAGCAGTAAACATAAAAAGGGGGGCTAGAAAGTGACCTTGCATGGAAGAGAAAATATATTAATAAAGGTGGAAAGATATCACTAGGAAAAAGCAGAAAGGTACGTGGAACGCTGTGACTGGAAAAGAAACGGTGCTGTAAAGGACAGCTGGTGCAGGTAGGCGTTACCAGCAGAGGAGATGATTGCTAGTGTACCAGCGCTAAAACGTGAGGAAAAAAGCTATGAAAGGGTGGAAGGTAAAGTCACAAAGAGAGGAGAAAGGAAAGGCTCACCAGTGTCCAAAGGCAAGAAGATCCGCCTTGTTACAGCAAAAAAGGGGCTGCAGTGAAAAGCCAGTATTTGTAGGCTGAAAGTCTAGGAGAGCGAGACTGACAGTGTGGATGATGTAGGTGGACATCCTTGGTGACATAGAAAACAGTGAGTCCGCGGGGGGAATCCTCAACAATGTGCAGTAAAACAGGAAAAGAGAAACTAACATGTAAAATGAAGATAGAAAAAAAAGAAAAGTGAATGGGGAATACACACAGGGTAGAATTGGCATGAAATAGACCAATATTATACAATGAAATATGATATAATAATGCCATAATTGACATACTGTGGTAAACAACGGCATGAAAGAAATATTATATAATAAAGTGTTTTGTGATAGTGCCCTAACATATTTATTATATCCTGCTATATTATGTTCTATAAATAAATAAATATGAGTGATACGAAAATAAATGGCAATCTGAGCTAAAGACATTGCAAAACAGATAAAAAAAATAGCAATAAAATTAGACTAAAACATAATGTCATGAATAGAACATGCACCTATGTCCACACATCAGAAATACACAGGTTAGAATAAACATGCAACAGACCAATATTGTACAATGAAATATGATGAAATAATGCCATAATCATCATACAGAGGTGAACAATGGTGTGAAAGGAGATAATATTGGAAAATATTTAGTAACAGTGTTACAAACACTGTATTTGCCACATTGGCATATCCTCGAAAACCATCAGTCATGACATTGTGGGTTATTACTACTACTACTTATTTCTATAGCAATTTAGCCGGGAACGCCAGTGTAAATTTTATGAGTCTCAATCAGTTTTGAGCAGATTCAACAGAAGGCCCACCTGGCCGTGGAGACTGCTGCCGAATAATCCAAGCCACCATGTTGAAGTTTAGAGCCCCTCCATATTGCCTGAAAAACCCTCTAGTTTATGTGCATAATTTAAAAGTTTTAATATTACCAGTATCCTTGTAATCGTGTCCTATTTTGGTTTTGTAGTATGATCTTTTGGTTTGTCTTATTGCGTATTTGTATTTTCTTTGAGATTGTTTCCATGCGTTTAGTGTTTGTACGTCTTATTTTCTTCCATGCTCGTTCGTGTTTCCTAGTTTGTGTTTTTAGATTTTTCAGTTCTTCGTTGTACCAGGGTAATGAGTTATGCCTGTGTGAAGTTCTTGTTTTTAATGGTGCTATTTCGTCTAGTATGCTACTGCATCTTTTATCCCAATCTAGAAGAGTGTATCGAGTCAGTTTGAGATGTCCATTCATTATCGTAGATCTTTTGCTAGAATGTTTCTGAGTCTATCTGGCCTCTTGTGGTGTAGGTTGTGTGATCTTGTATTCAGTTTGTGCCTTTTTTTCGCCACTGAAGGGATAGGCTTAGTTTGTAATGGTCTGACCACGGTGTGTCTGTTGTGATAAACACAGGCCTGCCCTACCCTGAAGAGGCCGCTAGAGGGTGCTCTTCTACCAGTAAGAGGAAAATGGTCATCAGGGTAATGACCTGAATGGGCCAGCAGGGGGAGCACCAGCTAAGGTCCCAGAAAGGGTGTGGTGGGCTAGTAGCAGCCCTATATAAACCGTACCTCCTGAAGAGCTAAACAGAGAAGAAGGTGGGGACCTGCAACGCCCAGGTCCTGAGGCAGGCTGTAATTCCTTGGGGTAGGAGAAAGTCCCTAATGCATGAGAAGAAACAGGCTGCAATTCCTTGGGTAGGAGAAGGTCCCTAAAGCATGAGAAGAACAGAAGCCTGAGGACAGCAGGGGAAAGTGAAGAGGTTCTTACCTGACTGTGGACAGGATTTATGAACTTGTGTATTGTGTGAAGTTAAAGTAACAGCCGTGGGGTGGAGGATAGGACGATAAAGTTGTGGTGAGTGAAGAGTGTCCTATCCAGGGGTGGAGGCTGTTAGACACTGAGACCCAGGCTTCCCACAGTAAATGGGCTCAGTGAGTGAATTTATAGTAAATGAATAAGAGCTGGAAAGAAGTGATCCCACAAGACTGAATCCAGGTACTAACAAAGTGAATTTGCATATGATGACTAATCTGCATATTTGTGAAGGTTGAAGAAGCAGAGTTATAGTCCCAGGGAAAGTGCAATGGGTCACGTCTGTGAGCAAGTGGAGTGACCAGGGCACGTTGGACATAGCTGGAAAGGAGTTCCAGGGGAAGGAAGGCAGGAGCCTAGGATATTGAGGTGGGTGCCTGCAAGTTACTAGAAAAAGACCAGCTGGAGTCTTGCTTAAGAGCCAGGGGTCAGTGAACCTGGAGGGGAGCCACTAGAGGGCCTTAGCACACACGAGAGCACTATTTGGGGGTTTACATTGTCCAGTTAGTATCTGATGTTAGTAGGTTTTGGTCTGTGAACAGTTTATGTGTGAGGAGGTCAAGTGTGTGCCCTTTGACTTATGTTGCTTGCATATATGGTAATTTAAGGTCTAAGAGTTGGAGGAATTCTTTGCAGTCCTGTGCATTGGTTGAGTTTGGGTCTTCTAGATGAAGGTTGATGTCACAAAGTATTAGTATATTGGCGTTTGTTACGCAGGTGTTTGATATGAAGTCCATGAAGTGTGGTTGGCAGTCATTCCAATTTCCAGGTGGCCTGTAGAATAGTACACAGCTTAGGTGGTCAAGCAAGGTGGTGTGGTGGATTCTGATAGAGGCGATTGGGGTGTTAAGGACTCAGAGGTAGTTAGGGTGGTGAAGCTGGCTCGATGGATTAGTGCTAGCCCTCCTCCTCTCTTTTCTTTCCTGGTCCAGTGAGTGATTTTGTAGCCTAGGGGACATAGTTCCAGGATTATGGGGTCATTTTGATCGTGGATCCAAGTTTCATTGATGAATATCAGATCGAGGTTTTCCGACGTGATCCAGTCTGTTAATATTTCTACTTTGTTTACTACAGATCTGGCATTAATGTAACCCACTTGTATTTTTTGGTAAGGGTCAATTGTGTTCGGTGTTATGGTGATTTTTTTTAGTTGTCGATTCTTTGGTGGTCTGGGTTTGTTCTGGCCTTTCTTGTCCTTGTGTTGTTGTTGTCCGCATGTTGAAGTTCTTTCTTTGTTTTGGGTGTTAGTTTGGTAGGGTGTGGTGTATTTGGACACTTCGTTATGAGTGTGAATTGTGGGTATGATGTTAACTTCTGCGAGTGGGGTGAATAGTGTGTAATGGATCAGGGATATGGAGTAGATAGGAGTAGTGTGATGCTATTCATTGTTGTGTTTTCTTTGGTTGCTGATAGAGGTATGTTTTGTGGGTGTGTGGGCAAGGTTAGTTCTTTGTGGTGGGATCTTAGGTTCGGTATTGTGTTTTGTGGCTGGTCTCAAGTCTTATGGGGTCATGAGTCGTGGTTGATCGTAGTTGACGATTCTTTTGCTTACTATGTCTGGTTCACCGCCTCGGGGTTGGACGGACGCACGCCGTGTGTCTCGCTGGTCTGCGGCCTTCAAGGAACTTCACTGCCAGGGCGTGTGGTTGAGCGGAGGATGGATTAGAGGGATCGCTGTCTTTGCTCTGGACTTGGGCCGTTGCTTGCCCTTGTATGCCGCTCCAGTTCCGTTTGATTGGACAGTGAGGTTGGGTTTGGTGGGAGCAGTGGATACCTGTGTCTTGATCGCCAACCGCTGATCGCCGCTGTGGGTCTGGGTGAGCGGCCAACCTGGAAGGGGGATGCCTTTGCTCTGTTCGTTCTCCACATGGCTCAGGCGATGCCTTTGCTCCGTCCCCGCCCGCTGTCCTCCTATGCGCTCTTCCCGTGACTCGGGTGAGCGGCTTCGGGATGGGGTGGCGGGTCGGGCCGGAAGGGGGATGCCTTAGCTCTGTCGCCGCCTGCTGTCCTCTGATCGTTCTCGTCGCGACTCAGATTAGCAGTGCAATGATGGGGCGGCGGGTCAGACCGGAGTGGAGAGGTGGCCGGGTCGTGAGGCGGGGTTTGTTGGAAGCGCTGGCTGCCTATGTGCTGGTCGCTGACCGCCCCTGCTGCGGATGGGGGATGCCTTTGCTCTGTCGCCGCCCAATGTCTCTAATCCCTCTCCAAGTGACTCAGGTGATCGCCGCTGCTGAGTATGGCTTTGCTCCGTCCCCACTCGCTGTCCTCATCACTCGTCCCGTGACTTAGGTGGGTGGCTTAGGGATGGGGTGGCAGGTTGGGCGGCTGCCTCGGGTGGTTTTTCAGAAGGCTGGTGGATCCTTCCTTGGTCGGCGGGGTAAGTCCGGAGGGTGGGAGCCCGGCAGGGTGTACGGCTGCGGCTTAGCAGGGTGGGAGCTCGGCAGGGCAGTACCTTAGGCGGTGTCGTGGCTCCATGCTGGATGAGGGCCGTGGTCGGTGATCAGCGGGGCCGCCAGCTCCACGGTAAGATGTGCGCAAGGGGCCCTAACCCATCAGTGCACTTCTCTCCACCCTCGAGGTAAGTTTGGCGTGTGTGGGGGGGCCTATCGACCTTCTTTTGTGGCTGAATTCCTGCCCAGGTCAACGGAGCTGGCTGCTCTCGCGACCTTTAGGTGGTGTCGGAGTTCATCTATATGAACTCCGACACCACCTTCGGCAGGAAAGTGAATGATACATACCTGTAGCAGGTGTTCTCCGAGGACAAGCAGGCTGATTGTTCTCACGACTGGGTGACGTCCACGGCAGCCCCCACCAACCGGAACAAAACTTCGCGGGCGGTCTCGCACGCAGGGCACGCCCACCGCGCATGCGTGGCCGTCTTCCCGCCCGTGCGTGACCGTTCCCGCTCAGTTGAATGACAAGCAAAAAAGATGAAACGCAACTCCAAAGGGGAGGAGGGAGGGTAGGTGAGAACAATCAGCCTGCTGTCCTCGGAGAACACCTGCTACAGGTATGTATCATTCACTTTCTCCGAGGACAAGCAGGCTGCTTGTTCTCACGACTGGGGTATCCCTAGCTCTCAGGCTCACTCAAAACAGGAACCCAGGTCAATTTAACCTCGCAACGGCGAGGGAACAACAGAAAATTGACCTACGAAGAACAACTAACAGAGTGCAGCATGACCAGAATAAATTCGGGTCCTGGAGGGTGGAGTTGGATTTTCACCCCAAACAGGTTCTGCAGCACCGACTGCCCGAACCGACTGTCGCGTCGGGTATCCTGCTGGAGGCAGTAATGTGATGTGAATGTGTGGACAGATGACCACGTTGCAGCCTTGCAAATCTCTTCAATAGTGGCTGACTTCAAGTGAGCCACCGACGCTGCCATGGCTCTGACACTGTGAGCCGTGACATGACCCTCAAGAGCCAGCCCAGCCTGGGCATAAGTGAAGGAAATGCAATCTGCTAGCCAATTGGAGATGGTGCGTTTCCCGACAGCGACCCCTATCCTGTTAGGGTCGAAAGAAACAAACAATTGGGCGGACTGTCTGTGGGGCTGTGTCCGCTCCAAGTAGAAGGCCAATGCTCTCTTGCAGTCCAATGTGTGCAACTGACGTTCAGCAGGGCGGGTATGTGGTCTGGGAAAGAATGTTGGCAAGACAATTGACTGGTTAAGATGGAACTCCGACACCATCTTCGGCAGGAACTTTGGGTGAGTGCGGAGCACTACTCTGTTGTGATGAAATTTGGTATACGGAGCATGAGCTACCAGGGCTTGAAGCTCACTGACCCTACAAGCTGAAGTAACTGCCACCAAGAAAATGACCTTCCAGGTCAAGTACTTCAGATGGCAGGTATTCAGTGGCTCAAAAGGAGGTTTCATCAGTTGGGTGAGGACGACGTTGAGATCCCATGACACTGTAGGAGGCTTGACAGGGGGCTTTGACAAAAGCAGGCCTCTCATGAATCGAACGACTAAAGGCTCTCCAGAGATGGCTTTACCTTCCACATAATAATGGTAAGCACTAATCGCACTAAGGTGATTCCTTACTGAGTTGGTCTTGAGGCCAGACTCTGATAAGTGCAGAAGGTATTCAAGCAGGTTCTGTGCAGGGCAAGAACGAGGTTCTAGGGCCTTGCTCTCACACCAAACGACAAACCTCCTCCACTTGAAAAAGTAACTCTTTTTAGTGGAATCCTTCCTAGAGGCAAGCAAGACACGGGAGACACCCTCAGACAGACCCAACGCAGCGAAGTCTATGCCCTCAACATCCAGGCCGTGAGAGCCAGAGACTGAAGGTTGGGGTGCAGCAACGCCCCGTCGTTCTGCGAAATGAGAGTCGGAAAACACTCCAATCTCCACGGTTCTTCGGAGGACAACTCCAGAAGAAGAGGGAACCAGATCTGACGGGGCCAAAAGGGCGCTATCAGAATCATGGTGCCGCAGTCTTGCTTGAGCTTCAGTAAGGTCTTCCCCACCAAAGGTATGGGAGAATAAGCATACAGGAGGCCGGTCCCCCAATGAAGGAGAAAGGCATCCGACGCTAGCCTGCCATGTGTCTGAAGTCTGGAACAGAACAGAGGCAGCTTGTGGTTGGTCTGAGAGGCGAAAAGGTCCACCGAGGGGGTGCCCCACTCTCGGAAGATCTTGCGTACCACTCTGGAATGGAGCGACCACTCGTGCGGTTGCATGACTCTGCTCAGTCTGTCGGCCAGACTGCTGTTTACGCCTGCCAGGTATGTGGCTTGGAGGAGCATGCCGAACTGGCAAGCCCAACGCCACATCCCGACGGCTTCCTGACACAGGGGGCGAGATCTGGTGCCCCCCGCTTGTTGATGTAATACATTGCAACCTGATTGTCTGTCCGAATTTGGATAATTTGACAGGACAGCCGATCTCTGAAAGCCTTCAGTGCGTTCCAGATCGCTCGGAGCTCCAGGAGGTTGATCTGAAGATCCTTTTCCTGGAGGGACCACCGTCCCTGGGTGTGAAGCCCATCAACATGAGCTCCCCACCCCAGGCGAGATGCATCCGTCGTCAGCAGTTTCGTGGGCTGTGGAATTTGGAATGGACGTCCCAGGGTCAAATTGGTCCGAATGGTGAAGTGCGGCAACTGGTGGAGAGGCGGATGACATCTTCTAGATTCCCGGTGGCTTGAAACCACTGGGAAGCTAGGGTCCATTGAGCAGATCTCATGTGAAGACAAGCCATGGGAGTCACGTGAACTGTGGAGGCCATATGACCCAGAAGTCTCAACATCTGCCGAGCTGTGATCTGCTGAGACGCTCTGGTCTGTGAAGCCAGGGACAGGAGGTTGTTGGCCCTCGCTTCGGGAAGGAAGGCCTGAGCCGTCTGGGTATTCAGCAGAGCTCCTATGAATTCCAGAGACTGGGCTGGCTGGAGATGGGACTTTGGGTAATTTATCACAAACCCCAGCAGCTCCAGGAGTTGAATAGTGCACTGCATGGACCGGAGAGCTCCTGCCTCCGAGGTGTTCTTGACCAGCCAATCGTCGAGATATGGGAACACGTGCACTCCCACCTTGCGTAGATACGCCGCTACCCACCACAGGCCACTTTGTAAACACCCGTGGGGCAGAGGCGAGCCCAAAGGGCAGCACACAATACTGAATCATTGGCAGAAGGGTGCCCAAGGAAAGCAACCTGAACTTTTCTTTGACCAGGAATTTGTTCAGGCCTCTCAGGTATAGGATGGGACGCATCCCCCCTGTTTTCTTTTCCACAAGGAAGTACCTGGAATAGAATCCCTGCCCTTCCTGCCCGGGTGGTACGGGCTCGACCGCATTGGCGCTGAGAAGGGCGGAGAGTTCCTCTGCAAGTACCTGCTTGTGATGGGAGCTGAAGGATTGAGCTCCCGGAGGACAATTTGGTGGCAGGGAGGCCAAATTCAGGGCGTATCCGCACCGCACTATTTCGAGAACCCACTGGTCGGAGGTTATGAGAGGCCACCTTTGGTGAAAAAATTTCAACCTCCCTCCAACCGGCAGATCGTCCAGTACGGACACTTTGAGGGCGGCTATGTTCCCATGGATCCAGTCAAAAGCCCATCCCCGGCTTTTGCTGTGGAGGCGCAGGGGGCTGCTTAGGCGCACGCTGTTGACGAGAACGAGCGCGCTGGGACTGTCCCTGTGCCTGACGAGGCCTTCGGGCCGGCTGGGTGTACCTACGCTTGGGAAAAGCATAGGGCGCAGCCTGCCGGGCCCGGGAAAAACGTCCACCTGTTGAGGTGGATGCTGAAGGCGCCCGGTGGGAGAGCTTGTCGAGGGCGGTTTTCCGCTGATGCAGTTGGTCCACCAGCTGCTCGACCTTCTCACCAAAAATATTATCCCCCCGGCAAGGGACGTCGGCCAGTCTCTGCTGGGTGCGGTTGTCCAGGTCAGAGGCACGCAGCCATGAGAGCCTGCGCATCACTATACCTTGGGCCGCAGCACGAGATGCCACGTCACAGGTGTCATATATACCCCTGGACAGGAACTTTCTGCACGCCTTCAGCTGCCTGACCACCTCCTGAAAAGGCCTGGACTGCTCCGGCGGGAGCTTGTCAACCAGGTCCACCAGTTGCTTCACATTATTCCGCATGTGGATGCTCGTGTAGAGCTGGAAAGACTGGATGCGGGTCATGAGCATGGAAGATTGGTAGGCCTTCCTCCCAAACGAGTCCAGAGTGCGAGACTCCCGCCCCGGGGGCGCCGAGGCAGTATCCCTCGAACTCCGTGCCCTCTTGAGAGCAGAGTCCACGACCGCCGAGTCATGAGGCAATTGAGGCCGCATTAACTCTGGGTCAGAGTGGATCCTGTATTGGGACTCCGCTTTCTTGGGGATGATGGGATTAGATAATGGTCTCAACCAGTTCCGAAGCAGTGTCTCTTTGAGGACATTGTGCAACGGTACCGTGGAGGACTCTCTAGGTGGTGATGGATAATCGAGGACCTCGAGCATCTCAGCCGTCGGCTCATCCACAGAGACCACGGGGAAGGGAATGCATATAGACATGTCCCTGACGAAGGAGGCAAAGGAGAGGCTCTCAGGAGGCGAGAGCTTTCTCTCTGGTGAAGGCGTGGGGTCGGAGGGAAGGCCCGTAGACTCCTCTGAGGAGAAATATCTGTGGTCCTCCTCCTCCCCCCACGAGGCCTCTTCCTCGGTGTCGGACATAAGCTCGTGCAGCTGAGTCCTCAACCGGGCCCGGCTCGACGTCGAGGCACTGAGGCCTCGGTGGTGTCGTCGAGTGGTGGACTCCCGCGCCGGCGGGGATGAAGCTCCCTCCATCGACGTCGACGGGGACTCCACCTGCATGGCGGTCGAGACCGGCGCCGCAAGCGGCGTCGACGGCCTCGGCACCAGGCTAGAGCTCGCCGGCGCCACAGTCAACGGCGCCGAGGGCGCAAGCACCCCCGGCGCCGGCACAGTCTGGCGCATCAGCCCTTCCAGGATCCCCGGAAGGATGGCTCGGAGGCACTCGTCCAGGCCCGCTGTCGGGAAAGACAGGGGGGCCGGTAGAGGCGTCGGTGCCAGAAGCTGCTCGGGTCCAGGAGACTGCACCGAAGTGCTGGGACCCTGACGCGGCGGTACCTCTACTACAGAGGGGGACCTCTCCTCTTGACGCTGACGCTTTCTCGGCGTCGACTCCTCTCCGGCGCCGGGAGCCGGATGCATCGATGGCGACCGTTGACGGTGCTTCTTCGTTTTCTTGCGGTGCCCGTCATTGGCGCTAGGTGGGATGGAGGAGGAGGAGGTCGATCCCCCTCGGCCTCAAGGGACCGGGTCCGACAGGGTTCGGTCCCGAGGGCCCTGGGTAGAGGGAGTGACCGGGGCCGATTGCCCACGCGGCCTCTCACCCCTGCCGTCACCGGAGGACCGGCGGGCCGACGGGCCCTGTGCTCCTGGGGTCGATGCCATCGGTGCCGATTTCGTGGACATCGATACCGGTATCGAAGAACCGGCTGTCGATACCGATGCCGTCGAAGTCGAGGGGCCGGCGCAAGTTCCAAAAAGACGGTCCCGAAGAACTTGCCTCGCTACTTGAGTCCGTTTCCGGAGACCAAGACACAAAGTACACGACTTGGTATCGTGCTCCGGCCCGAGGCACTGGAGGCACCAAGCGTGAGTGTTGGTCTGCGAGATAGGCCGGCCGCACTGACCACACTTCTTAAATCCACTCGGGACCTTCGAGGACATCGACGGAATCGCGTCGGCAAAATCAAAGCCGTCGATAGTGGCGGTAAAATCACACCTCGAAAAGAAATCGACCGCGTGGCCACAAGGCCGCAACGCGACACCCCCGCTAAAAGACGAGGGAAAAACAAGTACAGCGCGTTTTGTTTTGTTTTTTTAAAAGAAAAAACTAAAGATAAAAAGGCGGCAACGAAAACAAACGAAGATTCGCGAACAACGCGATCCGGTTTCCGGGGCTGACAGAGAAAGAGACGAACACGTCTCTCTCCAGGCGCGGAAAAGAAAAGACTAAGCGGGAACTGTCACGCACGGGCGGGAAGACGGCCGCGCATGCGCGGTGGGCGTGCCCTGCGTGCGGGACCGCCCGCGAAGTTTTGTTCCGGTTCGTGGGGGGCTGCCGTGGACGTCACCCAGTCGTGAGAACAAGCAGCCTGCTTGTCCTCGGAGAACATTAGGGTGCGTGCGGAGGACTACATCTGTGTGATTGAAAACTTAGTATAAGGTGCATCCACTACTAGGGCCTGAAGGCTCACTGACCCTATGAGCTGAAGTAACAGCCACCAAGAAAATGACCTTCCAGGTCAAGTACCTTCAGATGGCAGGGAATTCAGTAGCTCAAAGGAGCTCCATCAGCTGGGTAGAAACGACGTTGAGATCCCATGACAGTGGTGGAGGTTGATAGGGGGCTTGATAAAAGCAAACATCTCATGAAGAGAACAACTAAAGGTTGTCCAGAGATAGGCTTACCTTCTACACGCTGGTGATAAGCACTGATTGCACTAAGGTGAACCCTTATGGAGTTGGTCTTGAGACTGGACTCTGACAAGTGTAGAAGGAATTCAAGCAGGATCTGTGTAGGACAAGAACGGGGATCTATGGCCTTGCTGACACACCAGATGGCAAACCTCCTCCATATAAAAGAGTAACATCTCTTACTGGAATCTTTCCTAGAAGCCAGCAAGACATGGGAGACACCCTCTGAAAGACCCAAGGAAGCAAATTCTAGGCTCTCAACATCCAGGCCATGAGAGCCGAGACTGTAGGTTGGGATGTAGAAGTGACCCCTCAGTTCTGAGTGATGAGGGTCGGAAAACACTCCAATCTCCACAGTTCTTCATCGGACACTCCAGAAGAAGAGGGAACCAGATCTGACGCGGCCAGTATGGTTCAATCAGTATCATGTTCCGCGGTCTTGCTTGAGTATCAACAAAGTCTTCCCCACATAGAGTATGGGAGGATACGCATACAGAAGGCCTGTCCCCCAATGTAGGAGAAAGGCATTGATGCTAGTCTGGCATGGGCCTGAAGCCTGGAACAGAACTGTCAGTTGAGTGTTGAAAAGATCCACCGAGGGGGTGCCCCATGATTGGAAGATCTTGCGGGCCACGACCATATTCAGCGACCACTTGTGAGGTGCATTACTTTGCTCAGCCTGTTGACCAGACTGTTGTTACCGCCTGACAGATACGTTGCTTGGAGAACATGCTGTGATGGTGCGACCAAAGCCACATCTGGACAACTCCTGACACAGGGGGCGAGATCCAGTTGCCCCCCTGCTTGTTGATGTGGTATATCACAACCTGATTGTCTGTTTGAATTAAGATAATTTGTTGGACAGCCCGATCCCTGAAAGCCTTAGAGTGTTCCAAATCACTTGAAGCTCCAGGAGGTGATTCTGAAGATCTGTTTCCTGGGGGGTGTGGGGGGGGGGGGGGGGAGAACCAGGCTCCCCCCCCCCACAACCCAGGAGAGATGCTATCCTTTGTCGCACTTTTTGTGGCCTAAAGGAACTTGAAATGCACGTCCCATGGTCAAATTGGATCGAACTGTCCATCACTTGGAGAGAATGAACAAAGTCAGTGGACAGACGGACGACATTTTCTAGGTTCCTGTGGCTTGACACCACTGAGAAACTAGGTTCATTGAGAGATCTATGTGCAGTCGTGCCATGGGCATAACGTGAACTGCAGTAGCCATGTGCCCCAAGAGTCTTAACAATCTGCCGAGCTGTGACTGCTGATAAGCTTGAACCATGGACACCAGGGACAGAAGATTGTCTGCTCGAGTCTCAGGGAGATAGGCTCAAACGTTCTCGTGTCGAGCACTGCTCCAATGAATATCATTTATGCACACTGGATTGAGATGGGGCTTGGGGTAATTTATTATGAACCCTAGTAGTTCCAGCACCTGAATAGTTATCCGCATGGACTCCCGAGCTCCATCCTCTGAGGTGCTCTTTACCAGCCAATCGTCGAGATAAGGGAACACATGAACTCCCAGTCTGCACAGCGACGCCGCAACCACTGCTAGGCATTTTGTGAATACTCTGGATGCAGATGCCAGGCCAAAGGGCAGTATGCGGTACTGAAAATGCTGCGTTCCCAGCCCAAATCGAAGATGCTTCCTGTGAGCTGGAAGTATCGGGATATGAGTGTAAGCATCCTTTAAGTCCAGAGAGCATAGCCAATCATTTTCCTGAATCATGGGAACGGTGCTCAGGGAAACCACCCTGAACTTTTACAGTCTAGGAATTTGTTCAGGGCCGTTAGGTGTACGATGGGACGCAACCCCCCCCCCCCCCCATTTTCTTCTGCACAAGGAAGTACCTAGAATAGAATCCCAGCCTTTCTTCCCCTGGTGGAACAGGTTCAACTGCATGGGCCTTCAGAAGAGCACAAAGTTCTTCTGCAAGTACCTCCCTGTGCTGGGAGCTGAACAAATGAGCTCCTGGTGGAAAATTTGGAGGTTTGGACAACAAATTGAGGGTGTATTCTAAGCGGACTATTTGAAGAACCCACCAGTCGGAGGTTATGAGGCCACCTTTGGTGAAAAAATGTTAACCTCCCCCCAACTGGCCAGTCATCCAGCACAGACATTTTTATAGCAGCTATACTTTGCTGGAGCCAGCCAAAAGCTCATCCCTTGCTTTTGCTGGGGAGCAGCAGGGGCCTTGGGCGCACACTGTTGATGATAATGAGCGCACTGGGGCTGAGCCTGTGCAGGCTGGCAAGCTGCAGGAGTGTACCTACACCTAGAATAGGTATAGGAAGCACTCTGGGACCAAACCAAAATACCTCCTAGATGACGAGGAGCTCGCAGAAGGTGCCTGGTGGGAGAAAGTAGACATGGCATCTGTGTGCTTTTTGATCTGGTCAACCAGTTCTTTGACCTTCTCTCCGAAAAGGTTATCCCCTGGCAAGGGGCATCCGCCATTCTATGCTGGATCAAATGATCCAGGTCAGAAACACAAAGCCATGAGAGTCTGCGCATTGCTATATTCTGTGCAGAGATTCTGGATGCCTTGTCGAAAGTGTCTAAGTGCCCCTGGCCAAGAACTTGCGACACACCTTCTGCCATTTGACCAGCTGGTGAAAAGGCTCGGTGTGCCCCCGGAAGAAGCGCATCAACCAGTTAGATAGCTGCCTCACTGAGTTCTGCAAGTTCTTCGGGACCGTCTTTTTGGAACTTGCGCCGGCCCCTCGACTTCGACGGCATCGGTATCGACAGCCGGTTCTTCGGTACCGGTATCGATGTCCACGAAATCGGCACCGATGGCATCGACCCCAGGAGCACAGGTCCCGTCGGCCCGCCGGTCCTCCGGTGACGGCAGGGGTGAGAGGCCGCGTGGGCAATCGGCCCCGGTCACTCCCTCTACCCAGGGCCCTCAGGACCGAACCCTGTCGGACCCGGTCCCTCGAGGCCGAGGGGGATCGACCTCCTCCTCCTCCATCCCACCTAGCGCCGATGACGGGCACCGCAAGAAAACGAAGAAGCACCGTCATCGGTCGCCATCGATGCATCCGGCTCCCGGTGCCGGAGAGGTCGACGCCGAGAAAGCGTCAGCGTCAAGAGGAGAGGTCCCCCTCTGTAGTAGAGGTACCGCCGCGTCAGGGTCCCAGCACTTCGGTGCAGTCTCCTGGACCCGAGCAGCTTCCGGCACCGACGCCTCTACCGGCCCCCCTGTCTTTCCCGACAGCGGGCCTGGACGAGTGCCTCCGAGCCATCCTTCCGGGGATCCTGGAAGGGCTGATGCGCCAGACTGTGCCGGCGCCGGGGGTGCTTGCGCATTGCTATATTCTGTGCAGAGATTCTGGATGCCTTGTCGAAAGTGTCTAAGTGCCCCTGGCCAAGAACTTGCGACACACCTTCTGCCATTTGACCAGCTGGTGAAAAGGCTCGGTGTGCCCCCGGAAGAAGCGCATCAACCAGTCAGATAGCTGCCTCACTGAGTTCCACAAGTAGACACTTGTGAAGAGCTGGTATGATTGAATAAGGGCGATCAGCATAGCGGCCTGGTACATTTTCCTCCCAAGGGAGTCCAAGGTCCTAGCTTCTCTGTCTGGGGGAGCTAAGGCATAGTCCCTAGTACTCTTGGCTCTCTTGAGAGCGGCATCCACCACCATGGAATTGTGGGGTAACTGAGACCTCACCAGCCCAGGTTCCTTGTGGATCCGATATTGAGAATCAACATTCTTAGGGATCATAAGGACAGACAGAGGGGACGCCCAGTTCTGCACGAGGACTTCCTTGACTGCCTCATGTAGAGGAGCTGGCACAGCCTCCCTAAGTGGAGAGGTGTAGTTCAGGACCTCGAGCATCTTGGCCCTGGGCTCATCCTTCACTCCTACGGGCATGGAATGTCATCCGCAATTTCTCATACAAAAGATCTAAAGGAGAGGCTCTCGGGTGGAGACAGTCTCCTTTGAGGTGGAGTGGAAGGTTCAGAGGGAAACCCATAGGACTCAACGGAGGAGAAGTACCTAGGATCCTCTTCTGAGACCTAACCCGCCTCAACGTCGAAGACCTAACCCTTGTCGACTGAAGTGAAGCTTCCTCCACCGATGTTGAAGGAGAACCGGCATTGGTGGCAGTCGACACCTGCGCCACAAGCAGTGCCTGTGTCAGAGGCCTCACCGCAGGTTGAGGGCCAGCGAAAGCTGCAGCAAGAGGCATGGTAGGCGCAAGCACCTCCGATGCCGATGCACTTTGATGCAAGCCTTCCAGAAGCTCTGAAGTAAGGCCCGAATCTGCTCGAGTGCCACCATTGGCAAAGGCTGTGGGGCCGGTTGGAGATCAGGTTGCAGAAGTACTTGGGGCGCAGAAGCAAGATCTCGGCTGCTAGGAGACAGACGCGTAGCACCTCCTGAATGTAGGGGGAGCGGTCCTCCCAGCATCGACGCTTCTCAGGTGCTGAATCCTTTGGCGCCCCGGAGCTCCTGACATCGTGTGTTGAAGGAGAACGGTGTTGACGCTTCTTAGCCTTCGCCTGATGCATCTCACTGAGACTCCTCGGTGCCGACGAGGACAATGTCAAATCCTCCCATCACCTCAGGATCGGGTCCGACGAAGGTTCTGTCCCGGGGGTCCTGCATAGCAGGAGGCCTCAAGGTAGGTGGAAACCGACTCGATGCCTCACTGCTCCCAGTGTGTTGGGGTCTCTGAGCACACATCCCTACTTCCACTCCCGATGTTGAAGGACTGGACCGGGCTCCAAAAGTTTCTCTCTTTGAGCCTCGTGGGCAATTTGTGTCCTCTTCTTCATACAAAGACAAAGGGCACAACTCGCTGGGCTATGGTCGGGACCAAGGCACTGGATACACTAAGGATGGGTATCTGTACCTGAGATGGTCCGGTTGCACCAAGTACAGCAATTGAAGCCACTGGGATTCTTCGATGACAAGGAAGGGAAGACAGCTCCAGCTAAATGAAAAAACACGATTGTGCCAAAAGGAAAGAGGCACAAAAGGAGAAAAGATCCGGCCTAAGTACGGCCACGACAAAAAAGAAAGGAAGCTTAATGTGGGTCAGAAAACTAAGAAAATAAGGGAACTATTTTTTTTTTGAACAAGAAATAAAAAGAAAGGCAAAAGAAAGCCAAAAACGCTGAAAAAAGGCACTGAAAGGCTTATTCCCGGGCGAAAAAGGAGCCACAGAAAAAACTGCCGCTCCTCACATGGAAAAAAGATAACTGAGGAGAGCGGTCGCGCAACGGGTGGGAAGGCACTCTGCGCATGTGCTGTGGGCCTAGAACGTGCGACAGAAGGCTCTGGCAACTTTTTTGATATTTATCATGCCCATTCCCGGGACGACCCACTCGTGAGTATAATTAAGCCTGCTTGTCCTCCAATAAATTAGTTAATTCACAGTAAAATAGTCCCTTTAAGACTAATCTGAGCTGGCAAGAGAACTAAGCCAGTACATAATTACATACCCCCACCTCCTGCATACAGGTACAAATTTAATTTAATTTTTAAACGTATTACTTCTCTTAACCAGCAACCCAGTCCAAAGTGGATTAAACACAAGTACAAAGAAAGCAAGGCTCATAAGTGTGCTCTGCATTAGTAAATAAAGTCATTAGTGTACAAAGACATTACAAGAAATCATTTTTAACTTTAAATGACATACCTGTATGCTCATACTTGTGTCTCAGTAATGAGCTACTCTTCTGGAATATCTTATCACATAAATCACAAGCATACATTCCATTTTCGGTTTTTCTCATTTTCTTCTTGGGTGGAGTAGAATCAGAATCATTTTGGTCTTCCACATTTGAAACTCCTTCTGAGCTTGTATCTTGTCTTTCATCCTAAATATTAAACATATGCTATAAACATACTGATCCTAGTATCTAAAACATTTATCAGTAATAAAACATGAATGTAATGCATCATTTAAGCTTTACAAAAAACAGCTCACTAATACTTCCATGTAAGCGTGGTTTCTTGCAGTCTAGAGTATAAATATAACTAGATTTGTTGTTTTTTTTTTTTTTTTATAAAATTGCTGTTCTGGATAGGGCCAAACTGGAGATGTAGTTTTTATAAACCTACTGCAATACAAAACCTGTTCAGGCAGGTTACTTACAAAATGCATATACTTTCAAACAAATTTGCTTAATGTTTACAGTTTAGTATAAACATGGAACAGCAATATCACTATTCCTAAAGCAATCAATCAAATTTTATACTGAAAAATGTAAACACCATACCTGATTTCCATTGGGTTGGACCTGTGTTTTTGGAGGTTCTGAAATAATAGCACTAGCAGTAGTTGAATATGTATAAGTCACCTGGGGGATCAGAATAGCCTGCTTATTGGCAGCCAGAGCTCTTAAGCATGGAACATTATTCTGGTCAGTAATGGCAACAATTGTAGGTAACTGGGCAGTAACTGCAGGTATAGCAATATTTATGGCATTGGCACTTGGTGTGTTTACAATTATAGTTGGTTCGGAGTCTTTAACACTGTCTGTCTGAGGTTGTTCTTTTTTTGCACAGGTTAAGTTCAAAGGTTCTTCCTGAACACAATAAACACTATTCTGGTAAACACTAGTTATGGTAGATCGCTCCAGTAAATCTCCATGCTGCTTTGGTAGTGATAGATCAAGAGGTTCTACTTGTGACTCTTCTTGTACACCATCAGCTGAAACCGCAAAACCCTGTGCATTTTTTATTGATGAGAGGTTTAGGGGGGAAGGCGAAGGGGTACTCCTTCTCGAGCCATTTACCAGTGGTGAAGTCTGGGATTTAATTCTCATCGGAGGGCTCTGTGAATTACTTATGATGTTCTGCAGTTCATTTGAGTTTGTAGATCTAGCACAGTCATTTGATTTACCTGTTTCTGGAGAAGATGGTCCAGAAGACTGGACAGAAATTTCTCCAGCCTGCATTTTTTGAAACCACTTTTTTACCACATCTAATGGTAGATTAACAGAATCAGCAATTTTGGAAAGTTCTTCAGAACTTGGCTGTGCATTTAAAGCATAATACGCTTTTAGAAGAGATAAGAGGTTCTTTAAGGGTGGCTGATTGGGAGTTGAACTATTGTCCCCAGTGTCTGAAATAGGCAATTCAGACTTTGCTGCTTCTGTTCCACTGAGTTGAGCAAGCTGAATGGGTTGTTTTAAATTGTAGTGCTTAATTTCTTGAAGTGCATTAGGATCACCTGGGCAGTCTTCACAGAGAAGGCAAGTGCTATTTTCTCCTTCAGAGTTTGTATCTTTTTCAGATTTGATTGTGAGATCTTCTGGTAGTTTTTCAGTTTTACAAATTTCTGGTGGGACAGAACTTTCTTTTTTCAGATTCTGTGGCACAACCTGAAGTTGACTAGATGGCTCCAGACTGTAATTAATGATAATTTTTGTTGTTCCATCTTGATCAACCAAAGGAAGACTGATGGCTGAAATGAGAGAATGGCCACTTTGCTGCAAGGACGCAGCACTGATTGTTCCTGGTTCTTTGGATGAAAGATTGGCATGATTATTCTCCAACACTTGTCTTATTACATTACCATCTACTGCCACTTTAAGAACATTCTGAATGTCACTTAAGTTGATGCTTATGGGAGATACAAGACCCATAGTTGGTAGAACAACTGCTTGTACCACACCCTGAGGAGAACTGGTGGCCTGTAATGGGCTACCACCACTGAAAACCCCATTTTGCAAAGGGGCTGAACAGTTGATTCCTGAAGCAACTACTATGGGTTTAAATTCATAATCCACAGGTTCAGTTTTAATTTGGCTAACTGGAAGCTGTTCTTGTAAAGGTTTGTTTTCCATCTTCTGACGTATCTGTGGCCTTCCTGGGCTATCTGGAGAAGTTGAAAGCGATGGTGAAGAACACTGAGATGACTTCAGCCCAGAACGTACTCGGCCATTTACAGGCATCAACCCAATGCATTTTTTACTGCTAATGTGCGAGCTATAAGAACCAGAATGGGAAAAACGTTTCTTGCAGTTTGGGCATTCATATGGCTTCTCTCCTTTATATAAAAAGAGAAGAGAAAAGAAAAATGTATTTCCATAATCCATTAAACTATCTATATTGCATCTTAATAATACTGTTATAAACAATAAACATACTAGCAGATTTTTTTTTAATAAGACCTGATTTCCAGGAAACATTTGTAGTTGCAGGTCTACTTTGGCTAGTATTTCCACTAATAACTTGTTGCAGCAAGGAATTAAGTCACTAAGGGCCCTGTTTACTAAGCCACACGACAATAAGAGACACCCATTATATTTCTATGGGTGTCTCTAGCGTTAGCAAGTGCTAAAACTTTTGAGCACCTACAGTGAAGCTTAGTAAACAGGGTTCTAAGAATAATTAGTGGTTCTGTTTACAAAGTCATCAAAATGCATTTAGATATTCAATTCTATACTGTGGCTGTAAGTTTTAAATATTGAAACTACTTAAAAATGAGGTCTTTGGTCACCAAATAACTGTTACATAATGAATATGGCATTAAATATATATATACTTTGGAGTCAGTTTTCAAATGGTACCTAGATGTCTGGCAAAGTGCCAAATGTTTAAGTGTCCCTTGACTCAGTTTCATCAGATCCTCATGTATAAAATTATGCTTATGTTTATTAAAATTTTATGAACTGCTTTTTTAAAACGTAGATCAAAGCGATGTACAATAAAGTTAAAATCATCAATAAGAAAAGGACGCCAATATCAGATAGAAAAGAACACTAATATTTGCGCACAGCACTGATATGTGGAAAAACAGGCATGAAAGGGGTGCTTTGGGGCGGGACCCTCTATACTCCCACTCTAGATGCAGATATTGAGTACCTATATGTTTAGCATCAATGCTTGGGCCCGATGTGCCAAAACAAAGTATAACCTGGTGCATACAGTGCATGCTAGACTAGACCTTCCCAACTGTGGGTCAGGACCCCAAATATGGTCAGAAAACCCAAGTTTGGGGTCATGAACTGGAGGAGGGGAGGTCACAGCCATAAAAAAAAAGCGCTAGGCATTTAGGTGCCTAATATCTGCACCTCTAGATATATTGTAGGGATATATATGTACGTGCAGATTAGGCATGCATTTTCACACCATCCCTCTAATTCTAGAAAGTTGCACACTCAAATTTGCCATACTGGGTCAGACTAAAAGTCCATTAAATCCAGTATCCTGGCAAGATCCTGTGCTAGACAGTGTTTGCTAAAACTCATGAAAGGTGCTTCCTCTAGGCTAACCTTTCTTCATGAAGTGCCAGCCTTGTGTTTTGAAACTGCTTGCAGGCAAGCAGAGATTGAGAGGAACAATATGAATAGCAAACCTGTGGTATTGTCTCTCCTCCTCCTCCTTTCCCTGTAGGACCTGGAAGCTCTCTCCCCCTGTCTCCCCAACAGTTCAGCACCTCTTTCCCTCTCCACACCCCCTCTCTTCACCCAACTCAATGGATCTTTCTCTTCCCTAACTAACCTTCCTGTCCAACACTTCTCTCCCTCCTTGCATCCCCCCCCCCCCGATGCAGCAACGCCCTCCCTCCTTGCCCCTCATGCAGAACCTCTCTCCCTACTTGCCCTCTTGTGTCATTCTGCAAACTTATTTTCCAGGCTTGCTTTTCCATTTCTTCTCTCTTCTTTTGTCTTATTTTTTCCTTCTCTACATCTGTTTGCCACTGATCTGTTATTTTCCACTTTTCTCTTCTCTGCCTTTATATTTACCTATTTGATTTTACCCTAATTCTCTCTCACCCTCTTTTTAGTCTCCTCCTTTTTACCTGTCTGCCTACTGTTTTTTTCCATCTCCCTCTCCAGCATTCCCCTTGCTCCCTTAGTCTCCCTGCCTAGTCCTCCACTTCATAGTAACATAGTGGATGACAACAGTCCATCCAGTCTGCACAATACCATCTGTGCATTCCCTCTCAATCCTCGCCTACCCTGCATTGCCTCTCATCCCCTCATCAGTCCTAGCTCCATCCCTGTCTCTCCGTTCTTCTCTTGCCTCCACACTATGCTTTTAATTTCTACCCCACTCGTATTACCTCTCTTTCACTACCTTTTTAACCCCATTTCCACCCCCATTTAACCCTTTCAGAGATCCATCATCCCCTTCTTCCAATACCCTCCTCAGGACCCCCATCCCTTTTTCAATGCCTCTCATCCTCTCTCCAGTCTACCAGGTCACTTACATTATTTCTCAGCTTTCCTCCCCATAGTTCATCCCCTTTCCCTTACCCCCCCCCCCCCATTTCACACTCATTCTACCTACCCACCAACACACCCTCACACTCTTACCAATTATGCCAGATCCTCACTATCCCCTCAAAAGTCTCTCTCCATCTCTCCCATCCATAGTCCCACCCCCAAACACTCAACTCAATCCCTAGTTCCCATTCATCTTCTGCTCTGATTCCCTAGCCCTGAGTCCCATCTTCTGCTCTTTCCAGGGTTTTCTAGTCCATTTGACATTTATTTTCAATCCATGTCCACCATTCATTCCCTCTGCGTCCTGTCCTCTCTAGCACCTGCCCACTGTGTCCCCACCCCTTACTAATGTGTCCCTGCCCCTTCTACTGCTCAGCTATACCCCCTCATTCAAGGTCAGGCATCTCTCAGTTTTTCTCTTTCTATCTTTGGGTCCAATGACTTTCCCACTCTTTCCTCTGCTCACCTGCCAACCCCCTCCCCCTCAGTATCTCTCTCTCTTTCCCTCTATTACTCCAGCCTTTCTCTCACTCTCTTTCTCACTACTTTATCCACCCTTTCTCCCATCTTCAGCTCATCTCCCCCTGCCTGCCCACCCTGTACTGCTCTGCTCAGCTACCATTTTGGGATAAGGCAAACCAAATTCTGTTAGTTCCTTAGCTGTTCCAGAAGCAGAAAGAACAGTCTCAGATTCCATGTTCCCCACTGCAGTCACAGAGGAAGGTAAAAGTAGGTCGCTCTTCTCCCAACAGAAGTATATCACTACCAGTTAAACTGTTTGGCATGAGGGTGCCTGCAGCACAGCAAATTAATCAGGTGCTGTTCCATTGTTCCCCCCCCCCCCCTGGCTGACTTGAATGCAACATCTCCAAACGCATTGAGCCAGCAAGGCTCATCTTCAGGCCTGCGATAAGAAGGTGCAGGGGAGGGTTCTTAAGCTCAGAGCTCAGTGAGTGTTTTGCCCAGAAGTTTCTGCTGGCCCACCTAGTTCCACTGTCTGCATCAGAGGGGCCTCACCGAAGCGAACTTCTCCCAGACTTAGACGCTGAACATTGGAATCCATCATGGCACCAGGTGGCAAGGTAGGGGCTCAGAGGAAAAATCCCTTGTCTTACCCTTCCTTTTGACTTTTATCAAAGCATTTAAAAAAGGGAAAAGGTCAGCATTTTAGAAGGTTTGCAACACAGGATCTTGGATACTTTCTCTCACTGAAGGTATATATGTATGAATGCAAAACATACATGTTTTTAGTATACATACATTTGTATCTCCCTCAGAATATTATATACGAGTACTGCCAAAACATTGTTCAGGAACGGGAGAATATTCAACATATCTGTCCCGAGCTCAGACTCCTTTTTCTATTTGAAAATGAATAGCTTCTGGCATTACTATCACAAAGTCAGTGAAAGAGAGGAGTCCCGTTGACAACTTCTGAACAGAGAATTCGTTTCACCCATAATCATAACTTCAAAAGTCTTTAGACTTTGACCCTGACAACTAGGCTGGTTAAGTAACCTGGGTGTGCACCTGCCTAGCAGCCAAAAGCTCGGATTAGGTCTAAGAATCTATTGCATCATGATGCCTGGAGGAAACATTCTGCACCCATGCACCGGTAAATAACAATGCTGCCTGTACTGACACCAGTGCCCCTCAGGGTATTGAATCAGCTATGGAACATTAGTATTCTTCGGGCTTGATTCTAGATCCATCTCCATTGTTGCCAAAGCTGGTGCATAAACTAGTTACACAGAGTTAAGGACTTCCTTGCTCCTCCTGTTCAACTCATCTCTGAAAACTGCCAATGTCACATAGGAGGTAGGAAAAGTAAAATTTTCTGGAGTCATTTAAGGAATATTACTGGCAGTAAATTAATACAGATACTCTTAGAATCCCATCAGATACCTCAGACGGTCAGCAGCACTCTGCAGGGATGTTTGGGAGAATATACAGCCACAGCCAGCATCTATTTGCTCAGCAACCCAGGTTGATGGAGACTGATGATACTTCATAGCTTTTGCTCAATACACCGGATCAGCATTCTCTGATGCACATACTGCTGGAGTGGAATCCTTTACTCTCATTGTGTGGGGAAAACTAGATATTCTATCCCCAGGTTTTTCCTAGTGCTTAATTCAAGGAAACATGCTGCTTCTTTGATGCTGATACGCTATCAGCATCTTGTGGAGCTTCTCAGTTCTTTAAATTAGAAAGTTGTTAAAGGCCTTTCTGTATAGGAAGTATCTTTTATAACTTTATCAATTTTTATTTCTGATATTTTTGAGAACATGATTTGTTATATTGTAAAATTTTCCTGAAGAATGTTTCATTTCTTGACTATTATCAGAAATGAACTTGTCGGTAGTAGCGGATTATAAGACTGTATAGTAATTTAATGTTTAAGGCCACCAGACTGGACTAAAACTGAATAACTTCATACTTTCCTGCTGATTATGAAAACCTGATAGATGCCACATTCAGACATAGAATGCAAACATAATGGAAGTTGGCGACTTAACACTACATACATGTAATAGGTGTGCCTCTTCAAGTTGCTGGCCTTTCTTAAGGACATCTATTTTAAAACAGCCACAGCATTAACAAATAACTCAATTTTGGAGAAACAGGGCCGAGTGAGGGAAAATTAGGTTCTTACCTTGATAATTTTCTTTCCTTTAGTCACAGCAGATAAATCCATTAACTGATGGGTGGTATCAGCCTACCAGCAGGTGGAGATACAGAACACTGAAAGCACATGGTGTTCCTGGGCGCCCAGCCCCCTCTGCCTTCAATATATGAAATTTCCAAAGCAGATTGAATAAGAAAGGCAAAATAACAAACTTTCCTCACAGAGAACAAACGCCCCTGAACCGGAGCAATAGCCAAACAAAGGAGGGATGTAACCAACCTCCTGCAATAAAAACAGCATGTAGTAACTCTGATAGCTTGTCTTCAAGTACTCCTAATGAGGCACAATGTCTGTATGCAACATCTGTACAAAAACAAAAGTCAGACAGGGAGGGATCATGGATTCATCTGCTGTGACTAAAGGAAAGAAA
Source organism: Microcaecilia unicolor (assembly GCF_901765095.1). Classification (NCBI taxonomy): domain Eukaryota; kingdom Metazoa; phylum Chordata; class Amphibia; order Gymnophiona; family Siphonopidae; genus Microcaecilia; species Microcaecilia unicolor. Next base: position 98,411,653 of record NC_044031.1, read on the forward strand.
ATCATCAAGGTAAGAACCTAATTTTCCCTTCCTTGTCATCAACAGCAGATGAATCCATTAACTGATGGGATGTACCAAAGCACTCCCTAAGTAGGGTGGGAACAGGCAACTCTGCGAGCAAGCACTTGTGCTCTAAAATGTACAACCTGCTGCGCTGCCACATCCAGCCTGTAATGCCACACAAAAGAGAGCTGAGAAGCCCAGGTAGCCGCACGACAGATCTCTTGAAAAGACACCCGTTTCAGCCCACGAAGAGGACATTGCCCTCGTAGAATGCACTTTAAACGCTTCAGGCGGCGACTGCCCTGAAAGCAGATAAGTAGAAAAAATGAGTTCCTTAAGCCAGTGGACTATAGTGGCCTTACACATCTGTAGAAACTGACACAGCCCTGCGGACATCCAAAAGGCGCAATTGCCCAAAGGAGTCCAGAAACTCCTCCTTAGAGAAGGAAGAAAGAAAGATGGGCTGGTTGAGGTGAAAAGCTGAAACCACCTTAGGTAGAAAAGAAGGCACCGTACGAACAGCTATCCCAGATTCCGAGAACTGCAGAAAAGGATCCCGACAGGAAAAAGCCTGAAGCTCAGACACTCTTCTTGCCGACGTCATTGCTACTAAAAAAAACCTGTCTTGAGAGTCACATCCTTCTCAGAAGCCCGTTTAAGAGGCTCAAACGGGGATTGCTGGAGCGCCTTCAACATGAGCCCCAGGTTCCAAGCCGGACAAGACGACTGCAAAGGAGGACAGAGACGAAGCACCCCTCTGAGAAATCGGACAATATCTGGAAGAGCAACAAGGGACAAACCGGAGACTTTCCCCCGGAAGCAGGCCAACGCTGCCACTTGAACCCAAAGGGAATTGTAGGCCAGGCCTTTTTATAGCCCATCCTGCAAGAAGTCCAGCAAAAGCAAGACTGTCGCCAGAGTCGGCGAGATAGACTTAGGAGTACACCACGCCTCAAAAGTGCATCAGATCCGAGCATAAGTCATAGGCAGACTGCGTGTGAGCCAGAGCGTGGCAATAATCTTATTAGAATAGCCCTTGTCCCTCAATTGCGCCTTCTCAAGAGCCAGGCCGTAAGACCAAAGCGGCAAGGATCTTCCATAGTCACCGGACCCTGAACTAACAAGTTCGGAACTCGAGGCAAAGGAAGAGGCGCGTCCACCAGCATCCGCCGGAGGTCCACATACCACGGACACCATGGCCAATCCGGGGCGATGAGAATCACCAATCCTTGGTGCAGGCAAATCTGAAGTAGTACTCGCCCTATCAAGGGCCAAGGAGGGAACACATACAAGAGGCCCGAGGTTGAGCTAGGGCATCCAACCCCCACCGAGCAAGGATCTCTCCTTCTGCTGAAAAAGTGAGGGACTCTGGCGTTTATGCTTGACGCCATGAGGTCCAAGCCTAGAGTCCCCCATTTGGCACAAATCTGAAGAAAAGTTTCTTCTGCCAGTTCCTATTCCGCCGGGTCGATTTGATGTCTGCTGAGGAAATCTGCTTGCACGTTGCTCTAACCGGCTATGTGAGCCGCGGACAGCAGCTCTAGGTGGCGCTCGGCCCAGTCGCAGATCTGAGACGCCTCCACAGCCAGGGCCCTGCACTGAGTGCCGCCCTAACGATTGATGTAGGCCACTGCTGTCGTGTTGTCCGACAGAACTCGGACAGGAAGACCCTTCAGCGTCCTGTGGAAGGCCAGAAGAGCCTGGAACATCACTCTCAGTTCCAAGCGATTGATGGACCATCCCGCTTCCATGGTGGACCACAGACCCTGAGCCTAGCGTCCCCGGCAATGAGCTCCCCAGCCCAAAAGGCTGGCATCCGTTATCACCAGACACCAAAAAGGAAGAGCCAGTGGCATCCTCTGCCGCAGCATGCTGTCGGAAAACCATACTGTGCTTGGCCGTAGGAAGCCACCTTAGTCTGCGTTTGTATTCCTGGGAAATCAGAGATCACTGCTGAAGCAGAACAAGCTGCAGCGGCCTCATGTGAGCTCTCGCCCAGGGAACCACCTCTATGGTGGCCATCATCAATCCCAGGAGCTGAACAAAGTCCCAAGCTCGAGGGCGAAGCATCCACAGGAGCAGGCGGACCGGATTCTGAAGCTTGAGACGCCTGTTGTCGGGAAGAAAAATGAACCCCAAAACCGGACCCCCAAACACTCGAGAGACTGAGAGCGGGTCAGCCAGCCCAGAGTCTGAAGAACTGAAACAACTCTGGCTGTGGCAAGTCGGCTTTCGTCTGCCGAATCCGCTCTGATGAGCCAGTCGTCGAGAAGGGTGAACTCTGATACCCTCTCGCTTGAGAAAGGCAGCCACAACTACCATCACCTTGGAAAAAGTCTGAGGGGCAGTTGCTAGGCCGAAAGGCAAGGCGCGAAACTGGAATGTTGGCTCAATACCGCAAACCGGAGAAACCGCTAATGCGGCAGCCAGATGGGAAGATGCAAATATGCTTCCTTGAGGTCCAGAGACGTGAGAAACTCTCCTGGCTGCACCGCCGCAATGACGGAGCGCAGGGTTTCCATGTGGAAGTGTCGCACTCCTAAGGACTCATTGACTCTGCGTAAGTCGAGGATAGGTCTGAACGACCAGCCTTTTCGAGGCACCACAAAATAGATGGAGTAGCGACCGCAGCCGCGTTCAGCGGGAAGAACTGGAACCATCGCTCCGAGCTTCAGCAACACCTGCAAGGTCTCGTTTACCACCGCCCGCTTGACGGCAGTGCCGCATCGGGACTTCAAAAACTCGTCTCCCATCGGGGCAGCGAATTCTAGTCGGTAACCTTCTCTGATCAGGTCCAGAACCCACTGATCCGAAGTAATCTTGGTCCACTCCTCGAGAACAGACGAGTGGACCGGCGCCCCTCATTGTGGAGGAGCCCCTGAACTCCTGGATGTTGCCCAGATGCTGCAGCGCATTTGTCTGAACGAAAGGAGTTCCTCTGCTGGAAATGGTACGTTGACCAAACCCCGCAGAGCGCCCCGGGCGATACCTGCGAGCTTCGCGAAAACGTGGCCTGGAAGAAGAGGGAAAATAAGGACTTTTGGAAGAAGGCCTCAGCCTATCCTCAGGCAACCGTTGGGACTTAAGAGTCTCCTAGGTCCTTAATCTTCTCCAAATCCTCCCCAAATAAAGAAGGCCCCGAAAGGGTAACCTCACCAGCCTTTGTATAGAAGCCATGTCAGCCGCCCAATGCCGGAGCCAAAGAAGGCGGCGGGCAGCAACTGCCACAGACATCTGCTTAACTGAAGCTCTGACCAGATCATAAAGGGCATCAGTCAAAAAAGGCAGAGCAGACTCCATATGCGGGCCGACCTCAGTGAGGGAACCTGCTCCATTGGCGGGCTGCTCAACCGCCTGCTGCAACCAGGAAAGGCAGGCCCGGGTTGCATAGGAACTGCAAATAGCTGCCCGTAAGGACAGGCCCGAGATGTTAAAGGACCACTTCAGCGTGGATTCTAGCCGCCGGTCCTGCATATCTTTCAAAGCGACGCCTCCCTCCACCGGGAGAGTAGTCTTTTTAGTCACAGCCGTGACTAACGCATCCACTTCAGGCATCCCAAAGAGGGCCAACTGCCTTTCACTCAGAGGGTAAAAGTGACACATAGCCCTGGCCACCTTCAAGGGACTATCAGGGTCAGACCATTGAGCTGAAATAAGCTCTTGGATGGAAGCATGCACGGGAAATGCCCAAGAAGGCTTCTTAGTACTAGCCATCCGAGGATTAATAGAAGAGGCAGCGCCCCCATCAGGATCTTCAATACAAAGGGCCTGTAAGGCATTAGAAATGAGAGCTGGCAGCTCGTCGTGGTGGAAAATCCGAACCGCTTTAGGGCCATCCAACTCCTGTGGCAAGCAGCCACCCTCGTCTGGATCATCAGTACGTGAGGGCCTGCCAGACCCCTCAGACTCCCCGAAAGTAGACCACGGGGGAGAACAAGGTGAATAGTCCCTCCTCAGATGGGGTATTCACTTATCTATGCTTAGCGTCAGCCAAAAGCTCGGGGGAAGAAATAAAGTCTCCAGCAGACGCTTGGCTATCAAGAACTGGAGGCAACCCAGTCCGAAAGGAATTGTCAGGAGCCTCAGGTAGTGCTCTTTTTAACATAAAAGCACAGGAGCCACCCCAGGCAGATATCCAGGAGCTGAGAAAGCGACATCCACACCTGCTAGGAGACAGAGATATACTGAAGGCAGAGGGGGCTGGGCGTCCAGGAACACCATGTGCTTTCAGTGTTCTCTATCTCCACCTGCTGGTAGGCGGATACAACCCGTCAGTTAAAGGATTCATCTGCTGTTGATGACAAGGAATGTACTGATATCTGTGAGGACATGCAAAAAGAAAAACTCACAACACTGATAAAATCTCTAAATAAAGGGGGAAAAACAGGACAAACTGAAGGCAACCACTTGAAACTTTGAAAAATCACATGAAGTCATTTACCAAAAGAGTTCACAATTTCAAGACACTATAGAAAAAACAAACAAACAAAGAAGCCCTGCATGTCCACTACAATGCAGAATGCTCTGCTCATATTCACTAGAGTGTGCCAAAAAGTTCTGGAAGATTGGCAATCACTGTTCTGGCCAGGACATATCTGATGTCATCCGCTTGAGGGCTGTTATCTCTTTTGTTCCTGAAAACAAACTCCACCACAATCTTTCTAATGCTTTCAACATTCTCAATACTGAAAATATTGATTCATGTTAGTTAAATCTTAACTTGCTTTGCTATTTGAATTAAGATATATACAACTAGAAACAAACATTTTGCTTGTGATACCACATAAAGGGGGCAGGTCATTTAATAACATAGTAACATAGTAGATGACGGCAGAAAAAGACCTGCACGGTCCACCCAGTCTGCCCAAGAAGATAAATTCATATGTGCTACTTTTTTATTTGTACTGTCCTCTTCAAGGCACAGACCCCGCCTCCCAACCACGCCTCCCACCACCAGCTCTGGCACAGACTGTATAAGTCTGCCCAGCACTATCCTCGCCTCCCAACTACCAGTCCCGCCTCCCACCACCAGCTCTGGCACAGACCGTATAAGTCTGCCCAGCACTATCCCGGCCTCCCACCACCGGCTCTGGTACAGACCATATAAGTCTGCCCAGCACTATCCCCGCCGCCCAACCACCAGCCCAGGCACAGACCGTATAAGTCTGCCCAGCACTAGTCCCGCCTCCCAACCACCAGCCCCGGCACAGACCGTATAAGTCTGCCCAGCACTACAGCATGTACTAATGTTAACTCACATGTACTTTTAGTGTGTTAGTTGCATTATTTGCTGTTAGCACATGCTGTTAGTAAATGACTCCCAAAATGTCCATGGTTTCCGAAATATTTTCCTTTATTGAGCAACTAAGTTTGAGTGGAAAATTAACTACTGTTTAAAAAATATGAGTGCAGTACTTCTATTAACAAATATTTACCACTGTGGATACGCAAGTGCTCCTTGAGATGGTGTTTGTACTTGAAAGCCTTTCCACATTCAGTGCATTTGAACTTACGGTTGCCACCAGATGAGGTCACATGCCTCTGGGAGGAAAAAATAAAGAAAAAAAAGTCATCCCCTACCCTTTATTCATTCAGATCAGGGAATCAATATGATCAAAATTCAGATTATAAATACTATCACAGTAACTAGCAGCCTTATTAAAAACTGACGTTACTCTCCTCAACTGGCAAGTTAGTTTCATCTAAAATATAATACACATTCATAGCTCACAAGACCATCTTTAAGAATCTATTCTCTGGGTCAGTGCCACAAGTTGGGCCCTCTATTAGATTACTTCCTCTTGTTTCTTAACTCAGTTCACCTAGTTTTAATTTGGCAAAGACTATAAATGATAAAGGGGATGGAACTCCTCCCGTAAGAGGAAAGGCTAAATAAGTTAGGGCTCTTCAGCTTGGAAAACAGAAGGCTGAGAGGGGAAATGATTGAGGTCTATAAAATCCTGAATGGTGTAGAATAGGTAGAAGTGAATCAATTTTTCACTCTTTCAAAAAGTATGAAGACTAGAAGACACTCAATGAAATTACATGGAAATATTTTTAAAACAATAGGAGGATATATTTTTCACTCAAAGAATAGTTAAGCTCTGGAACTCTGAAAGATGTGGTAACAGCGGGTAACATATCTGGGTTAAAAAAAAAAAAGGTTTGGACAAGATCCTGGAGGAAAAGTCTATAGTCTACTATTGAGATACACATGGGGGAAGCCACTTCTTGCCCTGGGTTTGGTAGCATGGAATGTTACTGCTGTTTGGGTTTCTATATGCAAGAGAAAGGAGAACTATTACTGTAACATTCCTAAAGAAACTTTAAAAATTATCCTTAAAAAGGAAAGGCACATGGAAACATCAGATATACACCAGAGGCAAGGTTATTGGATCTCCTATGGCACACAGCTATTCCAAATCTTTTAGCCTACTGCATGTGATCAACCACTTACATCCATAGTCCAAATTCTCATATTCAACAAAAATAATATTTTCAAGCCACTGCTGTGTCTGCTTGTATAGTTAAGTAGTCTCTTTTTTCTATACACTTTTAGCTTATGCATTTCAGCTTAAGTTTTTTTTGTTGAACAAAAACAATAAAAGTTCATAAAAATTATTTTTTTTTTGTTGAATATGAGAATTTGGACCATGGATGCAAGTGACTGACAAATGCAATAGGCTAAAGGATTTTAAAAAGCTGTGTGCTACAGGAAATCCAATAGCTGTGCCTCTGGTGTATACCCGATGCTTCCATGTTCCTTTCCTTTTTAAGGTTTCTTTAGGAATGTCACGTTAATATTGCTCCTTTCTCTTGCATATTATTCTATGGGGAACATAGAGGGGCATTTTCGAAAGGGACGTCCAAGTTGCAATTTGGACGTCCTTGCAAAATGGCGAAATCAAGGGGTGGGGAAACCCGTATTTTCGAAACAAGATGGACGTCCATCTTTTGTTTCGAAAATACCATCAAATGTCCAAATCCTTAAATTTGGATGTCCCTAGACATGGACATTTCTGACTTTCAGCGATTTTCGAAACTAAAGACATTCATGTCAAACACGGCCAAATGCAAGCCATTTGGTCGTGGAGGAGCCAGCATTTGTAGTGCACTGGTCCCCCTGACATGCCAGGACACCAACTGGGCACCCTAGGGGGCACTGCAATGGACTTCATAAATTGCACCCAGGTACATAGCTCCCTTGTGTTCTGAGCCCCCCAACACCTCCCCAAAACCCACTGCCCCCAACTGTACACCACTACCATAGCCCTTACGGGTGAAGGGGGGCACCTATACATGGGTATAGTGGGTTTGTGGTGGGTTTTGGAGAGCTCGCTTTTCCCTACACAAGTGCAACAGGTAGGGGAGGTATGGGCCTGGATCCACCTGTCTGACGTGCACTGCAGTACCCACTAAAACTGCTCCTGGAACCTTAATGCACTGTCATGGACCTGAGTATGACATCTGAGACTGGCATAGAGGCTGGCACGACATATTTTGAAAGAAGTTTTTTTGAGGGTGGGAGGGGGTTAGTGACCACTGGGGGAGTAAGGGGATGTCATCCCAAATTCCCTCCGGTGGTCATCTGGTCATTTTGGGCACCTTTTTGTGCCTTAGTCGTAAGAAAAACATGTCTGGGTGAAAACGTCCAAGTGTTTGTCAGGGACGTCCATGTTTTTTTCGATTATGGGTCAACGATGTCCAAGTGTTAGGCACGCCCAAATCCCGCCTTCGCTACGCCTCCGACATGCCCCATTGAACTTTGGCCGTCCTTGCGACTGAGTGCAGTTGGAGACGTCCTAAATTGGGTTTCGATTATACTGATTTGGGCGTCCCTGGGAGAAGGACGTCCATCTCCCTGTTTATGTCAAAAGATGGACGTCCTTCTCTTTCGAAGATGAGCCCAATAGTCATACATATTTTTCTCCCTTTTGTACTATTGCTGTTTGGGCTCTGCCAGGTACTTATGACCTGAATTGGCCACTGCTGGAAGCAGGATACTGGGTTAGATGGACCACTGGTCTGACCCAGTATGGCTATTCTTATAAAATTGAGGGAGAAAGTCAATTTTGCCAAAAATATATTAATATGACGTAAGAATCTTTCTTTGTAAGCAGAACACTACGTCCAAATTTGGAGGCGGACTGGAAGGTCATTTTCGAAAAAGATGGACGTCCATCTTTTGTGTTCGAAAATACCATGGACGTCCTTGGATTTAGACGTTTTGCGATTTGGACATCTTTGATTTTCAACCATTTTCGAAACAAAGACGTCCAAGTTTAAAATATCCAAACTCAAGCCATTTGGATGTGGGAGGAGCCAGCATTTTTAGTAGACTGGTCCCCCTGACATGCCAGGACAGCAATCAGGCACCCTAGGGGGCACTGCATTGAATTTCATAAAATGCTCCCAGGTATACAGCTCCCTTACCTTGTGTGCTGAGCACCCCAAAACCCACTGCCCCCAACTGTACAGCACTACCATAGCCCTTATGGGTGAAGGAGGCACCTATATGTGGTTACAGTGGGTTTCTGGTGGGCTCACAGTTTCCTGCACAACAGGTAGTGGTGGGATGGGCCTGGGTCCACCTGTCTGAAGTGCACTAAAATACTCCAGGGACCTGCATGCTGCTGTCATGGACCTGAATATGATATCTGAGGCTGGCAAATAATGTTCTTGAACACACTTTTTGGGGGCGGGAGGGGATTTGTGACCACTGAGGGGAGGTCATCCGGTCATTTGGGGCACCTTTTTGTGCCTTATTCGTAACAGAAACAGATCCAGCTCAAAATGTCCAAATTTTAGTGCTGGACGTTTTCGCTTTGCTCCATTATGGCTCAAAGACGTCCAAGTGTTAGGAACGCCCAAGTCCCGCCTTGAACACGCCTCCGATACGCCCCCTTGAGATTTGGACGTCCTTGCGACGTATTCCGATAAAGACGTCCAAAATGCGGTTTCGATTATACCAATTTGGACGTCTCTGTGAGAAGGACGTTCAAATGCCGATTTATGTCACTTTTTAGACGTCCATCTCTTTCGAAAATGAGCTTGTATGTAACTTTGTAAGTCTAAATGCTTTGAAAATCCAGCAAGTGATCTTTTTAAAGTTAATGAATAAGAAATGCAGTAATTTGGAGTTAATAAAATATTGAATAAGCTCTTAGAAATTTTTCAGCAAACAGACCAGTGATGTGGTGTATAAAGCTTAGGCAATGATGAGATTGTGAACTGCTGGAGCGGTATCGCTGAGGTCTAGTGAAATAAGAGTGAATTTGAACCAAGAATTATTTTTTAAACATGATTTGAGTCTGATAAAGACCCAGAATGTACACTTCATATAAATATATTTTTACAAAGTGTAACAGTAATGTGCTTTGAAGACTAAGGAAAAGACATGAGACCAAATGAAAAAAATAAGGACACCTCTTGTGTTGAGAGAAGCCACATCAAAATGGGTATTATGCAGTTTGCTCAAATTTATCTTCACGTATTTATTGGGATTTATTAACCACCTTTATGAAGAGATTCACCCAAGGTGATGTATAGCAGGTTCAGTTTAGCATAAAACTTACAATTTTGTTAACAGCATAACAATAGTAAAATAACCAAGTGTAAACATAAATACAATAAATGAGGTAAACTTGAGAACAGCAAACTGAAACCCAATAATAGAACTACCGTGAAACAGTACCGAAAATATACACATTTAACAGCAGAGGAATTCAAATACCAGAGATATGATACAATGTTAGCATAATACATCTAATAAGCATGCTGGCCCCAATTGTGATGAGCAGGAAGAATCGTTTAATCTGCACTGTATGGGGACAGATTTCCATTTTTGTGCATCAAGCTTTCTAGCTGTTTTTTCCACAATCATATGGGACAAACCACACTGACCCCTGACGCAGGTGCTGTACACTGAAACATGGCCCGTGTTGGGTCATTAAAGAAAGATTGGTGTTCAAGTTATATGATTAAAGGATCTGTGTCCCAATTTTGAAGGCTCCTAGTGCTTTTTCTTGGCTATCAGAACATTCAACAGATATGATGCTAAAGATTTTCTACAATACAACTTACCATATAGCTGAGGGACCAAGTACAGACATATGATGGGAACAAGATGTCTGCTACAGAATCAGTTGGGATAATTAGATGGTTAGGTAAACTCAAGACAAGTTCTTTCAATAGTTAAGCAAGAGATATGGAACTGATCTAAGTTACAGTGTGTGTAGAAAGCTAGTCCAGGTGCAGAATGAGTGTAGTCAATCATCCTATGTATTAAAGGCTTGGGAGAAGAGCCAGGCTTTCACCTGCTTCCTAAAGTAGCGGTAGCAATTGTTTCCTGTATATATAAAAAAAAGGCCACTGTGATGCCTTCTATAGGGCCGCTGAGAGGGGGGGGAGGGGCAGGGGACAAAATTCCCCGGGCCCGGGCCTCCAAGGGGGGCCCGGCGCTGCAGTCCCCTCCACCCGCCCCCCTCCGTCCACCACCGGGCCCCCCTGAATTCAAATCATAGCGCCTCACCTGACCTCGTTCCATGTGAAAGAAGCGCAGCAGCAGCAGTCTGCAGATCACCTCCCTTTGGGCCTTCCCGACCTGTGTCCCGCCCTCGTCTGACGTAACTTGCATGAGGGCGGGACACAGGGAAGGAAGGCCCGAAGGGAGGCGATCTGCAGACTGCCACCGCTGCGCTTCTTTTACATGGAGTGAGGTCGAGGTGAGGTGCTATAATTTCAATTCAGGGGGGCCTGGCCCGGTGGTGGATGGAGGGGGGACCCCCGGGGGCGGCCTTGCCCCGGGACCGGCTCAGTATCTTGGCGGCCCTGGCCTTCTACAGTTAGACAGAGGCTAAAATTTTGGTAACTTTAGGGTATCATCATTTTTACATCAAAAAGATCCACCTCCAGTGGGAGGTAAAAAGTTGAAGCAAAGGGGAGGAAGAACAGCAGTTGTTGTTGGTGGTGTTTGGAGGGGAGTGGGAGTAGAATTAGCAAGCAGTGGAAGAGAGGAAGGAGTCACAGCAAAAGAAGCGAGTTATGATCCCCCAGTATGACTTCTTGCACTAACATGGTAGGCCTTTTTACCTTAGCGGTTATGGAGAAGCAATGGGACAAGGATTTTTTTTTCTCATTTCTTCAGATGTGTTGCCTGATTGGCTGTATCAGTTTTGCAGAAATTAATTTGTTCAGCAAGGTCCCTGTTCCTTAATCTTATTACATTCTCTCTTCACAACACACTTGGCACTTTAATCCAATACTTAGATTAATCAGTAGTTCAGGGAGAAGTGATAAATCAAAACTGGCCCCTTTATAATACATATATATTTGCAGCCAGTGTCACAAAATCCCAAAAGTGGAAGCAAACCAGACTTACACATGTCAGTGTCTTACACAAAGAAGGAGACATTGGAATGCCTGGTGGAGCCCATCCTATCAGTAGTCAAAATTCTGAAGGATGTGCAGCAGTGACCAAATGTTGGTTAACCAACAGCAGTAGTCCTGGGCTCTTCTGTTATAGGGCATGTGGGGGTGGAGGATGGCTCTTTCCTTAAGGAAAGATGGGACATAGAAGCACAATTAATAGTTCATGGTCAGTGCCCTATGAGAGGTATGCTTTCTTAAACAGAAGTGTATGTGAATATGGGGAACTGGCTAACCAGAGTCACTGGTTCCCCCCAGAACCTGGTACAATGCCTGGGGTATCAGAGCCAAAGACTCCCTCACTCTGTGAAATGATAATATACTGCAGAGTATATTATTCAGAAACACAGCACTAAAGACATTTTTTCACTTACTTGATCTCTTCCTGACTTATGTGATGTCATGTGACGCTCCAGCTGTGTTCTGTATGTAAATGTATAACTGCACATAGAGCAACTAAAATTATCTTCATTTTTTTCATGGCGATATTTAATATGTTCTTTCAGAGAGGTAAAGCGTTTGTATCCTCTATCACAATAAGGGCATGTAAGAAGTTGAGAAAATGCATCTGGTGTTCCTGAAAAAGGAGAAAAAAAACATTTATAGTTAGATGTCTGGCTTCCTTTCATCTAACCATCTAAAAATGTATCAAGGCTAAACAACAGATATGACAAAGTCTAGTGCCCACTACTAGCGAAGGTGTATGACTGGGTATTGTGTATTTTGGCTCAGTTTGGAGGAATAAGATTTCTTGAGCAAATCTATTGCTGCTGCATAGGAAAGCTAAATACAGCTTTTTAGTTTGACTGAGTCCTTGGATCTACTTGGGGGAAGGAGGAGGGGCGAGAACCATCAAACTCTTGTGCTTAGTTAACTAATTGCGATACAATTGACTTTTTGGTTTCATTACTGAATTTTTTTTGGTTTGAAAGATTTACCCTTTTTTTGTATTACTGTTTTAATTTAATTTGCCCTGGGCATTGTATGGCAGGGCATGTACTCAAATTTTAAAACATAAAAGCAAGAAATCACCACTCCAATATGGAAATTTGTATTTCCGAGGTACCATGTAGAAAATACATGTTGATTAAGTATGCATCTGGGTCGGTAAGAGGGGCATAATCGAATGTTGCCGGCGAAATAGGTCGCCGGCAATCTATTTTGGCGGCGGCGCAACAGCTGACCAGAACTGTATTTTCAAAAAAGATGGCCAGCCATCTTTTTTTCGATAATACGGTTTAGCCCGGCCAAATGCCAGAGTTCGCCGGGTTTGAGATCGCCGGTTTTGCTTTTCAGTGATAATGGAAACAAATGCCAGCCATCTCAAACCCGGCGAAATCCAAGGCATTTGGTCATGGGAGGAGCCAGCATTTGTAGTGCACTGGTCCCCCTGACATGCCAGGACACCAACCGGGCACCCTAGGGGGCACTTCTAAAAATGTTTAAAAAAATACACAAATAGCTCCCAGGTGCATAGCTCCCTTACCTTGGGTGCTGAGCCCCCCCAAAATCGCCCCCAAACCCACTCCCCACAACTATACACCATTACCATAGCCCTTATGGGTGAAGGGGGGCACCTACATGTGGGTACAGTGGGTTTGGGGGGGGGGGGGTTGGAGGGCTCAACACTTAGCACCACAAGTGTAACAGGTAGGGGGGGTTGGACCTGGGTCTGCCTGCCTGAAGTGCACTGCACCCATTAAAAACTGCTCCAGGGACTTGCATACTGCTGTCAGGGAGCTGGGGTATGACATTTGAGGCTGGCAAAAAAGTGTTTTATTTTTTTTTAGTGTGGGAGGGGGTCGGTGACCACTGGGGGAGTATGGGGAGGTCATCCCCCTTTCCCTCCGGTGGTCATCTGGTCAATTGGGGCACCTTTTTGAGGCTTGGTCGTGAAAATTAAAGGACCAAGTAAACCCGGCGAAATACTGATTAACGGCGCTTTTTTTTTCCCATTATCCGGAAAAGCCGGCCATCTGGTAGCCACGCCCACGCCTGCCTTCGCTGCCAACACGCCCTCTTGAACTTTTGCCGGCACGGCAAAGAGAAAGCGGCGATGCTGTCAAAAACGCCGCTTTCGATTATACCGATTTCGCCGCTTTTGCGAGATCGCCGGCCATCTCCCGATTTATGTCGGAAGATTGCCCACTTTCGAAAATAAGCCTGTAAGATTCCCAGTTTAGTTGAGTGCACCATTACAACCTTGTTGAATCCTTCTGGAATGATAGTGGCATAGAAAACTTCATTAGTATAGTATTAGAACTTTCCCCCCCAAAATCTAGTTCAGCAATTTCCAACTGTGATAACTTGTTTGCTATATCCAGTTCCATCACACTATTACCACCATTTTTTTGGCTAACAAAATTATCCTTCTGCTTGAGTCTCAAATACAAATAGTGCTTAAAAACAGAATACATTTCAAACTCATTTGTGTTAAAAGGTAAACGAGGATGACTGAGGATGCCCTGCAAGATAAGTCCTTGGAATTTTAAAGATATGTTCCTACCAAGTCTTCAAAATCATATGTGCTTCCATCCTAAGTGAACATGGTACTGATGTTAAATTGATGGGTATAAAGTTACCTTATATTGGGGGATGAGCACAGAGCATTACCTTGCAACCAAAATCAACTGGTCTCTGGGGTGTGGGTAGGAGATTTTAAAAAGCATGCATTTATCTGATTTAGCCCTCAGATTAACCACCTCTTGGGGCGGTCTGTGCATAAGAGACATCAGCTCCTCTAGGAGGAGTCAATCCCCTCCCAGAGTCAAACATTACCCCTAACTACTCAATGACCTGTGATCGGCCAGCTGACTCTCGGTCCAATTCCTAACCCAGCTGAGGCGCTCCAGCAGGGCAATTACCTGTGCAGCACAGTCCCTGGACATTGCCTTTGACTCCGCCTGCATCAGCCAACTGTCCCAACAGGGGTGAACTCAGATCACCACCTAAGATCTGCTTCCATTACTACCATCACCTTGGAGAAGGTACATGGAGCTGTCGCAAGTCCAAAAGGCATGGCCTAGAGTTGAAAACGCTTGACAAGACATTTAAGGAATACCAAAATGAAGGTTTCAACAATGGTAAAAGAAAGCCGGGAGTGTTTAAAAAAGAGAGTAAAGGATGAACATTATCCCCCATCAACTTCAAAGCAGCTTGTAGATGTAAGGAAAAAACACAATTTGAAATGTCTGTATACAAATGCTAGAAGCACTAAATGAAGAGGTAGATATAATAGGCATTTCAGAAACCTGGAGGACAATCAATGGGACATTGTGTTAACAGGGTACAAATTATATTGCAGTGATAGAGTGGATCAACTTTGAGGGGGGGGGGGGGGGGTTGCACTATATGTTAAAGAGGTAATTGAGACAAATAAGATAAACATTCTATATGAAACAGATAGCAGTGTGGAATCATTATGGATAGAAACTCCATGTGTGATATGAAGCCGTATTCTTGTAGGGCTGTACTACCATCCGCCAGGACAGAATGAACAGATAAAGAAATGTTTACAGAAATTAGGAAAGCTGACAAATTGGGCAAATGTATAATAATGGGTGATTTCAATTATCAAAAAGCCAAAAATTTTCACAACCAAACACAAGCTCAGTTACCAAAGAGGAACCACACGTCAAAATAAGTGGAGAAAAAGAGACCTCAGAGTGCCAACTATCACAGGTCAGAAAAAAAAAAAACTCCACTTTGATAAAGTCCTCTTCAGTAAATCAAAAGTTTGAGCATTAAGAACAGTTCAACATTCAATCATACTACGAAAACTCAAAAGCATCCAACTTAGCTGAAATGTCATTTGAAACATCGAAAAAGGCACCAACTGTCTCCAAAGACCTCCTAGTACTCCTCGCACATGGTCTCCACAGGGTGTCCCGTTTCACTGATAGGCTGCATCAGGAGAAACATCTCTGTTCCACAGACACAACATTTTCAAACATGGTGACGGGGATTCATCGTGCTCATCATTTTGACCATGTGACCCCTCTCCTCCGTTTAGAACACTGGCTCCCTATTTCATATCGCATCCGTTATAAACTACTCATACTCACCTTCAAGGGCTGTTCACCTGATGCTCTTGTCTATTTGCACAGACTTCTTGTTCCCTATTCTCCTGCAAGACTTCTTCGGTCTTCCTCAGATAATCTTCTCTGTGTTTCATCCCCCATGGCTCTCCATCTCACACTGTTTCGTGAGACAGCTTTCAGTTATCTGGGCCCTAGGTTGTGGAATGATCTTCCTTCCTTAGTTTGCCTGTAAAGGATTAATTTGCGGTATATCAAATGACTGGAATGAATAAATAAATAAAATAAATCAGCAGATGCCAACACTTCAAAGAACCATGACATCAGCAAAACCACCTGCTACTAAACTTCATGTGCCAATCAACATGGCAAGCCAAAAAACAAAAAAAAACAAACAAAAAAAGAGCAGCCCACTCAAAGCGGTTGTTTAAACCAGCAGGCTCTACCGAATTAAAAAAGAAAATCCATTTTTGCTCTCGTTGTCTTAATCTACGATGTCTGTCTCCCCTCCATTCTGAGACAGGCATTTGCTCCAAAACAATGCATTGCAGTGAATCAAAGGAATGATGAAATGCCTCACAATGTGAAACTAAAACTCCTCAAACTTCTTGGTCTTAATACTGTGATGATGCTCAATGAGTAAGTTTTAACAGATGAGAAAGTATGTCCAACATACATTATCCCACAGGGACACTGCAATAAATAAATAAATTATATTACTGGACACATATGAAGTAGAACTCTGCAGATGACATATCTTCCCAGAACGAACATCCTTAAAGATGGAATCCTCCAACATAATATGACAGTGCATTGGCCACAACGATGGTGGTCATCCATTACCAAAGACTGGTCACCTCCACCACGGCGAATCTCGTTATAGCTCAGTTTATCTCTTAAATTGCAATTTCATTCATAAGCAAAAATAATTCTAGTGACACGAAGACTTGGATGGAACTCCAACAATTCCAAATGAGGTTTAATCTTTTTCTATAATAAACTGGAGACAGAGGTGTGTTTCTGTACAAAGGTTAAAACTGATTCCATCAGTTCCTTTTCTCTGTATTTCAATAACTCCTCCCTCAAATTGCAATATGCTCTCTTTCTTGCTTTCTTTACAATCTTGGATGGATATTGTTTCTCCAAAAATGTATCCCCATTATTGACCAGATAAATGTTACAACAGGGCGCGCTAGGGAGGTAAAATTCCTAGATGTAATAAATGACTGCTTTTTGGAGCAACTGGTCCAGGAACAGACTAGGGGAACCATTTTAGATCTAGTCCTTTGTGGAATGCAGGGCATAGTATAAGAGATAACTGTTTTAGATCCACTGGAAAACAGTGATCATAACACGATCGAAGTTTGAGCTAATATCTGGAGTGAAGCCACAAAGGAATCTACTGTAGCTGCATTTAATTTTCATAAGGACAACTATGATAAAATAAGGAAAATCATTAAAAAGAAGCTAGAAGGCTCAGCTGCAAAGGATAGGACTTTAAAAACACCATTTTGGAAGCCCAGACCAGATGCATTCCACCTATTTACAAAGGTGGAAAGAAAAGAAAACGACAGTCAACATGGTTAAAAGGTGAAGTGAAACAGGCTATTAAGCCCAAAGAACATCCTTCAATGAATAGAAGAATGACTCAAATGAAGAAAAGAAGAAGCAACATAAGCACTGGCACATGGGATACAAAGCATCGATAAAGGAGTCTAAAAGAATATGAAGAGAAACTTGCCACAGAGGCAATAACTCATCAGTAAAAACTTTTTCAGGTACATCAAAAGCAGAAAGCCTACAAGGGAATCTGTGGGACCATTAGATCGTGAAGGAACAAAAGGGGCAATCAGGGAGGTCAAAGCCAAAGAGGAGAGACTGAATCCTTTGCTTTTATGTTTATGGAAGAAGATACAAGACATCTACCTGTACCCAAAATGATTTTCAAGGGTGCCGATACAGAAGAACTGAAAGAAATCTCACTGAACCTGTAAGACGTACTGAGCCAAATTGACAAATTAAAGAGTAGTAAATCACTTGGGCCGGATGGCATACATCCAAGGGTACTGAAAGAACTCAAGCATGAAATGGCTGATCTGATGTTAGTAATTTGTCACCTATCATTACAATCATCCATAGTACCTGAAGATTCGAGGGTAGCCAATGTAACACTGATTTTTTTAAAAAGGTTTCCGGTAAGCTGACATCAGTGCCGGATAAAATAGTGGAAACCATTATAAAAGAATAAAATTACAGAACACATAAACATGGGACAGAGTCAGCATGGACTCAGTCAATGGAAGTCTTGCCTCATCAATTTGCTTCACTTTTTTGAAGGCGTGAACCAACTACTACTACTACTAATCATGTCGATAAAGGTGCAGCGGTTGATGCAGAGTTTCAGAAAGCCTTTGACAAAATTCCTCATGAGAGACTCCTGAGAAAATTAAGGAGTCATGGGATAGGAGGCAATGTTCTGTTGTGGATGAGGAATTGGTTATTGGACAGAAAAGACAGGGTAGGAATAAATAGCCATTTCACTCAATGGAGGAGAGTGAATAGTGGAGTGCCGCAGGGATCTGTACTGGGACCAGTGCTATTTAACATACTTATAAATGATCTGGACATTGGAACCAGTGAGGTGATTAAATCTGCAGCTGACACAAAACTATTCAAGGTTGTTAAAACGCATGCGGACTGTGAAAAATTGCAGGGAGACCTTAGGAAATTGGAAGGCTGGGCATTCAAATGGCAAATGAAATTAATGTGGGACAAATGCAAAGTGATGCACACTGGGAAGAATAACCCAAATCAAAGTTACCCGATGCTAGGGTTTACCTAGGGGGTCAGCACCCAAGAAAAAGATAGGTGTCATTGTAGACAATACGCTGAAATCTTTTGCCCAGTGTGTGGTGACAGCCAAAAAAGTAAACAGGATGCTAGGATAGGGATGGTAAGTAAGACCAAGAATACTACAATGTCTATCGCTCTATGATGCAACCTTACCTAGAGTACTGCATTCAGTTCTAGTCAACGTATCGCAAGAAAGAAAGCGGAAATAGAAAAAGTTCAAAGAAGAGCGACCAAAACGATAATGATGGGACTCCTCTCATATGAGGAAAGGTTAAAGAGGGCTTTCCAGCTTGGAAAAGAGGCGGCTGAGGGGAAATATGACTGAGGTCTACAAAATCTGAGTGGGACAGAATGAGTAGAATTGAATTGATTTTTTACTCTTTCAAAAAGTACAAAGGGGATACTCAATGAAGTTACATGCAAATACTTTTAAAACAAATAGGAGGAAAGTTTTTCACTCAACAAATAGTTAAGTTCTGGAACACGTTACTAGAGGCTGTGGTAACAGCGGTTAGCATATCTAAGTTTAAAGAAGGTTTTATTTACTTATTTAAGTATATACTGCGCAGACCTAAGCGGTTTACAATTTTTTACAGGTATTGGCACTGTCCCAAATAGAAGAGGTGTAACTACAGGTGGGCCCAGGCCCACCCAATATCGTCTCAGGTCCACCCAGGCAGCCAGCCAGCAGCTCTCCAGTCCTCCTCTTCCCTGCCTAATTTTGTTTTTAGTGCAGGCTGGTTCCTGACCAAGAAGTTGTCAGTTATTGTACTGCTGTATGCTGGATCCGCTACTCCGTCGCTCATTCCCTGAGTCCCCATCCAGTTTTAATCTGAAGTCCCTGGACTCTGCTGCTTTGCTCCTCCCCCTCTAGCACAACGGCACCGCAATGCTGCATGGGAGGGGAAAGTAGGCCGGCTGCCGTCGCGGTTCCTCCACTCTGCCCTGCTGCTGGATGAAGATCAGCCTTATTTTGTTGATTCCGCCCAGGCCTCAGCGCTCCCCCGTGGCCCCACAGCAGCACACATGGAGCAGAGCACAATGATTGCTCTCTGAGTATGCACCACCACTGAAGCCCAGCTGCCCAGACCAGGTAAAATAAATATATATATTTTTAAATTTTCACATCGTGTACAGTGTAATACTGGCTGGTGGGTAGGGGTGTGCTCTTCTCTGCCTAAGTAAAAAAAAAAAAAAAAAAAAAAAGATATATTTAAATATACCTTTTTCCACTAGGCACTGAAGAGCCCATCCCCACCAACAAATTTTTATAATGCCCAGGTTACAATCTAAAAAAAGGTTGTATATTTTTCATGTTGGTGCCTTGGTGGATTTTTGGGGGATGTTCTCTGCAGTGCCCGGGTGGAGGAGAGCTCTGAGGAACCCAGGACATTAAAAAAAAAGAAAAAGTCTTATATTTAATGCTGGTGTCCTTCATGGTGGGGGGAGGAGATGCTAGACCATGGGAGGATGGGTAGGGGTAGGCTACAGGGAGGGGTGGGGGGGGGGTAGGGTAGGGCTGATGCTTATCTATGGGATGGATGATTGGGAAGGAAAGGGCTGATACCGTGCTACGGGGAAAAATGGGGGAGAGGGTAAGGTAGAAAAAGGAAGGGCTGATGCTTGGCTATGGGATGGATGATTGGGAAGGAAAGGGCTGATACCGTGCTACGGGGAAAAATGGGGGAGAGGGTAAGGTAGAAAAAGGAAGGGCTGATGCTTGGCTATGGAGATGGATTGTGGGGTAGGAAAGGGAAAAGCCGATGCCAGGCTGAAGGGCAGGGAAGGGCTGATGCCAGGCTACATGACAATTGCTAATGTTTGGTCCTCTATTCTTTAATTGATGAGAGTTGGTATGTGCTCCGCATGTGACCAAGGTGAGAGATTCTGCTGGCATATAGTTTGTGTCGGGTTGTACGAGTCTGACTTTTCCAATGGGATGTGTATTGCTGTTATATATATGCACTACTGTCTTTATAAAAGTACTGTTATTGGTATTCGTGTTTAGAATTGGTGTTGAGATTTGCAACATAGGCTCTAAGAAGTTTCTTTGTAGGATTTAGTGTTACTTCACAAAGTACCTGGCAGTTAAGGGATTTTGTATTGCTATTATTGAGGCGCTACCAGAATTTGAAAACATCTTTCCTGTGTATGTATATTGCAAGATCCTGTCGTGTGTGTTGAGGGGTTTGCCACTGTAGTAGACTTATGTCTGGTCAATTTTAAGATATGGCATAACGTAATTATATTTTTAAATATTGAGATTTCTGTTATGTATGTGGTTTATGCTGATGCAGCTGTTGGGCAGACTACTTAGAAATTCATCAAGTGCATTCTAAGGCCTTATTTTGTAGTATCCCTACTCATACCTATATACATAGTGCCCACCCATATTAGCTCTGGGCCCACCCAAAATGTCAAGTCTGGCTATGCCTCTGCCAAATAGGCTCACAAATTGTACTTGGGGCAACGGAGAGCAAAGTGACTTGCCCAGAGTCACACAAAAATGTAGAGGGAATTCATACCGGTTCCCCAGGATCTCAACCTGGAGAAAAAGTTCATAGTCTGCTATTGAGACAGACATGGAAGCCACTGCTTGCCCTGGGATTGGTAGCATGGACTCTTGCTACTATTTGGGTTTCTGCCAGGTCCTTGAGACCTGGATTGGTTACTGTTGGAAACAGGATACTGGGCTAGATGGACCACTGGTCTGGCCCAGTATGGCTATTCTTATGTTCTTATGTAAATGTGTGGTGCTGTTGAAGAGGGGATGTGTCTCTGTCAGATCCAGTAAAGTAACTCACTCATGTGGTCTGACCAAACTGATCACTAAGTGCAAAGGAGACAGTGACTCAATTGAGATCCAAGGTTGGGAGAAAGGAGCCTTCCTTCTTTGGGTCCACAAAAATAGAGTACAGACTGAGGCTCCTCTCTAGAGACATGACTGGCTTCATCACCTCAACCAAAAGAGGATGTCTAGGGTCAAGTATACTGCTTCTGCCTTCCTGAGGGATCTGCAGGAGATAACAAAAAGGTATCTGAAAGGGGTCTGAAGAACTCCAGGATGTAGCCTTCGCGCGTCATCTCCAGGACCTGCTGGTCTGAGGTTAATGAGCTCACTCATGGGAGAGCCTTGCTCCCACTGCCATCTGAAGGGTCCAATGCACCATTATTGGGAACCCTTGGAGTAGGGCGCGTCCAAGGGGTGGGTGAGTGGGGGTGTGGGGGGCTCACGACTCTGGGCTGTTTGGCACTATGAAATGGCAGGCCCAACACCAAATATATTCCCCCTCCAAGGGTGGGGTTCCCACTGGGAGGCTGCTCTGAGCCAGCGAAGGAAATCTCTAGACCAAGGAGACAATAAGTTGATTCAGCAACTCTTGCTTAAAGATTAATGAGGGAGATTCATCTCCTCACCCTGGGACAAAACCTCTGCACCTGACTCATCCCATTACGGAGGGTCTTCTTCCTAATCCCACAGATGCTCTACAGGCTCCTCCTGGGCCAGATGTGGACACTTTGTATGCCTTGACTGGACATCACTTGGCTCCTGGTGGCCCTGCACCCAAACCATCTTGGGGTTAGGGAACCCCTGTGTGGACTCCATGCTCCCCACCAACAGGCCACAGATACAATGAGCAATGATATACACCATTTCTGGCCCCAAGAGACTTCTATCATTCATTCTTTCTCTCCTTAAATTAACTTCTCAGTTAACATTCAGTCATTGCTTCTTAAACAACCTCTTTTACTATTTGAAATAACCTGTTCTTATGAATACCAACTGTTACACCAACAAAAATAAGGTCCAAGTCACGTTTAAAGGCAAGAGGGATTGGGATGGAAGGGTAGGGGAGCGGGGGAATAAGGGGAGGGGAATAAAAGTTTGGAAGATATAAAGTTGTTCTATTAGTCGAATATGGTCTTGCATTTGGGGAAGTTAGGAGTCTTGTTGATTACCATACAAATTGTTCATTATTAGTGTTAGAGCTACCTGTGACTATGGGAAGAAAGGTAGCTACATATGTATTAGCAGGGAATATCTGATATTATACAGTGTATGTGTTTTCTTGATTCCTATTAATATTAATAAAAAGATTCAAACATAAAGAAGGTCCAAGTCTCCCGCAGAGAGCACATAGAAAACAAAAAGAGCGGAAGAAAACCAAAATAGACCAGATCCACACCACAAAAGAGTAAGAGCACCAAAAAGTTTATTAGGTGCTCTTACTCTTTGTGGTGTGGATCTGGTCTATTTTGGTTTTCTTCCGCTCTTTTTGTTTTCTACCAATTGTTACAACCTTCTTTAAAGACCAGCTCCCACAAACTGTTTCATATGCAGCAGAAAATTCCTCTCAGAACTGTCCACAAGCCCATCTGCTTGGCAATCAGTCAGAGAGCCTCCTGCTGCTTTGAGCTTCCTGTACAAGATCATGCTCGCAAAACACAGCCACATGTATAATATTGAAAATGCAGCACAACTTTAAACACACTTTTTTCACTA
This sequence comes from Microcaecilia unicolor, assembly GCF_901765095.1. Classification (NCBI taxonomy): domain Eukaryota; kingdom Metazoa; phylum Chordata; class Amphibia; order Gymnophiona; family Siphonopidae; genus Microcaecilia; species Microcaecilia unicolor. The sequence goes on from NC_044031.1 coordinate 98,434,477, forward strand.
TCCACACCAGCATTTCGCAGTAGCAGCTTCACACATCACTGGATGCACACACACACTCAAATTGATCTGGCGTCCACCACCAGCTTACTAGCCTCTGAACCTACTTTCCCTCTAGTCACTCCAAATTGGTCACCCCAAAATGCCTGTGCAGCCACTTTATTACTTACCCCAACTGGTTTCAACTTCAGTCTCCTCCTGCTGCTTTTCTTTTTTTAAAGCCTGGACAGTCTGCTCTTCTGCCTCTGCCAAACCTAGCAGTCTCTGAACAGCCCCCCGAACACGTGAACTTCGGGGTTCAGGTAGGCACCATCTTGCCTCCCCCCCAATCTGTCTCAATGAACTTTTCAAAATTATTCCCGAGACAGGAAACAGCCCCTAAACCTGAATTTCATGTCCCCACCAGACTCAAGTGCTTCTGTGGTTCCATGTAGGCACACACCGGCATGTATACTTCGGGGTTCAAAGGTGTAGCTGCTCCAGGCTGCTCAAATTTTAAATTTCTGGTTCCAGGCCAAGCTGCCTCCAAGCCCCAATATTTCCTAACAGGCTCAGTGTGCTGCAACCTGTGCAAGCATGCACGTCCAGATTTGACCCAGGCTTACTTCAGCTATACTTTTTCCTCACACCTTCTTCTGCAGCTCCTGAACCCTGTAGCCATGGTAATTATAATTTTTTTAAAATTATTTATCAATTTCAAGTTTTACAAGCATTTTACATCTTGAGTAAGAAAAACAGTACATAAATTCAAAGTGGTAAATCCATAGGAAAATAAAAGAAAAATTATACAACTTGTATTAGACCACAATAAGAGTGGGGGTTGGAGCCTTCACATACTCAGGAGATGAGATTCAAAAACATATCTATATATATAAAATCTCTATATCTATATATATAAAAGGCACCACTGAAGCCTCCAGCCGGAAGTGTGAAGCGCCAGAGATATCCGGTTTCCCCATGAGTGAAGGAAAACACAGAGGGGGAGGGGAGAGAGATGCCCTCACTCTCTCTGTAACACAAACATAGAACAGCAGGAAACAACACTGAATGACTGGACTCGGAGGGGGGAGGGGGAGGGGGAGGGAGAGAGGGCAGGGACACACACACTCCCACATGCACACTCTGAAGAAAACCTTGCTAGCCCCCGTTTCATTTGCATCAGAAACGGGTTTTTAAAAGGCACCACTGAAGCCTCCAGCCGGAAGTGTGAAGCGCCAGAGATATCCGGTTTCCCCATGAGTGAAGGAAAACAGCACAGCACGAAATCCCACGAAACAGTGAAGGACTCAGAGGGGGGAGGGGAGAGAGATGCCCTCACTCTCTCTGTAACAAAAGCACAGAACAGCAGGAAACAACACTGAAGGACTGGACTCCGAGGGGGAGGGGGAGGGAGAGAGGGCAGGGACACACACACTCCCACATGCACACTCTGAAGAAAACCTTGCTAGCCCCCCCCCCCCCCCCCCGTTTCATTTGCATCAGAAACGGGTTTTTTTTTTACTAGTTTTAAATAAGCACAGCTTAGCAAAATTAAACCATTTATTCCTATTCTGTCTCTCTGATCTAATGCTCAAGGCTAATCATTACTGCCTAGTCTCAGCATTTATTAAATTATCCTTTTCTGAGTAATAAATTGTTTTAAACATTCAGGAATTAAAAAAATATATTTAACCCCTAAGTATTTGATATTACATTTACACGGGTAATTCAGGTTGAATAAAGCGCCCAGGGCTAAAGTTGCAGATCGCAGTGCCAAAAACTCTTTTTTCCTAACTTGAGTCTGCTTAGTAACATCTGGGAACATGCAGATTTTTTCCCATAAAATGGGTTGTAAGTTCATCAATGCAAGTTTCCAAGTCTTGGTGAAATATAAATGATACCAAGAGAGTTTGGCGCTCAGTTATTTCTGTTAATGAAGATTCTAATAGATCTGATACATTAAGATCACGTTGCTCCTGTTGAATGTTTTGTTCATCTTCTTTCACCTTTTTTACTGGAAGGTAATATATTTTATTCAACGGAGGTATGTTATCTTCAGAAAATTTCAAGTTCTCTATTAGATATCTTTTAAAAATTTCCAGTGGAGCGTAGATTGGAGTCCTAGGAAAGTTCAATAAACGGAGGTTTAACCTCCTATTAAAATTTTCAAAATATTCCAATCTACTATGTATCAGAGTGTTATCTTGTATCAGTTTTACAGTGGTTTCCTTCAACTTAATAATTTCATCAGATAAATGATTTATCTTATCTGTAACATTACTTTTCATCGTGGCAAAAGCAGAAGAAAGTCTGAACATTATTCACAAGAGATTCTATCTTACTTGTTGATGACAAGACAGTCTGGAGTATCCCCCATATTGCCTCAAGCGTTACCGGCGCTGTTTGAGCCTTAGATGGTAAAAGGACCTTGGCTGGAGACTCCACAATAGGGCCCAGTTGAGACACTGCTCCTCCGTCTTCGCGGAATTGTGGTTCACCTCTATGGCTGGCCCCAGCCGGTTGCGGCGGTGGAGAACGCGTCGGGGGGGGACAACGAAATGTCCTGTCCCTGGAGCTCAGCTTCTCCTTGCGCTTGTAGGCCAGCAGGACCTCCCGACGCTATCAAATTGGTTCTCGCGAGAAATCCTTTGATTGTTTGTTGGGTCGGTGTAGATGTAAGAACCAGCTGGGCTCCGTTTCTAATAAACGCCTTTCTCTTTGTATGAGGCATCATAGGATAGAAGTAAGTAGAAAATATTTCTAATCTAGAGGAAAAAAATTTGAGAAAGGCTTTATCTCCAGCACTCGAGGTCACTCGCGGTATGGTGTTGCTGCCGCCATCTTGCTCCGCCCTCGGTAATTATAAATTTAATTATTTTTAACCTATATACCATAGACTTCTGGAGTTGGTATGTTATTATCTCTGGCCCTATTCAAATCCAGGCTAAAATCCCATCTTTTTGAGGCTGCTTCTAACTTACAAACCTGTTCAATACCCACACCATTCTCATCATAAATGAAACATCCTAATTCCTTATTTGTTTAGTTTGTCTACCTTGAATAGATTGTAATCTCTGTTAAGCAGGGACCATCTCTTACATGTTTAAATACAGTGCTGTGTACTATAGCACTATAAGTAGGAGTATTACAGAGTTGTCTTTATTCAGGAAAGAGTTGAAAACATTTAACATTTATTTATCCAAGCATTCCTGTCCTAGAAATATTGTATTGTATCATGTACATGAGTATGTATTTGAGCTTGCATTATCTAGGTGGGCTAGAAATGTTTTACATTAAAAAAAAAAACATTCCTCACCCTTAAAATATCTCCTTTCAGGCTGGAGGAAGTGACGTCACCGATGTAGTCGGTAGCCTGTTTGCAGAGCTCCGCGGGTTAAAGATTAAAAAAAGCGAGATAAACCCCGATAAAGCGAGAGGGATTCCCCGCAAAAGAAGAAGCAAGGCAGCTACAACAAATGGCGGCCAATAAGAAATTGGCGAAATTCAAATATGCAGGGGAATCGCCGAGGGTAGCGAGTAAGGCGAAAACACCACTTCCCCTGCGTGGAGCAAAAATGGCGCCGGACGATATGGAGTCCGATAATGATAACGAGAAGCAAGTCGCTGGTGAGATTGAAGTCGAGCGGAGCGAAATTATACGATGGTTTAAAGAACTTAAAACAGAGATGATTAACACCAGGAAAAGCATCCAAGCTGCAGTTATGGAGCTCCGTGAAGAAGTGAAAGATATGAGCGGCCGAATAGTAGAGATGGAGGAGCGGATTGAAACGATGGCGGGAGAGCTGCAGACTTTGAGGAAGAGTGTTTATAAAGAACAGCAAAAGCGAAACCTCATGGAGCAGCGTCTGGAGGACTTGGAAAATCGCTCGCGGCGGTGTAACTTGCGAGTTAAAGGCATCCCTGAAGAAGTGCAATTTAGGAATGCGGAGAAAGTTGTGCAAGAGATTTGTGACTTTATTCTGGAGCATGGAAAGGATTCTGAAGAAGGACTGGAACGGCCTGCAATAAAAATTGATAGAGCTCATCGGAGCTTGGGGCCGCAGCGGGGGGATTACCCTCGAGACATAGTGGCATGCTTCCATGAGTTCCAGGTGAAGGAAGCGGTGTGGAGGAAAGCACGTGCATTGGGAGAAATCAAATGGCGCAATGTGCAAGTGCAGATTTTTCAAGACTTGGCGAGATCTACTCTGCAAAAGAGACGGGATTTTAAGGATATCACGAGATACTTGCAAAAGGCGTGTCTGCGCTACAGATGGATATATCCTAAAGGTTTGTTGCTAACAGTGGGAAGCCAGACAAAGAAAATACTGCAACCTGAGGGAGCATGGAAGATTCTGGCTGCACTAGGATGTACAGACTTGCCTGAGATATCTGAAGCTTTCCAGAATTCCAGCAAAGACAGGCCCTCTAATAGTAAGGGGGGCTGGACCACACAGGGTGGAGGAAGAACTAACAAGAGTCCACCACGAGTGAACAATGAGCCTGAAACAGCCGCAGGCATCTGAAAAGAAAAACTGCTGGAGGGCAATGGCCTGGAGTTACTGTTGAGTAAATGCACTTCTATAACCAGTGACTTAATGTTAAGATTTATAAAAGGTTTTGGTATATAGGGGTTATTTAGGGGAATGAATGGGGAAAAAATGATGTATGCTGATGAGTGATGGGGTATGTTGGGGATAAAGAATGGAAAGGGAACCCATCGGAACGACACTTCCTTAGGGATATCACTGGCAGCTAAGGCTAGTGAACAGACGAGGGGATTTCCTGGGAGGGGGGAGGGACAACAGTTGGTTCGTGGAATGTAAATGGCCTGAATACTCCTGAAAGGGTATGATACATACCTGTAGCAGGTGTTCTCCGAGGACAGCAGGCTGATTGTTCTCACGACTGGGTGACGTCCGCGGCAGCCCCCACCAACCGGAAAAAAGCTTCGCGGGACGGTTGGGACGCAGGGCACGCCCACCGCGCATGCGCGGCCGTCTTCCCGCCCGTGCGCGACCGCTCCCGCCAGTTGAATAACTAGCAAAAGATGAAACACACAACTCCAAAGGGGAGGAGGGAGGGTAGGTGAGAACAATCAGCCTGCTGTCCTCGGAGAACACCTGCTACAGGTATGTATCATACCCTTTCTCCGAGGACAAGCAGGCTGCTTGTTCTCACGACTGGGGTATCCCTAGCTCTCAGGCTCACTCAAAACAAGAACCCAGGTCAATTGAACCTCGCAACGGCGAGGGAACAACAGAAATTGACCTACGAAGAACAACTAACTGAGAGTGCAGCCTGACCAGAATAAATTCGGGTCCTGGAGGGTGGAGTTGGATTTACACCCCAAACAGATTCTGCAGCACCGACTGCCCGAACCGACTGTCGCGTCGGGTATCCTGCTGGAGGCAGTAATGAGATGTGAATGTGTGGACAGATGACCACGTCGCAGCCTTGCAGATCTCTTCAATAGTGGCTGACTTCAAGTGGGCCACCGACGCTGCCATGGCTCTGACACTATGAGCCGTGACATGACCCTCAAGAGTCAGCCCAGCCTGGGCGTAAGTGAAGGAAATGCAATCTGCTAGCCAATTGGAGATGGTGCGTTTCCCGACAGCGACCCCTAGCCTGTTAGGGTCGAAAGAAACAAACAATTGGGCGGACTGTCTGTGGGGCTGTGTCCGCTCCAAGTAGAAGGCCAATGCTCTCTTGCAGACCAATGTGTGCAACTGACGTTCAGCAGGGCGGGTATGCGGCCTGGGGAAGAATGTTGGCAAGACAATTGACTGGTTAAGATGGAACTCCGACACCACCTTCGGCAGGAACTTTGGGTGGGTGCGGAGCACTACTCTGTTGTGATGAAATTTGGTATACGGAGCATGAGCAACCAGGGCTTGAAGCTCACTGACCCTACGAGCTGAAGTAACTGCCACCAAGAAAATGACCTTCCAGGTCAAGTACTTCAGATGGCAGGAATTCAGTGGCTCAAAAGGAGGTTTCATCAGCTGGGTGAGGACGACGTTGAGATCCCATGACACTGTAGGAGGCTTGATAGGGGGCTTTGACAAAAGCAAGCCTCGCATGAATCGAACGACTAAAGGCTCTCCAGAGATGGCTTTACCTTCCACACGATAATGGTAAGCACTAATCGCACTAAGGTGATTCCTTACTGAGTTGGTCTTGAGGCCAGACTCTGATAAGTGCAGAAGGTATTCAAGCAGGTTCTGTGCAGGGCAAGAACGAGGTTCTAGGGCCTTGCTCTCACACCAAACGACAAACCTCCTCCACTTGAAAAAGTAACTCTTTTTAGTGGAATCCTTCCTAGAGGCAAGCAAGACCCGGGAGACACCCTCAGACAGACCCAACGCAGCGAAGTCTACGCCCTCAACATCCAGGCCGTGAGAGCCAGGGATTGAAGGTTGGGGTGCAGCAACGCTCCGTCGTTCTGCGAAATGAGAGTCGGAAAACACTCCAATCTCCACGGTTCTTCTGAGGACAACTCCAGAAGAAGAGGGAACCAGATCTGACGGGGCCAAAAGGGCGCTATCAGAATCATGGTGCCGCGGTCTTGCTTGAGCTTCAGTAAGGTCTTCCCCACCAAAGGTATGGGAGGATAAGCATACAGGAGGCCGGTCCCCCAATGAAGGAGAAAGGCGTCCGACGCTAGCCTGCCGTGTGCCTGAAGTCTGGAACAGAACAGAGGCAGCTTGTGGTTGGTCTGAGAGGCGAAAAGGTCCACCGAGGGGGTGCCCCACGCTCGGAAGATCTTGCGTACCACTCTGGCATGGAGAGACCAACTCGTGCGGTTGCAATACTCTGCTCAGTCTGTCGGCCAGACTGTTGTTTACGCCTGCCAGGTACGTGGCTTGGAGGAGCATGCCGAACTGACACGCCCAACGCCACATCCCGACGGCCTCCTGACACAGGGGGCGAGATCCGGTTGCCCCCCTGCTTGTTGACGTAATACATTGCAACCTGATTGTCTGTCCGAATTTGGATAATTTGGCAGGACAGCCGATCTCTGAAAGCCTTCAGTGCGTTCCAGATCGCTCGAGCTCCAGGAGGTTGATCTGCAGATCCTTTTCCTGGAGGGACCACAGACCCTGGTGTGAAGCCCATCGACATGGGCTCCCCACCCCAGGCGAGATGCATCCGTCGTCAGCACTTTCGTGGGCTGCGGAATTTGGAATGGACGTCCCAGGGTCAAATTGGTCCGGATGGTCCACCAGAGCAGTGAAGTGCGGCAACTGGTGGAGAGGCGGATGACATCTCTAGATTCCCGGTGGCTTGAAACCACTGGAAAGCTAGGGTCCTTGAGCAGATCTCATGTGAAGACGAGCCATGGGAGTCACATGAAACTGTGGAGGCCATATGACCCAGAAGTCTCACATCTGCCGAGCTGTGATCTGCTGAGACGCTCTGGTCTGCGAAGCCAGGGCCAAGAGATTGGTAGCCCTCGCTTCGGGAAGGTAGGCCTGAGCCGTCTGGGTATCAGCAGCGCTCCTATGAATTCCAGAGACTGAGTAGGCTGAGATGGGACTTTGGTAATTGATCACAAACCCCAGCAGCTCCAGAAGTTGAATAGTGCACTGCATGGACCGGAGGGCTCCTGCCTCCGAGGTGCTCTTGACCAGCCAATCGTCGAGATATGGAACACGTGCACTCCCAGCTTGCGTAGATACGCCGCTACCACCACGAGGCACTTTGTAAACACTCGTGGGGCAGAGGCGAGCCCAAAGGGCAGCACACAATACTGAAAGTGCCGTGCGCCCAGGCGGAATCTGAGATACTGTCTGTGAGCTGGCAGTATCGGGATGTGAGTGTATGCGTCCTTTAAATCCAGGGAACATAGCCAATCGTTTTTCTGAATCATTGGCAGAAGGGTGCCCAAGAAAGCATCCTGAACTTTTCTTTGACCAGGAATTTGTTCAGGCCTCTCAGGTCTAGGATAGGACGCATCCCCCTGTTTTCTTTTCCACAAGGAAGTACCTGGAATAGAATCCCTGCCCTTCCTGCCCGGGTGGTACGGGCTCGACCGCATTGGCGCTGAGAAGGGGCGGAGAGTTCCTCTGCAAGTACCTGCTTGTGGCGGGAGCTGAAAGACTGAGCTCCCGGAGGGCAATTTGGAGGCAGGGAGGCCAAATTCAGGGCGTATCCGCACCGCACTATTTGGAGAACCCACTGGTCGGGAGGTTAAGAGAGGCCAACCTTTGGTGAAAAAATTTTAACCTCCCTCCGACCGGCAGATCGTCCGGTACGGACACTTGTAGGCGGCATGTTCCCATGGATCCAGTCAAAAGCCCGTCCCCGGCTTTTGCTGTGGAGGCGCAGGGGGCTGCTTAGGCGCACCGCTGTTGACGAGAACGAGCAGCTGGGGCTGTCCCTGTGCCTGACGAGGCCTTCGGGGCCGGCTGGTTGTACCTACGCTTCGCAAAAGAATAGGGTGCAGCCTGCCAGGGCCCGGGAAAAACGTCCACCTGTGGAGGTGGATGCTGAAGGCGCCCCGTGGTGAGAGCTTGTCGAGAGCGGTTTCCCCGCTGATGCAGTTGGTTCCACCATCTGCTCGACCTTCTCACCAAAAATGTTATCCCCCCGGCAAGGGACGTCGGCCAGTCTCTGCTGGGTGCGGTTGTCCAGGTCAGAGGCGCGCAGCCATGAGAGCCTGCGCATCACTATACCTTGGGCCGCAGCACGAGATCCAACGTCACAGGTGTCATAAATACCCCTGGACAGGAACTTTCTGCACGCCTTCAGCCTGCCTGAACCACCTCCTGATAAGGCCTGGACTGCTCCGGCGGGAGCTTCTCGACCAGGTCCGCCAGTTGTTGCACATAGGTCCGCATGTGAATGCTCATATAGAGCAGGTATGATGGATGCGGGTCCACGAGCATGGAGGATTGGTAGGCCTTCCTCCCAAACGAGTCCAGAGTGCGAGACTCCCGCCCCGGGGGGCGCCGAGGCGGTATCCCTCGAACTCCGTGCCCTCTTGAGAGCAGAATCCACGACCGCTGAGTCATGGGGCAATTGGGGCCGCATGAGCTCTGGGTCAGAGTGGATCCTGTACTGGGACTCTGCTTTCTTGGGAATGGTGGGGTTAGTTAATGGTCGCACCCAGTTCCGAAGCAGCGTCTCCTTTAAAACATTGTGCAGCGGCACCGTGGAGGACTCTCTAGGTGGTGATGGATAGTCGAGGACCTCGAGCATCTCGGCCCTCGGCTCTTCTACAGAGACCACGGGGAAGGGAATGCTGATAGACATATCCCGCACAAAGGAGGCAAAAGAGAGACTCTCAGGAGGTGAGAGCTTCCTCTCCGGTGAAGGCGTGGGGTCCGAGGGAAGGCCCGTAGACTCCTCTGAGGAGAAATATCTAGGGTCCTCCTCTTCCCCCCACGAGTCCTCATCCTCGGTATCGGACATTAGCTCATGTAGCTGAGTCCTGAGCCGGGCCCGGCTCGACGTCGAGGCACCGAGGTCTCGGTGTCGTCGAGCGGTGGACTCCCGCGCCGGCGGGGACGGAGCTCCCTCCATCGACGTCGACGGGGACTCCACCTGCGTGGCGGTCGAGACCGGCGCCGCAAGCGGCGGCGGTGTCGACGGCCCCGGCGCCGGGCTAGAGCTCACCGGCGCCACAGTCATCGGCGCCGGAGGGCGCAAGCACCCCCGGCGCCGCACAGCCTGGAGCATCAGTCCTTCCAGGATCCCCGGAAGGATGGCTCTGAGGCACTCGTCTAGGCCCGCTGCCGGGAAAGGCGGTGGGGCCGGTAAGGGTGTCGGTGCCGGAAGCTGCTGGGGGCCAGGAGACGCACCGAGGTCCGGAACCCCGACGCGTCGGTACCTCCACAACCGACGGAGACCTCTCCTCTCGACGATGACGCTTCGGCGTCGCCTCCTCTCCGACATCCGGATGCACCGAGGGCGACCGTGACGGCGCTTCTTATCTTCTTCCGATGCCCGTCACCGGGTGCCGGAAGGCATGGAGGAGGAGGAGGTCGATCCCCCTCGGTCTCGAGGTACCGGGTCAGACAGGGTTCGAGTCCCGTGGCCCACGAGCTGAGGGAGTGACCGGGGCCGAATTGCCCACGCGGCCTCTCCCCCCCCACGTCTCACCGGGACGGCGGACCGGCGGGCCTGACGGGACCTGTTCTCCTGGGGTCGCTGCCATCGGTGCCGATGTCTCGGCATCGATACCGGTACCGAAGGACCGGCCGTCGATACCGATGCCGTCGAGGTCGACGTCGAGGGCCGGCGCAAGTTCCAAAAAGACGTCCCGCAGAACTTGCCTCGCAACCTGAGTCCGTTTCCGGAGACCTAGACACAAAGAAAACACGACTTGAGATTGTGCTCCGGCCCGAGGCACTGGAGGCACCAAGCGTGGGTGTCGATCTGCGAGATCGGCCTGGCCGCAGCGACCACACTTTTTAATCCACTCGGACCTTCGCGGACATCGACGGAAAAATCGCGTCGGCGAAAGTCAAAGTCGTCAATGGTGGCTGGATCACACCACGGAAAAAGAAACGACCGAGCGACCACTATGCCGCAACGTGGCGTCCCCGCTAGAAGCGAGGGAAAAAGGGGAGCGCGTGCTCCACACGCGCAGGTTTTTTTTTTTTTTTGAAACAAAAAGGGAAACCGTACGGTACCAGAAGCAAAGCGACGATCCCGCGTAAACGCGATCGAGAAAATCCGGCGGCTGAAAACAGAGAGAGTGGCAAAAGCACAAACTCTCTCCAGTCGCGGAAAAAAGGAACTGGCGGTGAGCGTTCGCGCACAGGGCGGAAGACGGCCGCGCATGCCGCGGTGGGCGTGCCCTGCGTCCGACCGTCCCGCGAAGCTTTTTTCCGGTTGGTGGGGGCTGCCGCGGACGTCACCCAGTCGTGAGAACAAGCAGCCTGCTTGTCCTCGGAGAAAAAAGAAGTATCATATACAGTGAAATTCGCAAAATGCAATGGGATATCAGTATGCTGCAGGAGACACACATTCAAAAGAAAGATGAGCGGTTAATACAATATAAGAATATGGGGATGAGTTATTTTTCGGCTGATCCTAGAGGGGGAAAAAAAGGGGGTCTTGCAATCTATATAAAAGATACGGTCCCTTTTGTTCACGAACAAACCTATTTAGAAGGTCAGGGCAGGTGCATTGCGGTCAAAGGTAAGATCAATAACCAGCTGATTACCTTGGTGAATATCTATGCACCTAATGAGGGACAGGGGGCATTTTTTGAGACCCTGAGGATAGAGTTACTCCAATTTGTGGCAGGAAATGTAATCCTAGGGGGAGATTTCAATTGGGCATTAACAGATCTGGACTACTCTAAGGGCAGGAAGGGTGGTAGACAGGCTAATACGTCTAAATTATTAAGACTGGTCAAGGAGCTAGACTTAATCGATGTTTGGAGAATGCAACATCCCGGGCAGCGGACCTACTCCTTCTACTCTCATGCGCAGCGCTCTTACACACGGATAGACACAATTTGGGGATCCCGCAACTTATGGGGTAAGGTTCGGGACTCTGATATTGGGAGCATACATACCTCGGACCATGCCCCTATCTGGATCTCATGGAGGGGATTGGGGAGAGAACGGGGACAAACATTTTGGAGATTAAATGAATCCTTGCTTGATACTGCAGAGGCCTGCGGGGAAATTCGAAGGGTGATACAGGAATACATGGTGCACATCGATACAGGGGATGTAACTGATGGGACCCTATGGGATGCCCTGAAGGTGGTAGTAAGAGGTCATCTGATTAGGAAAGGTAGCCAACGGAAAAGAGAGGGTCAAATCCAGGAATTGAGGGTACGACAAAGATTGGCTTTTCTGGAAGCCCAACACCAGGGAGGGCGGTGTCCTGAAGCTTTGAGGGAGCTGTGAGAGGGCAGGGCGGAGCTACAACAAATACAAATTAGACAGATGGAATACCATAGAAAGCTAATAAGACAACAATTCTTTGAGTTCAGTAATAAAACTGGCAGGATGCTGGCGCGCAGCTTGCGACAAAGGGTAGTGGGAAATACTATAACTAAACTAAAGGGAGCGGGAGACTGTCTGATGTATCAGGACAAAGAAATTAGGGAACAATTTGCCCGATATTATGCAGCTCTTTACTCTACAGAAGTGAAAATTACAGTGGAGGAGATTCAAGAATATCTAGGAGGGATAGGACTACGCAGCTTAACTGAGCAGCAGAGGGAGTTTCTGGACAAACCCATAACGTCAGATGAGATAGATAAAGTTATTAAGGGTCTGAAAGGGGGTAAAGCACCTGGACTTGACGGGTACACGGCTAAATTCTATAAGATACTGGAAAAGGAGCTAGGACCACTTTTAGTGCGGGTAGGGAACGAATGCTTCAAATTAGGGACCCTATCGAGGAGCATGTATGAGGCGGGGATTTCAGTTCTTCCCAAACCTGGGCGAGACCCAACAATATGTGGTTCATATAGGCCGATTTCTCTTATAAATATAGATATTAAAATATTGGCCAAGGTAATGGCAGAGAGGATTAATAAATTCCTTCCTCAGTTAATCCACACGGATCAAGCAGGCTTTATACCTAAGAGACAAGTAGCTGACAACATTAGGAGAACCCTAAATATTGTTTGGGAGGGTCAAAATAGGGATGAGGCCTTGATGCTTTAACAACTGACGCAGAAAAGGCCTTCGATCGGGTTGAGTGGATTTATCTGTGGGAGGTATTAAAGGTCATGGGATTTGGTCCAGGGATCCTATCTTGGCTTCGGGGATTATATGCGAGACCGGAGGCCAGGATAAAGGCGAATGGAGGATATTCGGAACAAGTGCAGATACAAAGGGGTACCAGACAAGGCTGTCCCCTCTCTCCCTTGCTTTTTGCTATTGCGATCGAACCTCTTGCGCAGAAGGTTTGAGAGACAGCTCAAATAAAGGGTCTCTATGTGGGAGATAGGGAGCATAAAATAGCTCTGTTTGCAGACGACATTCTTTTTTACGTGAGTCAACCAGAAGTGTCATTAACAAACATCTGCAAAGAGATCAAAGTTTTTGGGGAAATGTCTGGATTTAAAGTCAATTATGATAAATCAGAAGTTTTGGGTATAGCGGGGCCTCCCTCTGATACTGAAGCTATGTTGGAAAAATTTCCCTTCAGGCAAGTACGGGAGAGCTTTAAATATCTGGGCATTTGGATCACTAGGGATCTAACAAAGTTATATGTTTAAATTATGCTCCCCTGTTTAGGGAACTGCGCACAGACATGAGTCGATGGAAGAATGGTCTGCTGTCCTGGTGGGGCAGGATAGCGGTGGTCAAGATGAACTTGGTCCCGCGGATGTTGTTTCTCTTCCAAACGTTGCCTCTGGAAGTTCCACCAGTGGTTTTGAATAAATTACAGTCAGATATTTCACGGTTCGTATGGGGGGTTAAGAGAGCAAGAACATCGAAAAGAATTATGTGGAGGGGAGTAGAGGAAGGGGGAAGAGGGCTACCCAACTTAATATGGTACTATCAAGCAGCCCAATTGAAACAAGTGGTGGAGTGGAGCAAAGGAGATAGATCACCAGTGGCGACTTTAGAGTAAAACCTGGTTCCAAGGGGCAATTTGGAGAAAGGAGTATGGGGGTCTGGACAGATGTATAGCTTACCTCAGGGGAATATTAGTCCCTTTATATCTCACTTGCAACATACCTGGGATGTATTAAAAAATAAATTCCGGAAGGGGGTGAAAACCTCTACTTTGGCTCATATTACCCATGAAGATGAGTTTCCCGCAGGACAAGAGGGGGGGGGGGCGGTATTTCGTGAGTGGAATCGAAAGGGCCTGCGGAGATTTAGGGATCTTATGTCAGATGGGGTAATAAGAGACTTTACGACACTAAAGAGGAAGTTTGATTTACCAGAATCTGATTATTTTGCATACATACAGGTTAGACATTTCATGACGGGACAGGGGTGGTTGCAATCGGACCCGAGGGAAAAGGAGCTATTGGAAAATATTTGGGAAACCCTGGAAGGTGGGAGGAAAGGAATTTCCAGGTTATATAAATACATTAGGGGAGATAAGATGCTCAAATTGCCCTACATGATTGCATGGGAACGTGATTTAAATATGGAAATGAGTGTGAAGGAGTGGGAGCGGGTGTGTTTAGAGGTGAAAAAGGCATCGGTGTGTGTGCTAAGTAAGGAAAATGCATACAAAGTTTTAAGTAGATGGTATTACACACCAGACAGGCTAAAGCGAATGTATCCTATGGTATCTAATCGATGCTGGCGGTGTGAAGCAGAAATAGGCAATTTTTTGCATTCTGGTGGTCGTGTCCTCTTATACAGACTTTTTGGGTGGAAGTTGCTATGCATTTGACACGTCTATTGGACATGCAGTCCCAGGCAGAACCAAAGTGGTGTTTGTTGGGATGGGGAAATAAAAGGGGCCAGAAGTGGCAGAAGCGGCTCAAAAGATTGGGGTTGGCAGCCGCCAAGCTGGAGATAGCAGCCCATTGGAAACAAAGACTGGGCCTTACAATCACAGACTGGACAATGAGAAACAAGAGCATTGTGGGCCTAGAACAATTGACTGACAAAAGACAAGGCAGATATAAGCCTGATGCGAAAGAATGGTCTCAAATAGAACGATTATGGAGTAGTGAAGTACCTGTACAGGTGATTTAGCCAAGATGGAGTAAGTTGGGAGCAGGGGAGAGGGGGGGGGGGGGAGTTGATTTGGGTGGGAGGGTGGGTGGGTAGGGAGAAAATTATCAAAAACTATTGTGATTTACAGTTGATGTTGGACTTTAATTGTTTGGAATATCAGAGCAGTCTGTTGGCTGCACTGGCAAGCATTGTATTTTTCTATTATGTTGTGTTCAATAAACATTTTCAAATTAAAAAAAAAAATATCTCCTTTCAATTTTGCACACTGTTTTTCTACTTCCTCCAGATATTTTCATCCTGCCAACAACTTAGGTATTGTCCCCATCATAAAGTTGGCTTTCTTGAATTTTAAGACCCTTGCTTTTGAAGGAACTATCTCCACCCATGTCCTAATACAGAAAGGAATACTCTTACACTTTTCAAAGTCATCATCCTAAACATTTGTGGGATAGCATTTCAATGGGACAATTGTTTTGACTTAAACAATTATGTTTTTGGAGGCTGAGGTTAAACAGGCAAAAATCTATGTTGTCTCATTTTGAACAACATGGCTATTCCAAGAAGAAGCTAAAATTAGCATATAAAAGAGCTTTGCATGCACATTGTGAATGGTTATTCCTCCCACAGAACCAATGTGAGGATTCAAATCCTTTGGTATGTGTGCTGCCATATTCTTTTCAGGCCCTTAAAATACAGAATGTTGTTTGCAAACAGTGGGCTGTTTTAAGATTTCATCCTCAATTTGCACAAATTCCCAGATTTGCTTTCAAAAGGGGGAAAAATCTCAATCTGCAGGTTATACCATTGATTCACAGTTACCTCAAGATCATTTTGCTTGTTGACAATGTGTTTACTGTAAATATGCTTTGGAAACTGATCATTTGAAGCGTTTTGCATTAAAAGGACAAACTGACTGCAATTCCTCTCAGGTTATCTATTATATCCAATGTCCCTGTTTCATGATGTATATAGGTCAGATATAGAATAATTAAACAACGCACGGCTGAGCACTTGAGCTGTTTATGTATGGGAAGAATGGAAGCATCTTTAGTTGAACATTGGCATATGGCTGGTCATCAGCTTTCTGGCCTCAAGTTTACAATGGTACTTCAAAGTACATTCTCTTTGAAGCAGTGATGTATCACAAATATTGATATTTAAGAAACAGAAGTTTATATTTCTGTGGGGGAACTACTGCACCATATGGTTTGAAAAGGGAAACTGAATGGCCATTGGGAAAATAGTATATCTGCAAGTACGTGCCAATCAGTGCAAGACACATAATCACTGAAGGCCAGGGGAAATAGGTTTTTAAGAGCACAATATGTGACAGTTACTGCTGATGTAAGGCTGGAAGCAGGCTCCTTCTGGTGGGCCACTGTAGATTTGTTTGATGACTGATGTCAAATTATAAAGACTTGGATGAAACTGTTTATTTTTCTGGTAATTTTTGGTAAAGTGTACGAGGCTTGACTTAATTTTAATACATTTTTCTAAATTGGCATAGATTTTCCTTCTGAAGAAGCCATTGGGGAAACACAAATTCAAGTAGAGGAAAAGAGCAAAATGAGTTGAAAATGAGGTGGATTTATTAAAGAAAATTATTATTCAGTTTTGTATTTGTTTGGATGGCGGATGTTTCACATGGTGAACAGCCAACAGGCATCAACACATACAGAACTGGAGAGTTAAATTTTTGATTTCTTCTGAATAAATGCAGCATTCCTGAGAGTCATCATAACAGATAAATACTGTACATTACGTATAGTGCACATATCAGCAGTATTGTAGCTCCATTCCAAGCATCCACCACGGAGAGAGTGGTGGATGCTTGGAATGCTCTCCCACGGGAAGTAGTGGAGAGGAAAACGGTAACGGAATTCAAACATGTATGGGATAAACATAAAAGAATCCTGTTCCGAGGGAATGGATCCTCAGAAGCTTAGCTGAGATTGGGTGGCAGAGCCGGTGGTGGGAGGTGTGGCTGGTGGTTGGGAGGCGGGGATAGTGCTGGCAGACTTATATGGTCTGTGCCAGAGCCGGTGGTTGGGAGGCAGGGATAGTGCTGGGCAGACTTATACGGTCTGTGCCCTGAAAATGACAGATACAAATCAAGGTAAGGTATACACAAAAAGTAGCACATATGAGTTTATCTTGTTGGGCAGACTGGATGGACCGTGCAGGTCTTTTTCTGCCGTCATCTACTATGTTACTATGTATTCCAATACCACAGTGCAATGATGGTGAACAGTTGCCTGTTAAAATTGTTGAACTAGAGCACTTGAAGCTGAGCACCCTACATAATTATATTTTATAAATACTTTATATACCTATATCTACCTATTTTGTATACTGTTCACAGCATTTTTAGTAGACTGGTCTCCCAGACATCCCAAGAGATAAATCGGGTACCCTAGTGGACTTCAAAAACATGCTCTCACTGTTGCTCCTTATCTGCTGAGCCCACCAAATCCCACTGCCCACAGCTGTACACAGTAGCCCTTATGGGTGAAGGGGGCACATATGTGGGTACAGTGGGTTTCTGGTAAGTTTTGGAGGGCTCACAGTTTCTACCACAAATGTGACAGGTAGAGGGAGATAGGGACCAGAGTCCCCCACTCCATGGTGCACTGCACTGACTACTACACTACTCCAGGGACCTGCATGCTGCTCTGACAGACCTGGCTGTAACATCTGAGGTTGTCATAGAGATTGTTAAATCATATTTGTATTCACATTTGTGGGGGGTGGGAAGGGGTTAGTGACCACTGGGGGGGGGGGGTATTGGGAGGTCACCCCTGATTCCCTCCAGTGTTCATTTAGGGCACTCTTTTGTGCCTTATTTGTTATAAAAACAGGTCTTAGTTTTTGTCCTGGGCGGTTTTGTTTCATTATGGCGGACACGCACCCTCATGATTTGAATACACTTCTGACGGACTTCATAGAAAAACGTCTAAATATTGGTTTTGAAAATGCCAATTTGGATGTTTCTGTGATAAAAACGTCCAAATGCAGATTTATGCCCCTTTTGGATGTTTTTCTCTTTTGAAAATGAGCTCCACGGTATTTAAACTCCTCACATATCTCTATATATAAAACGCACCTCCAACGTTCTAATGAAGCCTCAAGCCGGAAACTTGAAGTGGCATAGATATCCGGTTTGCCCATGAGTGTCTGCCCCCGCCCCTCGCGTCACAACGTAATGACGTCGAGGGCGGAGCACTGACACTCGAGTGGCAAAACGGACAAGGCACAGGCGCGGAGGCGGAGCAACAACAAAAAAAAAAGAGCGTCCCGACAAAACCAGCGTCGCCAACAAAAGAAGAACCAGGGTATCACAGTTTCACGGACCAAGCCAGCCACAACGTGCGAGGGAGGGAGGCAGGCAGGCAGCCTGAACATTGGAGGGTGGGAGGGAGGGACACAGCTAGACAACCAGCCAGCCAGCCAGCATCTCGAGTGGCGAAACGCACAAGGCACAGGCGTGAAGGAGGAGCAAGAAAAAAACCCAGAGCGTCCCAACAAAAAGAGCATCACAAACAAAAGAAGAAACAGGGTATCAGCATTTCATGGATGGCGAACCAGGAACAACGTGATGAGGGAGGGAGGCAGGCAGCCTGAACGTCGGAAGGTGGGAGGGAGGGAGACAGGTAGCCAGCCAGCCAGAACGTGGGAGCCAGCCTGAACGACGGTGGGAGGGAGCCAGCGAGGGAGGAAGGAAGGAAGGGTGGGGCATGACCATGACAGGCGGAGGTAGAGGAGGCCACGAACCTGAAGCTGGGAGGGGGGAGCGGAGCAAAAACTGGAGGGGGACGGGAAAGGAAGCTGGGAGACGGAGGGGGGCCCCTGCCACACACTCTCAGTCTTTCTCACACACACACTCTCATTCTCACACACACACTCTTACACAGACAGTCACACACACACACACACTTGCACATTCACTCTGTCTCTCACTCAGTCACCTTCACACACACTCTCTCAAACATACACACTCAGAGGCACACCTTGCTAGCTCCCGTTTCATTTATGTCAGAAATGGGCCTTTTTTTACTAGTGTGGTTATAATTTACACAATGTTTGACTAAAGGAACAGTACTAATTCTCCTCTTTAGACAACTCCGATGTTCTAATAATCTAGTTTAAATTTTCTCTGTTTTCTCTACATTTAGAAGTGAACACAGACACTGAATAAAATAGACCACATTCAAGGTGTTGCAATCAGAACAATGTTTAATCATAATTCTCTCTTTTGTCTTTGGATGTTCAAAAAAGTGGCAGTCAGAGAATTATGGCACATCGAACAAAAGCCACATGGACAGTGACCCCGTGGACCCTGAAATTGTTTTCTGTATTCAGGGAGCACAGAAGGGACCAATCGGTCCTTAAAATTTTTCCCCCTTGAATAAGTGACAGTGAGCTTATTCTCCTCAAAACAGCTGTGATTTTCAAATATAAACCATTTTTCTAATTTTCTGTATATTGTAAGCCAAATTGGAAAAACAAAGATGCATACTATACCAGGGTACCTTTGATGATTAGCAACGTTGAGTAGCTGCACATTTGGCCTTGATATAGGCTTCATGTATGAAAACTACTGTAATCAAGATATTGGTTCCTATCTGTTGGTTTTGTAAAAATAGTAGTCGAGAATCCATAATCAGACATTTGAATCTGAATGTCTAAATATGAGATCTGATGGTAATCAAATTGCATCTTAAATTTCAAATTCATATCCCTCATGCTCAAGCATTGGTTAAAGTCATGCAGATGCTCCTCACTACCTTGCTACAACACGAGCATATCATCGATTTAATGACGTCAGAGTTAATATTACAAAGGTGCGATTGCTTAAATGGGCCAAATCTGGGGCCATGGAGGTACCCATGGCCGTCCTCTTATCTGTTGAAAGAATTAATTCTGGAAATAAAAATAAAATTATAAGTGCAATATTGGCACGATCAAAGATGAATGCAGTATTCTAAGATTCGTGTCACGTGGAGGGGCATAATCAAAAGGGGTGCCCAAGTTTTCCTGAGGACGTCCTCGAGAAAGGGTGTGGAAACCCATATTATTGAAACAAGATGGATGTCCATATTTCGTTTCGCTAATACGGTTGGCGACGCCCAAATCTTGACATTTAGGTCGTCCCTAGGGATGGTCATCCTTAGACTTGGTCGTTTTTGATTTTCGGCGATAATGGAAACTAAGGACGCCCATTTCAGAAACGACCAAATGCAAGCCCTTTGGTCGTGGGAGGGGCTTGCATTCGTAGTGCACTGGTCCCCCTGACATGCCAGGACACCAACCGGGCACCCTAGGGGGCACTGCAGTGGACTTCAGAAAAAGCTCCCGGGTACATAGCTCCCTTACCTTATGTGCTCAGCCCCCCCAACACCCACTACCCACAACTGCACACCACTACCATAGCCCTTATGGGTGAAGGGGGGCAACTTTGTTGTGGGTTTTGAAGGGATCACATGTACCACCACAAGTGTAACAGGTAGGGGGGATGGGCCTGGGTCCACCTGCCTGAAGTGCACTGCATCCACTAAAACCATTCCAGGGACCTGCATACTGCTGTCATGGAGCTGGGTATGATATTTGAGGCTGGCAAAAAATATTTTAACTTTTTTTTTGATGGTGGGAGGGGGTTAGTGACCACTGGGGGAGTAAGGGGAGGTCATCCCCAATTCCCTCCAGTGGTCATCTGGTCAGTTCGGGCACCTTTTTGTGGGTTGGTTGTATGAAAAAAAGGACCAGGTAAAGTCGTCCAAGTGTTTGTCAGGGATGCCCTTTTTCTTCCATTATGGGTCGAGGACGCCCATGTGTTAGGCACACCTAAGTTCCGCTTTCGCTACGCCTCCGACATGCCCCCCGGGAACTTTGGTCGTCCCCGCGACAGAAAGCAGTTGGGGACGCCCAAAATCGGCTTCCCATTATACCGATTTGGGCGACCCTGTGAGGACGCCCATCTTGCGATTTGTGTCAAAAAATGGGCGTCCTTCTCTTTCGAAAATAAGCCTGATAGTGTATATCATAAAGGCCATGAAAAGGTGCAAACCATACATATTTCTAATATTGCTAGTTTGCTTTTCTTGAACTGGGAGCAGACTTAAGAGTTGCAAGAGAATTATAAATGTGCTTTTTCTGAAAATAAGCAATATTTCACGCCAATAGGAAAAGAGGCCATGCTGCAAAAGTCGATATGCTGAAGAAAGAAAACAAACAATGGCACATGTAATCTAGTAGAATCAAAAAGATTTTTCCTTACCTTAAAGTTCTTTGTGGTAAAATGAGGTTGGATCGCGAACTAGACAAAACTGATCGGCAATGCTGAAAACAGCTAAATGGATAGTAAACGCCTTAAGAAGAAAAAAATGGCGCGAAAAAACGAGTGATGTGATGTTAGGATAACTGACATACTCAGTTTGCAGATAAAAAAATGAATATCTACAAAAAATAAGGAACATCCGTAAGGGTAAAACACGACAAACAACCAGACAACAAACAAATATAAAAGAAAATGCATTTAAAAAACCTGACATATAGTGCATTAATGTAGAAAAATGGATGCTGCTGCTCCCGGATAGACTGAGGGTTAACTAGTACAATGTGGGAAAGAATGTACACTGATACTGTGTGAGCAGAATATATAGCTAAATGAGTTCATATGGCGAAAAAAATAATAATAATAACAACTACATAAAACCTATGGTATGAATGGATAATGTGAAGGAATCCGTGACGTCTGATGCATTAGTTTATGTAACATAACAGAAATGAATGGTGCGTGACAGCAATGAATTCTGATACTCCAGGATTGGCTGGGAATTAACTAATGCAATGTAATCTAAAACAAAAGTTAGAGTGAGTGTGAATCGATGAACTATGGGAAACGTAAAATAAAACACAACAAACATGTAACAAAAAACCGAGGTTGTTATATATTGTCATCAAAAAAAGGGGGGAAAATGTTATGTGAAAAAAAGTGAAAATGATAATTTAAAAAAGTGAAAAATGAAAAATAAAAAATAATAATGATAAAGAGACAAATTGGTTGCAAAAAGTGTTATCTCATGAATGAATAAGTGATGTGGTCACTAATGATGAGAATACAAATAACGCTGAATTGTGAAACTTGATGGATGTATGGGCTTATAATGACAGAATACTATATTTCATTTGTATTGTGTAAAAAGTAAAAATACAGATGAAAATAAAATGAGAATAAACACTGAAATTATGAAGGGTTCATAAAGCAAATATTTAAAATAATGCTAACAGTAGTGACACTGAATATGTATAAAATTTTGAATAGAACGCTTTATGCATAAATAATCAGGAAACGATATTGTATACAAATTGAATAAATTGAGAGATAATAAAAAAAAGATAACAATAAAAACTTAATATATAAATAATCGATCAATAACAATGGTCAGTAGATAATAAAAATGTTGCTCTAGTAAAAAATGAACATAAGAACTATTGCAATTAGGGACTGATAATGTTCAAAAAATAGTGGTTAAAAAATAATTAAACAATAAATGATAATAATGATGTGCGATGAGAATTCATATCCAGTAGCATATGAACTAACACTGGAGAAACAAAAAAATTAATAGTGTTTTCAACATCGGTAAGAAATGTATGTATAAATGATTAATAAATAATAACAAAAGATGTGAAATATGATAATTAAACATTAATATTAATGTAGTAAAAATGAACTGCAAGGAACCATGTACAGTAATATATAAATTGACATTGGAGAATACTCGATAAAAGTTTAGCTGAATAAAAAATCCTGCTGAATAAAAATAAAAAGGTTTAAAACATATAATATATATAAAAAAAGGTGAATACATCAGGACAAGATCTATACATGGAGTATGTGAAGTACTACAGATACTAATAATACTGATGCAGATAAGTAGAAATAACTGATTAAAAGTAATATTAAAGAAATGGACGGAAATCACTCACATGGTTGAGGCCATAAGGGCTGAGTGTATTTAAATCAAAAATCAATTTCTGCTCTTCTTGTAGCAAACGTTTGTCATAATTACCTCCCCTCCATTTTTTTTTTAATGAAAGTCTTAAACACAAAGAACTGTTAAGGTTGCTGTAGTATGATGGCTGTTTGCCAGTGTTGAACAAGTGGTGCTGATTCTATTTTCCTTGTTATACAGCTCCTGTGCTCAATAATATGTGTTTTAATGGCCCTGATGGTTTTTCCCACATATAGGAGAGGACATAGGCACTGAATAATATAGATAACAGAGGTAGTGTTACAGTCAGATGAGTGTTTTAATATAAAGGTTTTGTTCGTGATTGGAAGAGTAAAAGTGGTGGTTTCCAGGCAGAGACTACATATGCTACAGCGTCCACATTTTTTATGACCCAAATGTGGGGTATCTGATGAAGTCCCAATTTCTGGTAAAGTTGAAGGAACCAAATATTCTTTAAGATTTTTGTTTCTGGAATATGCAATAACTAATTCTTTGCTCTTAAAACAATCAAGTCCTTCTAGAATGTGCCAGTGCTTTTGGATCGACTGTGAAATATGTTTTCCCAAAAAAGAATATTTGAGTGTGCAGACTATATTGGGAGCTTTCTTTCCTCGGTTAGGCTTTAAAAGGTCTTCACGGGAGGTCACGTGATGCAGTGAGCGGCAGTGGACGTGGGGAACATCGCCAGCTCCGGGACCCGCCACTAACCCGAGCCTTATAATGCTCTACACCTTCGACAAACAGCGAAAACTGGAGCGCAGCTTCCCCTGAGTGCATGGACAAATTTTTAGTGGCACAGAAGATGGAGACAGCATCAAAAACAGCGAATCAAAAAGACGAGCGGTTGAGAGGGACAGAAAACAAAATGGCGCCGATCTCACCCCCGGCATCGCCGGCCCAAACGCGCACAGACTCCATGGTGGCAGAACTTACAGAGGCAGTGGTACAGGCGCTGGATGCGCGTTTCAACCAGCTGTCGGAGCAGATAGCAGGAATCACAGCCCTTACCTCTGAACTAACGAGACGAACAGGAGAATTGGAAACCAGAGTTTCTGAGGTAGAAGATGTGCAACAGGGGCAGGCGGCGAGCATTGAGAAGCTGGAACAGCTGACTCTAGAGTATCAGGCAAAGCTAGATGATCTGGAGAACCGCGCAAGAAGGGAGAATTTGCGATTCATAGGCTTCCCAGAGACTCTGGCCAATGGCCATATTAAAAGCACATTGGAGACGTGGCTACAGGCAAGATTTCCAGAGGCGGCGGAAGGTGGGGAGATACACCTGGACAGAGCCCACAGGATAGGCCAGAAGCAGCCTAGGGATTCAAGGCCTAGAATCATCATTGCTAAGGTCCACCGATATTCGCAGAAGGCCGCAGTGCTCAGGATGTACAAAAATAATAAAGAAGAAGCAAAATATGAAGGAGGAGCAATAAAAATTTTCCAAGACTATTCTGCACTGCTGATGGCATAGAGGAGAGCGTTCATGTCAGTCTGTACTCGACTAGTAGAGAAAAAGCAAAGGTTTATGCTTCAGTATCCAGCAACACTAAGGATACAAACCAGCAATGGATGGAAAACCTTCGCCTCCCCAGAACCAGCCATGGAATGGATTAATACCACCCGAGAGTGAAGGGATAATCCAGAGAACAATGGAGTGCAACCGACAAGAGAGTTCCAAGGGAAGATAGGCAATGCAGAATGCCAGACATGAAAACGACTGTCAATTATATGAGGATCAGAAACAGTGCTATGTACCAAGAGTAAGAGGTAGTATATATAAGAATAAAGATTGAATGTAATAGAAGGGAAAAGAGGGAAATTAAAACTTATTGTTCAATGGGTTGGGGGCGGGGTACCGGGTGCATTAATCGGACCTACATGCCAAACATAGGCACATTGGAGAAGATATGGGAGAAAGGGGGGGAATCAGGGATAGGGAAGAGAGAGGGAAAGGGTAGGCCGGCCTCATCAGGCAAAGAACATAAAATTGAAATAGCTATAATAATTTGTGTTCAATGGGTAAAACTAAAGATGTGGGGGGACGGGTCGAGGCTGGGAGACCTGAGCCCTTGGACACTGCCAGAAACGTTGACTTTGACCCCCAATAAGAGAAATTATGGCTAATCCACTACCGGTACGATTAATATCGTGGAATGTAGCCGGGATAACCTCTCCAGTGAAGAGGACCAAGATATTGGCCCAATTAAAAAAACATGCAGCGTCAATAGCATGTTTACAGGAGACTAAGCTAACAGAGATAGAACATCAAAAACTGCAGCAACAATGGGTAGGAGAGTGTCACTATTCATCAGCAGAGGGGCGTAGAGGGGGAGTAGCCATTCTGATAAAAAAAGGCTTGCCGGGAAGAACACGAACAGTGGAAAAAGATAAGGAGGGAAGATATATCCTTCTTCATCTAAATTATATGGGACAGGAGTACTACTTATGTGGCATTTACAGCCCTAATACCCGAGACCCAGAGTTCCTTCAGAGACTAGTTAAATTAGGACTGAAGTATGATTCAGCCCCATGGATCATAATGCGAGACTTCAATCAGGTCTTAGATCCAGGGTTAGATAGATCTGCAAACACGACATGGGGAGCCTTGGGTAAGGGTAAAGGTTTAGATTACCTATGCAAAATGATAGAGTTGACAGACCCCTGGCGCCTCCTCCATCCAACGCAGAGGGACTAAACCCATTTATCAAAAGTACACCGCACCTGGTCCCACATAGACTATATACTAGTGACCCAAGGGTTGTTTGCTGCAGTACACTCAGCAACGATAGGCCCGATGGCTATATCAGATCATACTCTAATCTGGATAATGAACTGGGACCGCCCACTGTACAATATAGACGATGGAGATTCCCGGCGCACCTAGTGGGCGATAAAGAATTCCAACAACATTTAGAACAGGCATGGGAACGATATATAGACACAAACAACATACACCAAGACGCTCCAGGACTCTTTTGGGAAGTCTTGAAAGCGGTGATGCGAGGAGAAATTTTTAGTTATGTAGCCGGGAGAAACAAGCAGATTGCACAGGGCATCATACAATTAGAACGCCAATACACCACATCAAAATGGAAACACCAACAAAACCCAACCAGGGCTCATTATGAGCAAATGATGGCGAATTTAGAAGAGCTGAACACTTTAATTCATGAAAGAACGAGGAGATACTTAGCCCAGAGGCAGTTCCAATGCTTTAAATATGGTAACCGGACTGGGAAATTGTTAGCGAAAATGGCAAAGACATGGAAAGAAAAAACATTTATCCCTACAATGAAAACAGTAGATGGAACGAGAAAACATAACCCACAGGACACATACTCCAAGAATATTTTGAAGGGGTATTTGGGGCAGAGGAGGAGACAGCGGGACCATCTATTGAAGATTATCTAGAGGATTCAGGGCTCCCGCAATTACCTCAGGACAAGAGGGATCAGCTTAATACACCTCTGAGTGCGCAGGAAGTGCAGAGAGTGATTAAGAATCTCCCTGGTGGCTCTAGCCCCGGGGCAGATGGCTTCTCCACAGAATATTATAAAATGATGGGACTAAGAGTGATAGGCCCACTAATGAAGTATTTCACGGAAGCAATAGAACGGAAGGAACTACCTTTAAGAGCGAATGAAGCGCATATCACCCTGATCCTCAAACCAGGTAAATCACCTGAGACACCTGAGGCCTACAGACCAATCTCCTTGCTGAATGTTGATTTGAAAATATTAGCAAGAATATTAGCAGATAGATTGGCAAACCATATACCCCATCTGGTGGGCGACCACCAGGTGGGGTTTGTGAAGGAGAGACATCTGGGACTTAATGTCCGTAGAGCCCTACTGGCCATGGCGCACTGTCAAGCCACAGAGGAGCCCCTACTGTTAGTTAGTCTAGACGCGGAGAAAGCGTTTGATAAAGTGCGCTGGGGCTACCTGTTTAGGGTGCTAAAGTATGTGGGATTAGAGGGCTGGTATCTTAGAGCAGTTGCAACTTTATACACAAAGCCAACAGCCTGCATAGTGGTGAACAACATGAAATCCCAGCCCTTTCCAGTAAACTGAGGGACAAGACAGGGCTGTCCGTTATCCCCCATGCTCTTTTTACTGTACATAGAACCCTTTCTGCGTGCGGTGAGGAACAATGTGGAGATTTTGGGTGTGCAAATACCAGGGCTGCCAATAAAAACATTAGCATTTGCGGATGATATACTGCTTACACTTACAGAACCACAAAGCTCACTAACAAATCTACTAGAAGCGGCAGAGTGGCCATGTATAACATGTTAGTAGTACCAAGATGGACATATGTCACACAGGTGTTATCATTAAACTTAACCCGCAGAGATGAAGTAGACCTCCATAGAATACTTAAAAAATGTTTATGGGCTGGGAAAAGAGCTCGAGTGTCGCAGTAGCAAACTTACCAAGAGATAGGGGAGGACTGGGGACCCTCAGTGTAAAATGGTTTTCAGTAGCAGGCTGTCTACGACATATAGCAGATTGGTTTAGGGGGACCACGTACTTCACACATACTCGATGGCTGAGTGCATGATGTTGGGCGACATACACTTTAGTTATTGGCTACATGCGGGACCGGGGAAGGTGAAAACCCCTAAGCATATCAAATTTTTGTTTGAACCATTACGGAGGGCATGGAGATGGCTAGGCAAGTTATATGGGCACGATGCACGGGTTTCATCGCTCCTACCTCTGGGTGGCAATCTGGACTTCCCAGTGGGAAGCACCTCGTTAACATCTGTTAAGTGGAGGAAAGTGGGTATATACTTTCTGTACCAGGTCTTAAGTAAGGATGGCACATTGAAACCCAGAGAAGAGTTACAGGAGCACCAGGGGTTAGAGATATGAGATTTCATGGCCTATAGTCAATTACAACACTATGTAAGGTCCCTGCTCAGATCTCTACTAGAAGCTAAAATAAAAAAATGAGAAACACAATATAAATTTCTCATGAGACTATATGTGTCCCCGCATAGAGCGTTTTGGGCCACCCTAAGGCCACAAGATGATTGTGCAAAATGTAGAGGGCAAAGCGCACATCTGGGACACATGTTCTGGCAGTGTCCACCGGTATTGGCATTTTGGTCTCAGGTCTGCCGGAAAGTATCGGCTATGTGGGTGATACAATGGACCAGACATCCGGGCCTATTATTTGATGTGTTCAATACAAGGGGATTGCAAAGAGCAGGGCTCAGAGACTTTCAGAGACGATCAGTGATGATGGGGAAAAAGACAATACTAAAACTGTGGCTGCAGGATGAAAGACCCTCGATACAGCTCCAGCAGGCATATCTAATCTCGCTGAGCGCGATGGAGCGGAAAGACTCACCGGACTTGGCCTCCCCCAGGGGAGAGCAGTTCCTGCAATGTTGGATGCAATTCTTAGACACTTTAACACCGTTGGCTAGAAGCCGAATATTGAATGGGTGAACAGTAATGTTATTAAAAAGAAAAAAAAAATGAAATTGCCTGATGAGGGAAGTGGGGGGGGGGGGGGGGGGGGGGGGGGGGTAGAGGGAGGTTGGAGGAGAGGGGGAAGGGGGGAAAAGTGAAATGATAGCAAACAAAGGATTGTGACTGTAGCAGTATTGTTAAAAATAATGTTGAGCCAATGTAAAAATAGAGAATTGATGTATATTGTGGTTATTGTTATCGTTAATAAAACAAATATATATAAAAAAAATAAAAGGTCTTCACGTTCTTGGGCTAAGGTTTTAGTATATCCGCTGGTGACTGTCTCTCTTCATGTTTGACTGTACAGCGCTGCGTAAGTCTGGTAGCGCTTTAGAAATGTTGAGTAGTAGTAGTAGTGGTGATGTGCTTTTGAGGATATCCTATTGCCGCGAATCTATCGCCCATGGATTTCGCCTGTTGATTAAATTCTTCAAAGTTTGTGCAAATCCGTCGAAGACGGAGAAAATGGCATAGTGAAAGATTACTTTTGAGTCTGGGATTATGGTAGCTGGAATAATGAAGAAAGGTGTTACGATCGGTCAGCTTCTTGTAAATGGTTGTACTGAATAGTCATTCTTAGTGATAGTTAGGTCCAGAAAATGAATCTTATTATTGTCATGTTCCATCTTAAACTTAAGATTGGGGTCTTGTATTGAGCCATTGAAAAAAGGAAATCAAGGTCTCTTCATTCCCCTGCCACAGGATGAAGATATTGTCTATGTATCGGCGGTATATTTGGACATGTTGCGTAAAAGGATGGGCTGTAAGGTGTTGATTCTCAAAATTACCGACATATAGGTTTTCTACGTCTGGAGCCATACTGGAGCCCATAGCTGTACCCTTGATTTGTTGATAATATGTTTTATCAAATCCAAAATAATTTTGCATAAGTGCAATAGTGGCGCATGTCAAAATTAGGTGATTGGGTACCCTCTTATGTGTTGACCTGCCCTGTAAAGTTTTTTCAATAATTTGTATGGCCTCCAATTGTGGGATATTGGTATACAATGACTCAATGTCCATAGTGACCATGATAGTATCTGTGAGTGGTCCATCATATTCTTGGAAAATGTTAATCATGTGTGTGGTGTCTTGTATGTATGATGGCATTAACGAAACGAATGGTCTTAGAAAGAAATCAACGAATATGAATAAGGGTTCCAGAATGGAGCCATTGCAGGAGATGGATTGGTCTGCCCGGTGGGTTAATGATTTGTGTATTTTTGGCAGCACGTAAATAGTTGGAGTGGTTGGATGTGTGACCTGTAAAAAATCTTTTTCCTTCTATGTGAGAAAACCCATTTTTGAGGCAATATCTACCAATTCTGTTATATCTTTCTGTATTTCTTCTGTGGGATCCTTGTCCAGGGGAATGTAAAATTCACAGCCATCTAATTGTCTCCTTATTTAATTAATATAATCAGTTTGATTCATAACCACAATGCCTCCACCCTTGTCTGCGGGTTTAATGAAGATATCATGATTGTTGGTCAAATCCTTGATCACATTACGTTCCAAGGTACTGATGTTGTAATATCGACGTTTGTTATTTTTTCGAGTTTCTTGATATCTTTTTCAACACATGAGTGAAATGCTGTTATCAAAGGATGTGCATGACCTGGAGGAACCCACGCGGAGAGTTTCTTGACAATGAATCCATCTCGGTAATGGAGTGTCTGATTTGGAGAAGGTATGTATATAATCTGTAGCTTCCGATGAAATTTGAACGACTCAAGTATGAAAAGCATTATATCCTGTCGTGGGAACAAAAGACAAACCCTTCTTGAAGATGCCCAATTCAATGGTGTTCAAGTTGTGTTCTGATAAATTGAAGATGGGAGTGGAGTCTTCTAATATTGGTTGTAAAATTGGCCTCTGTTGTAGAATTGCTGTGCTGGTCTTGACCTTCCTCTTCCTCTGCCCCTCGAAAATGATCTGTTGTGGGGAAATGGCTGACGCCATGTTGGTACATCTTTGGTATCCTTCTTCCAAAGTTCCTCTAAAAAAAGATCCATATGTGGAGCTGGTTGTGCCCCTGGGGAGGTGTCACGTTCTGTTGAATGTCTAGAGTTGCCCAGGAAGTTAGGACGTATAAATGGGCTACCTAAGGGAGATGTATAAGAATCCCATGAATCGCTTCTAATGCGCTTCTTTGGAGGGAATTTGTCTAGTACTGGTATTAGATTGTGCATCATAGATTTTCTTTCGATTATTTGTGAAGTATGGTCTTGCTTTGGAGAATTTATTTATTTATTTACGGTTCATTTCTACCCCACATTTCCCACAAATGCAGACACAATGTGGCTTCCATGAATTACAAAAGTTAAGATATACAGCACATGAATTTAGCAGTAGAATAAGGATAAAACGTTAACAGCAATTAGGATGACTAAACAGCAGAGTCACTAATGGAATACACTTGTTCAAAAAGGTACGTTTTCAGCAGCTTCTTGAAAAGAGGGTGGTCAGCTTGCGACTTTAGGTACAGGGGAAGAGCGTTCCAGGTCTTCGGGCTGGAGTAGTGGAAAGTGGAAGCAAAAAGAAGCTTGTATTTAACACCCCGGCAAGATGGATAATGGAGTTGTAAAAAGGTGCGTGCTGTAGTGATGGCATTTCTAGGTGGGAGATCTATTAGAGGAATCATATATTCCGGAGCTAAGCCATAGATTATTTTGTGTGTCAAAGTACAGATCTTGAATGCAATTCGTTCTCTCACAGGTAGCCAGTGTAGGTTGAAACGTAGGGGCTGCGCAGAAACCCAGCGCGGCTTGCCCAAGATGAGTCTTGCAGCAGTATTCTGGGCAGTCTGGAATTTCCTCAGTAGATGCTCCTGGCAGCCTGCATAAATCCCACTACAGTAGTCTAGGTGAGACAGAACTAGCCAGTGAACGAGAGTGCGGAAGAGCTCTCTGGTGAGACAAAACCTAACATGCCGCAGCCTCCACATAGCATAGAACATCCATTTGGTGACCACTCGCACTTGCGGATCCAGGTGCAAGTGAGGGTCCAGCTCAACACCCAGAAGTTTAAGGCTCTGTGAAATAGGGAGGGTCTGGTCTTTAATGACAAGGGAGTTGGTGGAAAATCTGGCATGGACGGACAAAAGCACAAGACACTGAGTTTTGTCTTTGTTGATCTTAAACCGGAATACCTCGGCCCAACGTTCCAAGACAGAAAAACTCACTTCGATCAGATCTGTGATTTCATCTAATGAGGTATGGAAGGGGATGGAGATGGTTATGTCATCTGTGTAGATAAATGGTTTCAGGCCTAGGTTTGCTAGTGCGGTGGCAAGGGGGAACAGCATGATATTGAATAGCGTTGGAGAAAGGGGCGAACCTTGGGGAACCCCACAAGAAGCTTTCCAAAGTGCAGAATGATCTGGAGTGCCTTTGACTTGGTAAGTTCTTGTTGACAGAAAACCCTTAAACCAGTGTAACACGCACCCTCCGATGCCTAGTGTGTCTAGTAGATGTAGTAAGATGGCGTGGTCCACCATAACAAACGCGCTGGACATGTCGAACTGCAACGGTAAAATTTTCATACCAACAGAAATGTCCCGTTTAAAATCCGACAGGGCTGTGACCAGAACCGTTTCAGTGCTAAACTGAGCACGGAAACCAGACTGAGAGTAGTGCAGAATGTCAAAGGTTTCAAGGAATTCATTTAACTGAGTAATCACCAAGCTGTCCATAACTTTGACAATCAGCGGTATGGACGCCGCTGGCCGATAATTTGATGCGACGTTGGCTCTTATCTTTGGATTCTTTGGCATGGGTGTGAGAAGAATTCTGCCATGCTCAGGGGGGAAGATGCCATGGTTCAACATGTAATTAAGATAGGAAGTCAGGTCGACGGTGAAGCGCTTCGGGTCCGCTTTTAGAAGGTGACTGGGGCAAGCATCCAAACCACAACACTTGTTTGAGAACTTCCGGAGAACTTTAGAAACGTGGTCTACCGGTCCCTTCCAGTAGTCAGCCTCATCTCTCCTGAATTTACCATTTTAAATTTCCTTTGTGTACCTCTTAAATTTGGCTATTTTTATATTAATGTCTAAGTACAGCGTCATAGTGTGGGTCTTGATTATGTAAAGATACAAGCTTTGAATCTAACATCTCCTTTAGTGTTTTACTCTTTGGTTGGGATGTTTCTGCTATAAGAATCATAAGGTCAAGACTACACTTTATTAAGGATAGCACACCATTTATCTAAAAAGATCTGATTGACCAGGAACATAGTGGGTGCTTTAGAAATTCTAATTTTACTCTGGTCACAAATACATCTATATAATCTGTCTAAGGTCAGATTCTTTATTTTTTAATGTACTATTCAGCACATCATCATCAGACTTCAATCCTATGGATCACACAAATACACAATTCTGTAGCATTACATTCATGTTTCATTTTTTTAGTTTAAGCTTTATCCATCAAAAACTCAGAATTTGGTGTTGCAGTTTAATATATTAAACAATTCAAATTGTATTTTTTCACATTCTCATAAAGTATCTGTTTTTGTCTAAGTTTGGATTTTATTA
Source organism: Microcaecilia unicolor (assembly GCF_901765095.1). Lineage (NCBI taxonomy): Eukaryota > Metazoa > Chordata > Amphibia > Gymnophiona > Siphonopidae > Microcaecilia > Microcaecilia unicolor. Next base: position 98,467,118 of record NC_044031.1, read on the forward strand.
TCATTTTGGATTTATATGTTTATATTGTTTTTGGATGTTATATATATCTATATATATATAATATGGATATAATCTATATATATTATATATAGTTTTTAATTTGTAGACTCCTGATGTAGGCCATCTGGCCGAAACACAACGTTGTGTCGAGTCAGTTTGTTTTTTTTCAATAAACCTTGCTTCGTTTCACCACTCCTGTGGTTCTGTCTTTGGATAGCCTGGTTCTCACTCCCACTTCCCTTTTCATTCATCACTGGTAAAATTTTTAACAGGAGGCTCTCTCCCTAGGTATATCCAGCCTTGCCGACAATACCCGGGGAGAAAGCGTGGTGGGGGGGGGGGGGGGGGGGGAGGGTGAAGAAACCCCCCCCCCCAAAAGATTTTAAATGCTCCCAGGTTCCAATCTAAATCATGTCTAATGTGGGATAAAATGCAATAAATAAGTAAATAAATAGATAGAAACTCTAAATGTTGCGCACCTGATTGTCATAAAAAAAATCTCTGCACGAGTATAACATGTGCTAGGGTGTCCCTGTAACTAGCTCCTCCAAATGACACATTGATCACGATTTATAAAAAACTAGTAAAAAAGGCCCGTTTCAGTATGAAAGGAAACGGATGCTAGCAAGGTTTTCCACTCCCCCCCCCTCGCTCTCTCCCTGTGTCCCCTCCAAGTCCCATGGTCCCCTTTCCTCCCCTCCAATTTCCATGGCTTCTTCCCTCCCTCTGTCATTGTCCTTCACTCTGTCCTCCCTCCGAGTTCCAGTCCCCCCTCCCTCCCTCCCCCATCCCCCAATGTGCACGTCGCTCCCCCCCCCCTCCAAAATCGCCAACCCCCCTCTCTTAACGGGGTCCTGGCGGCAGCATTGAAGAGCGAGCAGACTCTGTGAGTCTGCTGCCTTCCCTTCTGTTCGCTCTGAGCTGTGACTCTGGTCCTGCCCTCATTTCCTGTTTCCGCAAAGGCAGGACCAGAGTCAGAGCTAAGAGCGAACAGAAGGGAAGGCAGCAGACTCGCTGAGCCTGCTCACTGTTCAATGCTTCCAGGCCAGTGACGTCAGTGTTATCTACTGCATGAAGCAGACCACCTCCGGCAGAAGCCCCGGTCCCAGGCAGCTTCAGAACATTGGAGGTGAGAATTATTATATAGGATTACTACTCTATTTATGAAAAGTTATTCCGTTATTATACTTTCTCTGTGTACATCTGTATGCACAAGCTGGCATGTTTGAAAATATAAGTGAGATTAAATACAAATTCAACAATTTTTTTATAGTATCCTTCCCACCCCACCCGCCTATCTAACTATTCCAGACTGCCTCCCTGCTTCCCCAAGCCACAGGGTCCTGGCACATAGCTAAACTGAAGCCTCCCTGGTCTAGTGGATTCTTCGGGGCAGGAAAGATCCCCCGTCTTTAAAATGGCTGCCGAGACTTACAACAGTGGCCATGCAAGACTTCAGCGGAAGTCTCACGAGGCCGCCACTGGAAACCTCGGCAGCCATTTTTAAAGAATGATGTGGATGCAGGAGGGTCAGTGCTGGCAGCAGGCAGGAAAGACTGGGGATCTTTCCAGCTCAGAAGAGTTCACTAGACCACCAAGGTGGCTGCCTTCAGGTATGTGCCAGGACCCTGCGGCTTGGGGGAAAGAGATCCCAACAGGAAGCGGGCGGGAGAGCCCTGCCTGAACAAAAACCATCTCACCCTGCAGCATTGATGAGGACATAGATTCCTCAAGCGTATGCAGTACCTTGATAGAAGGCAGGTATGGGCAGAGTGCCTGGAGGGAGAACGAAGGCAATGCTTCTTAGGCTTTTTACACTGCAGGTCCCTCAACGTGTGCAGCGCTGATGAGGACATAGATTCCTCAAGCGTATGCAGTACCTTGATAGAAGGCAGGTATGGGCAGAGTGCCTGGAGGGAGAACGAAGGCAATGCTTCTTAGGCTTTTTACACTGCAGGTCCCTCAACGTGTGCAGCGCTGATGAGGACATAGATTCCTCATGGGTATGCGGTACCAAGTCTGATATCGGACTTTCTCAATGCAGCATCTGCGCACCAGATATCGATGTCAACACAAGTTGCTCACCGAGTACCAAATCCCCTGCCATGCTTGATGTGGTGCTGATGTTGATGCAGAACCAAAAAGTTTTTCTTGCTTGACTCTGCGGGCTTTAAGGGGTCTTGCTCCTGCACATACATGTCCCAGTTTCTCTGGACCTAAGCACTGAACACACCAGTTATGGGGTTTGTGCCTGAAATAGTCCTAAGTGCATCAAGCCACTTGGCACCCTTGCTGACATGGAGGGGAAAAACAGCTGACACTAGGTCAAAATGCTCTGTGTTCCGGGGAGCTTGATCAGTTGCGTATCTGGAAACAGTTGATGCTTCCTAAGGATGAGAAGGACTCAGAGGCCCCCTAAGGCCAAAAATTGAAAAATGAAAATTCTAAAAGTATATTTTGAATAACTTAATACTGAAAAAAAAATATGGAGAAAAAATGTCCTGAAAAAGAGAAAGCATCAAAAAGGCAGGAGTTTGACACGCTGACAAGAGATTAAAAAAGTCAACTCTGCTCTGCGAAAAACGAGAGGCTGATGGTCTAGTGTTCAAGTATCAGTGCATTTGGCAATGTCTGCACTGGGCTCTGTGGATGATGTCACCCACATGTGAGATTATGATGCAGGGGCATATCTGGACTTCGCTGGTAGAGGGGTCCAGAGCCGAGGTGAGGGGGCACATTTTAGCCCCGGCGCCACCCCCCAGATTGTAGTGGGTCAAGAATAGCATGTGAGGAGAGAAAATCAAGGCAGCGGCGGTGAACAGCACGCTCAAGTAATTTGGAGAGAAAAGGAAGGAGGGAGATGGGTCGGTAATTAGAGGGACAAGTAGGGTCGAGTGAAGGCTTCTTAAGGAGAGGTGTGACCACAGCATATTTAAAGGCAGCAGGGACAGTCGCAGTGGAAAGTGAGAGGTTGAGAATGTGACAGATAAAAGGAATAAGAGCAGGAGAGATGGCATTAAGAAGGTGGGTGGGAATGGGATCAGAGGAACAGGTGGTACATTTTGAGGAAGAAAGGAGAAGTGTAGTTTCCTCAATAGTAACTTCAGGAAAGGAGGAAAGGGAATCGACTGCCAGAGTTGACCCCTTCCTCCTTGTACTGTTTCAGGAGCGAGGAAGTCAGCAGGGAGCCTCCAGCCACTGATGCCGGCAATCCCTGAGTGTGCTTGGGGAGTGCAACCGTCAGTGGCTAGAAACATGCTGCTGACTTCCTCGCTCTTGAGGAGGAAGAGGGCAAATCAGGCAGCAGATTTCTTTGGCTGGCAAGGCTTCAGCTATCACCAGACACTGAATGGGTTCTGCAGCTTTGGAAGGAGCCTGAGCCCAAAGTGCGTTTTGTGTGGGGTAGGGAGGGGGTGGAGGTCTCCAAGGCCCACCTGTGGATGGGCTGCTGCCCAATATCTTCCTTACTTCTGCCTCCCAAGTCTAACTCTATCCCTCCCCTCTACCCCCAGGTTCATTATTTCTCTTCCTTCTCTCGCAACCACCTCTCACCTGAGTCGAAAACCTCTTTCTTTCTTCCCTCCACCTTCTTCACCCCAGGCCCATTATCTCTCCTCCCTCTCTCTGAGCCCAACATCTCACTCTCTCTTTCCTCCCTCCATCCATCTTCCTTCAGTTCAGTATCTCTCCTTATTTCCCCCTTCCCCACCCTGTGCACAATCTAGCATTTCTCCCTCCCCTCTTGGCCCTGTGATTCTCTTAATTCCCTCCCTCCCCTCATCACCCACCATGGTCAGGCATCTATCCTCTCCCTCCCCCTCCACCACCTCAACCTCTTGTCCCTGATCGCGGTTCTCTCTCAATTTCCTCACCCTCCCCTCTCACTGTCCAGAATCTCTCCCGGACCGGACTGCAGCTCTCTCATAGGTCCTCCCGCACCCGCAGTATCTTTTCCAAACTCAGACAAGTCTTCAGCTCTGCAGCAACAGCGGAAGCTATACTCAAAGGCTGCCTGTGGCCTGCACCGGGCCTTTCCCTCTGATCTTTCCCACCCCTTCTGAAAACAGGCCGTTGCATCAGAAAGGGTGGGCTGGGTCAGAGGGAAAAGTCTGGTGCAGCCGCCGGCAGCCTTTGAGTATGGCTTGCCTGCATTTGGAAAAAGTTCTGAGGGTGTGGGGAAACCCACAAGAGAGCTGCAGTCAGGTCTGGGAGAAATGCCAGACCATGTACAGTGTTGGGTGGAAGGCAGAAGGAGGAAGCACCGAGTTAATTATTAACCAAGATTACATTTTTAATCACGATTATGTTTACGTGTTCATTGCGGCGTTAATTGCTATTAACGTACAGCACTAGTTTATAATAAGGAACATTTCTGACTTGAGTTTATTTAGTGTCTAAATATTATAGCCATCTTGGAATCCTAACCAGTTTACAGTGTTCTAAATCACTTGCTTGCCACAATAAAATTTGGTTGTGGGCATGATGGAACCAAAGACTATATAAAGAGGGGCAAACAAAACGAAACTACACAGATAGTTTTCCTCTAAAAATAAGCTAGAGTACAGTGTATGTTAAAGCTCCTATGTACTTTGTGCCTGTTATTTGTGAAAGCAGAAGAGGCAGGGGATAGAAAGAGGAAACAGTGCACATACTTTTAAAAATATCAAGTACATGTGCTGTTTTACTTTCCCCAAACTAAATATACCTACGGAAAACTCCCTTTTTAATATAGTTAACTGTACATTTGTTGTAGAATCCATGTCCACTTTTTAACCACCCTAAGGACAATTTTCAAACAAGTCAATTTACCTAAATAAAATGGATTCATCCATATAAAAGTTTCTCTCAAACTGGACTGACAGGAAGTTCTTCTTTCTCTTTGCAAATATTTCCATAGGAATAATACTGCCCATAATTACACTTCAGTAGCTAGGCAACTCATCGCATTCACCCCAATTGGTTCAAATAGTCTAAAGTAGTAAACAAATTCTGGCCAATTATTTGGTGATGGCAAGTACCACATAACCACACAAACCTCAAATTAATTTCATGGAATATTTTAACTTTTGTAAACATACCATTTTCATCATGAATACTAGTCTCCGGTGTGCCTTGTCTCTGGTCATCTTCAGGTGCTTCAGGGTAAATAACAGCTGTGTCTCCTTGCTGAAGGATCTCTTCAACATTGGGATCACGGTTTTGTTCATTTTCTGCATCAGAATCACATTCATCTTCTTTTACTAAAAGTAAAGAGGTTTTAATTAAAAATCCATATTTTAGGTTTATATTTCTATTTCCCTTTATTTTTTATATTTTTTCAGTATTTCATTTTCATACCACAACAAAACTAAGATGAAGATATTCCAATAAATTTGTGGTTTTCATGCTCTTTGAAATGTGGCTTCATAAGTACACAAGTATTGCCATACTGGGAAAGATCAAAGGTCCATCAAGCCCAGCATCCTGTTTCCAACAGTGGCCAATCCAGGTCACAAATACCTGGCAAGATCCCAAAAAAGTACAAAACATTCTACACTGCTTATCCCAGAAATAGTGGATTTTCCCCAAGTCCATTTAATAATGGTCTATGGACTTTTTCTTTAGGAAGCCGTCAAAACCTTTTTTAAACTCCACTAAGGATCCAAGATGGCGTTTGGAGCAGACGCACGCCGTAGGAGCTCCTGAACTTCGTCGGATTTGTCAGGTTGGCGGTGCACTCCCCAGCTGGTTGGGAACCCTACCGTTTGACAGACAACCCTCGATGCATTCGGAGTCCCAGCGTTGGTAAAACCAGCAAATGCTTTGGCAGGAAACGCGATTTCATCAGCGAACTGTAGCACTGAGGGAGTGACGCTTAGCCCTCCCTCTGGTTTGACCCTGCCGCGACCTGGAAGCGTTAGCGAGAAGGAGAGTGTTTCGCAACTGGAGACACCCGAAGTTGGTTCTGATCTCCAGATGAACAGAGGAGGCGCTATCGCTACGTCTTCTCCAGGAGTAACATTAGTGGAGGGAATGAGGGTGTTATCGAACCCTCCATCGCTCCGGAGAAAACGTCGGCCTGGTAAGACCAGAGAAAGTTACGTTGGATTTACTCTGGGACGCTATACAGGGGGTCAATTCGTCTCTGCATCAAATTTCAGAGTCTTTGCGAAAAGACACAAGTGGAATTAAACAATAACTTTTTACTAGTGTCCAATAATATAGAGGTACAGCAAAAAGAAATTGGAAATATAGGAACTGAAGTAAAATTGGTTAAAGAGGTGGTAAGTACAGTGGTAAAAGAAAAAAATGTACATGCCTGAAAGATGGAAAATCTAGAAAATCAACTTAAGAGGAACAATTTAAGACTCTTAAATTTCCCCAAAATCTTCTTTTCTCTCTCCTCTGGAGTTATTCAAAAAATATATATGTCTGAGATACTAGGATTACCGAGTGAGAATCACCCTCCGGTGACTAAACTCTATTACATAAAAGGTTCCTATAAAACTAAAGAAGAGCTAACAGAAGATACTTTGAATTTAACAGAAATGTTAGAAACATCAGTGGAAAAGGAACGAGCTACTTTGTTGGTGACTTTTGCCCTCAAATTGGACAAAATTAATATCTTATGCTTATTTTTCAAACATGTTAATGATGTTTTCTTGGGAGAGAAAATAAATATATTTTCTGATTTGGCCAGGGAGACCTTGGTTAGAAGGAAGGAACTAATGACGTTTAAGTCAAGAGTTCTGGCTTTAGGAGCCACCTTCTTTATTAAGTTCTCCTGTAAATGTATTATATTATTTGATTCAAATACTTATCTTTTTTTTTTTACCCCAAGAAACTTAAAGATTTTGTTGAAAGTAGAGAACGAATGAAAGAGCTCCCTGGAGCTACCCCAGGGGATAATGCCTAAAAATCTTTTTCCTTTTCTTGGATCCTTACAAATGTGGATAAAAGTAAGACTACAATTCTTTGTTTAATATTAATGGTTGTAGAACTAATATGTAAATTTTCTGACATTTATTGTATATATGAATGTAAAATTGAAAAATTAATAAAGAGAATTAAACATAAACTCCACTAAGCTAACTGCCTTTACCACATTCTCTGGCAACGAATTCCAGAGTTTAATTACACATTGAGTGAACTTTTCTCCAATTCATTTTAAATGTACTACATTGTAGCTTCATCGCATGCACCCTAGTCCTAGTATTTTTGGAAAGCGTAAACATATGCTTCACATCTACCCATTCCACTCCACTCATTATTTTATAGACCTCTATCAGATCTCCCCTCAGCCGCCTTTTCTCCAAGCTGAAGAGCCCTAGCCACTTTAGCCTTTCCTCATAGGGAAGTCATCCCATCCCCTTTATCATTTTCGTCGCCCTTCTCTGCACCTTTTCTAATTCCACTATATCTTTTTTGAGATACGGTGACCAGAACTGAACACAATATTCAAGGAGCGAGCAGTCGGAACCATGGAGCGATACAAAGGCATTATAACATCCTCATTTTTGTTTTCCATTCCTTTCCTTATAATGACTAAAATTCTATTTGCTTTCTTAGCCGCAGCAGCACACTGAGAAGAAGGTTTCAACGTATCATCAACGACGACAACTAGATCCCTTTCTTGGTCGGTGACTCCTAACCTGGAACCTTGCATGACGTAGCTATAATTCAGGTTCCTCTTTCCCACATGCATCACTTTATACTTGCCCATATTAAACATCATCTGCCATTTAGACGCCCAGTCTCGTAAGGTCCTCTTGTAATTTTTCCACAATCCTCCCGCGATTTAACGACTTTGAATAACTTTGTGTCATCAGCAAATTTAATTACCTCACTAGTTACTCCCATCTCTAGGCCATTTATAAATATCTTAAAAAGCAGCGGTCCCAGCACAGACCCCTGGGGAACCCCACTAACTACCCTTCTCCATTGAGAATACTGACCATTTAACCCTACTCTCTGTTTTCTATCTTTTAATCAGTTTTTAGTCCACAATAGGACACTACCTCCTATCCCATGACTCTCCAATTTCCTCTGGAGACTTTCATGAGGTACTTTGTCAAATGCCTTCTGAAAATCCAGATACACAATATCAACCGGCTCACCTTTATCCACGTTTGTTCACCCCTTCAAAGAAATGTAGTAGATTGGTGAGGCAAGATTTCCCTTCACTAAAACCATGTTGAATTTCTCTCATTAATCCATGCTTTTGAATATGCTCTGTAATTTTGTTCTTTATAATAGTCTCTACCATTTTGCCCAGCACCAACGTCAGACTCACCGGCCTATAATTTCCCAGATCTCCTCTGGAACCTTTTTAAAAAATCAGCGTTACATTGGCCACCCTCCAATCTTCCGATACCACGCTCAATTTTAAGGATAAATTACATATTACTAACAATAACTACGCAAGTTCATTTTTCAGTTCTATCAGTACTCTGGGATGAATACCATCCGGTCCAGGAGATTTGCTACTCTTCAGTTTGTAGAACTGCTCCATTACATCCTCCAGGTTTACAGAGAATTCATTCAGTTTCTCCGACTCGTCAGCTTCGAATACCATTTCTGGCACCGGTATCCCACCCAACTCTTCCTCAGTGAAGACCAAAGCAAAGAATTCATTTAATCTCTCCGCTATGGCTTTGTCTTCCCTGATTGCCCCTTTTACTCCTCGATCATCTAGCGGTCCAACTGATTCTTTTGCCGGCTTCCTGCTTTTAATATACCTAAAAAAAAATTTTACTATGTGTTTTTGCCTCCAAGGCAATCTTTTTCTCAAGTCCCTCTTAGCCTTCCTTATCAGCGTTTTGCATTTGACTTGACATTCCTTATGCTGTTTCTTATTATTTTCAGTCAGTTCCTTCTTCCATTTTCTGAAAGATTTTCTTTTAGCTCTAATAGCTTCCTTAACCTCACTTTTTAACCATGCCGGCTGTTTGGTCTTCCGTCCTCCTTTTTTAATATGCAGAATATATTTGGCCTCGGCTTCCAAGATGGTGTTTTTGAACAGCATCCATGCCTGATGTAAATTTTTGACCCTCGCAGTCACTCCTGTAAGTTTATTTTTCACCGTTCGTCTCATTTTATCATAGCATAGTCTCCTATTTGAAAGTTAAACGCTAACGTATTTGATTTCCTCTGTATACTTACTTCAAAGCTAATATCAAATCCGATCATATTATGATCACTGTTATCAAGCGGCCCCAGCACCATTACCTCCCACACCAGATCATGCGCTCCACCTAAGGACTAGGTCTAGAATTTTTCCTTCTCTCATCGGCTCCTGTACCAGCTGTTCCATACAGCAGTCCTTGATTTCATCAAGGAATTTTACCTCCCTAGTGTGCCCCGATGTTACATTTACTCAGTCAATATCGGGGTAATTGAAATCACTCATTATTATTGTGTTGCCCAGTTTGTCTGCGTCCCTAATTTCCTTTAACATTTCTGCATCCGTCTGTTCATCCTGGCCAGGCGGACAGTAGTACGCTCCTATCACTATCCTTTTCCCCTTTACACACGGAATTTCAATCCATAGTGATTTCAACAAGTGTTTTGTTTCCTGCAGAATTTTCAATCTATTTGATTCAAGGCTCTCGTTAATATACAATGCTACCCCTCTACCAATTCGAGCCACCCTATCACTACAATATAATTTGTACTCCGGTGTGGCAGTGTCCCACTGGTTGTCCTCCTTCCACCAGGTCTCAGGTTTGGACAATCAGTTGTCCAATACTGCTATACAATCAACCGTCCTAAAAAAAAATTCTTCTGATGGGATCATTTATTTAAGTAGAAAATCTTCATATGAGGTAGCCTATTTAACATATATCTGTCCCCGCTTCCAACACTCATACAATCGCTTGATCTTGTTCCATTTTTTTTACACTAACAACATACAGATACTAGTGAAACTACTCTCCACTACTGCATCTGAAATTGCTGACCTTAATCTTAGGTTACCAAGCATAGTGGACTGGTTATACTCTAGCAAGTTGAAGCTCAATCAAGACAAATCTAAGCTATTTGTATTGGTTGTACGTGTCTCACCCCTTCCTGCATCAATCGTGTTCTCAGGGGTCGCCATACCAGTGGAGAATTTTAGGAGTAACCTTTGACAGTTCATTGACATTTGCAGTGCATGCCACTAATGTAGTTCATGTATGTTACATAAGTACATAAGTACATAAGTACATAAGTAGTGCCATACTGGGAAAGACCAAAGGTCCATCTAGCCCAGCATCCTGTCACCGACAGTGGCCAATCCAGGTCAAGGGCACCTGGCACGCTCCCCAAACGTAAAAACATTCCAGACAAGTTATACCTAAAAATGCGGAATTTTTCCAAGTCCATTTAATAGCGGTCTATGGACTTGTCCTTTAGGAATCTATCTAACCCCTTTTTAAACTCCGTCAAGCTAACCGCCCGTACCACGTTCTCCGGCAACGAATTCCAGAGTCTAATTACACGTTGGGTGAAGAAAAATTTTCTCCGATTCGTTTTAAATTTACCACACTGTAGCTTCAACTCATGCCCTCTAGTCCTAGTATTTTTGGATAGCGTGAACAGTCGCTTCACATCCACCCGATCCATTCCACTCTTTATTTTATACACTTCTATCATATCTCCCCTCAGCCGTCTCTTCTCCAAGCTGAAAAGCCCTAGCCTTCTCAGCCTCTCTTCATAGGAAAGTCGTCCCATCCCCACTATCATTTTCGTCGCCCTTCGCTGTACCTTTTCCAATTCTACTATATCTTTTTTGAGATACGGAGACCAGTACTGAACACAATACTCCAGGTGCGGTCGCACCATGGAGCGATACAACGGCATTATAACATCCGCACACCTGGACTCCATACCCTTCCTAATAACACCCAACATTCTATTCGCTTTCCTAGCCGCAGCAGCACACTGAGCAGAAGGTTTCAGCGTATCATCGACGACGACACCCAGATCCCTTTCTTGATCCGTAACTCCTAAAGTGGAACCTTGCAAGACGTAGCTATAATTCGGGTTCCTCTTACCCACATGCATCACTTTGCACTTGTCAACATTGAACTTCATCTGCCACTTGCACGCCCATTCTCCCAGTCTCGCAAGGTCCTCCTGTAATCGTTCACATTCCTCCTACGACTTGACGACCCTGAATAATTTTGTGTCATCGGCGAATTTAATTACCTCGCTAGTTACTCCCATCTCTAGGTCATTTATAAATACATTAAAAAGCAACGGACCCAGCACAGACTCCTGCGGGACCCCACTAACTACCCTCCTCCACTGAGAATACTGGCCACGCAATCCTACTCTCTGCTTCCTATCTTTCAACCAGTTCTTAATCCATAATAATACCCTACCTCCGATTCCATGACTCTGCAATTTCTTCAGGAGTCTTTCGTGCGGCACTTTGTCAAACGCCTTCTGAAAATCCAGATATACAATATCAACCGGCTCCCCATTGTCCACATGTTTGCTTACCCCCTCAAAAAAATGCATTAGATTGGTGAGGCAAGACTTCCCTTCACTAAATCCGTGCTGACTTTGTCTCATCAGTCCATGTTTTTGTATATGCTCTGCAATTTTATTCTTAATAATAGCCTCCACCATCTTGCCCGGCACCGACGTCAGACTCACCGGTCTATAATTTCCCGGATCTCCTCTGGAACCCTTCTTAAAAATCGGAGTAACATTGGCTACCCTCCAGTCTTCCGGTATTACACTCGGTGGAGATGAAAACGGTAACGGAATTCAAGCATGCGTGGGACAGGCATAAAGGAATCCTGTGCAGAAGGAATGGATCCACAGAAGCTTAGCTGAAATTGGGTGGCGGGGGGAAGAGGGGTTGGTGGTTGAGAGGCTAGGATGGGGGAGGGCAGACTTATACGGGGTCTGTGCCGGAGCCGGTGATGGGAGGCGGGACTGGTGGTTGGGAGGCGGGAAATACTGCTGCACAGACTTATATGGTCTGTGCCCTGAAAAAGACAGGTACATATCAAGGTAAGGTATACACATGAGTTTATCGTGGGCAGACTAGATGGACCGTGCAGGTCTTTTTCTGCCGTCATCTACTATGTTACTATGTTACTATGATTTTAGGGACAGATTGCATATTTCTAACAGTAGCTCCGCAAGTTCATTTTTTAGTTCTATTAATACTCTGGGATGAATACCATCAGGTCCCGGTGATTTACTACTCTTCAGCTTGCTGAACTGACCCATTACATCCTCCAAGGTTACAGAGAATTTGTTTAGTTTCTCCGACTCCCCCGCTTCAAATATTCTTTCCGGCACCGGTGTCCCCCCCAAATCCTCCTCGGTGAAGACCGAAGCAAAGAATTCATTTAATTTCTCCGCTACGGCTTTGTCCTCCTTGATCGCCCCTTTAACACCATTTTCGTCCAGCGACCCAACCGACTCTTTGGCCGGTTTCCTGCTTTTAATGTATCTAAAAAAATTTTTACTATGTATTTTTGCTTCCAACGCTAATTTCTTCTCAAAGTCCTTTTTTTGCCCTCCTTATCTCCGCTTTGCATTTGGCTTGGCATTCCTTATGATCTATCCTGTTACTTTCAGTTGGTTCTCTTCTCCACTTTCTGAAGGATTGTTTTTTTGGCTCTAATGATTTCCTTTATCTTACTGTTTAGCCACGCCGGCTGACGTTTAGTCTTTTTTCCCATTCAACAACGTTTTACCACCTCTGCACTTCACGTTATTCTTCACTCCTTGGTTACATCCAGGCTTGATTACTGTAACTCACCGCTGCAAGGCATTAGGGCCCAAGATAAATATTGCTTGCAGCTTGTGCAAAACTCGGCTATACAGCTCCTAATTCCTGCAGGCATGACCATGTCACATCCCTTCTCTATAATGAGCACTGGCTCCCTATTTCTCTACTAATTACCTACAAGCTAGCTCTTCTGACTTTTAAGGTGTTCCATTCTGGTCAGCTTCCTTATCTTGCCCATTTACTAACATTGTATGTGCCCTGGCGAGACCTGTGCTCCTCTGCTCATAGCCTACTGGTGCCCTTCTTGAGATGTATTTGCTTTACAGCCACTAGATCCAAGAATTTTTATGTACTTGGCCCCCAGCTATAGAATTCCCTTCCACTTCCACTCCGTTTAGAAAAGTTGGCCTTAAGAAATTCCTATTTAAGGCTGCTTTTAGGTCTGGAACTTCTTGAGTCCCACTGTGACAGGTGTATTTTAAGCCTGTAAACTGTCTAAATTAATTTTGAAATGCATTTCTCTAGTTTGGCCAGCAGGTGGTACATGTTTTACATTAAAGCTGTTATAGAAAAGTGAATGCCCTCTTTTAGTTTCACTCAGTGAAGAAGTGAATCTACAGTACTGTGAGCAGTATACTTTTAAAACTTGTTGACTGGGCTGTGATTGGTCTGAAGTTACCCAGCAATTGCTGGCTGTTGCTTCAGTTTCAACCCAGAAGAAGAGAGCGAGCTCTTTGCTGAAGCCCTGTAAAAAACAGCTATATTTGATAACTGGTTTACAGCTATACGCCCTGATCTCCCCAGGTACTTTCTAGGAAGTAAACAAATGTTAGTGTTATAATTGATCCATATTTCAGTTACCCATTATTCTTTGCCGATTGCACATTTTGTTTTGCTCATTGTTCAACTGTGACAATAAGCTTGTTGACTCTCTGTTCGGACTGATAAAGAATCCTGGTGGTTTGTTTGTTGGGTCTGTGAGTGCTTTCTGGGAATTATGGGACCACTGGTAGTGTGGCCTCCAGGAACCTAGAAATCACCGGAGATAATTTGAGAGCGGGAGACGTGCCCAGAGGGGTTGTGACCCAGTAAGTGGGAGGAGGGTGCTAGTGTAGAGCACAATTGGCTGGTGAAGGTGGACCTGAGCTGTACTAGGGACAGACCCTTTAAGTGGCTGAGGAGTAACCCCCGGTGGGTTTCTTGGCCTTTTATGACAACCTGTCCTTTTTTGGTGGCAGCATGGTCAGATTGTCAGGCTCAGTGTACGGCGTAAGGGTCACCATCCACTGAGAGGTTCAGAGATTTTTCTATCTGTAACCTCCAGACACAGAGAACAAGTGCAGCAGTAACAGGGTCCCTTTCCTGTTCAGTTTTTTTTTTGGTAGTGTTAGATTAGCAGCGTACTGATGGTGACTGGCAGCTGATAGAAGACACTGGAGATGCTCGTCCTAATACAAGAGCAACCAGATGCACTTCTGGCTCAAGGTCCGAGACATGCAGGAATGACTCTCTGCCCATGCTGATACTAAAGCAGAAAGTCTGGATGCCATGTCAAAGTATCTAAAGTAGCTTCAGCCAGGTGCTTTCTGCACTCTTCCTGCTTAGTGGCTATTTTGTGAAGTTCTATGGCCTGCTCTGGTGGGAGAGTGCCTGCAAACTTGAGTACACTACTCACCAAGTTCAAGTAGATACTCATGTAGGTCTGGTAAGACTGGATGCAGGAAATGAGCATAGAGCCCTGAAAAAAAAACTCTTCCCAAAAGATTCCAGAGCATGAGCATCTCTGCCTATGGGAGCCAAGGCATGGGTCCTCAAACTTCTGGCTCTTTTAAGAATGGATTTGACCACTAAGGAATGGCACAAAAGCTGTGGCTTCTCAAGTCAGGGCACCTTCTGGACTCTATACATGAAGTCCACAGTCTTAGGACCAATCTGTGCGGAATCAATTTTGTTCCGTAACTCAGCATAAGTGCATTCCACTGCTGAGTGCCTATTAGCAAAAAGATGAGGGAACAGGATATACTCTCCACACAACACGAACAAATTCACCACCATTAACACACCAAAACTGAATCTTCCAATCTCGGACACCCTAAAAATTCTTGGAGTTACCATTGATAGACATCTAACACTTGAAAACCACGCGAAAAACACAACCAAGAAGATGTTCCATTCAATGTGGAAATTAAAAAGAGTAAGACCTTTCTTCCCAAGGACCGTCTTCCGTAACCTGGTACAATCAATGGTACTCAGTCATCTAGACTACTGCAACGCACTCTACGCTGGCTGCAAAGAACAAATAATCAAGAAACTTCAGACAGCCCAGAACACTGCAGCTAGACTCATATTCGGTAAAGCAAAATATGAAAGTGCTAAACCCCTATGAGAAAAGCTACACTGGCTCCCACTCAAAGAACGCATCACGTTCAAAATTTGTACCCTACTTCACAAAATCATTCACGGAGATGCCCCTGCCTACATGTCTGACCTGATAGATCTACCATCCAGGAATACTAAAAAATCATCCCACACATTCCTCAACCTTCACTTCCCTAACTGTAAGGGTCTAAAATACAAACTAACGCATGCATCAACCTTTTCCTACTTGAGTACACAATTCTGGAACGTGCTACCGCGCAACTTAAAAACGATCTATGATCTAATCAATTTCCGCAAACTACTGAAGACCCATCTCTTTAACAAGGCATACCACAAAGATCAACAAATGTGAACCCCTCCACATATATCCAGTATTGTCTTGTAATATTAGCTTGTGATACAAACCTCATGCTTTTTTATTATCATGTTTATCCAAGATCCTTCTATAATACTAAGGAGAAATTAGATCTTACCTGCTAATTTGCTTTCCTTTAGTCCCTCCGGACTGGACCAGGATTGGACTGATGGGTTGTGCTCGCCTACCAGCAGGTGGAGACTGAGAAAAAACTCTGACTCTGGAGAGCCAATAGGAGCCCTGGCCATGTGACCTTAGCCTCAGTATTTGAATAACAAAGCAGGAAAGAAAGAAAGACCTTCTGTGCCGTATGGAATCTTAGTAGCCACAAATTCCTCGGCAAAGCCGAGTACTAGAGCTCACCAGAGAAGTGGTATGGCCCCTTATGTATTAGAGCTCACCCGCAACTCTCAGCAGAGAAGTGGTATGGCTCATTTGTATTATAGCTCACCAGCAACTCTCACCAGAGAAGTGGTATGCCTCAATCATATTATAGCTGACCAGCAATTCTCCCCAGAGAAGAGGTATGGCTCACTTGTATCATAGCTCACCAGCAATTCCCACCAGAGAAGTGGTATGGCCCTTTAAAGCTGTACAGATATCTACCAAGATACATATAAACATATACATATATACGTACATATATATACCAGGAATGGAGCCCATCAGCAACTCTGACCAGAGACGTGACATGGCTCACTTAAAATTCTATCTATACCAGCTTCTGGCTTAATTGCTTGTTTGTGGTGGTGGTTGTTTATTTTTATTTATTTTTTAATATTCCATTGAAAGGATGACGAAAAATGGGAGGGGCCTGGTCCGGTCCGGAGGGACTAAAGGAAAGCAAATTAGCAGGTAAGATCTAATTTCTCCTTCCTTAGCGTCCCTCCGGACCGGACCATGATTGGACTGATGGGAAGTACCAAAGCAGTAATCTTACGGGAGGGACAGACATTGAGAACACGGTAGAGTCCCTTAAAACACCCAAACTAGGATGAATACCGAGCCGAAAGCTTGACGATCCAAGAGCCACCAACAAACTAAATAGGATGACTACAAAGCAAGAAAACTGAAAAGTCCAAGCGACGCTGAACATGTCCCCTACCAAGGGCCGCCATATATTGTTCCCTACCGCACTATTAGTACAGCGCAAAGGACAGAGAGAGACTCGAGAAAAAACGACTGAATGAAAGATGGCAAAGGTAGAGGCTGAGCCGCTTCGAAACAAAAAAAAAAAAAAATAAAAAAAATAAAAATAAAAATCTGCAATGAATCTACCATTCCTCCAGATATCCTAGACCCTTGCCGACCTAGCAACAGATTGGAAGTATGTAAAGGCTGTCAGTGAGAAAGTACCTGATCAATTGAAGCTAAAGAGGTAAAAATAAGAGTGCAGTTAAATAAATCATCCTAGAATAAAATACTATGCAGGAGAAGAAGATACCTAAATTCCTGCTGCAAACTAGACTGAAGGTCCCAATAAACTGCCAGCTGCTGCAGTTAGACAAGATGAAGAAAACACATCTCAGAGCGCAATTCAAATGAGAGAGAAAGAATCGTCTGTAGCTGTTGCCTCTGCAAGCAGATCACCTGAGACTTGTCGTAGACCCCAATTAGTGGAAACGGGAATAAAACAACAGTAGACACTTGTCAGTACCTTTTATCTGTTAGATACATATAGAAGTCCATAAACCACTACACAGTTCCAGGAATAACATGCATAGAATGTTTGTACGTTTAGGAATCTATCCAGGTGCTCATGGCCTGGGTTGGCCGTGGACAGAAAGCTGGGCTCGATGGAACCTTTGACCTTTTCCCAGTGTGGTATTACATATGTACCCATGTAGTAGAACTATATATATACATATATATTTTCACAGATGTAGCCACCAAAAACTGTCCACTGTGTATATTCTCCAGGCATACCTGCAGGAAGGATGCGCAATGTCAACCACCAGACCCGAGTGCTGCACTATTGAGAATACAGAGGCCGGGGGGGGTCACGTGATGCCAGCAGGCGGATAAGACGCTCTCAAGCCCTGCTCCGACCCTGGTGCAATATTCTGCTTAATTAACCTGCTCTTCCGACCCCCCGCCGCAACGAAAATAGCCTACCTGCAGCTGACACGGTCTGGAGTGTTCGCGGGTGAGGTTTCGGGGCTGGGAAGGTGACCGAGCCGTGGTATGCCGGCAAAAACACCGAGGCCTCCCAGAGATCGTGCACAACCCATGAGCTCCAAGATGGCGTCCCCGGTGCCCAGTAGCGCGGTGGTCACGCTGCAGGAGGAGGCAGTTCGCGAGTTGACAAAGCAGATCACAGCGGTGCTGGATGATAGACTTTCTAAGTTGCAGGCTTCTGTGGACACGCTAAATGAGAATATGGAGAGACAAACAGCGCGACTTCAAAGCGCAGAGGAACGTATTGGCCGTCAAGAAGACAGGTCGGAGGCCCTGGAGGGAAGAGTAGAGCAGGTGGAAGCTCTGGCGAGGCAACTGACGCAGCTAACAGACGACTTAGAGAACAGGAGCCGCAGGAACAATGTTAGAATAATCGGTGTCCCTGAATCAGTGAAAGATGGAGACCTGAGGGATTTTGTGACCCGCTGGATCCCTGAACAGCTGAAATTGGACCAGGCTGTGGGGGCACTACGAGTGGAACGAGTGCATCGCGTGGGAGCAGCGCGGGAAGGCGAACAGCGCCCGAGACCCGTCCTGGCAAGAATTTTAGATTATGCAGATAAAGAGAAGATCATGCAGGCGTTTAGAGTAAGCAGAGCTTTGGATTACAACGGAGCACGTGTCCTGCTGTTCCAGGATTACTCTGCACGAGTGTCGGATCAGAGAAAGAAAATGGGACAGCTGTGCAAGATACTTTACGATCAGGGAGTTCGGTTCTCAATCCTGTACCCGGCCAAAGTCCGTTTGCAGTATGAAAACAAAACCCTTTTCTTCACAGACCCGCTGGAGCTCAAGCAGTTTGTGGACAGGCTCCAGAAAAAATAAAGGAGGAGAGGATTGTATGCCCTGGAGCAGCATAAGGAATGTGACCGGAAGAGGAGAGTTTACTGTGGGACTGTGAGTTAACCTTTAAACAGGGAACACATGGAGAGTTAATGTGAACTATTGGGCGCTGGAGAATTCACGGCAGTCCTGAAAGAGGCAGAAGGGGAAGGCTGGTTAAGATGTATTCTGTTTTTGCGTTGGTTTTTGCTATGTTTGTGGGTGGCTTCCCCTGGTCGGCCCCTCTTGTGAGGCGGGGGCTACTGCCAATGTTTAGTTGTTAACTGTTTGGGAATCAATGTCTTGATATGCAATGTTTTCTTTATGCAGTGTTGCGGGGGGGGGGGGGGGGAGGGGGAAGTCGAGCTGGGTGGGGGTAAGGGTATGGTTGGAAGAGGGAGGAAAGTGGAGTATGAATGTGGGGGAATGTTTGATAAGACAATTGTGGGGGAATCTGAGTTGGGGATATTCTAGAAGCAGGGTGGAGGGGCCTGGGAACACTGGGGGTTAGGCTCTGGGTTTCCAAGGGGGGCAGGGAAGGGTTCTCAGGTATCGGGAGAAGAGACTTTTAATAGGCGGAGAAGGAAGTGGATTGATAGGGAACTGATGGGAGGGTCGAGCTGGGAGGCCAGCCCATCTGACAGTTGTAAAAATGTTAATGAGTATTCAAAGAATGACAAAACATGCCATCGGCAGGATTGCGAATAGTAACTTTAAATGTTGATGGAATCCACTCTCCTGTTAAAAGGACACGCTTATTGCAACATCTAAAAAGGCTGAAGGCAGATGTGGCACTATTACAGGAAACCCACCTGAATAAAGCAGAACATGAAAAATTGAGAAGGGATTGGGTGGGAGAAGTATATGCTGCCTCATATAGCGATCGTCAGAGAGGAGTAGCAATACTGGTTAAAAAATCTTTGGCATTCACCTTGCACGAGCTGATACAGGACTCAGAGGGCAGATGGGTAATAGTAGCTGGAAGTTTACAGGGGGTCAAAGTAGCCCTATGTAATCTTTATGCACCAAATCTGTACACACATCAGTTTTTTGTACATGTCCGATCGAAATTGGCAGCGTTTGAAGATTACCCCCTAATTGTAGGAGGGGACTTCAATATTACTAGTGACCCAACTATTGACTGCCAGCCCCCAAGGCCATTGTTAAAAGAACATTTTAATAAGGGAGTCAATTACCTAAGTGCGGAATTGGCATTGGTAGATGTATGGCGCACCTTACATGAGGAGGAAAGGGATTTCACTTTTTATTCCCATCCACACAAAGTGCATGCTCGTCTGGATTATGTATTGCTGTCAGGGGCTTTGCTTGGCAGAGTGCAAGCAGCGGCTATAGAGGAGGCGATAGTGTCAGATCATGCGCCGGTGTGGGTGGATGTTGAGTGGGGCACTGGTGCTCGTCCGGCACGCTGGCGCATTAACCCAGCGCTATATCAAAGTGCTGAGTTCCAAGCACACCTGAAAGGAGCGTGGGATGAATATGTGGCTGAGAACAGGGTGGAGGATGTAGGACCCAGAGTATATTGGGAGGCGGCAAAGGCAGTTCTTAGGGGGAAAATCATTGCATATACAGCAGCTAAGCGCAAGGAGCGGGATCAAGCATTGCTCAGTGCAGGGTGCAGGTTAGGAGAAGCGCGCCGGCAATATCTAACACGACACATAGAAGAAAACAGACGGGCATACATTGCTTGCAGAAAAGAGGTGCAGGCCTTGCTTAATGAACGAGCATTATACAGCATTAAATTGTATAAATATGGCCTACATAGATGGGGTAATAAGACAGGGAAATTGCTAGCCTCTTTGGTGCGGCAACGTGAGGGAAAACATTATATAACAAAATTAAAAGGAGAGGGGGCCAAAAGTATTACTTCACAGGAAGACATACAAGGAGAATTTGTGAAATTCTATGCATCTTTATATGAGTCTGGTACCTTCTCTAATCAAAGATGCGAGGAATTCATGCAAGGACTACGGCTGCCGCGCTTAGCGTTAGAGCAGGTGGCAATGTTATGTGCGCCTATAAAAGGCAAGGAAGTACAGGAAGTGATAAAGCAATTAAAATTAGCTAAGGCCCCTGGACCAGATGGATTGGGGTCAGAATTTCATAAAATACTCCAAGGTCAATGCATACCCGCATTTATAGATATGTGTGATGATATTCGCACGTCCCAGGACATGGGGTCCCATCTTAACCATGCATATATTACCGTGTTGCCCAAGCCAGGAAAAGATAGGGAGGTAGTGGGGTCATATAGGCCTATATCTCTTATAAATCAAGACCTTAAGATATTGGCTAGCGTACTGGCGGCCAGGCTGGGGGAACTGCTGCCTCTCATGATACATACTGACCAGGTGGGGTTTGTGAAGGGCAGGTATGCAGCAGCTAACATTTTAAAAGTATGCCGCATATTAAGAGAGAGAAAATTTCGGCGAGGGGATTCGATTTTAGCCAGTTTGGATGCAGAAAAGGCCTTTGACAAGGTCTTGTGGCCATACCTACTCTGGATTCTGCAACGGTGCGGCATAAGAGGGGCTTTTCTAGATTGGATTCGAGTGTTATATAGTAATCCAACGGCTCAGCTGCTGGTCAATGGCGCTCTCACATCTACTATAACACTGGGGCGGGGGACACGGCAGGGATGCCCGCTCTCGCCCTTGTTGTTTGTGTTGTCACTGGAGCCACTGGCCATCCGGTTGCGACATGATGAACGAGTGCGGGGCTTAAGCACGGGGGGCATAGAATATAAGGTCAATATGTTTGCGGATGACATGCTGTTACTACTGGATAATGCTGCACAGTCGCTGCCTGTAGCAATGGAGATAATTAAAGAGTTTGGGGAGTTTGCAGGGCTACGTATCAACTTTGGAAAGTCAGAGGCGTTGGCAATATCGAACCCTTGCCATAGTGTTACTTTAGAGACCTTTCCGTTATTATGGGCTCACACTGGAATAAAGTATTTGGGGGTGTACTTGAGTTCTGATATAGAGTGGGTATACAGGAAAAATGTTATAGAAAAAATAGAGATGATAAGGAGAATATGTGTACAGTGGAGAGACCTCCCGGTGAGCTTTCGAGGGAGGATAGCGTTGGTTAAGATGGTTCTCCTCCCCAAACTACTGTACCCATTGCAAATGATACCATTGTGGGTGGAACGGCGGGAAGACACTATATATCGTAGTACAATAGGCACCTTCATCTGGCATAATAGGCGCCCACGAATTGCATTTGCTCAATTAGTCAGAATTCGAAGGGAAGGGGGGTTAAGGCTCCCGGATCTCAGACAGTACAATGTAGCAGCTCTGATGAGGTGGCTGCATGAATGCCATACTGGAGAGGACAGGTACGCGCCCATGGAATTTTGGCAGAGTTGGTGCGTTCCTCTGGATGTGTTTACAGTATTGGGAGGGAATACGGGAACCCATGGGTCGCGTTACCGTAGGAATCCTTTCTTAAAAGCGTTGGGGAAGGCTTGGAGATGGTGGAGGGGAGTGATAGGAGGTGGGGGAAAGAACTATCCCTTTTTCTCGTTGGTTGATAACCCAGCATTCCCGGCAGGGCTAGGGAAAAGTAATTTTGAGACATGGGTAGAAGGGGGTTGCAAGTATATAGGGCAGTTGGTAGAGTTAGGAGATCAGGCTTTCCCATCCTTTGAGCAAGTTAAAAACATATGGCATCTTAATAATAAACATTTTTTTCAGTACTTGCAGGTACGGGACTATTACCAGAAACTGACACGAGCAGTGGGCTCCCCAGTCCGGTTCACGGGATTGGATAAAGTGTTTTTGTTGACCCCATCGAAGTCGAATGGGGTGTCCCAGTGGTATAAATGCATGGACGCTCATAAAAGAACTCAGCCACTGATGCGATTGGCGATGGGTTGGAGTGATATCCTTGGGGAAAATGTCACACAGGAAAGGCTAGGGAAGGCTTTTGACAAACTCCATAGTATTACATCTAATGCGGCGTTGCAGGATATTCAATTTAGAATATTGCACAGGGTGTATATTACCCGCCAACGGGGGAAAAAAATGGGACTATGGGCAGATGATAGATGTGTTAAATGTCAGGGAGGAACTGGCACATTTGTTCATTCGTTTGTGGAGTGCCCGACCCTGGCAGAGCTTTGGACACATGCACTAGAGACCATTGAAAGAGTTATAGCCAAACCATTTGAATGGTCTTTCTCGGTTTTGTTACTGGGAGAGTCAGAACAGTTAAGGGAGGAAGGCTTTTTAGAAGCACAGAGCCGGTTTGCTCTCCTCGCAATTCTGTTGGTTAAAAAATGCATACTGCAGGTTTGGGCGCAGCCGTCTCCGCCGTCTGTGCAGCAGTGGCACCGGATGATGGGAGAGATGGCGGAGTGGGTAGCGTTGCAGTATAAAGTGACATCAAAAAACAAACAGAGAGTGTATCAGGGATTGTGGAAAACATATACACAGCTATGTAGCTTGAAGAGCGTGGGGGATCCTTAATACAATCCACCAACACCTCTGAACTCATTAAGAGGTACCTGAGAGGGGGAGGGGAGGGGGAGGGGGGAGAGGGGTGGGGAAGGCATTCATATAAAAAATGAGAAAAGTCAGAAGGGGTGTAGATATGGATGGTCTTGTAAAGAGCGTTGGTCATTTTTGGAAAGTAATGATGGACAAAATGTTTGCATATATCTTGGACCGTGTATGTATAGAGTTTTCATGTTCAGAAATGTATTATGTGATTATTTGCCTTCTGGCACCAATAAAGATAATTCAAAAAAAAAAAAAAAAGAGAATACAGAGGCCAACTGAGTTGAGGGAATACCATCCAAGATAAATATCCGGGTGCGAGAGGGCATGTATCCGTGCCGCTGACGAATTTTTTCAGCAAGAGACTAAGCGAGGAATATGGGAGGTCAGAGCGAAAACAAAAGGTTCTAGAAACTGGGACGTCCCATTAAGGTACTATCCGCTGACAACGCCCAGAAGGTGAGAGTCTAGCAGGGTGAAATCAAGGAGGAAAAACAAAAAAACAAAAAATACACATAAGGTTCTCTTTTTTTTTTTTTCAATTATTCCAATGCCCATGAAATTGACGGAGTGAAAAATTGCCAAAGGAGACTACTGAGACTCCAAAGAGAATGCAGAAGAAATTCCTTCTTGGGAGCTAGAAAGTAAAATTGTATTCTGCAAAATAGAGGCAGGAAATGGCCGAAGGCCCAAGATCATCAAGAAAAAACATAAAGTGGGATGCTTGTAGAGAAGACAAAATACTGTATGCCAACTTGACTAAACAAAGAGAGAAAAACAGAGATATGAAATGAAATCTAATGAGATCACATGAAAGCTCAAAAGAGAGATCAAATGAGAGACCTGGCTACATTCACCACGTAACCTAGAGTCTGCCCAAAATGCACCACCCGTTGCTTGATGTGACAACTCTGCCAATAAGACTGTCTGTAATGAACCAGTCGTCTAGGAAAGGATGAAACGAGGAACCCTTGCTTCATGAGCGCCGCTGCTACTACGACCATAACTTAAGTGAAAGTGTGCGGAGCCGCCGCTAGACCGAAGAGCAGGGCAAGAAAACTGGTAATGAGGACCTTCTCAACATCCTCGTATCATGGTCATTTCTCCTCCCATACTGAGATGTACAGAGATGTACCGAGATGAATGTGGTATTTGCAACCTGTATGGACCACAACTGAGAACAGGATGGTGGGCTTGATGGACTCTTAGTCTTTCCCCGTATGACAAAACTCATGTACTGATAGCAAAAATGCACAGGAAGTGAAAGAATCCCTTCCAATTGAAAGGAAGCTGCAGAGTGAAGGCGCATAGAATGAAAATGAAAAGGAAAAATATGTGAAACGGACAAAAGTGGTGAAATTTTGTGCCACAGCCTTTCTGGTGAAGGCAATGGAGACAAGGCTGTATGTGACTTCAAGAAAGTTCGAGACAAGAACATAAGATCTCTAAGGAAGAGATAGTAGATGCTATGAACGAGCATACCGGACAAAAACCAGAATGTTTACAAACTGTTAATGCGGTATTGATAGAAAAAAACATAAATGACCTTATTCCCTAAGTAGTCATATGTTCCGTAATTACCAGAAAAAAGCCAAGATGAAAAAAAAATGAGAGGTTCACGACAGTTGGAAAAGTAGGGAAAATATGAATAAAGCATGCCCTCAAAGGCAGCTACAAAATTGGGCGCTTAGTAGCCAGGACTGTCTCTCAGGGAATACGAAAGAGCTACAGATCCCCATGGCCTCTGAACAATGCACCCTACGTCATAGAAAAAATTTATTAAGTTTTGAAAACACCGTAGAATACTATAGCCATCGAGGGAAATACTTGAAAGGAAATAAGATATTATAGCAAGAATTGTAGAGCACCAAATCATTGACTATTAGATCCTTATCCGCCATCATCTACTATGTTACCATTCTGAGGTAAATCCTGCTAACAGAAAAGGTGGTGAATTAGCACAACAGCCTGTTGGCGAAGGTGGAGGAGACAGTACTGTGTCTAAATTCAAGAAAACTGGAGACAAGATCTCTAAGGAAGAGGAAGGGATAGTAGATGGTATGTATAGGCATACTGGACCAAACCAGAAAGTTTACCATCTGCCAATGCTGAACTGATAGCGAAGATAAAAAAAACCCCAATTAGATGGTTTGAGAACCTTCCACTATCTTTAAGGGGGAAATATGCAAAATGAAAAAGTGACCTCATCCTCTAAGTGGTCATCTGTCCTGTAACTACCAGAAGAAAACCAAAATGAAATATGAGAGGGTTCAAGACAGTTGGAAAAGAAGGGAGGATATGAACCAAGCATACCTGCCGCTGAGTGATTGGGAGCTTGATAGACAGGGCAGTCCCCCAGAGAATATGAGAGAGCTTATATATATTTTTGGCATCAAAAAACAATCTACTCTATGCCTATAGTAAAAATTCTTAAATTCTGAAAAAAACACTGTATAATACTACAGCCAATGAGAGAAATGCTTAAACGTAACAAACTCTGTGCATACAAAAATTAAAATCATAACCTTGTCAAAACTGAAATTACAACCTTGCAGAATTTACATAGACTCAAGAAATATGGTAGAACCACAACACTGGGAAACCAGAGAGAAAAATAATCCTGGAATATAGAGCAAGCAGCCTCAAACCATTTGTGCAAATGGAGTGCATAAATGCGTTCTTCTGTTCTCATTCGTATAATTCGTTGTAGATTTAAATTACGGAGCGCCACACATAACACAGAGCACTGCGTGGAGCGCCACACAGAACACTGCGTTCTGAAGGAGCAGGCTGCAATATAGAAAACAACTCCGGCGCTGACAAAAAAACATGCTGCAGCCTCTCCTGCATAATGGAGCTCTCTACACCCAAATAAAAACACTTCGCGCAGTGGCGACGATAGCGACGGAGCGGGAAAAACAAAATGGGCATCCGGAGGTGCACCTGACCCGTCCAGAACTGCTACAGCAGACCGCGACGGCGAGGGACTCTGGGCTGACGATTGAAGCCCCGAAGACGGCGAAAGAGAAGGTCCCGACGCACCCCCCAGCGGTGTACAATATTTACAGGAGCCGGAAGAGGAGATCCCCCGACGCTGGCATACAGCGCAGCGTCTCAGCTTCTCGGACATGACGGTAATGCGCGTGCACGCACGTACCCGATTCGCGCCAAAAACTTTTTTTTTCCTTGAAGCCCTGCTCCGCCAAACAAACCGCTAAAATTAAAACTGACCAAAAAAAAAACGGAGGGAAGAGCAATAACCAGCCAAGAAAACTCCTCCAAATTACTGCTGCCTTTTTTTTTTTTTTAACAGCCAGATAATATAGACACCCAAACAGCAACCAGAGCTGCCTGCTCGTTAAAGTAATGGGGAAAAACTCCGCTGAAGAGTAACAGAATAACACAGAGCCGCCTGCTCGTGATTTAGCTTGCTCTTTAAAATGCTTATAAGTTTTAACTTTCTATAGTGGCTGCCTCTCCCAAAGACATACACCTTTCTAAACAAAGGGTAGTCCTTCCCAGCTACGTATGGGAGATGGGGAGGAAGGGGGGAGGGACTCGGGGACACCCGAGTTTAACACCCCCAGAGGCTGTAAAGAAAAGAAACAAGAAAGGAAAAGAAATTCCTGCCTGACCAGCGTCTAACAGAGAATTCCTAGGCACAGAAGAAGAGGTAGCACAGTTGTTCTTATTATGAACCTCTAAAAGAGAAAGAGAAAGAAAGACTAAAGGGCTCGCTTCCTACCTGCTGGGAGACTGAGAAAATACTGAGGCTAAGGTCACATGGCCAGGGCTCCTATTGGCTCTCTAGAGTCAGAGTTTTTTCTCAGTCTCCACCTGCTGGTAGGCGAGCACAACCCATCAGTCCAATCCTGGTCCGGTCCGGAGGGACACTAAGGAAATGTCTATTTTATTATATATTTCCACTATTCATGATGTATTGTAAGCCACATTGAGCCTGCAAAGAGGTGGGAAAATGCGGGATACAAATGCAATAAATAAATAAATAAATAAATAAATAAATATACTGTAGTGATGGAAGGTAAAATCGCAATGATGGAAAGTAAAAACTACCAGTCCATTTTGACTTGAATGTAGTGGATACACTGGACACCCTGATTCAGAGAGATGAACCAGACTTCATTTCCCCATTAAGACATTTAAAAATCAAAAGAATTGCTATTACACAAAGTCTGACAGATAATCAATGTAGTTCTTGCATTTTGTGAGAGATGCATTTTCTTTCATAAGCCAAATTACACGAATTGCTGAAATTTGTATTATTGTGTAGGCCATCAACCAACACAGGGGACAGAAATAATTAACTACGGGGAAAAATATGATGCAAACAAAAAACCCCACAGTAACCTATGAAAGCAACAAAGTATCTGTAAAATTATTTAAAAAAATTTGAGTGTTCATAGCAGCAAACAAAGATGACATCATAAGGGGGCGGAGCAAGATGGCGGCAGCAACATCATTCCGCGAGTGACCCTTCGGATAGCGCTGTGTTAAACCTACACCTCTTGGTAGATTTTTCTTCTTAAGATTTATCTTACCTTTCTTTCCTTAACGATGCCGCATACCAAGAGGAAGGGGGTTTTGAGAACCGGAGCCCTGCCGGTACGAACTTCGACTCCAACACAGCTCTCTATCCAAGGATTCCTCGCGAGAACCCCTGCTACGACGCCGGGAAGCCCTGCTGAGCTCGCTGCCTGAGGAGAGGCTGAGCTTCAGGGGCAGGACGTTTCATTGTCCCCCCCCCGGTGCGCCCACCCCCACCGCAACCGGCTGAGGTCGAGGATGGAGGAGTAGCCCCTAACCGTGGTGACGGGAGAGGAGAGCTACTACTGGGTCCCCACTTCGACGCTACAGCTGAGGCCTGTATAATAGCAATGGCTGAGAGTCAGATGGCACAGAGACCAGGAAAATCTTTAGTCTCCTCGCCGGCGGTGACTCTTGAGGCGATATGGGAGACTCTACAGACGGTGATGGAATCAACTAGCAAGACTGAACTGTTAGTGGGTAATGTAAAGGAATTAACTACTTAATTTTCCTCCATGAAAGAAGAGGTAACTGAAAAGATTCAAAATTTGTCAGTTGAAACTTCTAAATTGAAGGAAACCTCAGTTAAACTAATACAAGACAATATGCTGATACATAAAAAGTTGGAACAAAATTTAAAATTTACATTAGAAAATGTGCCCCCAGTGAATAAAATTTATTATCTCCCTACAAAGAAAGCAACGCAAGTGTTGGAACAACCGGATTTAAATGTATCAGAACTACTAGAAACGTCGCTGACTGATACAACTGAGCGGCAAACTTTGCTGGTTTCATTCATATTTCCGCAAGATTTAGAATCTGTTAGGAAGATGGCCTTGAAGAACTTGCAAATCCCATTTTATGGGGGGAAAATCTGGGTATTCCCAGATGTTACTAAACAAACTCAAAACAGAAGGAAAGACTTCTTAGCACTTCGTGCTGAAACTTTGTCTTTAGGAGCCTCGTTTCACTTGAACTATCCTTGCAAATGCAATATAAAATATTTAGGGGTAAAATATGTTTTCTTTGAACCTGAACATTTAAAACAATGTATTTCTCAGAAAAAATTAATATAATGCTTCTTGAATCTAACCCGTTATGTTTCGCCTTAAGACTAGGATGTTGGGAGTGTAATTATATTTTTGAGGGTTTGTAATAATCTGCTATTGCTTTATTTCAATCCTGAGATATGTTGAAGTAAATTTCTTTCTCCTAAGTGAACGGCTCTTGGCCCCTGGAATTTGGTGGTCTAATACAAGTTTTGTAATATTTTCCTGATTTATTTTGTTTAGCTATGTGGTAATTTCTTAACTGTATTACCTATTCAAGTAGTAAATGCTTGTAAAAATGTGAAAATGATAAAAAAAAAAAAGATGACATCATAAAACTAATTGTCATGACCTATAACTTGTAATCATCACACTTTTTCAAAGTCCCAATTAATCAAAAATAAATGTGAAACACAATTGCTTAATAAAAAATGAATTAATGCACACCAGTGTTAATCCACAGAGCTGAGGGGTGGTTCTACTTACCTGTTCCACTGTAATCGAAGATACTAGGACTTCTACAAAAAATTGTTGAAATCTTGTTTACCTGATCCTTTGGTACAGTTATTTCAGACAGATTATTCTGCAATAATGTAGTTGAGTATCATCAGTGAATAGGTTTTGTTTGCAAGTTGTGTAACAGATTGTTTTTATGTTTTGTTTTTAAGCTGTATATGTAAACATGTTTCTTGCCAAAAACAGTAAAAGCTCTCTACACAATTTCAAAAAGTGTCTCTTCGGTCCCCAAAATGGTCCATGTGTCATGACCCCATAATTGGAAAAATTTTAATTTTCTACAACTCTAAAACTGCATTATCATGGCTTCAGTTACTTCAAAACCATCATTAGATTGCATCTAACTTCAGGCTCATTCTGCTTTACAAAATGAGCATTTGTTCTCATTTTGGTCATCTATGAACCACTGGGCACTTATCTTTTCTAGTGCTGAACTTATGCCTCAATACCTCAGCATACCATAAGTATCAAATCATTTATATTATTATTATTAGGTTCTTAATTTACCACCTTTCTGTGGTACAACCGAAGCACATCTGAGACCAGTGATGCACCCTTCATAAAATTCCAAATTTTAGGTATTTAGTTTTCTAATATGGTCCTTCTTAGTACAATTATTCTAGAAGGAAAGTAATTCCTAACATCTACAGGAGTTGAAAGTTACATAATCATGTACCACAATCAACTTGTTTCTCAGATCTAGCATTTATAAACTAGTTAGTAAAGATGATGGCTCAATATGATGCAACACAGGGGGACCTCTCTCAACACATATAAAGTCTTAGATATATAAGAGTGAGGGAGGAGAGGCCTAATGGTTAGTGCAGCAGGCTTTGATCCTGGCAACCTGGGTTCAATTCCCACTGCAGCTCCTTGTGACCTTGGGCAAGTCACTTAACCTTCCATTGCCCCAGGTACAAAAACTTAGATTATGAGCCCTCTGGGGACAAAGAGTACCTGCATATAATGTGTACACCACTGTGTATGTCTAGTAGCACTATAGAAATGATTAGTAATAGTATAGATACTTATGAAAAATGCTGCATTGGTTATTTTTATTTGGCTAACAGAAGTGCTCTGTGGCACATGTATAATATTACTAAAACTAATACACTCAAAAATATAAAGTGTGCGTCCATAAGTGAAAAATTTTATGCCACTGAAATAAGGTACACCAAAGCACATACAAACAAAATGAAGAACAAAAAGGTATATTAATTATAAAAAAAACAACAAGTAGAAGAGAAGCTATTCTGAGCTGTAACAATATAAACCTCTATAAAACTGACTTTGAAATATAGAGTTCACATTTTCAAATTCTCTGCACCTGAATTTTCATTCCACTATTAGAGAAGACAGTGTAAGAGTGTATGGAATAAACCTGCTTCCCCTTAAGTACACTTCCTCACAAGGCTACTTTAAGAGAGTTCTAGCTCTAGACTGCTTAGCCAGAGGAAGTATAAACATGGAACAGAATAAGACAGGGAGGCTCAGAGCAGGAAGAACACCCTTCAGAGTAAACCTCCATGAATTAAGGCCAAGGTACCAGAAGAAAGGCCAAGGTAGGAAAGTTCTCAGTTGAACACTGAATAGCTGACCTCATGGCTTAGCAGAAACCAGACCCTTTGACTGTTAAATGTTGACCTTTAAGTTCATACTCCTGTGTAAATGCTGATTAGCTGTAGCCTGGCAAGAACTACCGGAATGGAGCTACAAGAGATCACAACTGGATATATAAATTGATGCACAACCCAATAAAGAGTTTTGTTTTACTTTACACTGTGGCTTGGCTGTATCTGTGGAGGGTCCGTGCCTTGCACCTCTCATGCTGTCATTCAAGAACAGCTGAAAAATTCTGATGGGGCTTTGCTAATGCAAAAGCAGCAGGTTAAGAATACAATTTTGCTACTTAGTTATATGGAATTAAAATTAAAATAAAGCAAAAATTTGTATTGCTCACTTATTTAAGAGTTACTATTGAAGGAAAAAAGGAAAAGGAAATCATGAAACATTATGGGTTTGAATCAAGAGGCTTACCCATGCTACCATGCATGCAGAAAAAAAAAAGATTAGTAAATCAGGCCTTAGAGGAACCCTCCCTTCTGCCAAATTCTGGTGGTATGCAAAACTCTGTCCACAGGAATGCATCTCCCCATATATGAGCAGAATAGTACTACTTTTGTCATAAGAAAATTTCAAAGTAAGACTTCTCCAGATAATTCACTATCTAGGAAGTCATGAATTTTGAAAAGTCTAAAGTTTATTAGCATTTTTAACATTTTTGAATTCTGTAAAATAAATTTTTTCAAAAGAGGTAAATACATAATTGCTGCTAAATATATGGTACAATAAGTACCTGTACATCCTGCTTCATCTACATCTGCTTCAGGCCCCAGGGTTTCTTTTGCTTCTGTTTCACCTTTAGAAGAATGAAAAATTCAGATAAAATCACACCACTTGCCTTAAACATCAAGATAGGCTTTTTTTTTTTGGCATAAAATACACCACAACTGAATAGCATTTAGCAAGAAATAATATACTGGCAGCAAAAAAAACAAAAAAACAAAACCTATTTATTAAGCTGCACAGCAATGCCGACATAGCCTATTCAAAGTGAATGGGCTGTGTCGGCATTAGCGCATAGCAGCCGCTAGCATGGCTTAGTAAACGGGGTGGGGGGGGAGTATTGCTTGCTTTTCTGAAGTAGGCTGTGAAAACTAAGGCTGTTTATAGCTATTCTGCATGCTATTTTAGACTCTCTAATTTGTAATTTTTCAATTTATATTTATCTTTTCATTACTTTTTATTCTTTCATTTTGTTAGGGGTGCATTTTGATTAAAATTTGTAATCACGATTAATTGTGTAACTAAAGATATGATATTTATTTTTCCCCACTGCAGCTCCTTGCGACTCTGGGCAATGGAAGGTTAAGGGGCCCTTTTACAGAGCGGAGGTAAGCAATGTGGGCTTTACTGCTCACTCTTCCGGGACTACCGCTGGCCCACTGTGGCCGCTGGCAGTAGTCCCGCCCCGAGTGTGTGCCATTTCCAGGGGGAAAAGAAAACCCCTGGAAATGGCTTGTGCAGCGATAACCCGGCGGTAATCAGGCATCGCCGCACGCTGCCCGGTTACCGCTGGGTTAGCACAGGATCCTTATTACCACCTCAATGGGTGGTAATAAGGGCTCCCTGACACATGACCATACAGTAAGAGTTCTCTTACCACATTGCCATGTGTGCTGGGGGCTTTTTTATCTGCTGTCGTAAAAAGGGCCCTGGAACGTGGGAAAAACAGCCCCTCCCGCACCTTGGTAAAAGGACTCCTAAGTGACTTGCCCAGAGTTGCTAGGAGCTGAAGTGGGAAAATAAAAACACCTTATAATCACGTGATTAAGATTTTAATCAAAATGCAGCCCTAATTTTTAAAGCTGCCTTTGCGATATCACAGCCAGTCTGGTTTTCAGGATGTCCACAATGATTATGCATGAGATCAAATAGACATCCACTGGAGACCTAATATATGCAAGTTCCTTCATATGTAAACATTGTGGATCACTTGAAAACTCATTTGGGTGTAGGGACACCAGAACAAGTTTGGAAAGCCAGGAGGTAGATAGTGGTATGAAAGATTCCCATTTAGTAGGCTTCCCTCGATTGGAAGGAACTGGCAAACAAATACTAAATCCTATTTTATTAATGCGTACAACATTTAGGAAGAGTCGGTATTAAGGTGTGGTAAAAAGTTGGACTTTTACTACACCGTAACTTACTAAAGAAAGTGGTAACTCTGTTCTGTAATTTAGTCATTACCATGGTAAAATAATGTTGCTTGCGGTCAACCTCAAGCCAAGTTATTTTAATGTAGTGGGAGCATTAGGCCACAAAGCTGGGGCCCAATGCACCCAGGGGACTTCTTAAAGCAACCAAAAATCAGACCACCCGACTTCTAATCCAATTGTTCTTCCCACTGCACTGAGTATTTTGCCAGGATGCTGACACTATGAAACCTCTCAGCTAAACATTATGGCTTCCCTATGAGGAAAGGCTGAAGTGGCTAGGGCTCTTCAGCTTGGAGAAAAGACGTCTGAGGGGAGATCTGATAGAGGTCTGTAAAATAATGAGTGGAGTGGAATGGAATGGGTAGACATGAATCGTTTGTTTACTCTTTCCAAAAATACTAGGCCTAGGGGGCATGTGATGAAGCTACAAAATAGTAAATTTAAAACGACTCTGAGAAAATTTTTCTTCACTCAACATGATAAGGAAGGCAAAGAGGGACTTTGAAAAAAAGATTGCATTGGAGGCAAAAATGCATAGTAAAATTTTTTTTAGGTATATTAATAGCAAGAATCTGGCAAAAGGATCGGCAATGCTATAATAATGGGTGATTTCAATTACCGTTTTTCAAAAATTCTACAATCTACCAGCGTTTTAAGGGTGATAACAAATATATGAACATGTAAGATGGTGAAGACAAAAAAGACCTCAGTGAGAACCGGACACACCTCTGTTCAAAGGACACTCCTTAAATAGAGAGGGGACCTCTTTAATCATTAGTCTAAAAAAAAACTCCACATACTCCTCTTTCATATTATAAAAAATAACACCCTTTCAAACCACTGTAGAGGAAGGCAAAAAAGTATATTCGGCTAAACGCCGTTACTTAGCTTGGATAGTGAAATCAGAGTAATTCTCTTCCTTACGTGTAGTGTATCTCACAGTCCATTCCTGCACTCAGTCTAATTCCCGACAGGGTAGGCCTGTTTCGCCAATCAAATGGCTGCCTCAGGGGAAAACAACAAACAAATTTTACAAAAACACATCCAAGTCTCGACCCACGCCTTCACTGCAATTTGAACATCTCCTCAGGAATGGCGGTCGACTTCCATACTTCTGGAGTTAGTTATAAATGAGCAACGTCTGACCTCATCCTGTTTACGTCATCAAGTCACGTACATTCAAAGGAAAGCCTTCCATTCAATGGAGACATTTAATCCACCCGGAATCACAGATCGTAAGATAAAAATCCATCTCTGCTCCTTTTGTCTTAGAACTTTTCTAATATCACCTCTTCGTTCAGTGACATGTATTTGTTCAATTACAATGCATTTCAAATCAGAAAATTGATGATGTTTACTCATACAATGTTATACCATGGGTTCATGTGTTTTATTAATCTGGATACAATCCACCTTATAATTGAAAGAGAAAAACGCCTAGATTTCGACCCAAATCGGGAGATAGACGTTTATCTCACAAAAACAAATAAATCAGTATAATGGAAAGCCGATTTTGGATGTTTTCAACTGCACTCCATCGCGGAAGCATACAAAGTTGACGGGGGCATTTCGGAGGCGTGGCGAAGGTGGAACTGGGGCATTGTTATTGGCCGAGGAGAGATGGGCGCCTTTCGCCGATAATGGAAAAAAAGTATGCGTTTGTAGCTATAATTTAGGGCACTTTTCCTGGACCCTGTTTTTTCACGAATAAGGCCCCAAAAAGTGCCCTAAATGACCAGATTACCCCCAGAGGGAATCGGGGATGACCTCCCATGACTCCCCCAGTGGTCACTAACCCCCTCCCACCACAAAAAAATGATGTTTCACAACTTTTTATTTTCACCCTCAAATGTCATACCCACCTCCCTGGCAGCAGTATGCAGGTCCCTGGAGCAGTTGTTAGGGGGTGCAGTGGACTTCACGCAGGTGGACCTAGGCCCATCCCCCCCACCTGTTACAATTGTGCTGCTTAATGCTTAGTCGTCCAACCCCCCCAAACCCACTGTACCCACATGTAGGTGCCCCCCTTCACCCCTTAGGGCTATAGTAATGGTGTAGACTTGTGGGCAATGGGTTTTGAGGGGGATTTGGGGGGCTCAACACACAAGGGAAGGGTGCTATGCACCTGGGAGCTCTTTTACCTTTTTTTGTT
Organism: Microcaecilia unicolor; assembly: GCF_901765095.1. Lineage (NCBI taxonomy): Eukaryota > Metazoa > Chordata > Amphibia > Gymnophiona > Siphonopidae > Microcaecilia > Microcaecilia unicolor. The sequence goes on from NC_044031.1 coordinate 98,502,128, forward strand.
TTTGTAAAAGTGCCCCCTAGGGTGCCCGGTTGGTGTCCTGGCATGTGAGGGGGACCAGTGCACTACGAATCCTGGCCCCTCCCAAGAACAAATGCCTTGGATTTATTCGTTTTTGAGCTGGGCGCTTTCATTTTCCATTATCACTGAAAAACAAAAACGCCCAGCTCACAAATTGTCGAATAAAACATGGACGTCTATTTTTTTCGAAAATACGGTTCGGTCCGCCCCTTCACGGACCCGTTCTCGGAGATAAACGCCTATGGAGATAGACGTTTTCGTTCAGTTATGCCCCTCAGTGTCTACGTTCAATTAATCATGTCTTCAAAGCACGAGACGTCTGCCCCACATAATACAATTCACACGGGCAGCTAATAATTAAATGACATTTCTAGATGTGCAATCTGTAGTCGCATGCAAGTCATAGGATGTTCCTGTCTTATGATCCACAAATACACTGGTATTTATCATGTCGCACACCATGCAGTTTCCACATGCACGATGGGATCCTTCGCCCCTCTGTCTCAAACTTTCTCTGTTCCAAATATCTGCCCGGCATAGTTTGTCATTCAAATTACTACTTCTCTGAAAGGCAAAGAGGATGCGTAAATCCTGTAAACAGGGATGAATATTCAGTAACTCTAATTAGATAAATTAGATAAATTCCAGAAAGAATTGCGAGCCCAAAAGATTAAAAAATATCAAAGGGATGAGCGAGATTACAAAGAAGGATATATTTATCCATGGATGAGGAAAGATCACATGGAGGGTGTAGTGAATAAAAAACAAACTCGGTTCCAGTGCTCCTCTGATACATCGAGTAGTGAGGACCCGGATCCGCCGGGGGAGCAAAGAAAAAAATCTCAAGGAAAAAACAGAGGTTGGAGAGCAAGTGGGAGAGGGAACCGAAATACCAATCAACGACCCGAAACGAGGTCACGACGACGCAACCAGTAGTGGTGAATATTTCAAATCGCCAATTGACTTTGAATGAGTTTCAGGTGTTGAGTAAAGGACTGTCGTTTGTGCCCACTGGCTTCCATGATCCTTTTTTGTTTTGGACGGACATTGAGAAATTCATACGGAAGCTGAATTTGAAATTGTTTTTTGCTTCTGGAGAACAAGCAGTTAGTAATGACCGTTCCTTGGTCAGTGAACCTTCTAAATGGACACCTACAGGAAATTTGGACGCGGTATTATCTACATTCAGAGCAGGTATCCTGAAGGAGGTGGAGGAAGCTGAATCCTGCTTGCCCAGACGAAGAATGAATTTGAGCTATGATGAACAACGGGCTTTACAAAGTTTACAACATGATTTAACCATAACTATAAGAAAAGCGGATAAGGGAGGTGCAGTTGTAGTTCAGAATATGGTGGACTACATGAATGAGATCAGAAGACAATTATCAGACACTAACACTTATTTGGAAGTGAAGATCCCTCAGAAATGGTGCAGGAGCATATTTTACAATTGACCAATAAGGGTAGAAGATTGGGTTGCTGACTCAAAAAGAATATATGTTTTTGAATTGTAGGCATTTCAAGGTACCCATCTTCTACACCCTGCCAAAAATACATAAGAACATAGAGGCCCCTCCGGGGCGTCCCATTGTGTTGGCCAAAGGATCTCTACTAGAAAGTTCAGCGCAGTTTATAGATAAGATCTTGCAACCTCAGATGCTACTTATTAAATCTTATGTACAAGATAGCTCTCATTTTTTACGTATATTGGAAATGATGCAGGGACAGCTAACCCCTAATTCCATATTAGTGACTCTGGATGTTTGCGCGCTCTATACTTCTATCCCTCAAATAGAAACGTTGGGGGTCCTGGAAGGGATTCTGGAACGACGACCCAGACCACATCTGATCCCTACAGATTTTCTTTTGGAACTGATAAAGATCACCTTATCAGAGAATTACTTTACATGGGATCTCAAATACTATTTTCAGAAAACAGGAGTATCCATGGGTGCAGCTTGTTCCCCCACGATTGCTAATCTTTTTATGGAGGCATTCGAAACGCAAATAATATACACATTAGAGCTGTTTAGATATGCCAGATGTTGGTCACGATGTATTGATGAAATCTTTATGGTGTGGGGAGGCACAGTAGCCCGTTGGATCAATTCGTCCAAGAATTAAATACATGTCATGAGACGATCAAGTTTGAATTTAAACATAGCAACATTGGGATTGCCTTTTTGGATATCTGGGTGGAAGTGGTTGCAGGAAGTCTGGAAACTTCTGTGTTCACAAAGTCTGCTGACAGAAACACCACATTGCAATTTAGCAGCATGCATCCAGATCATTGCAGAACTAATATTCGCTTTGCTCAATTTTTACAGCATAGGATTTGGTCCACTACAGATAGATTTCAGAAACATGCCAAGAAATTGGAAACCAAATTATGTGATCGAGGGTATCCCAAGCACTTGGTATCTAAAGCCCGAAAGAGAGCATTTTTTAACTACAGAGAATGGCTATTACATCCAAAAGTGCCACTGGTGGACAAAGAGGAGGTGGTCACGTTTGTGACCCGGTTTAATTCCCATTCTAACATTATGACTAGGATAATTTAAAAGCATTTAGCGTTATTGAATATTCATCCCTGTTCACAGGATTTACGCATCCTCTTTGCCTTTCAGAGAAGTAGTAATCTGAATGACAAACTATGCCGGGCAGATATTTGGAACAGAGAAAGTTTGAGACAGAGGGGCGAAGGATCCCATCGTGCATGTGGAAGCTGCACGGTGTGTGACATTATCATAAATACCAGTGTATTTGTGGATCATAAGACAGGAACATCCTATGACTTGCATGCGACTACAGATTGCACATCTAGAAATGTCATTTAATTATTAGCTGCCCGTGTGAATTGTATTATGTGGGGCAGACGTCTCGTGCTTTGAAGACACGATTGATTGAACATAAACGTTTTATCCAGACTAATAAAACACATGAACCCATGGTATCACATTGTATGAGTAAACATCATCAATTTTCTGATTTGAAATGCATTGTAATTGAACAAGTACATGTCACACTGAACGAAGAGGTGATATTAGAAAAGTTCTAAGACAAAAGGAGCAGAGATGGATTTTTATCTTACGATCTGTGATGCCGGGTGGATTAAATGTCTCCATTGAATGGAAGGCTTTCCTTTGAATGTACGTGACTTGATGACGTAAACAGGATGAGGTCAGACGTTGCTCATTTATAACTAACTCCAGAAGTATGGAAGTCGACCGCCATTCCTGAGGAGATGTTCAAATTGCAGTGAAGGCGTGGGTCGAGACTTGGATGTGTTTTTGTAAAATTTGTTTGTTGTTTTCTCCTGAGGCAGCCATTTGATTGGCGAAACAGGCCTACCCTGTCGGGAATTAGACTGAGTGCAGGAATGGACTGTGAGATACACTGCACGGAAGGAAGAGAATTACGCTGATTTCACTATCCAAGCTAAGTAACGGCGTTTAGCCGAATATACCTTTCTTGCCTTCCTCTACAGTGGTTTGAAAGGGTGTTATGTTTTATAACATGAAAGAGGAGTATGTGGAGTTTTTTTGAGACTAATGATTAAAGAGGTCCCCTCTCTATTTAAGGAGTGTCCTTTGAACAGAGGTGTGTCCGGTTCTCACTGAGGTCTTTTTTTTCTTCACCATCTTACATGTTCATATATTTGTTATCACCCTTAAAACGCTGGTAGATTGTAGAATTTTTGAAAAACGGTATTGATTGTATTCTACATATTCCATATATTGCAGTGATTTCAATTACCCCAATATGACTGGATAAATGTTACACTAGGGAGTGCCAGGGAGATAAAATTTCTAGATGCACTAAATAAATGCTTCTTGGAGCAGCTGGTCCAGGAACCGATGAGAGGGGGAGCCATTTTGGATCTGGTCCTTGGTGGTGTGCCAGGCATAGTGCGAGATGTGGTGGTGTTGGGTCCCCTGAGAAACATGATCAAGTTTCAGCTACTATCTGTGATGAACCTGCAAAGGAAATCTACTGTAGCTGCATTTAATTTTCAAAAGGGCGACTATAATGAGGAAAATGGTTAAAAAGAAACTAAAAGGATCAGCTGTAAAGGTTAAGACACTAAATCAGGCATGGACATTATTCAAAACTATCATCTTGGAAACCCAGTCCAGATGCATTCCACGTATTTGCAAAGGTGGAAAGAAGAGAAAATGTCAGCCAGCATGGATAAAAGGTGAAGTAAAAGAGGCCAAAAAATTGTCCTTCAAAGAATGGAAAAAGGATCCAAATGAAGAAAATAAGAAGCAACATAAGCACTGGCAAGTAAGATGCACAGCATTAATAAAGAAGGCTAAAAGAGAATATCAAGAGAAACTCACAGTAGTAACGTTTTCAGGAACATTAGAAGAGAGGGAATCCATGGGACCGTTAGATCACAAAGGAGAAAAAGGGGCGCTCAGGGACGACAAGGCCATAGCTGGGAAGCTGAATTAATTATTTGCTTCTGTCTTTATGGAACATGATGTTAGAGATCTGCCTGTACCGAAAATAGTTTCAAGGGTGATGATGCTAAGGAACTGAAAGGAATCTCGGTGAACCTGGAAAATGTACTGAGCCAAACTGACAAATTAAAGAGTAGTAAATCACCTGAACTGGATGGCATACACATCCAAGGGTACTCAAAGAACTCAAGCATGAAACTGATGATCTGCTGCTAGTAATATGTAACCTATCGTTAAAATCGTCCGTAGTACCTGAAGATTGCAAGGTGGCCAATGTGTGACGTCAATTTTTAAAAAGAGTTCTAAGGGTGACCCTGGAAATTATAAACCGGTAAGCCTGACGTTGGTGCCGGGCAAAATAATGGAAACTATTATAAAGAATAATATTACAAAACACTTAGACAAACATGTTTTAATGGTACAGAGTCAGCATGGGTTCAGCCGAGGGAAGTCCTGCCTCATCAATTTGCTTCATTTCTTTGAAGGCATGAATAAACATGTGGATAAAGGTGAGCCGGTTGATGTAGTGTATCTACACTTTCAAACAACTTTTGATAAAGTTCCTCATGAGAGTCTTCTGAGAAAATTAAAGTCATGGGATAGGAGGCAAAGGTTCTGGTGTTGATCAGGAATTGGTTAATGGACAGAAAACAGAAGAAAGGATTAAATGATCATTTCTCTCAATGGAGGAGGGTGAACAGTGGAGTGGAGCAGGGATCTGTACTGGGACCGAAGCTATTTAATATATCTATATATATAAAAGGCAACCCCAACGTTCTGAAGCCTCCACGGAAGTTGAGGCGCCCGAGATATCCGGTGTGCCCTGGAGTGTCTGCACCGCCCTCGCGTCAAAACGTCATGACGCGTCAAAACGTCATGACGTCGAGGGCGGAGCTATTGACACTCGAGGACTGAAACGGCCCACAGCGAACAAGGCAAGTAGCTTCGAGGGACGGAGGGAGGGGGCCCCTTGCTAGTGCCCGTTTCATTCCGCTCAGCAATGGGCATTTTTTCCTAGTTTATAAATGATATGAAAATCAGAACGACAAGTGAGGTGATCAAATTTGCAGATGATAGAAAACTATTCAAGGTTGTTAAAACACATGTGGACTGTGAAATATTGCAGGAAAACACTAGGAAATGGGAAGACTGGCATCCAAATGGCAAATTAAATTTAATGTGGACAAATGTAAGGTGATGCACATTGCAAAGAATAATCCGAATCAAAGTTACCTGATGCTGAGGTTCACCTTGGGGGTCAGCGCTCAAGAAAAGGATCTGGGTGTCGTTGTAGATAATACGCTGATATCTTCTGCTCAGTGTGCAGCGGTGGCCAAAAAAGCAAACAGGATGCTAGGAATTATTAAGAAACGTATGGTGAATAAAACCAAAGACACTATAATGCCTTTGTATCGTTCCATGGTGCATCCGCACCTTGAGTATTGTGTTCCATTCTGGTTGCTGTATCTCAAAAAAAATATATAGCGGAATTAGAAAAGATTCAAAGAAGAGCGACCAAAATGATAAAGGGGATGGAACTCCTCTCGTATGAGGAAAGGCTAAAGAGGTTAGGGCTCTTCAGCTTGGAAAAGAGATGGATGAAGAGAGATATAATTGAGGTCTACAAAATACTGAGTGGTGTAGAAGTCAATCGATTTTTCACTCGTTCCAAAAGTACAAAGACTAAGGGACACTCAAGGAAGTTACATGGAAATACTTTCAAAACAAATAGGAGGAAATGTTTTTATACTCAACGAATAGTTAAGGTCTGTAACTCTTTGCCGGAGGATGTGGTAACAGCGGTTAGTGTATCTGTGTTTAAAAAAAGGTTTCGACAAATTCCTGGAGGAAAAGTCCATAGTCTGCTATTGAGACAGTCATGGGAAGCAACTGCTTGCCCTCAGTGGCATAGGAAGGGGGGGGGGGGGGGGCGGTCCGCCCCAGGTGCATGCCGCTGGGGGGGGTGTCAGCTCCGCTGGTTCCCTGCTCCCTCTGCCCCGGAACAGGTTACTTCCTGTTCCGGGGCAGAGATAGCAGGGAACCAGCGGAGCTGATGCAGCTCCCAGTGACATACACTCAGGGCGGTTCGGCCCTCCTGCCCATCCCTCGCCGCTTTCCCATGTAAGTACGCGCTACGGGGGGGGGGGGGGTGTGCACTCTGGAGGGGGGAGGGTGCGCCGTGCTGCACCCAGGGGTGGGTGTGTGTGTGGGGGGGGGGGGGGGGGGGTGCGCAGCGGCAACCTGCCCCGGGTATCAGCTGCCCTCGCTACGGCACTGCTTGCCCTGAGATTTGTAGTACGGAGTGTTGCCACGATTTGGGTTTCTGCTAGGTACTTGTGGCCTGGCTTTGCCACTGTTTGGAAAACAGGATACTGGGATAGATGGACCATTGGTCTGACCCAGTATGGCTACTTTTATGTTCTTATTCAATGGCAAGGGATAGGCTAGCTCTGTATGATGCCAGGAAACCCTGTCTGTGCCTAGAAATTGTAAACACAATATTAACCCCCCCTCCCCCCCCAAACACACACACAGTGACAGGAATGAGATTGGAGGAATCCCTCACAGCTTAGAGGGAACATCAGTGTCCACCCTGGGTGGTAGTGATCACTACATGGTATGGTTTGATAAGAGAAAAATGTGGTGCCCGGTCACATCAAACCCAAAGTCCAGGATTTCAAATATGTAGACTCTCCAAGAGGAAGAAGGGAGGGTAAGTGAAGCTATATATACTGCTGGCCTTGAGAATAGCTACTACAGATAAGCAATTTTTCTCAAAACAGAAGCAGGATACATTTATCCTCACATGTGGGACTCACTAGCTACAGGCTGCCTTCAACAAAACAGTGGATAATGAACTATAAGCCACATAACAGCCTGGTAAGGCAGCCTGGAACAGAAATAACTGGGACCATGGGGTGGAGTTCAATTCTGAACCCCAAATATGCTCTGGAGGACTGTCTGGTCAAACTGACTCATGTTGGGAGTCCTGTTCCCAACAATAATTAGGTGTAAATGTATGGACCAGAGACCACATTGCAGCTCTGCAAATTCCCTCTAGAGACTGATCTCAAGTAGCTTATCAACATATAAGCTACTTGAGATTTATAACATTATGAGTCATGACATAACCCTCTAGTGTCAGGCCCAACTGGGCATAAGTAAAGAAAATGCAGTCTGCTAGCTGGTGACAGCATCTCCCATCCTGTTTAATTCAAAAGAAAAAGCTGGGTGGACTTTCTATGGACTTTGGACTACAAGAAAGCCTTGGCCTTCTGTCTGGAATGGGCAAAGTGTGCAGTGTGCTTTCAGGTTTGTGAGCATGAGTTTTGAGAAAAAATGTTGGCAGGGCAATTTACTACATTAAGGAATTTAAGATGCGAGTACAAGACCACTTTACTGTTGAAAAACTTTGTATAAGGTGGATCAGCTATTTATGTTTATTAAATTTCATATATCATCTTTCTACAATCAAGGTGGTTTACAGCAGAATAACGGAAAAATAAGAGGAAAAGAACTAGCATTCATAGACAGTTTTCAACAGTAAAGTGATGGGTTGTATCCGCCTACCAGCAGGTGGAGATAGAGAATACTGAAAGCACATGGTGTTCCTGGACCCCAACTCCCTCTGCCTTCAGTATATGAAATTTCCAACGCAGAGTGAATAAAAAAGGCAATATAACATAAACTTTCCTCACAGAGAACAAACGCCCCAGAACCGAGGCAATAACCAAACAAAGGAGGGACGTTATCAACCTCCTGCAATAAAAACAGCATGTAGAAACTCTGATAGCTTGTCTTCAAGTACTCCTGATGAGGCACAATGTCTGTATGCAACATCTGTACAAAAACTAAAGTCAGACAGGGAGGGATCATAGATTCATCTGTTGTGACTAAAGGAAAGAAAATTATCAAGGTAAGAACCTAATTTTCCCTTTCTTGTCATCAACAGCAGATGAATCCATTAACTGATGGGATATACCAAAGCACTCCCTGGAATAAACTTCCTGAGCCCCTACGTCTTGCCCCATCCTTGGCCACCTTTAAATCTAGACTGAAAGCCCACCTCTTTAACATTGCTTTTGACTCGTAACCACTTGTAACCACTCGCCTCCACCTACCCTCCTCTCTTCCTTCCCGTTCACATTAATTGATTTGATTTGCTTACTTTATTTATTTTTTGTCTATTAGATTGTAAGCTCTTTGAGCAGGGACTGTCTTTCTTCTATGTTTGTGCAGCGCTGCGTATGCCTTGTAGCACTATAGAAATGCTAAATAGTAGTAGTAGTAGGAACAGGCAACTCCGCGAGCAAGCACTTGCGCTCCAAAATTCGCACCCTGCTGTGCTGCCACATCCAGCCTTTAATGCCGCACGAAAGAGAGCTGAGAAGCCCAGGTAGCCGTACGACAGACCTCCTGAAGAGAAAAAACGCCAGTTTCAGCCCATGAAGAGGACATTGCCCTTGTAGAATGCACTTTAAACGCTTCAGGCAGCGACCGCCCTGAAAGCAGATAAGTAGAAAAAATGAGTTCCTTAAGCCAGCGGGCTATAGTGGCCTTAGACGCCGGAATCCCCCGTCGGGGACCTCCCAACAGAACAAATAAATGATCAGAATTCCTAAACTCATTTGACATCTGCAGATACTGCCACAGAGCCCTGCGGACATCCAAAAGGCGCAATTGCCCAAAGGAGTCCAGAAACACCTCCTTAGAGATGGAAGAAAGAAAGATGGGCTGGTTGAGGTGAAAAGCTGAAACCACCTTAGGCAGAAAAGAAGGCACCATACGAACAGCTACCCCAGATTCTGAGAACTGCAGAAAAGGATCCCGACAGGAAAGAGCCTGAAGCTCAGACACTCTTCTTGCCGATGTCATTGCCACTAAAAAAAACTGCCTTGAGAGTCACATCCTTCTCAGAAGCCCGTTTAAGAGGCTCAAACGGAGATCGCTGGAGCGCCTTCAACACGAGCCCCAGGTTCCAAGCCAGACAAGGCGACCACAAAGGAGGACGGAGATGAAGCGCCCCTCTGAGAAATCGGACAATATCCAGATGAGCAGCAAGGAACAATCTGGAGACTTTCCCCTGGAAGCAGGCCAACGCTGCCACTTGAACCCGAAAGGAATTGTAGGCCAGGCCCTTTTGTAGCTCGTCCTGCAAAAAGTCCAGCAAGAGCGAGACTGTCACCAGTCGGCGAGATACACTTTGGCGTACACCACGCCTCAAAAGTAGGCCAGATCCGAGCATAAGTCGCAGAGGTAGACCGCGTTTGAGCCTGCAAGAGCATGGCAATAACCTTATTAGAATAGCCCTTGTCCCTCAATTGCGCCTTCTCAAGAGCCAGGCCGTAAGACCAAAGCGGCAAGGATCTTCCATAGTCACCAGACCCTGAACTAACAGGTTTGGAACCCGAGGCAAAGGAAGAGGTGCGTCCACCAGCATCCGCCAGAGATCCGCGTACCACGGACGCCTTGGCCAATCCAGGGCGATGAGAATCACCAATCCTCGGTGCAGACGAATCCGAAGTAGAACTCGCCCTATCAAGGACCAAGGAGGGAACACATACAGGAGGCCCGAGGGCCAAGGTTTAGCCAGAGCATCCAATCCCGCCGAGCGAGGACCTCTCCTTCTGCTGAAAAAGTAAGGGACTTTGGCGTTTACGCTTGATGCCATGAGATCCAAGCCTGGAGTCCTCCATTTGGCACAAATCTGAAGAAAAACTGTCTGCCAGTTCCCATTCCGCCGGGTCGATTTGATGTCTGCTGAGGAAAATGGCTTGCACGTTGCTCTGACCAGCTATGTGAGCCACGGACAGCAGCTCTAGGTGGCGCTCAGCCCAGTCGCAGATCTGAGACGCCTCCGCAGCCAGGGCCCTGCACTGAGTGCCACCCTGGCGATTGATGTAGGCCACTGCTGTCGTGTTGTCCAACAGAACTCAGACAGGAAGACCCTTTAGCGTCTTGTGGAAGGCCAGAAGAGCCTGAAATATCGCTCTCAGTTCCAAGCGATTGATGGACCATCCCGCTTCCACAGTGGACCACAGACCCTGAGCATAGTGTCCCCGGCAATGAGCTCCCCAGCCCAAAAGGCTGACACTAAAAAGGAAGAGCCAGTGGCACCCCCTACCACAGCCTGCTGTCGGAAAGCCACCAATCCATACTGCGCTGTGCCGCAGGAAGCCACCGTAGTCTGTGTTGGTATTTCTGGGAAATCGGAGACCGCTGCAGCTGAAGCAGAGCAAGCTGCAGCGGTCTCATGTGAGCTCTCGCCCAGGGAACCACCTCTAGGGTGGCCATAATTGATCCCAGGAGCTGAACAAAGTCCCAAGCTTGAGGGCGAGGCATCCGCAGGAGCAGGCGGACCCGATTCTGAAACTTGAGCCGCCTGCTGTTGGGAAGAAAAACGAACCCCAAAGTTGTGTCGAACCAGACCCCCAAATACTCGAGAGACTGAGAGGGGGTCAGGTGACTTTGGGCATATTGACTACCCAGCTCAGAGTTTGAAAAACTGTAACAACTCTGGCTGTGGCAAGACGACTCTCGCCTGCCGAATCCGCTCTCATGAGCCAGTCGTCGAGATAAGGGTGAACTCTGATACCCTCTTGCCTGAGAAAGGCAGACACTACCACCATGACCTTGGAAAAAGTCCGAGGGGCAGTCGCCAGGCCGAAAGGCAAGGCGCGAAACTGGAAATGTTGGCTCAATACCGCTGATGTGGTGGCCAGATGGGAATATGCAAGTACACTTCTTTGAGGTCCAGAGACGTGAGAAACTCTCCTGGCTGTACCGCCGCAATGACGGAGTGCAAGGTTTCCATGCGGAAGTGTCACACTCCTAAGGCCTCGTTGACTCTGCATAAGTTGAGGATAGGTCTGAACGACCCGCCTTATCGAGGCACCACAAAATAGATGGAGTAGCGACCGCAGCCGCGTTTGGCGGGAGGAACCGGAACTACCGCTCTGAGCTTCAGCAGCACCTGCATGGTCTCGTATACTGCCGCCCGCTTGACGGCAGTGCCGCATCGGGACTCCAAAAACGCGTCTCCTACTGGGATGGCAAAATCTAGCCGGTAACCTTCTATGATCAGGACCCACTGAGCAGAAGTAATCTTGGTCCACTCCTCGAAAAAGAGGGAGAGATGACCCCCTACTGCGGGAACTGATGAGTGGACCAGCGCCCCATCATTGCGGAGGATGCCCCTCAACTCCTGAACGTTGCCCGGCCGCCGCCGCACGTTTGAACGAACGAAAAGAGTTCCTCTGCTGGAAACAGATACGTTGACCAAACCCCACAGAGCGCCCCGGGCAATACCTGCGAGCTTCGCGAAAACGTGGCCTGGAAGAGGAGGGAAAAGAAGGACTTTTGGAAGAAGGCTTCGGCCTATCCTCAGGCAACCGTTGGGACTTAAGAGTCCCCTAGGTCCTTAACAATCTTCTCCAAATCCTCCTCAAATAAAAGAAGGCCTCGAAAGGGAAACCTCACCAGCCTTTGTTTAGAGGCCATGTCAGCCGCCCAATGCCAAAGCCAAAGAAGGTGGTGGGCAGCAACCACCACAGACATCTGCTTAGCCGAAGCTCTGACCAGATCATAAAGGGCATCAGCCAAAAAAGACAGGGCAGACTCCATACGTGGGCCGACCTCAGCGAGAGAACCCGCTCCATTAGCGGGCTGCTCAACCGCCTGCTGCAACCAGAAAAGGCAGGCCCGGGCTGCAAAGGAACTACAAATAGCTGCCCAAAAGGAAAGGCCCGAGATATCAAAGGACCACTTCAGTGCAGATTCCAGCCGCCGGTCCTGCATATTTTACAAAGTGACCCCTCCCTCCACTGGGAGAGTAGTCTTTTTAGTCACAACTGTGACTAAAGCATCCACTTTAGGAATCCCAAAGAGGGTCAACTGACTTTCCCTCAGGGGGGGTAAAGGTGACACATAGCCCTGGCCACCATCAAGGGACTCTCAGGGTCAGACCATTGAGCTGACAGAAGCTCTTGGATGGAAGCGTGCACGGGAAAAGCCCGAGAAGCTTTCTTAGCGTTAGCCATCCTAGGATTAATAGAAGAGGCAGCACCCTCATCAGGTTCTTCAATACAAAGGGCCTGTAAGGCATCAGAAATGAGAGCTGGCAGCTTGTCGCGGTGGAAAATCCGAACCGCTTTAGGGTCATTGTAGGATCGTTATCACAGCTAATAAATTATCTGCGTCCAAGATTCCCCAAACAAAACTATGTGCACACAGACTGCTCAGCACTCGGTCTAGGGGGCGGGAACCTTGGATAGAGCCTATACAGTTCTTCCGAAAGAAAGGAATGCGACTGGAAAAGCAAGCTGGAATATATATATTATCTTTATTATAGTATAATAGATAAGAAAATATAGATAATGTATACAAAATATAGACACTCTGGCAAAGCTTTGGCTGAATACAAAATTACTGGCTGATAAAAATTACACTCATACGTCACACTACTGGTTACCAGATAAAATTACACCACTGATAAGTCACACTATGTTACGAGGTAGTACAGTTATTAGCAGCTATCTCCTGATCACGGGATGACTACCCCAGTCCTTTGCTCAGGTAATTACCACTAACTAGCCCCAGACTGATAGGAAATAAATCACCGTGTTGCTCACCAGGCTGACCTCAGGGCCGTCTCTCGGGAGCTGGCACGGGATACTCCACAGACTCAAGCTGGATTCACAGCGAGTCTCAGTCAGAGCTGGAAGGGAACTCTGCCGCAGACAAGGAGGGCACAGGTCACTCAGTGCAGGTACAGCTGAACCACGATACTTTCCTCCCGTTACACAGTTCATCAGTTGGTGGACCTTATTAGGTCTCACTGGTTTTCTTTCCACCTCCACCTTCTTCCAAGGTTTCCGACTAACTCTTTCTTGTTCCCGCTCTTCCCAGTACCTCTTGGTCCGGAGGCTGCAGGAACCATTCTGGATCTTCCTCGGCTCACTGTATGGCAAGAACAGTCCGTTGTTCTTGACCTTCAAGTTGTTACATTTTGATATGTATTTCTGTTTCTCACCTGCCTTGCTGGAGCCAGCCTCTCAGGGAGATAAGGGGGGCCTGGTTTGCCCACAGCATGTCCTTGATGTTGAGCTTCTGCTGTAATTTTCCACAAGCTGCAAAGCTGTTTCTTGCTGACACAGAGATGTGCGGGTCAGGGGTGGATGCAGCCATCTTGTTGAAACAGGATGTCATAGGCTTGTATAGGCCAAGACCAGCAAGATGAGACACACAGGGAAGTACTCCTACATCATCCAACTCCTGTGGCAAGCAGCCACCCTCATCTGGATCATCAGTCCGTGAGGGCCTGCCAGACCCCTCAGACTCCCCGAAACTAGACCACGGGGGAGAACAGAGTGAAGAGTCCCCCTTAGACAGGGTATTCACTCATCTACGCTTAGTGTCAGCCAAAACCTCGGGGAAGAAATAAAGTCTCCAGCAGACGCTGGGCTATCAAGAACCAGAGGCAACCCAGACTGACAGGAAATGTCAGGAGCCTCAGGCAGTGCTCTTTTTAACATAAAAGCCTTATGCATCAGCAGCACAAATTCAGGGGAGAAAACTCACCCTGTACATCCGCCCCAACATTGGGGGAAGCGGAGGCAAAAGCTTCTCTAGAAACCTCGAAACGAGGCGACCCCCTGCACTCAGACCCCTCCGCAACCGCGAGGGTTGAGTCACGTGGCGCCTCCAAGATGGCGGCCACTGCCAACTCCGGTGGGAAGAATCACCGGCCGCCATGCTCATGCCAGCATCAGCATCAAGGCAGCATGTGCTGCAAAGCCCCGCTACTGATCTGCGTTTCCCACAGTGGGAGCAGCGCTTACCTCTTCAGCAGCCATAAAATACAGAAAACAAAATGGCGCCTTTGTGCCAAAACTTACCCCACACAGAGCGCTGTCCGTGGGAACCTCCCCGGAGAAGCTGGGCACCACTCTCACCTCAGGAGACCGAGTCAAACAAGCTGCGGTCAAGCTGCACCAAACCAGGAGCTCAGGAGAAAGCCTCTCTTTGTTTTTGTTTTTTTTACTGTGAGGAAAGTTAGAGGCAGGCAGCCACAGAGGAACTCCGGGAGGAGGGGGAATGGGGTAAGGGAAGGGCAGGGAAAACCAAGTATGCCTTTAAAGTGGGCACCACCAGCCACAACACCCCCTACTCTACTGGCAAAGCACAGGAGCCACCCCAGGCAGAAATCCAGGAGCTGAGAAGCGACGTCCACACCTGCTGGGAGATAGAGATATACTGAAGGCAGAGGGAGCTGGGGTCCAGGAACACCATGTGCTTTCAGTGTTCTCTATCTCCACCTGCTGGTAGGCGGATACAACCCATCAGTTAATGGATTCATCTGCTGTTGATGACAAGGAACACTTCTTTCTAAGAGAACCAAATAACATTCCAAAAATTACAGACCTATAACTTTTCGACCTACAGTCTGTAAGCTATTCACTGCAATAGATGCCCAACAGTGATCATTTTCAAGCATACCCATATAGGCTGCTTATACACCTTACTTACATCTTATGAACGCCAGAATGAAGCTCTCTGACAATGCAAGTAAATCAGAAACAGAGATACTCCACATACATTGGCTTATGACTAGAGTTACTAACCCATCTGAAAACACTGCTCTTGAGTGAAACAAAATAGAAAAGTCAAATTCATGAGTTGAAACCTCTTTGCTATCAGCTGGGTTATATCTATGCTGCACTAACAAATTGCTGACAACAGTATCTTAACAGGGTGATCTGGCAATACTTCATGTACAGATGTGCACTCTTGCAAAAGGCTTTAAAAATTTCTAGTTTGTGCTCTATCATGTGGCATAACATTCTTTTTGAAATCGTGAGAACAAATCTGATGTACACAATGAGGCCGACATTCAAAGCGATATATCATTCAGTGTAAGAAATGTAACGAAGGATCCTATACTGGAGAAAAAACTGCCAGATGCTTAAGACAAGATTCAATCTACACAGACATCAAATGAAAATAGCTGGTGCCAGTCAGGCCCCCACCCCTGTGTGCCAACACTTCACTAGACCAGAACACTGCACCAGTGATTTCACAGTAAGAATACTGAAAGGTAATTTTAAAACAATACAGGAACGTAAGACCTTTGAAATAAGAATGATTGAATATTTTGACACCCAACAAACAGGACTTACAGTGGTGGAAATAAGTATTTGATCCCTTGCTGATTTTGTAAGTTTGCCCACTGACAAAGACATGAGCAGCCCATAATTGAAGGGTAGGTTATTGGTAACAGTGAGAGATAGCACATCACAAATTAAATCCGGAAAATCACATTGTGGAAAGTATATGAATTTATTTGCATTCTGCAGAGGGAAATAAGTATTTAATCCCTCTGGCAAACAAGACCTAATACTTGGTGGCAAAACCCTTGTTGGCAAGCACAGCGGTCAGACGTCTTCTGTAGTTGATGATGAGGTTTGCACACATGTCAGGAGGAATTTTGGTCCACTCCTCTTTGCAGATCATCTCTAAATCATTAAGAGTTCTGGGCTGTCGCTTGGCAACTCGCAGCTTCAGCTCCCTCCATAAGTTTTCAATGGGATTAAGGTCTGGTGACTGGCTAGGCCACTCCATGACCCTAATGTGCTTCTTCCTGAGCCACTCCTTTGTTGCCTTGGCTGTATGTTTTGGGTCATTGTCGTGCTGGAAGACCCAGCCACGACCCATTTTTAAGGCCCTGGCGGAGGGAAGGAGGTTGTCACTCAGAATTGTACGGTACATGGCCCCATCCATTCTCCCATTGATGCGGTGAAGTAGTCCTGTGCCCTTAGCAGAGAAACACCCCCAAAACATAACATTTCCACCTCCATGCTTGACAGTGGGGACGGTGTTCTTTGGGTCATAGGCAGCATTTCTCTTCCTCCAAACACGGCGAGTTGAGTTCATGCCAAAGAGCTCAATTTTGTCTCATCTGACCACAGCACCTTCTCCCAATCACTCTCGGCATCATCCAGGTGTTCACTGGCAAACTTCAGACGGGCCGTCACATGTGCCTTCCGGAGCAGGGGGACCTTGCGGGCACTGCAGGATTGCAATCCGTTATGTCGTAATGTGTTACCAATGGTTTTCGTGGTGACAGTGGTCCCAGCTGCTTTGAGATCATTGACAAGTTCCCCCCTTGTAGTTGTAGGCTGATTTCTAACCTTCCTCATGATCAAGGATACCCCACGAGGTGAGATTTTGCGTGGAGCCCCAGATCTTTGTCGATTGACAGTCATTTTGTACTTCTTCCATTTTCTTACTATGGCACCAACAGTTGTCTCCTTCTCGCCCAGCGTCTTACTGATGGTTTTGTAGCCCATTCCAGCCTTGGGCAGGTGTATGATCTTGTCCCTGACATCCTTAGACAGCTCCTTGCTCTTGGCCATTTTGTAGAGGTTAGAGTCTGACTGATTCACTGAGTCTGTGGACAGGTGTCTTTCATACAGGTGACCATTGCCGACAGCTGTCTGTCATGCAGGTAACGAGTTGATTTGGAGCATCTACCTGGTCTGTAGGGGCCAGATCTCTTACTGGTTGGTGGGGGATCAAATACTTATTTCCCTCTGCAGAATGCAAATAAATTCATATACTTTCCACAATGTGATTTTCCGGATTTAATTTGTGATGTGCTATCTCTCACTGTTACCAATAACCTACCCTTCAATTATGGGCTGCTCATGTCTTTGTCAGTGGGCAAACTTACAAAATCAGCAAGGGATCAAATACTTATTTCCACCACTGTAATAAGGATCTGGGTTTTCTAACTCATTATAAAACATAAAGCTGTAATTCTCTGTTTATTTCTCTGTTTAGTACCCTCCTCTCACCTACCAACACCCATTCTGTTAGAATATCAATGAAATGCTTTGATGTCTCCATGCATACCCCCACCCTCCCACTCTGTCAGACAGTCAAAGAAATGCTTTGATGTTTCTCTCATATATACTATCTGCTACCTCATTTGCTTAATTCCGATCTGAGGAAGAAGGGGAACCTTCGAAAGCTAATCAAGAAATGTATTAAGTTATGTCCAATAAAAAAGGTATCATCTTATTTTCTTTTCCATGTTTTATTTTGTTTGATTTCTATTGATAACCTTTTGGACCAAAGAAATAATGAAAGATTTGGCAAAAGGTTAGATGCACGTGAACTTGCTGAATTGGAGATACTGGCATATTTTGAATCAGATTCAGTCCATATTAGGAGAAAGCAAGCAGCCCATTCAGATGAGTTACAATTCAAAATGAATTTTATTTTGCAGTGCTTGGCCTAGGCAACACAGTTGATAAATGATTTACACAGATGCATCAGATTAGTTCCTCTATAATGTCCAGTTTGCAGAACAGCACATGTAAGGAAATTCTGAAACTTTCAAACTTGAGCAAGGACAAATTAGGGACACCAAAAACTGATGCTTCAAATGTGTGTAGTGAATTACAATCTATTGCAAGACAAGTTTCAAAGTGTGCATTACCATAAAATGTACTGAAATTCTATGTAGATAATTTGACCAAGTGTTTGTAATATATTTATTGCCCTCCACATTCTCTTGACCCCGTTTCTGTGGCCAGTACTGATTAAAACATACATTTGCTCAACAATGTTAAGACACACTTGTTGGGCCAGCTACTTTGTAGCAGGGGCGTAGCCAGACACCCAATTTTGGGTGGGCCTGGGCCCAAGATGGGTGGGCAGAAGAACCTCGCCCCGTCCCACAGGTGATTTGGTCTCTCCTCTCGCCTGCATGCCATATGGCCTCTCAAACATCCCCCTCCCCCGCATACATTTTAAATAGCAGATTTTCACCAGCAGCGAGCAGCAACTAATACACACTGCTCATGTTGGCCCCACACCCTTCCCTCTGATGCAGCTTCCTGTTTCCGCCTAGGCAGAAATACATCAGAGGGAAGGCTGTGGGGCCGGTGTGAGCAGTATGTATGTCACTGCTCACTGCAGGCGAAGATCTGCTACTTACAAGGTATGCAGGAGGGACACTTGTTGGGAGTTTTCGGCTGGTGGGGCTTGGGGATTCCTGCCAGCCACATCATAGGTATGTTGTTACTGGGTGGGCCTGGGCCCACCCAAGCCCACCCTTGGCTACGCCACTGCTTTGTAGATCATCATCCATTATTGCACTTCACAGTCCTTATAGCCACTGAAGTTATCCTTCTTGCTCAAAGTCCTTTCCCATCCTGAGCTATGTGTGCTTCACTTTGGATGTCCAGTCCACTCCAGTGGCATAGCCAAGGGTTGGCCCGGGTGGGCTAAGGCCCACCCAGTAGCAACACACCTATAATGTGGCTGGCAGGTATCCCCAAGCCCCACCAGCTGAAAACTCCCAACAACTGTCAATAGCAGATCTTCGCCTGCAGCGGCTGATACATACTGCTCGCACCGGCCCCACAGCCTTCCCTCTGATGTATTCCTGGAAACAGGAAGTTGCATCAGAGGGAAGGTTGTCAGGCCAATATGAGCAGGAGTTGCTTCTCGCTGCCAGTGAAAATCTGCTATTTAAAATCTATGCAGGGGAGGGGGGATGTTTGAGAGACCATATGGCATGCAGGAGAGAGGGAGAGACCAAATCACTTGTGGGACAAGGCAGAGTTCTTCTGCCCACCCATCTTGGGCCCGAGCCCAGGCCCAGACAAAATTGGGTGTCTGGCTACGCCCCTGGTCCACTCCCAGATATTATTCAGCCATCGTCTTTTCTGTCCTCCTCTTTCTCACTCCTTCAGTTCTTACATAAATCACTTATCAGCCTGCTGTCTTCCATCCTACAAATGTGTCCAAACCTTGCTAGCTTACCTACATTGTTCATAACCAATACTTTTCTGTTCAAATCCTCTAATCCTTCTTTGCTCAACATATCATTCCAACATTATTTTCCTGTAATACTTCATTTAAAACGCATTCAACTTCAGCGGTCAATTTTTTTTAAAGTTAAAGACCCGCATACTTATAGCAACGTATGCATCATATAGCATCCAGCATTTGCAGTTTAGTTATTGTGTTAATGTTCTTGCTCTTCCATATTAAGATCAATCTCACAAAAGCACTACTCACTATTCTGATCCTCCTTTGCTTTTTCTTACTAGTCATTATCTTTTTTTTTTAGCATATTTCTCAGGTATATGAATTAATCTACACATTCCAACATCTCACCTTATATGAGCACCTGCACTCTATCATGATTACCCATCACAAATATTTTTGTCTTATCCATGTTGATGTGATGTGAAGTCTAAAGTCTTCACTAGCCTGATATATTTCTGTCAATTGCATTTGTAGGTGGTCCTCTCCTTCCACTAAAATATCTAGATCATCCACAGATTAAAAATCTCTAATCTGTCTTTCCTGTATACACCTCCATGCTCTTGGACTCATTTTTCCATGACATTCTCCAGAATTATTACAAATAACTTTATAAATAAAACACAAACTGCACAAAACACTGACCTGAAAAAACTTGTTTCTACTTTTCATGCTTTCAGTTTAACAAATGTAAAGTTCTAAATTCTAATGTGTAGACCTTCCGGCACAAAGCCTGTGAAAAAAGTAACAGGGGATGCTCTTTAGCTATAGTTTGAATTTGTTTTATAAAGTATTTACTTTGTCTTGTTAAATATTCTATATTGCATATTGTGAACTGTTTCATCATCTTTCATTTGTTTGTTTAGGCTTATGGGTCATATCTCCTTAACATTAATCTACATCATGTCAAGTGCTTACCATTTTTGCTTAACGTTCTCCCACTGTATTTTGTGAACTGTTTTAGTAACCCACCTTCGGCTAAACAGATAGGTGGGAAATTAATTTAAAGGAAAAAATAAGAATAAGTCAGTATCATGCTCTCCTTTTCATTTAAAAGAAATGGTATAAATGAAAAATGCTTAAATGTAATGCTCGCTATTTTCAAAACGTCATTTTGTGTGTGTGGGGGGGGGGGGGGGGTGGATAGCTGAAGGTTTGCCTAGGGTACCCAACACACTTGCACCAAATTCTGCATGTGGAGTGAAAAGGTTTCAACTTTACAGAAAAGTCTGAAATATTCATGCCCATTTGGTGTTAAGCAAAGTCAGAGAATTCACTTTTGTGACTAAATCATTGAGAAAACAAGAGTTACCTGGATTACAGCATATTTTACTAAGATGCACTGATGAGTTCCTAATCCATATACTTCCTCCTAGCTGCCCAATGGATTTCTGGATTGCTATTAGCAATGATATATAAAGGAGTATAGGCCCACATACTAAGATATCACTCATATAAATAAAAGAAAATTAGCTCTAAAAAGAATACTCAATTATTTGTGATTTATACTAACTCAAGAACAACCCTCAAGTCTTCTTTACCACCTGTGCCTATGAAACATAATGAGAGCTTTTGTACTATAAATGCATGAAAGGAATAAAGAATGTTTAAATATTAAAAACACATTCCTCAACAGTGGAGGTCAACTGAACTATTAACTTGAACAGTGAGCTTTGTTAGTAACCTACAGCTGTGTGTTTATTGGTAGTGTTTCCTGATGGTAGAATTTGCTTCATAAGGAAATAAGAGCTTTTAAATATAATTACCCCCCCCCCCCCAAACCCTTCAAACAACCCAAATAATGCATTACAGGATATTCTACAAATATAACATCCACTTTTAGCCTTTGTTTTCACTATAGCACTAACACACAATATGCAATACAAAATAGAACTGAAGGAATATTAATCAAGGAAGAAAAAACAATAGAAGCAAGATAAAATTATGTTAAACCTGAGTGCATTTACTAAACACACCTTTTAGAAGTGTAGCTTAAGTAAAATAAAACAGGTTTATGCAACAAAATAAAATAGCAGTGACTGTTTGACAAAGTGCCGCACGAAAGACTCCTGAAGAAATTGCAGAGTCATGGAATCGGAGGTAGGGTATTATTATGGATTAAGAACTGGTTGAAAGATAGGAAGCAGAGAGTAGGATTGCGTGGCCAGTATTCTCAGTGGAGGAGAGTAGTTAGTGGGGTCCCGCAGGGGTCTGTGCTGGGTCCGTTGCTTTTTAATGTATTTATAAATGACCTAGAGATGGGAATAACTAGTGAGGTAATTAAATTCGCCGATGACACAAAATTATTCAGGGTCGTCAAGTTGCAGGAGGAATGTGAACGATTACAGGAGGACCTTGCGAGACTGGGAGAATGGGCGTGCAAGTGGCAGATGAAGTTCAATGTTGACAAGTGCAAAGTGATGCATGTGGGTAAGAGGAACCCGAATTATAGCTACGTCTTGCAAGGTTCCGCGTTAGGAGTTACGGATCAAGAAAGGGATCTGGGTGTCGTCGTCGATGATACGCTGAAACCTTCTGCTCAGTGTGCTGCTGCGGCTAGGAAAGCGAATAGAATGTTGGGTGTTATTAGGAAGGGTATGGAGTCCAGGTGTGCGGATGTTATAATGCCGTTGTATCGCTCCATGGTGCGACCGCACCTGGAGTATTGTGTTCAGTACTGGTCTCCGTATCTCAAAAAAGATATAGTAGAATTGGAAAAGGTACAGCGAAGGGCGACGAAAATGATAGTGGGGATGGGACGACTTTCCTATGAAGAGAGGCTGAGAAGGCTAGGGCTTTTCAGCTTGGAGAAGAGACGGCTGAGGGGAGATATGATAGAAGTGTATAAAATAATGAGTGGAATGGATCGGGTGGATGTGAAGCGACTGTTCACGCTATCCAAAAATACTAGGACTAGAGGGCATGAGTTGAAGCTACAGTGTGGTAAATTTAAAACGAATCGGAGAAAATTTTTCTTCACCCAACGTGTAATTAGACTCTGGAATTCATTGCCGGAGAACGTGGTACGGGCGGTTAGCTTGACGGAGTTTAAAAAGGGGTTAGATAGATTCCTAAAGGACAAGTCCATAGACCGCTATTAAATGGACTGGAAAAATTCCTCATTTTTAGGTATAACTTGTCTGGAATGTTTTTACGTTTGGGGAGCGTGCCAGGTGCCCTTGACCTGGATTGGCCACTGTCGGTGACAGGATGCTGGGCTAGATGGACCTTTGGTCTTTCCCAGTATGGCACTACTTATGTACTTATGTTATGTATTCTCCTCTTTAAACATATTCAACACTTATTTGGTATGGGTTTCTACTGACCTATAATTTATCTGTAATGCATTTTCCAGAAAGGAAACCTAAAGTTTAGAGAATTTACAATGTTCCCAAGCCCACTAGCTAGTGTTACACTCATTGGACTGGAGCATAGGCGGTCGGTGGCCCAACTGTTTGGGGAGGCTAAAGGGGGTGGAGTTAGGGGTGGGGCCAGGGGTGGAGCTTAAACCCATAATTGTCTGATAACACGCAGAAAAAATAAATAAATAAAATAAAAGTCACAATTAATACCTTTTTAAAATTTAGATATTAGATATGTATCATATGTCAAAGAATAAAGTGGTTGCTCAAAGCATATTCTAACCACAATCGCTCAACTGCAAAACACTATGCACAACTTTGTCCAAAAACACACTCAGAACCTTACTGTACCATAAATATTACACTGGGCGGACCTAATACACCAATATACCACTCATACGGAAAATTCAGACCGTCAACAATATGAAACAAGGGATCATATCATCACAATTCTCATGTAGAGCCACAAAACACCCTAATTCATGTTTAATGTGGGATAAAATGCCATAAATAAGTAAATAAATATAAACTTTTAATGTTGAGCACCTGATTCTCAAAGTGGACATATTCCAAACACTATAATGAAAATAAAATGATCTTTTCTACCTTTGTCGTCTAGTGACGTTTTCTGATCATGCTGGCCCAGTATCCGTTCTGCTGCTATCTGTCCTCAGTGCAGGTCAGGAAGTCATCCTCGTTAAATATCTCCCTGGCAACCCAGGACACTTCCAGCCACCCCCCCCTGCTTTCCCACCAGTAAGGTAAACAAACCATAAACCAATTTCTACAACTGCTAGAGGGCTTTCACTGCAGCTCCTGCTGTGAGAATGGAGGTAAATCAACAATTGAATCCCCTCAGAGCAGCTGGACTCCACAGCTGATCCATTCTGCTGCAGCAGGGGGGAGGCTTAGCCTCTCCAAGCCTCTTATACCGGGTGCCTATGGACTGGAGTGGGCTTGATGGCAACCCTGGTATCTGGGAAGTAAAGGCCAGTGCTGGGCAGACTTCTAGGGTCTGTGTCCCGAAAATGGCAAAGATCAGGATCAAGTATGTAAAGAAAATCAGTGATGCACTTAGGGAACATGAATCCAAAAGAGCTGTATTTGCTAGGGAGTGAGAGGCTGATACAGGGTCAGACTTAGGAGAAGAGATTTAATATGTGCATCCTAGAATAGGAATTCTCAACCCAATTCTCGAGACACACCAAGTTAGTCTGGTTTTCAAGATAATTACAGTAAAGGTGAATGAGATAGAATTGTAAACATGGAGGCAGTGAATGCAAATTCATCTTATGCATATTCATTGTAGGTATTCTGAAAACCTGGGTATGTCCAAGGACTGGGTTGAGAACCCCTGCCCTAGAGGAAAGGAGGGATAGGGAAGATAAATATTTGAACATCTGTATCTTATCTTAAGCCAAACAGGCTTCAAGGCCATTCATAGCACGGAAACTACAGTTACAGCCCAATTTATATGCAGGGATTATTCTAAATGTACCCTTAGATCTTTCTGCAGAATTTGATCTGATGGATTATTCACTTTTAATTGTCCGGTTGAAGGATATTGGCCTGTATGATATTGTTCCACAATGGTTTTCTTACCACCTTTCTGATCGTACCACCTTTCGTTCACACTTCATCTTTATCATCATCTAAACAATCCCTCAAATGTGGGATCCCACAGGGCTCCATACTATCCCCACTTCTATTTAATATTTTCATCTAGGTCCTTTGGCTACTTTCTTCAAGATTCTAACATCTGTTTTTTTTTATTTTTAAATCTATGCAGACGATATCCTCATTTTTCCTACCTCACCAGTTTCTCCTGATATCAGTTCTCTACAATGTTGTCTTCTCTTTGTGTCCAATTGGCTTACTACCCACAAACTGGTTCTTAATCCCTCTAAAGGTTTACAGAACTCTCTAAACCTTTATTCACTCCTCTACTGTTTGAGCTACCAATCACTACTGTTGACTTTTCGTTATCTGGGAGTGATACTCGATTCCCAACTGACATTTAAAAAACAGGTTTCCCTAGTTACCAGATCAGGTGTTTTGGCTCTGAGATGCCTCCAATCTGTTTGCAATTTTCTGGACTTCTCTATATACTGTACTTCACGCATTTCTTATTTCTCATATGGACTACTGGAACTCGGTTTATTGTAGTATACCTAAATATCTTCTTCGCTGTTTACAGACCCTTCAAAATACTGCTGCTTGTTTTCTCTGCAATGCCCAAAAAGGAGATCATGTCTTCCCACTTTATCAGGTTACACTGGCTCCCTGTTAATTACCATATTTGTTGTAAAGTCCTTTGCTTGACTCATAAAATGCTTCAGGTAGGAATACCTCTCTCTCTCCTCTGCCATTATCTCTTACATGCCAAATCACACTCTCTGTTCATTGGATGCTCACCATTTAGTTCTTCCCTTAGTAAAAAAAAACAAAAAAACAAACACATTATGAATCTGCCCAAGGTTCTGCCTTTTTTTTTTGTTGCCCCAAACAATAGAATGACTTACCCTCAATAGCCCGTTCAGAGCTCTCGTTTCCAGAATTTAAAACCTTAAAGACTTATTTTTATCAATTGGCATCTGGGGATGCGGGGGTCGGTTAACGATTGAGACAGAACAGAGGAATGATGTTGTGGGTGTGAATGCTTTTTTTTTTTTTTTCTCTCTCTCTCCCTTTGTTTGAGAACAGTATATTGGACATGAATGCATTCTGTCCTACCAATAATTGGCGCTCTTTCCTAATTAACTTATAAATTTTATTGTAAACCACTTTGGCCTGTTTTTACAGAAAAAGAGGTATACCCAAACTTTTAACAAACAAATTTAAGGTATTACTATACAAACAAATTTCTTCCACAGATGAGGGAAGTGGTAAAAACTAGAGGACATAAATTGAGGTTGCAAGAAGGTAGACTTAGGAATAACATCAGGAAATAATTCTTCATGGTGGTGGATGCCTGGAATGCCCTTCTGGTGAAATAGTGCAGACAAACAGCATCAGAACTAAAAAAAAGTGTGTGTGTGTGTGTGGGGGGGGGGGGGGGGGGGGGGGGGGAGGGGGGGGGGGTTAAAAGAGGATC
The DNA here is from genome assembly GCF_901765095.1 of Microcaecilia unicolor. Taxonomy (NCBI): domain Eukaryota; kingdom Metazoa; phylum Chordata; class Amphibia; order Gymnophiona; family Siphonopidae; genus Microcaecilia; species Microcaecilia unicolor. Next base: position 98,527,906 of record NC_044031.1, read on the forward strand.
CGTTAACAGAAAAAGGGGGAATCAACACAACATAAATGACCTCATGGCCGTTGGTGTGTTATAATGGGCAGGAATGGTGCTTAAATAACCACTCCAGTAGTTAAATACCAGTACCAGGCAGGCTTCTACAGTCTGTGTCCAAAATACAGCAAATATATCAGACTCGGCTATGCATAGTTTATATCATATTCATACCATATGCTGAAAGTGCAGACATTGTGTATGCCAATGAGGGATGCGAAGACAATTTAAGATTGAAATTAGCAAGTAAAATGTTAGCAATATCATTGGGTTGTTGGTATAATCATATATTGATAATGAATATGACTATGTTGGAACCATAATAAGTCCAAGAGTAGTGCTGTGGTATTGAGGCTCATTTTCAAAGCACAGAGATTTACAAAGTAACATATATTACTATGGGGCTCACTTTTGAAAACGAAAAACGTCTAAAAAGTGGCAAAAAGCAGCATTTGGACATTTTTCTCACAAAAAAAGTCCAAATCAGTATTTTTGAAACATATTTTTCAGAAGTTTTTCTATGCTGTTCATCTGCAATGCATCCAAATCTCAAGAGGGCGTATTAAGTACATAAGTACATATTGCCATGCTGGGAAAGACCAAAGGTCCATCGAGCCCAGCATCCTGTTTCCAACAGTGGCCAATCCAGGTCACAAATACCCGGCAAGATCCCCAAAATGAACAAAACATTTTATAATGCTTATCCCAGAAATAGTGGATTTTCCCCAAGTCCATTTAATAACGGTCTATGGACTTTTCCTTTAGGAAGCCGGCCAAACCTTTTTAAAACTCTGCTAAGCTAACTGCCTTTACCACATTCTCTGGCAACGAAATCCAGAGTTTAATTACACATTGAGTGAAGAAATATTTTCTCTGATTTGTTTTAAATTTACTACATTGTAGCTTCATTGCATGCCCCCTAGTCCTAGTATTTTTGGAAAGCGTGAACAGATGCTTCACATCTACCCGTTCGACTCCACTCATTATTTTATAGACCTCTATCATATCTCCCCTCAGCCACCTTTTCTCCAAGCTGAAGAGCCTGAAGATGTGGCGGGATGTGGGTGTTTCTCAGGCTTTTTTCAGCCGTAATAGAACAAAACTGTCCAGGACAAAAACTACGACGTTCTGATCTAGACCCGTTTTTATAACAAATAAGGCATAAAAAGGTGCCCAAAATGACCAGATGACCACTGGAGGGAACAAGGGGTGACCTCCCAATGCCCCCCAGTGGTAACTGACCCTCTCAAGCCCCCCGCCCCTCTCAAAAAAAATTGTAATTAAAATATGACTTACTAGCCTCTATGACAGCCTCAGATGTTAAAGTCAGGTCTACCACAGCAACATGCAGGTCCCTGGAGTAGTGTAATGGTTGGTGCAGTGCACTATGGAGTTGGGGACTCAGGTCCCTATCTCCCTCTACCTATCACACTTGTGGCAATTGTGACCCCTCTCAAAGTCACCAAAACCCTACAGTACCCGAATATAGTTGCCCCCTTCACCCATAAGGGCTATTGTAGTGGTGTACAGTAGGAGGTAGTGGGTTTTGGAGGGCTCAAGGGACAAGATAAGGGCGCAAAGACGAGATGTGTACCTGGAAGCATTTTATGACGTGCAGAGAATGCCCCCTAGGGTGCCCCATTGCTCTTCTGAGATGTCTGGGGGACTAGTCTACTAAAAATGCTGACTCCTCCTACATCCCAATACCATGAATCTCTACTTTTTGCACGTATTCAGGTATTTTTCAAAAATGGACCAAATAAATACAAAATGTCCAAAGCACAAAACCTTGTTTGAAACAGTATTTTTTGGAAAAAAAAAATAGATGTTTTTCTTTTTTGAAAATGACCTTTCCTATTCAGAGTTTGGACGTTTTGTGCAAAACGTCCAAGGTTGGAGTTAGACGTCATATCGAAAATGCCCATCCACGTAACTTTGTAAGTGTATGTGCTTTGAAAATGAGTGCCATTGTGTTCCAAGACTACATCATACATAATTGGCTATATATGGTTAGCACAGTTGCAAATTGATGACACATCCCTTGCTTTGACTGGGGAGCAGCAGGGGCCTTAGGCACACGCTGTTGAAGTGAACGGGTTAGCTGTGGCTGAGTCTGAACCAGCTGGTGAGCCAAGGGGTTGTACCTATGCCTCTAATAGTAATAGGTACTCCTTGGCTTGCCAAAACTCCTAGCTGAGGAGGTAGAGGCAGAAGACGCCCAGCGGGAGAGAGATGAGATGGTTCAGTATGTTTTTTTTATTTGGTCAGCGACCTCCTTAGCCTTCTCTTCAAAAAGGTTACCCCCACCCCCGGCATGCAGCATCCACCATCTGCTGCTGAACAGAATGTTTCAAGTCAGAAACACGAAGCCATGAGAGTCTGCACATTGTTATACTCTGAACAGAGATACTGGATGCCACATCAAAAGTACAACAAAGAGAGTCCAATTCTCCCGCAAAAACACACAAGGAAACAAGTCAAGCGGAAGATATTCAGAAGGACCAGACTGAAGTCACAGATGTTAACAGTCAAAAATGATGATTTTTGACTGTTAACATCTGTGACTTCAGTCTGGTCCTTCTGAATATCTTCCGCTTGACCTGCCACATCAAAAGTGTCATAATTGCCCTGACCAAGAACTTTGACACTCCTTCTTTTGCTTGACCAACTGGCGAAGTGACTCAGCCTGCTCCAGAGGGAGCACTTCAGCCAGGGTCCGACAACTTGCACACCGAGTTTCACAAGTAGATGCTCGTGAAGAGCTGGAATGATTATATTCAGCAAATAAGCATTGAAGCCTGGAACATCTTCCTCCCAAAAGAATCAAGGGTTCTATTTCCTCTACCTGGGGGCACCAAGGCATAGTCCAGTGGTTCCTAAACCTGGTCCTGGAGGCACCCTCGCCAGTCAGGTTTTCGGTATATCCACAATAAATATTCATGAGAGAGATTTGCATATAGTGGAGGCAATACAAGCAAATCTCTCTCATGAACATTCATTGTGGGTATCCTGAAAACCTGACTGGCTGGGTTTGGGAACCACTGGCATAATCCCTGGAACTCCTGGCTCTTTTGAGAGCAGATTCCATCACCATGGAATTGTGAGGCAACTGCGGCTTATCAAAATCAGGTGCACTGTGGATCTGATACTTGATGTCGATCTTCTTGGGCATGACTGGGACTGATAGAGGGGATTCCCAGTTCCTAACGAGGACTTCCTGAAGTCACAGCCTCCCCAGGAGGAGTTGTGTAGTCCAGGACCTCAAGCATCTTGGCCATGGGCTCATCCTCCACTTCCAAAGGAAAGGGAATAGAATCCGCCGTTTCCTGAAGAAAAGAAGGGAATGAAAAGGCTCTCCAGAGGAGACTTTCTCCTTTCAGGTGGAGGGGAGGGTTCAGAGGAAATTCCATAGGACTCACCAGAGGAAAGTTAGCTTGGATCCTCTTCTGAATCCCATGAGCGCTCCTTTTTGGTGTCGGACAATACATCCTGATGGCCTCGACATGGAGGAACCATGTCCTCTAGAACGGCATCGAGAAGTCTGTTCCCGCCTCAACTCTGGTGACGCTTCCTTCATCAACGTTGAGGGAATGCTGGCTCGGGTGGCAGTCGACACCGGAGCCGCATACGGTATTGGTGTTGGAGGCCACACAGCAGGCTGAGGACCAAACAGGGCCACAATGGTAGGCAGGGTAGGCGGAAGCACCCCTGATGCCGATGCACACTGTTGCATTAGGCCATCCAGCAGCTCAGGGAGCAAGGCTCGGATGTGCTCATCAAGGGTTGCCACTGGGAAAAGCTGGGGTACCAATTCACGTACAGGCTGCAGAGCTTCCGGGGTCGATGCAGGAGCTGGGTCTTGGCTACTGGGAGACCGACTCATCTGCACCTCCTGTATGGTCCTCCCAGAATCAACGTTTCTTGGTTGTCAAATCCTTTGACGCCATGGAGCTCTCGGCACCATGCGTCGAGGATGACCGATGATGGTGCTTCTTGGCCTTCGCCCAAAGTGTGTCACCAAGGCTCCTCAGTGCCGACAAGGACAACGTCGAATCCACACGTCGCCTCGGGGTCGGGTCTGCCAATGGACAGGCCCAGGGGCCCTGCACAGAAAGAGGCCATGAGGCAGGTGGACATCCACTTGATGCTTCATTGCTCCCAGTGTGTAAGGGTCTAGCAGCAGCCATGCTTACCGACACTCCTGATGCCAGTACGATGCTCAACCTCGATGCCGACGTCGAGGAACCAGATTTGGCTCCAAAAATCTTCTCTCGTTAAGCCTCTCTGGAAATCTGGGTGCTGTTCTTCATGTGAAGACAGAGAACACAGTTAGTGGGGCTATGGTCAGGCCCAAGACACTGTAGATACTAAGAATGGGTGTCCTTCCCAGAGATCGTCCGATTACACCGGGTACAGCGCTTAAAGCCACTGGGAGCCTTCGTGGACATGGAAGGAAAAACTTCCTCAGCTAAATTAAACAAAGTGATGGTGCCTGAAAAAGGAGCAAGGCATAGCACAAAACAAAAGGAAAATTCCCGGTTGAAGTCAAGGCCTAAAAGTGGTTGAACGACGATGAAAAAGATAAGGAAAATAAAACCAGGCAAAATAAACTAAAAATATAAGGGAAAGACAAAAAAGAAAGGGGGTCCCACAACTGGGAACACAATTCTGGACGAAACAAAAAAAAATTGCCAAAAGGCACTAAAGCTCTTTAGGGGACCAAGCGTTGTCAGGAGACAGTATAAAAACACACCCTCTCACCACGGTAGAAAAATAACTGGGCACCACGTTCTCGCAGCTGGCGGGAAGGCACGAACGTATGCAAAGTGGAGCATATCACTCCACAAATCTCTACTTATACTCGTAAGTCTCGCACCAGGCGATGCAGGTTGGCGTTATCCACTTGTGAGAATTGAAAAGCCTGCAGTTCCAAAAAGACGGTCCCGCAGAACTTGCCTCGCCACCTGTGTCCGCTTCCTTAAGCCGAGACACAAGGTGCACGTCTTGGAATTATGCTCCAGGCCGAGGCACTGGAGACACCAAGCGTGAGTATCGGTCTGCGAGATCTGCCGGCCGCACCGACCACACTTTTTTAATCCGCTCGGGACCTTCGAGGACATCGACGGAAAAATTGCGTTGGCGAAGTCAAAATCGTTGATGGTGGCGGTGAAAAGCACACCCGAAAAAGAAGAAACGACCGCGCAGCCGACGCGCCCTCGCAGCTAAAAACGATGAGAAAATTCTTCTTTTTTTTTTTTTGTTGGAAAATAACACGCGAACGCGTACTTGAAAAGAGAAAAACCCGTGGCTAGGCCGCAATCCGGTTTCCGGGGCTGACTAAGAGAGAGACGGGAACACGTCTCTCTCCAGCGCGGAATAGAAAAAAACTGAGCGGGAACGGTCGCACACAGGCGGGAAGACGGCCGTGCATGCGCGGTGGGCATGCCCTGCGTGCGGGACCACCCGCGAAGTTTTCTTCTGGTTGCTGGGGGCTGCCGTGGACGTCAACCCCAGTCGTGAGAACAAGCAGCCTGCTTGTCCTCGGAGAAAGAAATCAACAGAAAACTAAAATGTCACATCATCATCCTAGCCATATCAGTCCAAACAAATGGGATGTATCTCAAATCTCACTGGGAGGGGGAAGATGAAGCCCAATGAATAAATGCTCTGCCAAAAGGCTCGCTCATCTGGGGCCGATTTGTGAGTGACATTGCCAAAGAGTTAGAAGGTAAAGTTTGCCTATTTGCGGATGATACTAAGATCTGTAACAGAGTGGACACCCGGGAGGAAGCTAGAAGAATGGTCTAAGGTTTGGCAATTAAAATTCAATGCGAAGAAATGCAAAGTGATGCACTTAGGGAATAGAAATCCACGGGAGATATATTTTTATTTTTGTTACATTTGTACCCCGCGCTTTCCCACTCATGGCAGGCTCAATGCGGCTTACATGGGACAATGGAGGGTTAAGTGACTTGCCCAGAGTCACAAGGAGCTGCATGTGCCTGAAGTGGGAATCGAACTCAGTTCCCCAGGACCAAAGTCTACCACCCTAACCACTAGGCCACGTATGTGTTAGGCGGGGAGAGTCTGATAGGTAAGGATGGAGAGAGGGTCTTGGGGTGATAGTATCTGAGGATTTGAAGGCGACGAAACAGTGTGACAAGGCGGTGGCCGTAGCTAGAAGGTTGTTAGGCTGTATAGAGAGAGGTGTGACCAGCAGAAGGGGGGTGTTGATGCCCCTGTATAGGTCATTGGTGAGGCCCCACCTGGAGTATTGTGTGCAGTTTTGGAGGCCGTATCTTGTTAAGGATGTAAAAAGAATTGAAGCGGTGCAAAGAAAAGCTACGAGAATGGTATGGGATTTGCGTTACAAGACGTATGAGGAGAGACTTTCTGAACTAAATATGTATACTCTTGAGGAAAGGAGAAGCAGGGGTGATATGATACAGACGTTCAAATATTTGAAAGGTATTAATCCGCAAACGAACCTTTTCCGGAGATGGGAAGGTAGTAGAACGAGAGGACATGAAATGAGATTGAAGGGGGGCAGACTCAAGAAAAATGTTAGAAAGTATTTTTTCACGGAGAGAGTAGTGGATGCTTGGAATGCTCTCCCGTGGGAGGTGGTGGAAATGAAAACGGTAACAGAATTCAAACATGCGTGGGATAAGCATAAAGGAATCCTATGCAGAAGGAATGGATCCTCAGCAGCTTAGTCAAGATCGGGAGGCGGGGCTGGTAGTTGGGAGGCGGGGATAGTGCTGGGCAGACTTATACGGTCTGCGCCAGAGCCGGTGGTGGGAAGCGGGACTGGTGGTTGGGAGGCAGGGATAGTGCTGGGCAGACTTATACGGTCTGTACCCCTCTCCTCAAGACCCTTCACTGGCTCCCTATCCATTTTCGCATCCTGTTCAAACTTCTACTAACCTATAAATGTACTCACTCTGCTGCTCCCCAGTATCTCTCCACACTTGTCCTTCCCTACACCCCTTCCTGTGCACTCCGCTCCATGGATAAATCCTTCTTATCTGTTCCCTTCTCCACTACTGCCAACTCCAGACTTCGCACCTTCTGTCTCGCTGCACCCTACGCCTGGAATAAACTTCCTGAGCCCCTACGTCTTGCCCCATCCTTGGCCACCTTTAAATCTAGACTGAATGCCCACCTCTTTAACATTGTTTTTGACTCGTAACCACTCGCGTCTCCACCTACCCTCCTCTCTTCCTTCCTGTTCACATTAATTGATTTGATTTGCTTACTTTATTTATTTTTTGTCTATTAGATTGTAAGCTCTTTGAGCAGGGACTGTCTTTCTTCTATGTTTGTGCAGCGCTGCGTACGCCTTGTAGCGCTATAGAAATGCTAAATAGTAGTAGTAGTAGTAGTGGTGGGAGGCAGGGATAGTGCTGGGCAGACTTATATGGTCTGTGCCAGAGCCGGTGGTGGGAGGCGGGGCTGGTGGTTGGGAGGCGGGGATAGTGCTGGGCAGACTTATGCGGTCTGTGCCCTGAAGAACACAGGTACAGATCAAAGTAGGGTATACACAAAAATTAGCACATATGAGTTATCTTGTTGGGCAGACTGGATGGACCGTGCAGGTCTTTTTCTGCCGTCATCTACTATGTTACTTTAAGAACCAGAACCCATGAAGGCAGGGCTGGTCTGACAGGGGGAAACAAGGGCGAGAGCCCCCCACACAAAAAAGCACAATGTCCAACTGAGCTACCAAAGAGACGGTCTTACCTCTAACAGGCGCTGCCACCTGAACCCTTAAGAAGATAAGGGCCAAGTCCTGAAAAAACTTCAGGACATCTGGGATCTGCACCTTCCAAGGGGAGACAGTGCAATTGACACACCAGCTCTCAAACACCTGCTAGTGCAGGACATACAAGAAGGTGGAAGGTTTCTGGGATTTGAGAAGTGAGGAAATCAAAGGGGGAGACCCCTGTTTCATAAATTGGTGCCCTTCAAGGGCCAAACTGTAAGCCAGAAGAGATCAAAGTCTTCCGTCTCCACTGGACCACACCTCAAAAGTCCACAGCTCATAGGAAGAGGAAGCAAAGGCTAGACCAGTAGGCAAATCAGATCTGCATACCAGGGCCTCTGAGGTCAATCCGGAGCAAATCAGAAGCACCGGGGACAGGTGGTGAGCTACTCTGCACAGAACGCCCCATCCAACATGTCTCCCTAGTAAAGCAGGCTCTAGTGAATGAGGGTGGAGGAATCGCCTAGTGGTTAGGGTGGTGGACTTTGGTCCTGGGGAACTGAGGAACTGAGTTCGATTCCCGGCAAAAAAACTATCCTGTTGTGGGTTGGAAAGAAACCCAAACCTATAACGCTTTGGTTGTACTACAGAAAGGCGATATATCAAATGCTTTAACCTTGACTTACCAAATCATGGCTTTGCATTAAATTATAAAATTACCTTGCAAATCCCGGCACCACCACCCTAACCCACTAGGCCATTCCTCCACCCTCATTCACTAGAACCTGCTTTACTAGGGAGACATGTTGGAAACAAATTAGCCCCAGATCTTCCTCCTCCAAGACTCTACTCCAGCCTTGGGAGACCAGAAGGGATCAGAGGAGATGCTAGTGTCCCAAAGCAGTGTGGTTCTGACATTGCTCCAGTTGTGCAGAACTTGGATCAAGGTCAACATGTATTGATGCAGCTGAATTTATCTTCCGTGCTCAACACAGTAGACTATAATCTATTATTAGATAAATGAATACAAAAAAAACTATCGTGCTGTGGGTTGGAAAGAAGCCCAAACGTATAACGCTTTGGTTGTACTACAGAAAGGCGATATATCAAATGCTTTAACCTTGACTTACGAAATCATGGCTTTGCATTAAATTATAAAATTACCTTGCAAATTACTGACCATTGTTTGGAAAGAATGTTAGGATTTGGCTTTAAATGGTGAGAAACAAGTTCGCCAGTTAACTTCTGCGTTATGAGTTACACTACTTTGCATTTAATGTAAAAAAAAAAAAAAAATTCTCATTTTCCAGTTGATGGTTTACAAAATAGCTCATGATCTCATTTTATCACACTTGGATTACCATAATATGTTGTACATAGGAACCACAAGAAAACAATTTCAGCTTCAAAAGTCCTTATTTGGTAAATCTAAATTTGAAAAAGTTACCCCATTGTTGATATGATTGCCAATCATTGCTAGGATTGAGTTTAAAATATTTATGAAGGAACCCAATTTTTCTGGCTTCCTTATTACAACTGAGGTCTGCTGTAAGACTTAGGGCTCCTTTTACTAAGCTGTGGTAAAAGCTAGCTCATGCTTACCAGAGCTTAAAAGGGCTTACCACGGGATGACAGAGGCATCCTGCGGTAAAAGCCCAATGTGCGCACACAAACTACACACGAAAAAATGTTTATTTTTCTCTGAGGAGGAGGAGGTGTCTGGGGGCAGAGAGTGTGCGTGAAAGTGAATCAGTTAGGGGGTCTTTTACTAATCCACAGTAGCATTTTTAGCTCACAGTAGAAATCAGCTAGCAGTAAACACAAACGCCCATTGTATTCCTATGGGCATCTCAGAATTTACCACCAGCTGATTTCTACAACGGCTTAGTAAAAGACCCCGTTTGTGCAACCCAATTATCACAGCATTAGTGCATGAGCCCTTTCTGCATACAAAATAGGTAGCAGAAAGGGCTCACACACTAATTTTTGTTAATGGCCACACGCTAATGCTGCTATTAGTGCACGCCATTAATTCGGAAAATCTTCCATTTTCCGGCTGCAGTAAAAATGGCCTTAGCACACAGGAAAGACCAGTGTAAAGGTGCACTAAGGCCACTTTTTCTCTCATCTTAGTAAAAGGACCCCTTAGTCAGTAAATGCCGACCAACAAGCTACTTTTACCGCAGTTTTTTCAATACGTTTGTCATCCTCTCACAAGCAATTTAGTGCTCTGGTTACCGGACTTTGGAATTTCCTTCCCCTTGAACTTAGACTTAAACAACTATTTGAAGATTTCTTTAATACGTATGTCATTTAAGTTTATTTATTTATTTACTAGTGGAACCCAGCCCATTTCCTCAACAATGAAACGGGCCCTAGAAAGGCTCTCTTGTAAACGATTGTTTGTCTCTCTCCTGCCCTCCCCTCCATGTCCAGCGATTCTTCCCTCCCCTCCATGTCCAGCGATTCTCCTCTTCCCTGCCCTCCCATCCGTGTCCCGCGATTCTCTTCTTTCCTGTCCTCTCCCCCCATCCAATCCACGTCCATCGATTCTGCTCTGCCCTCCCCTTGATGTGCCGCAATTCTCTCTTCCTTTGTATACCTCATCGTTTTCTGGCTGGCCTGGCTGGCTTCCCTTCCATTGGTAACATCCTGATGTCAGCTCGCCTCCAGCGTTCCCTTCCCTCTCACTGTTACGCCCTTTGACGTCAATACGTTTTGACACGAAGGAAGGCAGTGAGGGGGAATGTAACGCTGGAGACTGGCTGACATCATGAAATGTTACGAACCCAGGCAGCCAGACAGCAACGGAATGTTGGAGGTGAAAATTATTATATAGGATGTATTTATACCCCACATTTTCCCCCACAGACATGTGGCTTACATATGAGTGAGAGAGAGAGAGAGAGAGAGAGAGAGAGATCTCCGGGTGATATCAGATACAAATGAGAATAATAGAGTAGAAGGGCAAGAAAGAAGAATAGGACTAAACAGGATCCACATATGCCAGCTGGCAGAGGCCAGAGTCCTACATTGTTTCCGGTGAAAATGCTTTGGTAAACAGATGCGTTTTCAGCGCCTTGCGAAAGGTAAGGTAGTCTCTCAGACTGGTGATGTCTCTAGGAAGTGCATTCCATAGTTACACGCTGATGAAGGGAAATTTTGACGCCTGAATAGAGCCATGCTTACAGCCTTTCCAACTGGGGTAGTGCAAGGTGAGATATAATCTTGAGGACGGGTCAGCATTTCTGGCTGGAAAGGCAACCAGGCTCAGCATGTAACTTGGGACAACCCCGTGGAGGATTTTGTGAACCATGGTGCAAACCTTGAATTCAATGCACTCTCTGACTGGAAGCCAGTGAAGTTTTACAAGTAGAGGTGCCGCACTATCGAACCGGGCTTTACTGAAGACAAGCCTCACTGCCGTGTTTTGGACAGTTTGCAGTTTTTGCAAGACAAAGCCCTTACACCCTGCCAATGTACCATTGCAGTAGTCCATATAACAAAGCACCAATGATTGTACCATATTTCTAAAGAGTGGTCTCGAAGAGGTGGCGAACTTGCTTGAGCTTCCACAACATGATGAACATCTTCTTGGCTTGCGCCTTTGCTTGACCTTCAAAAGTTAAAAAACGGTCAATTACTACTCCGAAAATTTTCTAACTTTCAGAGATAGGAAGGGTGAGTCTATTGACCACAATAGAAGTGGGAGGGATGAACTTGCGCTGGGAAGTCAAAACAAGGCAGTGTGTTTTGTCCGTATTAAGTTTGAGCTTGAAAGCATTTGCCCAAGAGTCCATTACTTGCAGGACGTTTAGTCTGTATTTCTTACTGGCAGATCTTAATTTTTTTTTCCACTTTAAATATTTTTATTAATGAAGCAACTTACAACATTCAAGACAGTACAGATAATGCCAAGTTGTCCTAAAATATTGGACATCCATATAATATAACAGAAAAGAACAAAACAACAACCCAGTCACCCTTATGGTGAAAATTGAACTATCAACTCCCAATCACTATAAACAAGGGTCTACACCCTCAGCTCTGTCCTACCCCCTTAAATTTGTTCAAGCATATAATTGCCTCACTTCCCCCTCTAGCCCTCCTCTTCTGTTCCTCCTTTCCCTACCGACCCCTCCCTCCCTCCCTTCCTCCCCCCCTCCCCAACTACCACCTGTTCCTATCAAAGTTTGATTGTCCTCACCCATTCTTGCAGTCGAGACCATCCTCTCTTGCGCCGTAGCTCCCCATCTCTACGGTATGCCATTAAGCGCTCCATAGCTATGAGTTGTTCTAATTTTGCTTTCCAATCCCCCAAGAAAGGAGGGCCAGTAACTCTCCACTTACGAGCTATCAGGCATTTTGCTGCCGCCAGACCCCAACGTAACATTTTGCTCCGTTCCCATGAGTCACTGTCATTATACATCCCCAGCAAGCACACCCGTGGACTACACACCATGGAATATCCAAACATTCTTACCAATGCTTTCAACACCGCCTCCCAAAACGGTACCAACTGGGGGGGCAGGACCACCAAATGTGCAGAAATGAGCCCTTGTCTTTACCACATCTCCAGCACCGGTCAGAAGCATTAGGGTACATACCCCTAATACTCTCAGGAGTGTAATACCACCTTGATAGCACCTTGTATGCATTCTCTTGCACTAGAGCGCACGTGGAGGCCTTTTGAACCTCCCCACATATCCTCTCCCATTCCTGATCATTGAAGCAGCAATTTAAGTCTGATTCCCATGCTCCCTTGAAGCGAAAAGGGGCAGGTCACTGCCTCTCATAAATTTGTATAGCACTGAGATGGATCTAGGCACCCTCCGTAATACACCCCATAAATTCTCCAAGCTCTCCTTATCCTGAGGGCTGCCCCCCCCTCCATCCCATTGCTCCCATAAAATACTTAATCTGTAAGTAAGAAAAACGATCTCCTTTGGGGAGTCCATATTGTAACCTCAATTCCTCAAAGCTCTTAATCTGGGCCCCTTGGAGCACATCTCGAAAACTCGAAAGGCCCAAGTGATCCCAATGCACAAAAACCCGATTATCCTTCCCGGCCCCGAACTTCGGCTCCCATCTTATCCCCGCCCTAGTGGAGACCCCCCCTCTCCCTGTCCCCACTTCCTCTGAAACTCCTCCCATACAGTCAAAATGTGCCTAAGATATGGGTTATTCATGCCCGCCAACCCCCCCCCCCCCCCAATTCCTCAGTGGTCCATAATAACGATTTAAAACCCCTATGTGGGAAGTACGATTGTTCCACTTGACCTGTTGGCTTAAGCCTGCCCCCTTCCCACTCCAGCACCATCTTGACCTGAGCAGCCTGATAATACCACTCAAGCCGAGGCACTGCTCTACCCCCTCTTTCAATCTCTTCCCATATCACCCTTCCCACTAACCGGGGATGTTTGCCGTCCCATACAAATTGCAATATCTGGCGTTGTAATTGCTGCATCTCCCCCTTGGGGACCGCCACCGGCAAACACTGAAACAGAAACAACAGCCTAGGCAAGACGTTCATCCTTATTACCGTCATCCTCCCCCACCACGACAGCCACAACCCTTTCCACCGTGATAATTCAATTCTAATGAACTCCACTATTTTGCCATAATTAAGTCCGTAGACTCTACTCAGATCTCTAGGAATATAAACCCCCAGATACCTAATATGACTTCCGGCCCACTTAAAAGCAAACCTCTGCTTCAAACAGTTTTCTTCTTCCTGGGAGACCGAAATGCCTAATATTTCGCATTTCTCCATATTAATCCGCAACCCCGCATACTGTTGGAATTCCCCCAGGACATCCACCACCACCTCCAACGTTTTCCCTGGATCTGTCACATAAAGCAACAGATCATCCGCATACAATGCCATGCGATGTTCCCTCTTCCCCACTGTGAAACCCCAAAACTCCGGATGGCTACGTAACCTCTATGCCAAGGGCTCTATATATATAGCAAACAATAAGGGCGACAGGGGGCAGCCCTGCCTGGTCCCACATTCAATAGCAAAAAAGAAGGTATACTGGCCGTTGATCTGTATACAGGCCTTCGGCGCCACATACAAGGCTGCTATCCACCTGCAGAAATTATCCCCAAGACCCATACGCTGCATAACCTCTTTCAGAAACACCCAGTCAACCCTGTCAAACACGTTTTCGGCATCTAGTGTTAACAGTATTGCCCCTGGGAGTCTCTTTTGTGCTTCCCATTGCAAGTGGAGGGTACGGCGAATGTTGTCACCCACCTGTCGACCCGGGATAAACCCCGACTGGTCATCCCCTATCAACTTTGGTAGGACCCGTCCCAACCTGTTGGCCCACACCTTGGCCAGTATCTTTACATTAACATTTAAAAGTGAAATGGGTCTATAGGAGCCACATACAGTGGGATCCTTTCCTGGCTTAAGCAACAAAGAGATCCCTGCTTCCATCATTGAATTTGAGATCCCCCTTCCCTCCAATACTCCATTCCCTAGCCTGATAAGCTGGGGCCCCAACTCCTCCGCATAACACTTAAAAAACCGAGCGGTGTAACCATCCAATCCCGGGGCCTTCCCATTCGGGAGGTTCTTAATTACCCCATATACTTCCCCCCATCTTTTCGGTTCTCGCAATAGTACTCACTCCACTTCACTAAGATACGGGAGCTGCAGCTGATCTAAAAATTGCCCTATTTCCCCCCTACTCATATCCTCCCCCTTCTTATACAATTCTTCATAGTATGTCCCAAAGCTTCTAGATATATCCACATCTGTATAATGCCAACCCCCCTTACCATCTCTCAGCCTTTGAATAAGTGTCTTCACTCGCCTCGCCTGCAACCGACGTGCCAGAAAAGCGCTTGATTTATTAGCAAACTCAAAGGTCTGCTGTTTCAGCTTGGTTTGCATATATTCAATCTCTATCATTTGCAATTGTGCCAATGCTCCCCTTACTGCTGTAAGCTCCTCCCCCAACTTTTTTGTGGGTTGCCTCTTATGCTGTTTTTCCTTTTGCACTAGGCGAGCTCGTAACTCCAAGGATTTCTGACCTCTTTCTCTTTTTCTCCGTGCACCCCATTTAATAAAAACTCCTCTAACCACTGCTTTCATAGCATCCCATAAGGATCCATCATTAACCTCACCATTATCATTAAGTTGATAAAATTCCTGTATCGCCCTCCTGATGTCCTCCCTCACTGTTTCATCTCCCAATAGAGTCTCATTGAGCCTCCATAGGCCCCCCCCTGCCTACCCCCCAGCCCCTTAAACCTAATCCATATAGGTGCGTGATCAGAGACCTGACAAGTCTCTATTTCTGCTGCTTCTATCATATGCCAACTGTTGCGGTGTACCCACAAACTGTCTAACCTCGCATAAGACTGTGCTGCATGTGAATAATGGGTGTAATTTCTCTGTGTTCCATGTAATAATCTCCAGCAATCCACTACCTCACATTTCCTTCAAAAATTTCAACAACGCTTTACAACCGGCGCTTCCAACCCCCCTCCTTCCCATGGAATGATCCAAATCCGCGTCTAGGGCAATATTGAAATCCCCCCCTAATGATCACTTGGCCTTTAATAAAACCTTGGATTTCCTCCTCCAGAGAATCAAAAAATTGCTTCTGACCATTAGGTGCATAAATATTAATAAATGTGATCTCCTTACCTTGTAGAAATCCCCTAATCCCCAAACAACGGCCACTCGAGTCCCGAAATTCTTCTTGTATGCTTAGCCCACAGGTGGGCCACACCATTATAGCTACTCCCCCAACCCTTCTGGCCTCCCTTCCCTGATGTACCAATACTTCTCTAAAGGGCCGGTGCCGCAATAAATGCGCATCTCTCGGTCTCAGATGTGTCTCTTGCATCATCGTCACATCCCATTTTAACCTATTCAATTCCTTAAAAACTCGGCCCCGCTTCCCCTGATGGTGAAGCCCATTCACGTTCCAGGACCCTACTGTTAGTGTTTCCCCAGATCCCTCCTGCCTCCCCCACCTTCCCTCATCTTCACCCCTCCCCTTTTCCCTTTCCCTCCTCCCCTCTCTCAACCCCCCCCTATCCTCCCCCCCTCCCTTTGCCGATCCCTGGTCCAGAAGATCAGCCATAGTAGGAAAAGTAACATACGTTTCCAGAGGCTTTGATCATATATATCATTAGACAACCCCCCTCCCCACACCTCTTATAACCCTTAAACACAGGCTATCCCCCCCTACCCATGTCTGTTCCTTACCCAACTCTAACCCTCTATTTCCTCCCCCCAAAAACAACATCAAACTGCGCCAGCACAAGTTTTATGTGTGCTTTCTGAGCCACTCATACAGTCCGGATATCTTCCCCTCCCAGAAACATCCCATCTTCTGGCAAACTAGATCTTCCACTCTCTTCCTTTCCAGCCTCAGCAGTTCAGCTTGAAGTCAACACCATTATTAGGTATAACAGCCGCTCTTGACGCACTCCAATTTGGGTATGACAGTTCCACCTGTTAAAGCGATTACTCTCAAAGCAACCAAATGACTTGCCCCAAACTCCACATCAAGCATGCTAACCAGCTGTCCTTTCGAGTCCAGGTTTGCTCTATTGTACAGTGTAGCAAAGCTGTAACAACCCATGTGCCCGTAATGTCTCAGCAGCCCCCACTTTATGAAGCCTGCTTGTCCCTCTTCTTTCCTCGCTCCACCACCACTTGCCACGCTGAATCTGTCCTAGGAGCTGCTTGAGTTCGCGATTCCTGATTCTGCACCGGTACATCTTGACATCCCATGGCCCGCAACGCTGACCATGCCTCCTCCGGCGTTGTAACCTTGCGGGATTTCCCGTCTACTGTAATCCAAACTGCAAAGGGGAACAACCATCTGTATCTGATCCCCTTAGTACGCATAAATCCAGTAACTTCTCTGAGTGATCCACGCTTCATCAGCATTGTGCGTGCCAAATCCTGAAAGACCCCTATTTTGTAATTCTTCCAGGTAATTTCTTTGCTCAACTGGGCCTGTTTCAGGATTAGTTCTTTTATGGGGAAGTCTAGAAAGCAGATAACCATATCCCTCAGGTTTGAATCTCTGCGGGGTCCCTGTGCTCAATGCACATGTTGAATGCGTATCTCTGGGGGGTGGGTGTCTGACCCCGAGGCCAAAATATGCTGGCATAGTTCTTTTATGACAGCCTCACGTTGGAAAACATATCTAGCTCAGGGATACCTTTAAATCTTAAATTGTTCCGCTGAGACCTATTCTCTAGGTCTTCAATTTGCTCCCTGAGCCAGCCCTGTTCCTCAGTTGCCTTCCTCCGCATAGAGTCCACCTCAGATTGAAGAGTCACCATCCCCCCTTCTACTTCGCCCACTCGGGACCCCAATTCATGCATTTCCACTCTGATGTCTTTGAGGGCGGTTTGAACATCTAATCGGATCCCCGCGAAGTCAGATTTTAAGTCTTGAAGCAGCCCTGCTATGTCCGATTGCAACATACTTGCAGCCTCTGCGGGTTCCTCGCTCCGTACCGTGTGTTCCTGTGGGGCGTGTGCAGTCGTCATCTTGGATCCTCGCAGCTCTGGCCCCACTCTCCCTTCGTTCACTTTTTCGCGATGCTCTGGTGTATATCGGAATTGCTCAAGGGTTTTTTTTTTGGTGGCATAGCCTAGAGGTGTACTCTCTGTCGTTCTCGATCTGTCTCTCGCCGTATGAGTAAGTTTGTAGTGCCAACAACTATCAGCCCCAGCGGAGCTCCTCGTTCAGACCGCCATCTTGGATCGTGACGTCATTTCCTCCCAGCAATACATTTTTTAATCCAAACAAAATTATCCTGCAGATACCGGGTCAGGAGTTAGCTTCCAATGTCACATGTCACCCCTCCCGCAACTCACTTTTTTCCTTAAAGATGTATCATATACTGCAGGCTAGCAGTTAATTATCACAGCTTGAGCTCAATCCCAGTACATAAACTGCTTTTATTCTCCAAGTCTGCCTGTTACAGCCGGGTGCAAAAGACCCTGTCAGTCAACCCTCCTCCACACAGTCACTTCATAGTAAAGGGAGACATAGGTCACAATGTAGGAAACTCACAGATCACACAGCTCCTGTGATAGCGAGGAATGCAGTCCTTCACATAAGAGACGCCTGGGCAAACACTGTACTGGGCTCCTGACAGGCAGCTGCAGCTCTCTGTGTCCTCCACGATATTCTCCAAATGTGCTGAAATCGTCACACAAGCCCCGTCTCTCCGCAGCCCAGGAATCCCTCGTAACATGGATGTCCTGGCTCAGTGTTAGCTCACGCTGCTTCCCGCCTTCTCCCCAAGCAGAGCCTGTCCGACCCCCACCAGGTAGGAGAGAAGGAACTTTCATCTGCTGCTCTCTCTGCTCTCAGTCCCTTCTTCACAGCTCATTTATCCTCAGCTGCACAATCTCACACCCTCTCACCTTCCAATCCACACCTAATAGCCTGTCAGTGCCTCGGGAATGGCTCGATACCACATAGCCCCAACGGAGCCTCTTGTTTAAGCCTCCATTTTAGATGGTAACGTCACTTCCTCCTCCTGGCAGATCTTAATTTGTCTATTTTGTAAACTGCCTTGAAACAAGGGTTTTGACGGTATAGTGAATGATACATACCTGTAGCAGGTGTTCTCCGAGGACAGCAGGCTGATTGTTCTCACGACTGGGTGACGTCCGCGGCAGCCCCCACCAACCGGAAAGAAGCTTCGCGGGACGGTCGGCACGCAGGGCACGCCCACCGCGCATGCGCGGCCGTCTTCCCGCCCGTGTGCGACCGCTCCCGCCAGTTGAATGACTAGCAAAAGATGAAACACACAACTCCAAAGGGGAGGAGGGAGGGTAGGTGAGAACAATCAGCCTGCTGTCCTCGGAGAACACCTGCTACAGGTATGTATCATTCACTTTCTCCGAGGACAAGCAGGCTGCTTGTTCTCACGACTGGGGTATCCCTAGCTCTCAGGCTCACTCAAAACAATAACCCAGGTCAATTGAACCTCGCAACGGCGAGGGTACAACAGAAATTGACCTACGAAGAACAACTAACTGAGAGTGCAGCCTGACCAGAATAAATTCGGGTCCTGGAGGGTGGAGTTGGATTTACACCCCAAACAGATTCTGCAGCACCGACTGCCCGAACCGACTGTCGCGTCGGGTATCCTGCTGAAGGCAGTAATGAGATGTGAATGTGTGGACAGATGACCACGTCGCAGCCTTGCAGATCTCTTCAATAGTGGCTGACTTCAAGTGGGCCACCGACGCTGCCATGGCTCTGACACTATGAGCCGTGACATGACCCTCAAGAGTCAGCCCAGCCTGGGCGTAAGTGAAGGAAATGCAATCTGCTAGCCAATTGGAGATGGTGCGTTTCCCGACAGCGACCCCTAGCCTGTTAGGGTCGAAAGAAATAAACAATTGGGCGGACTGTCTGTTGGGCTGTGTCCGCTCCAAGTAGAAGGCCAATGCTCTCTTGCAGTCCAATGTGTGCAACTGACGTTCAGCAGGGCGGGTATGCGGCCTGGGGAAGAATGTTGGCAAGACAATTGACTGTTAAGATGGAACTCCGACACCACCTTCGGCAGGAACTTTGGGTGGGTGCGGAGCACTACTCTGTTGTGATGAAATTTGGTATATGGAGCATGAGCTACTAGGGCTTGAAGCTCACTGACCCTACGAGCGGAAGTAACTGCCACCAAGAAAATGACCTTCCAGGTCAAGTACTTCAGATGGCAGGTATTCAGTGGCTCAAAAGGAGGTTTCATCAGCTGGGTGAGGACGACGTTGAGATCCCATGACACAGTAGGAGGCTTGATAGGGGGCTTTGACAAAAGCAAGCCTCTCATGAATCGAACGACTAAAGGCTCTCCAGAGATGGCTTTACCTTCCACACGATAATGGTAAGCACTAATCGCACTAAGGTGATTCCTTACTGAGTTGGTCTTGAGGCCAGACTCTGATAAGTGCAGAAGGTATTCAAGCAGGTTCTGTGCAGGGCAAGAACGAGGTTCTAGGGCCTTGCTCTCACACCACACGACAAACCTCTTCCACTTGAAAAAGTAACTCTTTTTAGTGGAATCCTTCCTAGAGGCAAGCAAGACCCGGGAGACACCCTCAGACAGACCCAACGCAGTGAAGTCTACGCCCTCAACATCCAGGCTGTGAGAGCCAGGGACTGAAGGTTGGGGTGCAGCAACGCTCCGTCGTTCTGCGAGATGAGAGTCGGAAAACACTCCAATCTCCACGGTTCCTCGGAGGACAACTCCAGAAGAAGAGGGAACCAGATCTGACGGGGCCAAAAGGGCGCTATCAGAATCATGGTGCCGCGGTCTTGCTTGAGCTTCAGTAAGGTCTTCCCCACCAAAGGTAGGGGAGGATAAGCATACAGGAGGCCGGTCCCCCAATGGAGGAGAAAGGCGTCCGACGCTAGCCTGCCGTGTGCCTGAAGTCTGGAACAGAACAGAGGCAGCTTGTGGTTGGTCTGAGAGGCGAAAAGGTCCACCGAGGGGGTGCCCCACTCTCGGAAGATCTTGCGTACCACTCTGGCATGGAGCGACCACTCGTGCGGTTGCATGACTCTGCTCAGTCTGTCGGCCAGACTGTTGTTTACGCCTGCCAGGTACGTGGCTTGGAGGAGCATGCCGAACCGACACGCCCAACGCCACATCCCGACGGCCTCCTGACACAGGGGGCGAGATCCGGTGCCCCCCTGCTTGTTGACGTAATACATTGCAACCTGATTGTCTGTCCGAATTTGGATAATTTGGCAGGACAGCCGATCTCTGAAAGCCTTCAGTGCGTTCCAGATCGCTCGGAGCTCCAGGAGGTTGATCTGCAGATCCTTTTCCTGGAGGGACCACAGACCCTGGGTGTGAAGCCCATCGACATGAGCTCCCCACCCCAGGCGAGATGCATCCGTCGTCAACACTTTCGTGGGCTGTGGAATTTGAAATGGACGTCCCAGTGTCAAATTGGACCGGATGGTCCACCAGAGCAGTGAAGTGCGGCAACTGGTGGAGAGGCGGATGACATCTGCTAGATTCCCGGTGGCTTGGAACCACTGGGAAGCTAGGGCCCATTGAGCAGATCTCATGTGAAGACGAGCCATGGGAGTCACATGAACTGTGGAGGCCATATGACCCAGAAGTCTCAACATCTGCCGAGCTGTGATCTGCTGAGACGCTCTGGTCTGCAAAGCCAGGGCCAGGAGATTGGTGGCCCTCGCTTCGGGAAGGTAGGCCTGAGCCGTCTGGGTATTCAGCAGAGCTCCTATGAATTCCAGAGACTGGGTTGGCTGGAGATGGGACTTTGGGTAATTTATCACAAACCCCAGCAGCTCCAGAAGCTGAATAGTGCACTGCATGGACCGGAGGGCTCCTGCCTCCGAGGTGTTCTTGACCAGCCAATCGTCGAGATATGGGAACACGTGCACTCCCAGCTTGCGTAGGTAGGCCGCTACCACCACGAGGCACTTGGTAAACACTCGTGGGGCAGAGGCGAGCCCAAAGGGCAGCACACAATACTGAAAGTGCCGTGCGCCCAGGCGGAATCTGAGATACTGTCTGTGAGCTGGCAGTATCGGAATGTGAGTATATGCGTCCTTTAAATCCAGGGAACATAGCCAATCGTTTTTCTGAATCATTGGCAGAAGGGTGCCCAAGGAAAGCATCCTGAACTTTTCTTTGACCAGGAATTTGTTCAGGCCTCTCAGGTCTAGGATGGGACGCATCCCCCCTGTTTTCTTTTCCACAAGGAAGTACCTGGAATAGAATCCCTGCCCTTCCTGCCCGGGTGGTACGGGCTCGACCGCATTGGCGCTGAGAAGGGCGGAGAGTTCCTCTGCAAGTACCTGCTTGTGATGGGAGCTGAAAGACTGAGCTCCCGGAGGACAATTTGGAGGCAGGGAGGCCAAATTCAGGGCGTATCCGCACCGCACTATTTGGAGAACCCACTGGTCGGAGGTTATGAGAGGCCACCTTTGGTGAAAAAATTTTAACCTCCCTCCGACCGGCAGATCGCCCGGTACGGACACTTGTAGGGCGGCTATGTTCCCGTGGATCCAGTCAAAAGCCCGTCCCCGGCTTTTGCTGTGGAGGCGCAGGGGGCTGCTTAGGCGCACGCTGTTGACGAGAACGAGCGCGCTGGGGCTGTCCCTGTGCCTGACGAGGCCTTCGGGCCGGCTGGTTGTACCTACGCTTCGCAAAAGAATAGGGTGCAGCCTGCCGGGCCCAGGAAAAACGTCCACCTGTGGAGGTGGATGCTGAAGGCGCCCGGTGGGAGAGCTTGTCGAGAGCGGTTTCCCGCTGATGCAGTTGGTCCACCATCTGCTCGACCTTCTCACCAAAAATGTTATCCCCCCGGCAAGGGACGTCGGCCAGTCTCTGCTGGGTGCGGTTGTCCAGGTCAGAGGCACGCAGCCATGAGAGCCTGCGCATCACTATACCTTGGGCCGCAGCACGAGATGCCACGTCACAGGTGTCATAGATACCCCTGGACAGGAACTTTCTGCACGCCTTCAGCTGCCTGACCACCTCCTGATAAGGCCTGGACTGCTCCGGCGGGAGCTTCTCGACCAGGTCCGCCAGTTGTTGCACATAGGTCCGCATGTGAATGCTCATATAGAGCAGGTATGATTGGATGCGGGTCACGAGCATGGAGGATTGGTAGGCCTTCCTCCCAAACGAGTCCAGAGTGCGAGACTCCCGCCCTGGGGGCGCCGAGGCGGTATCCCTCGAACTCCGTGCCCTCTTGAGAGCAGAATCCACGACCGCTGAGTCATGGGGCAATTGTGGCCGCATTAGCTCTGGGTCGGAGTGGATCCTGTACTGGGACTCTGCTTTCTTGGGAATGGTGGGGTTAGTTAATGGTCGCACCCAGTTCCGAAGCAGCGTCTCCTTAAGGACATTGTGCAGCGGCACCGTGGAGGACTCTCTAGGTGGTGATGGATAGTCGAGGACCTCGAGCATCTCGGCCCTCGGCTCTTCCACAGAGACCACGGGGAAGGGAATGCTGATAGACATATCCCGCACAAAGGAGGCAAAGGAGAGACTCTCGGGAGGCGAGAGTTTCCTCTCCGGTGAAGGCGTGGGGTCCGAGGGAAGGCCCGTAGACTCCTCTGAGGAGAAATATCTAGGGTCCTCCTCTTCCCCCCACGAGTCCTCATCCTCGGTGTTGGACATAAGCTCATGTAGCTGAGTCCTGAACCGGGCCCGGCTCGACGTCGAGGCACCAAGGTCTCGGTGTCGTCGAGCGGTGGACTCCCGCACCGGCGGGGACGGAGCTCCCTCCATCGACGTCGACTCCACCTGCGTGGCGGTCGAGACCGGCACCGCAAGCGGCGGCGGTGTCGACAGCCCCGGCGCCGGGCTAGAGCTCGCCGGCGCCACAGTCATCGGCGCCGAGGGCGCAAGCACCCCCGGCGCCGGCACAGCCTGGCGCATCAGCCCTTCCAGGATCCCCGGAAGGATGGCTCTGAGGCACTCGTCCAGGCCCGCTGCCGGGAAAGGCGGTGGGGCCGGTAGGGGTGTCGGCGCCAGAAGCTGCTGGGGGCCAGGAGACGGCACCGAGGTGCCGGAACCCCGATGCGTCGGTACCTCCACAACCGACGGAGACCTCTCCTCTCGACGATGACGCTTCGGCGTCGCCTCCTCTCCGAGATCCGGATGCACCGAGGGCGACCGGTGACGACGCTTCTTATCTTTCTTGCGATGCCCGTCACCGGCGCCGGAGGGCATGGAGGAGGAGGAGGTCGATCCCCCTCGGTCTCGAGGTACCGGGTTAGACAGGGTTCGGTCCCGTGGCCCACGAGCTGAGGGAGTGACCGGGGCCGACTGCCCACGCGGCCTCTCACCCCCACTCTCACCGGAGGACCGGCGGGCCGACGGGACCTGTTCTCCTGGGGTCGCTGCCATCGGTGCCGATGTCTCGGGCATCGATACCGGTACCGAAGGGCCGGGCGTCGATACCGATGCCTTCGAGGTCGACGTCGAGGGGCCGGCGCAAGTTCCAAAAAGACGGTCCCGCAGAACTTGCCTCGCAACCTGAGTCCGTTTCCGGAGACCGAGACACAGAGAACATGACTTGATATTGTGCTCCGGCCCGAGGCACTGGAGGCACCAAGCGTGGGTGTCGGTCTGCGAGATCGGCCGGCCGCAGCGACCACACTTTTTAAATCCACTCGGGACCTTCGAGGACATCGACGGAAAAATCGCGTCGGCGAAGTCAAAGTCGTCAATGGTGGCTGAAATCACACCACGAAAAGGAAAAACGACCGTGCGGCCACTAGGCCGCAACGCGGCGTCCCCGCTGGAAGCGAGGGAAAAAGGGGAGCGCGTGCTCCACACGCGCAGGGTTTCTTTCTTTTTTTTTTTTTTGAAAAAAAAAAGAAACCGGACGGTAACTAGACCGAAATAAACAATAGAAAAAAGCACGATCGGCGTAAACGCGATCGAAATCCGGCGGCTGAATCCGAGAGAGCGGCGAGGCACGACTCTCTCCAGACGCGGAAAAAAAGGAACTGGCGGGAGCGGTCGCACACGGGCGGGAAGACGGCCGCGCATGCGCGGTGGGCGTGCCCTGCGTGCCGACCGTCCCGCGAAGCTTCTTTCCGGTTGGTGGGGGCTGCCGCGGACGTCACCCAGTCGTGAGAACAAGCAGCCTGCTTGTCCTCGGAGAAATAAATATTATGGTCATTATTCTTATGTAAATTTTATACCGCCTTTCATGGAGGCAACAAACTGTTTACAACGACCTGTTAATTTAAAAACAAAAACCTTACATAATTGCCAATAAAAACATCCAAAATAAGGCTGTCCATTTAACATGTTAATAATGCAATTAACACGTTAAATAACTCGCATTAAATTTTTTTTACAAGTTAACGCTGTCATCCCTCCCCCACTAGCCTGCATCTCTTCTTAACTCTCCCAGCATGGCACTCTAGTGGCCCCCTTCTCCCTGCACCTCACTGCTGCAGTGAAAACAGTGCTGCTTCTCACCATGTCGACAGCATCTCTCTGTAACAGGAAGTTCCGCCTCAGATCTTCCTGTTACAGAGAGACGCTTTGGGCTGGATGAGAAGCAGCACTGTTTTCAGTGCAGCCTGCAGCGGTGAAGAGCAGGGAGAAGGCCTGCTGGAGTGCCATCCTGGGGGAGGTAAGAAGAGGTGCCAAAGACAACAGAATGCGACCACGGCAGGGGTGGGGGTTATGGAAGAAAGAAAAAGCAGAATAAAGGAGAAATATATGGGCCTCGGCAGGGAAAAGGGGCACAGAAGAGGAAGCAGAAAAAAAAGAGAGAAATAGGCAGACCATGGAGGGGGAGGGGGCGGGGGACATGGGAGGAAGAGGAAGGAGAAAAAAAAGACAGCGAAAGATGCGGACGGGGTGGGGCAGGGGGCACAGGAGAAGGAGGAAGCAGAAAAAAACAGAAGAAAGAAAAGACAGAGAGAAAGATGCGGACCATGGCGGAGGCCATAGGAGAAAGAGGAAGCAGAAAAAAAGACAGAAAGAAAGATGTGAACGGGGGGGGGGGGGGGGGGGGGGGGGGGGGGGGGGGGGGGGGGGGTGGGGGGTGGGGGGGGGGGGCGGGGAGAAAGAGGAAAGGGGCAGGGAAGGATGCTAGAAATAAGGGAGCAAAGAGAAGGAAAACGATGGTGATCGTGAAAGGAGGAAAGAGAGGAGATGGTGCCCATTTAGGGGAGGGGAAGGAGATGATGCCTATGGAGTGGAGAGGAAGGGAAATAAGGAGATGGTGCCCATGGAGGGAGAGGGGAGAAAGGGAGATGGTGCCCATTTGTATCATGCGATATATCATGCAAATAAAAAAAATTTAACTGCTTGCAATCGTACAATTGAAACATTTAAGCAACGTACAGTCCTAATATATATTTAAAAAGCTCTAATTACTGACACATTCAATCTGGGCTTAGTTCATGGGAAGGGAGGACATGGTGCCCATGGATTCTAATTCACTTGGGGACAGGGAAATATCTAGTGTACCTGAATGTAGCTCACCTACAGCTACTACTGAGAAAGATGCCAACTAAATCCAAAAAGCAAAAAACATATTCAAGGTAGCCACTTCTGGTGCTTAACTGGCGCAAGTCTCTCAATGCACAAACTTATAGAATTGCCTTTCACCTGCTTGAAGAAACTGTGTTCTTTTAAGGAAATTGGAATCAAAGTTATAGGTTGAATGTTTAGGATCAATAAAAAACTGTAAACAACTATGCGTACATGCTACATTTATTTTACACTTGGACCATGCGATCAATCAAGCAATTTATTTATTTATTTTTATTTTATTTATTTTAGCACATTTATATCCCACATGTTAGCAGGCTCAAAGTGGCTTACAATGTACTGATTAGGCTAGTGCCAAACCAGTGGTGAAACGGTTACAATTAAAATTGAGAGGACAGAAGGAACAGGGTGAGAAGAAAAAAAAAAAAGGGAAGAGTCTAAAATGGTCCCAGGAAAGATTTAAGAAGATTGATCACGATTAATAGCGCGATGAAATCTTTAACTGGTGCACAGCCCTGAAATAAGTGAACACGCAAATATTATCAATATATTTAAAAATGGCTGGGCAAAAATCTCCAAAATCCCAATTAAAAAATACCCCCCCAAAAATCCAAATACACAAAAAACTGTCCTTCTTAAATTTAATAGTAGAAGACTAAAGGAAGGACTACAGGTATGGCATTCCAGAGTACTAGTGCCAAATATGCTGTGAGTGGCCTCCAGGTGGATCCTTATCAGCTGTGAAGCATTGAGTAAGCTTCCCTGCAAAGAACACAGTGAAAGACTGGGAAAACAAGGAACAGTCCAGTAACAGGCTCAATGTGCTAGAAGACATGCTTTTGAACTTTAATCTATAGAACACCAGTAACCAACGTTCAGCAAAAAGCAAGAGGGTAACATCATCAAATCTGGATGTTCCATAACAAATTTTTAATGCAACATTTTGGCCAGGTGACTTGGATATACAGATTTGAATGTTAGCACTTGTTAGGATGAAGTATGGCTACAGATGTCTTTTTTTACAGTCAGAAAGTTGCTCAATAAATATTTTGCAAAAAAATGAAAGGAAAACTGTTCAACACGTTTCCTGGCAATCTGTTATATAGAGAATTGTAATAACCAACTTATTCATTTAGTCTTAATAAGTAAGACTTCTAATTTCCTTTTTCTCTAGTAGTCACCTTAAGTAGTTACTCCTGCCGGAATTCTGCACCAAAAATTAAAATTCTGTGCAAAAAATGTCAAAATTCTGCACACAAAATTTTCACTTTTTTTACAGCTCCCTCCTTCCACCCACAGCATCCCCCTTTTTCTTGAAGCTCCCTCCCACCCACAGCATATCCCTTTTTTTTTTTTTTTTAAACAAACCCCTCCCATCCACAGCATCCTTTTTTCTTTTTTTACAGCCACTCCCTACCTCCCACCAGACACCCCCGCACTTACCTGAGGCAGGAGTAGAAGCTGCAGCGGGAGTACTCTTTGGGGCCAGGAAAGAACCCCACTCTTTCCTGCCATGGTGCCACTGCTCTCTTGCCAGTACCATGCTTTTTCAAATGGCCACCGAAACTTCAAGTGGTAGTCTCACGAGATTACCACTTGAAGTCTCAGTGGCTACTTTGAAAAAGCATGGCACCAGCAAGAGATCAGCGGCAGCGGGGCATGAAGAGTAGGGTTCTTTCCTGCCCCCCCCCCCCCCCAAAGAGGCCACTAGACCACCAAGAATGCATAGGAAAGGCCGGGCGTCAGCGGGCAGAGAGTTGGGCAAGCGGGTGGGTGGGGAGTCAGCTGAGTGGTGGTGGGTCCATTTTTTTGCGGATTCTGTGTAGAAATGTTGAATTCTGCATGACTTGATCTGGCAGGAGTAAGTAGTGCATTTTCTTAGTGTACAGAAACATAATTGAACAACAGCAGCAAGTTGAGGTTTAAAGGAAAGTTGGCATCTATCTGTATACCCCAAATTGTAATTGAGTATTTTATAGGAATGGGGATATTGAAGATTGTAGTGATATAGCTTAAAAGTTAGTTCTTTCTATAAAGGTAAGATGTCTTACATTCAATGGCATTTAGCTAGGCAATTTAAAGATACCTCAAGAAAATAGGTTAGTGGCCCTAAATCTGGTTCTAGCGGATACACACACACAAAAAGCAGAATGTCATCTGCACAGAGGTATAAGCTAATACCTAACGAATGGATGAATAATAGGGGGGGGGGGGAAGAAATACACTGAACAAACAGGAGTTAATAACTACTGAGGAATACCACAATATAAGCCATGTTTTTCAGAAAAAGAACCAATTACAAAAGACTAAAACATGATGTCCAACCTCAGCCCCCGCCCAGTCGGGTTCTTAATATTTCTTTAAGGAATATGCGTGCTATCTATCTGCATACAAATGGAGGCAGTACATGCAAAAAGATCTTATGCATATTCATTAGAAAAATACTGAAAAAATGGCTGGATGAGAGTCAAGGTTGGACACCCCTGCTCTAAAATACCATTATGATGAGAACTTAGTAACATAATAGATAACAGATAAAGACCTGCATGGTCCATCTAGTCTGCCCAACAAGATAAACTCATTGTATGTGATACTTTATATGTATACCAGACCTTGATTTGTCCTTGCCATTTTCAGGGCACAGACCATAGAAGTCTGCCCAGCACTGGCTTTGCTTCCCAATTACCGGTGTTGCCACCCAATCTCCGCTAAGCAACTGTGGATCCATTCCTTCTAAACAGGATTCCTTTATATTTATCACACACAGTTTTGAATTCCTTAACCGTTTTCATCTCCACCACCTCCTGCGGGAAGACATTCCAAGTATCTACCACTCTCTCCGTGAAAAAAATACTTCCTGACATTATTCCTGAGTCTGCCCCCTCCCCTCACCATCAATTCATGTCCTCTAGTTTTACCACCTTCCCGTCTCTGGAAAAGGTTTGTTTGCGGATTAATACCTCTGTATCATATCACCCCTGTTTCTCCTTTCCTCCAGGGTATATATGTTCATGACAGTAAGTCTCTTCTCGTACATCTTGAAACGCAAATCCCGTACCATTTTTGTACCGACTTCGCTGCATGGCTCTCCATTTTTCTTGAACCCTCATCTCCATCCCTCATTCTTGGAGACTTTTAACATACACGCTGATGACCCATCCGATTCTTACGCTTCTCAATTCCTCACTCTGACATCCTCCTTCAACCTCCAGCTGAGCTCCACCACCCATACTCACCAAACTGGCCATTGTCTTGACCTCGTCCTCTCCTCTACCTGCTCACCCTCCAACTTCTGCGCCTCATCTCTTCCTCTCTCAGATCACCTGATCACCTTCACACTTCATCACCCTCCCCCTCAGTCCCGCCCTACACTAACCACTACTTTCAGGAATCTCCAGGCCGTCGACCCTCCCACCTTATCCTCTAGTATCTCTAATCTCCTCCCCTCCATCATATCCTCCGAGTCTGTTGACAAGGCTGTCTCCACTTACAATGCCACTCTCTCCTCTGCTCTGGACACCCTTGCACCATCCATCTCCCATCCCACAAGGCGTACTAATCCCCAGCCCTGGCTGACCCCTTGCATCCGATACTTTCGCTCCTGCGCCCGATCTGCTGAACGCCTCTGGAGGAAATCTCACACCCATACCGACTTCATTCATTACAAATTCATGTTATCCTCCTTCCAGTCCTCCCTATTCCTTGCCTAACAGGACTTTTACACCCAATTGACTAATTCCCTCAGCTCCAACCCTCATCGCCTCTTCGTCACCCTTAACTCCCTCCTCAAAGTGCCCTCCGCTCCCACTCCCCCCCTTCACTCTCTCCTCAATCACTGGCTGACTACTTCCGCGACAAGGTACAGAAGATAAACCTCGAATACACTACCAAACCACCTCCTCCTCCTCACCCTTTAACCCACTCCCTCAACCAACCAACCAACCCAGGTCTCCTTCTCCTCTTTCCCTATCATCACCGAAGAGGAAACCGCCCACCTTCTTTCCTCCTCGAAATGCCCCACCTGTTCCTCTGACCCCATCCCCACCAACTTACTTAACACCATCTCCCCTACTGTCACTCCCTCCATCTGTCATATCCTCAACCTCTCTCTCTCCACTGCAACTGTCCCTGACACCTTCAAACATGCTGTAGTCACACCACTCCTCAAAAAACCATCACTAGACCCCACCTGTCCCTCCAACTACCACCCCATCTCCCTCCTACCCTTCCACTCCAAGATACTTGAACGTGCCGTTCACAGCCGCTGCCTTGATTTTCTCTCCTCTCATGCCATCCTCGATCCGCTTCAATGCGGTTTTCGCCCTCTACACTCGACAGAAACGGCACTCACTAAAGTCTGTAATGACCTGTTCCTTGCCAAATCCAAAGGTCACTACTCCATCCTCATCCTCCTTGACCTATCCGCCGCTTCTGACACTGTCAATCATAATTTACTTCTTGCCGCACTGTCCTCATTTGGGTTCCAGGGCTCCGTCCTCTCCTGGTTCTCCTCTTATCTCTCCCACTGTACCTTCAGAGTACATTCTCATGGATCTTCCTCCACCCCCATCCCACTCTCTGTAGGAGTTCCTCAGGGATCTGTCCTTGGACCCCCCTTCTTTTTTCAATCTACACCTCTTCCCTGGGCTCCCTGATGTCATCTCATGGTTTCCAATATCATCTCTATGCCGATGACACCCAGCTTTATCTCTCCACACCAGACATCACTGCGGAAACCCAGGCCAAAGTATCAGCCTGCTTATCCGACATTGCTGCCTGGATGTACAACCGCCACCTGAAACTGAATATGGCCAAGACAGAGCTTATTGTCTTTCCACCCAAACCCACTTCTCCTCTCCCTCCACTTTCTATCTCAGTCGATGGCACCCTCATCCTCCCCGTCTCATCTGCCCGCAACCTCGGAGTCATCTTCTACTCCTCCCTCTCCTTCTCTGCGCATATCCAGCAGATAGCCAAGACCTGTCGCTTCTTTCTCTATAACGTCAGCAAAATTCGCCCTTTCCTCTCTGAGCACACCACCCAAACTCTCGTCCACTCTCTCATTACCTCTCGCCTTGACTACTGCAACCTACTCCTCACTGGCCTCCCACGTAGCCATCTATCCCCCCTTCAATCCGTCAGAACTCTGCTGCACGTCTTATCTTCCGTCTGGACCGATATGCTCATATCACCCCTCTCCTCAAGTCACTTCACTGGCTTCCGATCAGGTACTGCATCCAGTTCAAGCTTCTCCTACTAACCTACAAATGCACTCAATCTGCAGCCCCTCATTACCTCTCTACCCTTATCTCCCCTTACACTCCTACCCGAAACCTCCGCTCACAGGACGAACCCCTCCTCTCTGCACTCTTCTCCACCACCGCCAATTCCAGACTCCACCCCTTTCTGCCTTGCCTCTCCCTATGCTTGGAATAAACTTCCTGAGCCCATACACCAAGCCCCCTCCCTGCCCATCTTCAAATCCTTGCTCAAAGCCCACCTCTTCAATGTCGCCTCAGCACCTAACCATTATACCTCTATTCAGGAAATCTAGACTGCCCCAATTGGATTGTCTGCACATTTTGTCCACTAGATTGTAAGCTCCTTTGAGCAGGGACTGTCCTTCTTTGTTAAACTGTACAGTGCTGCGTAACCCTAGTAGCGCTTTAGAAATGTTAAGTAGTAGTAGTAGTAGTAGCTCTTCGTTGCACTGCTTCAAGTCTTTTTACATTCTTAGCAAGATATGGCTTCCAAAACTGAACACAATACTCCAAGTGGGGCCCTCACTAACAACTTGTACAGGGGCATCAAACACCTCCATTCTTCAGCTGGTTATACACCTCTCTATGTAGCCTAGCCTCCTCCTGGCCAAGGCCACCGCCTTGTCGCACTGTTTCTTCACCTTCAGATCATCGGACACCTTCACCCCAAGGCCCTCCTCCTGAATCGAGCTTACCAATCTCTCCCCTGAGATTCTGCACCCCAAGTGTATCACTCTGCATTTCTTGGCATTAAATTTGAACTATTCTATACAAATAGGAGGAACTTTAATTAAATTAGAGTACAACTCATACATACAAATAAAGGACTGTGAGAAATACCTGGCACACAGGGAGTGTGTTCAGTATACATTTAATAAAAGAGAGATTCACATACATGTGTACTATATGATGTATATAGGCTATTGGATGAATGGCGAAGTGAAAGGCATGAATGAGTGAGTTCCTTTGAAGTTAGGAAATGTTTGTAATGTACTGATGTTAATCACATATGTAGGATTAGCTGAAATTGGGTGGCGGGGGGAAGAGGGGTTGGTGGTTGAGAGGCGAGGCTAGGATAGGGGAGGGCAGACCTATACGGGGTCTGTGCCAGAGCCGGTGATGGGAGGCGGGACTGGTGGTTGGGAGGCGGGAAATACTGCTGGACAGACTTATACGATCTGTGCCCTGAAAAAGACAGGTACAAATCAAGGTAAGGTATACACATATGAGTTTATCGTGGGCAGACTAGATGGACCTTGCAGGTCTTTTTCTGCCGTCATCTACTATGTTACTATGATTAAAGAATCATTGATATAGTAAAGGGGAGTACCTTTATTTGTATATTAAATTTTAACTGCCAGACCCTTGACCATTCTCTCTAATGCTTGGATATCCCTTCTCATGTTTTTTTACTCCCTCCAGAGTATCCAGTCTATTGGCTATCTTCATGTCATCCTCAAAAAGCCGAACCTTTCCTTCCAACCCTTCAGCAATATCTCTCACAAATATATTAAACTATCGGCCCCTGTACCAACCCCTGAGGCACTCCACTACTCACCTTCATTTCTTCTGAGCAGATTCCATTTACCACCACCTTTTGTCACTTGTCTGTCAACCAGTTTCCTATCTAATTCACCACTTCGGGTCCTAAGTTGAGCCCTCTCAGCTTTCAAAAGAACCACTGTAAATTAACTGCAAAATCCAAGGCTGTCACCAAGACAGTAGGATGGAATGATCAATTGAAAGCTGTGATACAGTCTGATACTATGATGGCCACTTTCCCCTAGGTCATTTGAATCCTGAGCTCATTTAGTAGAGCTAACAGTGTCAGTTCCATATTATAGTGCTTACAGAAGGCCTGACTATCTCAGTTAGAGAAAGAGATTCTTGGTAAAACAACCACACGAGGTGGAGGAACACCAATCACTACGATTATAATGCAGCAGACCAAGGACTAGGGCAAAAAATTGGCACTTCCAAAAAGCACAAGGGAAACTATCAGTTAAAATAAAATGATGTTTACTGAAGATACATCAGACTCGACACTGCAGCTGTGTTTCAGTACTTGAGGCACCTGCCTCAGGAATCTATCAAACACATACAAATAAATGTAAATAACTTACATAAAATACTAATAAAATCAAACGAACAAATAAAAACAAGCATATTGAGAATAGTGGATAAATACAACCGCTAAAAGCTAAAAAGACAATGCTATATTCTAGAAGAAAGGACAATGTTATGTTAAGGAAAAGAGTAGTACAGTGTAACTGCATCTTCGGACATATGAATTCAAAGGTAACTTGGTGAAAAACACCTTAATATGTGTGCATGTTTGTTCATAATGAATATGAGTATCAGTACATCATGATAAATTTGAAAGTTCCAAGCCCCTTCGAGAGAAATTGCACTGGCTCCCAATAAAGGAACGAATTAACTTCAACAACTGCACCCTAGTCCACAAAATTCTTTATGGAGAAGCCCCAGGATACATGAATAATCTAATCAATCTTCCAGCCAGGAATACATCAAGCACATGTCGTTCATTCCTAAATCTCCATTACCCTACCTGTAACGGCCTCAAACATAAATCCACTTACGCTTCCTCCTTTTCCTTCATCAGCACCCAACTATGGAATGTGTTGCCGAAAGCTGTCAAATCTATTCAAAACCATCCCAACTTTAGGAAATTACTCAAGACCAACCTGTTCCGGAAGGCCTACCCCCATGATCCAATATAAAACCTAAAGTCCTGCAAAACAGCATATAAATGGACCCATTTTGGACTCTCTTACCTTTACCCACTTTCCTTTCACACCCTATTCTTTCATCCTTGCTGACTACTACAATCTATGTATTTATATAACTACCGGATTGGCGATAGCCTTTTTTGGTTTATTGTAAGCCACACTGAAACCTGCAAACATGTGGGAAAATTGTGGGCTATAAATGTGATAAATAAATATATTATAAAATAAATACTGTTTATTGATATGTATTTGATAGACTCCTGAGGCAGGCGCCTCGAGCACCGAAACACACCTACTGTGTCGAGTCTGTTTCATGTATGTTCAATAAACATTGTTTTTCTGAACTGATAATGTTTCTCTTGTGGGTCTGGAAGTGCCAACTTTTTGCCCTACTTCTAGGTCTGCTGAAAAAGATTCTTGAACACACACTGGTCGGTTGATCGTAAATTCTTTTCTACTATCTTTGAAATAAAAGAAATATTGATACCAGATAGTGAAAAGCCATGAAGGATCTAAGGTTGGCTTACTGGGTCAGACCAATGGTCCATCTAGCCCAGTATCCTGCTACCAACAGTGGCCAATTCAGGTCACAAATACCTGGCAGAAACCAAAACAGTAGCAGCATTCCATGCTACCAATCCCGAGGAAAGAAGTGGATTTCTCCATGTCTATCTCAACAGACTGCGGACTTTTCCTCTAGAACTTGTCCAATCTTTCTTAAACCCAGACATGCTAACCGCTGTTGGCTCCTCCTCTGGTACCAAGTTCCAGAGCTTAACAATTCATTGAATGAAAAAATACTTCCTCCTATTTGTTTTAAAAGTATTTCCACGTAACTTCATTGAGCGTCTCCAGTCTTTCTACTTTTTAAACGGTAAAAATTATTGATTCACTTTTACCTGTTCTATACCACTCAGGATTTTGTAGACCTAATCACACCCTCCCTCTCAGCCATCTCTTTTCCAAGCTGAAGAGCCCTAACCACTTTAGCCTTTCCTCATGTGAGATCATTTATAAATATGCTAAATAGCACCAGTCCCAACACAGATTCCTGCTGCACCCCATATTCATCCTCCTCCATTCAGAAAAATGGCCATCTAACCCTTCCCTCTGTTTTCTGTCCATTAACCAATTTCTGATCAACACCAGAAAGCGAAGATACTTACCTGTAGCAGGTATTCTCAGAGGACAGCAGGCTGATTATTCTCACAACTGGGTCAACGATCCGCATCGGCCTAGGAACCGGCATGAATATAGCAAAAAATAAAAGTTTGACAGAGCCCGTCCCTGGCTTTTGCTAGGGAGCAGCAGGGGTCTTGGGTGCACACTGTTGACAGGGATGAGCACGCTGGGGCTGAGTCTGAGTAGGCTGGCGAGACGTGGGAGTGTACCTATGCCTAGAATAGGAATAGGGAGCACTCCGCGACCCACCAAAAAACCTCCTAGATGAGGAGGTGGTAGCAGAAGGTGCCCGGTAGGAGAGAAGCCATAGCATCAGTGTGCTTCTTGATCTATCAACCAGATCTTCCACTTTCTCTCCGAAAAGGTTATCCCCCCCCGGCAAGTAACATCCGCAATTCTCTGCTGGACTGAATGATCTAGGACAGAGACACGCAGCCATGAGAGTCTGCACATCACTATACCTTGAGCAGAGATCTTGGATGCTACATCGATGGTGTCGAACGCGCCTCTGGCCAGGAATTTACAACACGCCTTCTGCTGCCTGACCACCTGGCGAAAAGGTTCGGCATGCTCCGGAGGGAGGGCATCAACCAAACTAGACAGCTGACGCACCACAAGTGGATGCTCGTGAAGAGCTGGTACAACTGGATACAGGCAGCGAGCATAGTGGCCTGATACATCTTTCTCCCAAAAGAGTCCAAGGTCCTAGCTTCTCTGTCTGGGGGTGCCGAAGCATAGTCTCTATTACTCTTGGCTCTTTTGAGAGCGGAGTCCACCACCATGGAGTTATGGGGTAACTGAGACCTCGTCTCTTTCATGGGGTAAACTTTCCCTACATTCTTCAATCACAACTGCCCATATTAGAGCACAGATTTCAAGAACAACTGAGTAACAAGGAAATTTTCCAAGCTACAGCATAGCATATACGAACTTAGCTTAATAAATGCTGGCTTGACAACCCCACATCTCAACTGCTGATTTTCAACGGGGCCCGATACGTTTCACCCACTACAGGGCTTCATCAGGAACCATTCAGTTGTATCATAGCACCAGGGGTATCGGTCTATAATCAAAACAAACACTTGTGTGTGTGATGACGTCAGTTTTTTGAGTCTCACACGGCTGTTAACTATTACATTCAGGAGCATTTATATTGTGCTGATAGATGGGTGGAAGTAGTATCCCTTGTCGGTTTCAAGAGAAGTTCAGCTACTTTGTAGTAAGTGCCTGAGGGTTGGGTGGGTTTTGTAGTTTGAAATGCTTGTTTTAAGTTTGTATATTGTGTGTTTGCATTGAAAGTACAAAATTATCTGAGTCAAGTGTTTGTTTTGATTATAGACCGATACCCCTGGTGCTATGATACAATTGAATGGTTCCTGATGAAGCCCTGTAGTGGGTGAAACGTATCGGGCCCCATTGAAAATCAGCAGTTGAGATGTGGGGTTGTCAAGCCAGCATTTATTAAGCTAAGTTCATATATGCTATGCTGTAGCTTGGAAAATTTTCTTGTTACGCAGTTATTCTTGAAATCTATGCTCTAATATGGGCAGTTGTGATTGAAGAATGTAGGGAAAGTTTACCCCACGAAAGAGACTAGGTCACGGACACAAAATCTCTTGTAGATATAAGTGTCTTGTTGATCAGACCTTGGCGGGAGCCTTGGTTTCTGAGGGTATTTCCCATTCTCTTCATTTTATTTCTTTATGATCATCCAACAACCCTTTGGATTGTGCTTGGCTGTTTTCAGTTTTTTGTTGTATTAGATTACCTGATTAGGATTAACAGCTCATACTGTTTATTTTCTTATACAAGTAACTGAGACCTCATCAACCCAGGTTCACTGTGGATCCGATTCTGGGAGTCTATATTCTTAGGGATCACGGGACCAGACAGACGGAACACCTAGTTTCACATAAGGACTTCCCTGAGTAGCTTATGCAAAGGGGCTGTTACTGACTTTTTAGGTGGAGAGGTGTAGTCCAGGACCTCGAGCATCTCAGCCCTTGACTCATCCTCCACATCTACAGGGAATGGAATGGCCTGAAACATTTCCCGTAGAAAAGAGGAGAAGGAGAGGCTCTCTGGAGGAGACAGTCGTTTTTCAGGTGGAGTGGAAGGTTCAGAAGGAATCCCAAAGGACTCATCTGAGAAGTATACCTGGGATCTTCCTCAGACTCCCATGAACGCCCTTCATCAGTGCTGGCAAGCACTTCCCTCAGTGACCTCTGAGACCGAACCTGCCTCAATGCCAAATACCTATGGTCTCGATGGTGATGTTGAGGGGCTGACTTCTGAATGGACTGTGGCGAAGCTTCCTCCACCGACGTCGATGGGGAGTCGACCTGGGTGGCCGCTGATACCGGAGCCGCAAGCACCCCTGTCGTCGAAGCAGATTGGCGCAGAAGTCCTTCCAGTAGCTCTGGAAGCAAGGCCCGTATGCGCTCGTCGAGAGCCACCATCAGAGAAGGCTGCAGGGCCGGTGGAGTAATCGGTGTCAGAATCGCCTGAGGCTCGGGAGCAGGAACTAGACTGCTGAGAGGCCGACACGTCAGCACCTCCTGTATGGAGGGGGAGTGGTTCTCCCGGCGCCGATGCTTCTTGGGTGCCAAATCCCTTGGCGCCCCGGAGCTCCTGGCAACATGTGTCGAAAGAGAACAGTGCCAGTGCTTCTTAGCCTTCGCTCAATGGACCTCAGCGAGCCTCCTCGGTGACGACGTTGAATCCCCACATTGCCTCGGGGATGGTCCAATGATGGACGGTCCCAGGGGGCTTGCACAGCAGAAGACATCGAGGTAGGTAGAGACCCACTTGATGCCTCACTGCTTCCAGTGTGTCGTGGCCTCTCAGTAGCCATGCCTACCTCCACTCCTGGCGTCAATGCATCCCTTGATGCTAACGCCAAAGGACCAGACCAAGCCACAAAAAATTTTTCTCTGTGGGCTTCAAGTCCTTTTCTTCATACAAAGACAAAGGACACAATGAGCTGGGCAATGGTTAAGCCCAAGGCACTGGATACACCATGAATAGGTATCTGTACCTGAGATGGTCCGGTTGCACTGAGTACAACGTTTGAAGCTACTGGTAGTCTTCAATGACAGGGAAGGGAAGACCGCACCGGCAAAATCAAATGGCTCGATTATACCGATAAAAGAGGCACAAAAAGGAGAGACCCGACCGCACAGCCTAAAAAGATGGCCACTACAAAAATAAAAGAAACTTTAATGGGGAAAAAAACAAATACTAAGAAAATAAGGAAATACTTTTTTTGTTTGTATGTTTTTAAACACAGAATCAAAACTAAAAACGAAAAGAACCAAAGGAAAAAGTCGAAAAATCGAAGAAGGCTCTTTCCCGGGCACACACAGAGGAACCACAGAAAACAGCTGTTGCTCCTCACACGGAAGAAAAGAAACAGGCGAGAAGACAGTCTGCAAATGCGCGGAGTGGCACTGCATGCTCACCAGAAGGCACCAACAAAACTTTTTCTTTTTTTGCTATGCGTTATGCCGGTTCCTGGGCCAATGCGGATCGTCGACCCATCCGTGAGAATAATTCAGCCTGCTTGTCCTGGGAGAATTATAGCTACATGCTGCTAGATTCAAATTGAGAAGTCACTACCCAAGGAAAAGGCTAGTTGTCATTGCTGACAATACATTGAAACCTTATGTGATGCTTTTATGGTGGCC
The DNA here is from genome assembly GCF_901765095.1 of Microcaecilia unicolor. Lineage (NCBI taxonomy): Eukaryota > Metazoa > Chordata > Amphibia > Gymnophiona > Siphonopidae > Microcaecilia > Microcaecilia unicolor. Next base: position 98,566,519 of record NC_044031.1, read on the forward strand.
AAGCAGGTAGAAAAAAAGCGCATGGGTGAGGAATGACCAGCAGGAAAAAGGTGGTGATAATGACTCTGTATAAGTCTGTAGCAAGACCTTATTTAGAGTACCACGTACAATTCTGGAGATCATACTTCCAAAATGATATAAACAGGATGGCGCTGGATTCTGTCAGATGTCACCCATTTGTGAGGGCTTGCAATCTTGCTTATCTATAGATTAAGTTTATACTACTCCTTCCATTTGTATATTTATCCAGTCTACAGCTTCTCTTTTACATCAGACATACATTACAGGAGTAAAAATACTAAGTTACCTTCATCTTCCCAGCATTGTTCGTTAGTTTCTGTTAATACTGTATGGTCTGTTGGCAAGTCATCATCTGGCACACTCGCATCACAATCGGCTGCATCTGTAATACTTTCTTCTTCTACGATATGCAATTTGTCTTCATCATCTGAATCTGAATTTGTTTCTATCACATTATTGTAATTGGTAACTGTGGAAAGACAAAACAAACATCTGTTGTAGTTTTCAGTTGCACTATGGGTAGTATGATGAAATAAAGTATATCAAGAGAGCTTATTTGACCTGATGAAAAGATGATGCTAGAGAACTGGTCAAAGAAAGGATAGTTTATAGTCATTCTAACAAAATAGGCTTCTACAAAACTGTCCACTTAATATGCCAGTACAAATATTATATTTGATAAACATATACATTATGTTTTACCTATAGTAATCAGAGGTGTTTCTCAAGCAAGGCTGGGAATGGGTTTGCATTTGCACATACAATTTGAATTTTCACAAGCATTTGTGCATCATTTTTCATGAAAAATCTATGCTCAGGTAGCAGGTGTAAATATATATGCAAACTTTCCACAACAAACGTCTAGCAAAATTCATAAAAGTATATATGTAATTTTCGCTAATGCAGGTAATTAGAAAATTACCCCTGAAATGAATTGTCACATTATTTTATTGTTAACTCTTATTTACATAACTAAGATCTTTGTCATACCATTTCCTACATTCAAATCAAATTTTTTTTCTAGATGCAATAAGCCTCAACAGAGATAAAACACAGACTTCCAAAAGATCTAAAAAGGTTCTACAACTTAATTCAATTTCCCTCATGGCTGCTAGAAATTAGTCAAGAACTTATGCTTCATGTTGGTTTTGTTTCCACCTTTTAATCCTCTGGTATGCTAGAAAGCCCTATAAATCAGAATGTCCCCCCTACTCCTTTCTTATCTTGACTAAAAGACATGAACATTTTAAATAGGATAGTCAGTAAATTATCATCAGTAGCTGCTGGTTTAACCCTCTGGATAGTCTAATGATTTTCCTGTTCAGGTTTTAATAATGCAGTCATTCCTCTGGCAGTACTGTGAAGGATTACTTCTACTCAATTATACTAAGGTTATGGAACAAAATTTAACATTTGATCTATTATCAGATGCATATAGGAGAAATTGCCCTTGATTTCTTCATGTTTTTATTTATTTGTTGCATTTGTATCCCACATTTTCCCACCAATTTAAAGGTCAATGTGGCTTACATTATGTCGTAATGGTGATCGCCATTTCCGGATTGAGGAATACAAAGTGGTATTGCATTAAGGTGCATAAATGGTAGAGTAGAATACAAAATGTTATTGCATTGACGTTCCTACATGGTAGAGTAAATTATAAAGTTAGACAATCAACTATAGAGAGTTCATTTCTGGCATACGAAATAAAGTGGTAGTGCGTAATGCATACCTTTCATTAGTGACAACGTAGGTATTAGTCTGGTGTAGAGAGTTCGGTTTTGTCTAGTTCAGGTAGAGTCTAGTTGTCTAGTATTTAGGATGGATCATTATGGTATGCCTTTTTGAACAGGTTGGTTTTCAGTAGTTTTTGGAAGATTGTTAGGTCGTGCATTGTTTTTATGGCATTTGGTAGTGCATCCCATAGTTGCGCGCTTATGTATGAGAAGCTGGATGCATATGTTGATTTATATTTTAAGTCCTTTGCAACTGGGGTAGTGGAGTTTCATGAATGTGCATGCTGATCTTTTTATGTTCCTGGTTGGCAAGTCTATGAGGTCTGACATACAGACCGGGGCCTCACCATGAACGATTCTGTGGACCAGTGTGCAAACTTTGAACGCAATTCGTTCCCAAATATGAGTCTGGCTGCTGTATTTTGGGCAGTAGGAGTTTCTTAATGATTTGTTCTTTGCATCTAGAATAGATGGCACTACAGTAATCTAGGTGGCTTAGCACCATTGATTGTACCAGGCTGTGGAATATTTCCCTTGGGAAGAAAGGTTTTATTCTTTTGAGTTTCCACATTGAGTGGATCATTTTCTTTGTTGTATTTTTCGCATGGCTTTCTAGTGTAAGATTTCGGTCAATTGTAACTCCGAGGATTTTCAGGCTGTCTGAGACAGGAAGGGTGTAGTCTGGGGTGTTTATGGTGCTGGTTTTGTTCGTGTTATATTGTGAGGAGAGAATGAGACATTGTGTTTTTTTCTGCGTTGAGCTTTAGTTGGAATGCATCCATCCATGAATTCATTATTTGGAGGTTGTTTGATTTCATTTGTGATTTCAATTAGATTGTGTTTGAACGGGATGTAGATCGTGACATCGTCCGCGTAGATGTAAGGATTGAGTCCTTGATTGGATAGCGATTTGGCTAAAGGTGTCATCATTAAATTAAAAAGGGTTGGTGATCCCCTCCGAAGGGACACCACCTTGTAAGTGGTGGAGGGGCTTCCGTGTTTCAATGACTCAGAGGGCTATGCTGAAGGGTTACCCATATCAGACAGGCCTCTGAGGAGAAACCAGACAAAGAGTGTCCCAAATTAGGGAGAGGGGAAAGATGGTGACCTGAAGCTCGTACACTCAACGGCCCAGCTGTCCTCTGAAGTTCAGTTTTTGTTCACTTGAAATTTCCTCTCTGCATTGCAGTTGCCTTAACAGAGGAAGGGGACAATGGGGGGTCAGCCGCCGATGACCAGCGTTTTGTCCCCTGTGCAGCAAGTGTGGGACCGCTGTATGACGAGCTGCCCATAGATGACTGGGTTGATGAGTCCTTTGATTAGCACCGACGAAGGAGCGTCGATGCTCTTGGACCTGGAAACAACTTCATCGCTCAAAAATCATTTAACCACCATGCCCAAAGGGGTGGAGGAGTGAGTCAGGAGTGTATGCTGAAACGGAAGTCGTTTACAGCTGAACCCGTGTCGGCGGTGCTACTCCTAAACCCTTAAGAGTTATCAGCTTGGAGTTTTTGGCTCCCGTGGAGGTTGCATTGAATGTCATCTGGAGGGTGCTCCAGGACCTGACGGTGGTAGAGAATGACTTTGCTTCAGATATAGTCTTGTTAATGAGCCACATGGATAATCTAATCGAATCATTTGAGAATATACAGCAATGAAGTTCTACTGAAGTAGAAACGGTTAAGATTTGAAAATGATAATAAGACCAGAAAAAATTTGAACAAAATGAATATTGTTGTAGATGATTAATATCGAGATTGTTGTTTTCCCAGAGTTCCAGGTATGACTCCTAATGTTTTTTTTTTTCCTCTGAAATGATTCCTCTTAATATATTAATTCAAAAGGAGTGAAGCCTGTGAAACTGGGATTACTTTAATCAGTGGGAATTGGATTGGAGATTCAAGGGTTTGTATTGTTAAACAATTTCTGGTTTTAAAAGGGAAAAAAAATGAAATCAGGTGTATTACTTTCACTAATATTGGACAATAAGTATGTTTCCAATGAAATTGATGGACTATGCACCGTTATGGTCTTGAAGAAACCAACCAGATGATCAATGTAGAAAAATGATTTAGATAAATAATAACTGGGGATAATCGGGTTAATACCACGTTTTCTTTGTTTGCTGTTGCTTAAATTGATCTCCTTGTCTTGTTTCACTCTCCCTATTTATTTTGTGGTCTAAGAAAGAGAAAGATTGTACAAAATCCATTTATCTTGTTGAGATTGTTTTCTTCAAATATTGTTTTAATGTACAATCATCTCTGTTTTACTGTTTTGCAAGTGATCCTTGTAAAATGAAAAAATTATAAATAAATGATTTAAAAAAAAAAAAAAAAAAAGGGTTGGTGAGAGCGGTGATTCTTGGGGTACTCCGCATTCAGGTTTCCATGGTGATGATGTATTTGAATTTGATATCACTTGATATGTTCTTGCGGTTAAGAAGCCATTGATCCATCTAAGTACGTTTCCTCCAATCCCAAAGTATTCTAGGATGTTCAATAGTATTTGGTGGCTAACCATGTCGAACGCGCTGGACGTGTCGAATTGTAGGAGAACTACACTATTGCCGGTTGCAACTGTTTGTTTGAATTTGGTTAGAAGAGTGATTAGTACTGTTTCGGTGCTGTGGTTGGATCGAAATTCTGACTGTGATTCATGTAGTATTGATAATTTGTTTAAGTAGTCAGTAAGTTGCTTGGTTACCATACTTGGTTACCGGGCGGTATTTGGTTGTCATTTGTTTTTTTTTCTTTGAGTCTTAGATATAGGGGTGAGTAGTATATTTCCTTTATCCTTGGGGATGAGTCCATGTTGTAACATGTAAGTTTAGGTGTGACGTGAGGTCTGTTATGAAGCGTTGGGGGGCGAATTTTATTAGGTTGTTGGGACAAATATCAGTTTGTAGTGGGATTTGGCGAATCTATTGATTGCTTGGGTGACGGTTTCATCGGTCAGAAGATCGAAGTTTGTCCAGGTTTGGTCTGCTGGGTATTCAGCGAATGCTACATACCTGTAGAAGGTATTCTCCGAGGACAGCAGGCTGATTGTTCTCACTGATGGGTGACGTCCACGGCAGCCCCTCCAATCGGAAACTTCACTAGCAAAGTCCTTTGCTAGCCCTCGCGCGCCCGCGCGCACCGCGCATGCGCGGCCGTCTTCCCGCCCGAAACCGGCTCGAGCCGGCCAGTCCAGTATGTAGCAAGACAATACACTTCAAGGGAAGACACAACTCCAAAGGGGAGGCGGGCGGGTTTGTGAGAACAATCAGCCTGCTGTCCTCGGAGAATACCTTCTACAGGTATGTAGCATTCGCTTTCTCCGAGGACAAGCAGGCTGCTTGTTCTCACTGATGGGGTATCCCTAGCCCCCAGGCTCACTCAAAACAACAACATTGGTCAATTGGGCCTCGCAACGGCGAGGACATAACTGAGATTGACCTAAAAAATTTACCAACTAACTGAGAGTGTAGCCTGGAACAGAACAAACAGGGCCCTCGGGGGGTGGAGTTGGATCCTAAAGCCCAAACAGGTTCTGAAGAACTGACTGCCCGAACCGACTGTCACGTCGGGTATCCTGCTGCAGGCAGTAATGAGATGTGAATGTGTGGACAGATGACCACGTCGCAGCTTTGCAAATTTCCTCCATGGTGGCTGACTTCAAGTGGGCTACCGACGCTGCCATGGCTCTAACATTATGAGCCGTGACATGACCCTCAAGAGCCAGCCCAGCCTGGGCGTAAGTGAAGGAAATGCAATCTGCTAGCCAATTGGATATGGTGCGTTTCCCTACAGCCACTCCCCTCTTGTTGGGATCAAAAGAAACAAACAATTGGGCGGACTGTCTGTGGGGCTGTGTCCGCTCCAGATAGAAGGCCAATGCTCTCTTGCAGTCCAATGTGTGCAGCTGACGTTCAGCAGGGCAGGAATGAGGACGGGGAAAGAATGTTGGCAAGACAATTGACTGGTTCAGATGGAACTCCGACACAACCTTTGGCAGAAACTTAGGGTGAGTGCGGAGGACTACTCTGTTGTGATGAAATTTGGTGTAAGGCCCTGGGCTACCAGGGCCTGAAGCTCACTGACTCTACGAGCCGAGGTAACTGCCACCAAGAAAACGACCTTCCAGGTCAAGTACTTCGGATGGCAGGAATTCAGTGGCTCGAAAGGAGGTTTCATCAGCTGGGTGAGAACGACATTGAGATCCCATGACACTGTAGGAGGCTTGACAGGGGGCTTTGACAAAAGCAAACCTCTCATGAAGCGAACAACTAAAGGCTGTCCTGAGATCGGCTTACCTTCCACTTGGTAATGGTATGCACTGATTGCACTAAGGTGAACCCTTACGGAGTTGGTCTTCAGACCAGACTCAGACAAGTGCAGAAGGTATTCAAGCAGGGTCTGTGTAGGACAAGAGCGAGGATCTAGGGCCTTGCTGTCACACCAGACGGCAAACCTCCTCCAATGAAAGAAGTAACTTCTCTTAGTGGAGTCTTTCCTGGAAGCAAGCAAGATGCGGGAGACACCCTCTGGCAGACCCAAAGAGGCAAAGTCTACGCCCTCAACATCCAGGCCGTGAGAGCCAGGGACTGGAGGTTGGGATGCAGAAGAGCCCCTTCGTCCTGCGTGATGAGGGTCGGAAAACACTCCAATCTCCACGGTTCTTCGGAGGATAACTCCAGAAGAAGAGGGAACCAGATCTGACGCGGCCAAAAGGAGCAATCAGAATCATGGTGCCTCGGTCTTGCTTGAGTTTCAACAAAGTCTTCCCCACCAGAGGAATGGGAGGATAAGCATACAGCAGGCCCTCCCCCCAGTCCAGGAGGAAGGCATCCGATGCCAGTCTGCCGTGGGCCTGAAGCCTGGAACAGAACTGAGGGACCTTGTGGTTCACTTGAGATGCGAAGAGATCCACCAGGGGGGTGCCCCACGCCTGGAAGATCTGCCGCATCACACGGGAATTGAGCGACCACTCGTGAGGTTGCATAATCCTGCTCAACCTGTCGGCCAGACTGTTGTTTACGCCTGCCAGATATGTGGCTTGGAGCACCATGCCTTGACGGCGAGCCCAGAGCCACATGCTGACGGCTTCCTGACACAGGGGGCGAGATCCGGTGCCCCCCTGCTTGTTGACATAGTACATGGCAACCTGATTGTCTGTCTGAATTTGGATAATTTGGTGGGACAGCCGATCTCTGAAAGCCTTCAGAGCGTTCCAGATCGCTCGCAACTCCAGAAGATTGATCTGTAGATCGCTTTCTTGGAGGGACCACCTTCCTTGGGTGTGAAGCCCATCGACATGAGCTCCCCATCCCAGGAGGGACGCATCCGTGGTCAGCACTTTTTGTGGCTGAGGAATTTGGAAGGGACGTCCCAGAGTCAAATTGGAGCAAATCGTCCACCAATACAGGGATTCGAGAAAACTCGTGGACAGGTGGATCACGTCCTCTAGACCCCCAGCGGCCTGATACCACTGGGAGGCTAGGGTCCATTGAGCAGATCTCATGTGAAGGCGGGCCATGGGAGTCACATGAACTGTGGAGGCCATGTGGCCCAGCAATCTCAACATCTGCCGAGCTGTGATCTGCTGGGACGCTCGCACCCGCGAGACGAGGGACAACAAGTTGTTGGCCCTCGCCTCTGGGAGATAGGCGCGAGCCGTCCGAGAATCCAGCAGGGCTCCGATGAATTCGAGTTTCTGCACTGGGAGAAGATGGGACTTTGGGTAATTTATCACAAACCCCAGTAGCTCCAGGAGGCGAATAGTCATCTGCATGGACTGCAGGGCTCCTGCCTCGGATGTGTTCTTCACCAGCCAATCGTCGAGATATGGGAACACGTGCACCCCCAGCCTGCGAAGCGCCGCTGCTACCACAGCTAGGCACTTTGTGAACACCCTGGGCGCAGAGGCGAGCCCAAAGGGTAGCACACAGTACTGGAAGTGGCGTGTGCCCAGCTGAAATCGCAGATACTGTCTGTGAGCTGGCAGTATCGGGATGTGTGTGTAGGCATCCTTCAAGTCCAGAGAGCATAGCCAATCGTTTTGCTGAATCATGGGGAGAAGGGTGCCCAGGGAAAGCATCCTGAACTTTTCTTTTACGAGATATTTGTTCAGGGCCCTTAGGTCTAGGATGGGACGCATCCCCCCTGTTTTCTTTTCCACAAGGAAGTACCTGGAATAGAATCCCAGCCCTTCTTGCCCGGATGCCAAATTGCCACCTTTGGTGAAAAGCTTTCAACCTCCCCCCGACTGGCAGGTCGCCCGGCACGGACACTTGGATGTCGGCTATGCTCTGCTGGAGCCAGTCAAAGCTCGCCCTTGCTTTTGCTGGGGAGCCGCGGGGCCTTGCTGAGGCGCACGCTGCTGACGAGAGCGAGCGCGCTGGGGCTTAGCCTGGGCCACAGGCTGTCGGGAAGGAGGATTGTACCTACGCTTGCCAGAAGTATAGGGAACAGTCTTCCTTCCCCCGAAAAATCGTCTACCTGTAGAGGTAGAAGCTGAAGGCTGCCGGCGGGCGAACTTGTCGAATGCGGTGTCCCGCTGGTGGAGAGACTCTACCACCTGTTCGACTTTTTCGCCAAAAATGTTGTCCGCACGGCAAGGCGAGTCCGCAATCCGCTGCTGGAGTCTATTCTCCATGTCGGCGGCACGCAGCCATGAGAGCCTGCGCATCACCACACCTTGAGCAGCGGCCCTGGACGCAACATCAAAAGTGTCATAAACTCCTCTGGCCAGGAATTTTCTGCACGCCTTCAGCTGCCTGACCACCTCCTGAAAAGGCTTGGCTTGCTCAGGGGGAAGAGCATCAACCAAGCCCGCCAACTGCCGCACATTGTTCCGCATGTGGATGCTCGTGTAGAGCTGGTAAGACTGGATCTTGGACACGAGCATAGAGGAATGGTAGGCCTTCCTCCAAAGGAGTCTAAGGTTCTAGCGTCTTTGCCCGGGGGCGCCGAAGCATGTTCCCTAGAACTCTTAGCCTTCTTTAGGGCCAGATCCACAACTCCAGAATCATGAGGCAACTGCGTGCGCATCAGCTCTGGGTCCCCATGGATCCGGTACTGGGACTCAATCTTCTTGGGGATGTGGGGATTACTTAATGGCTTGGTCCAGTTCGCAAGCAATGTCTTTTTCAGGACATGGTGCAAGGGAACAGTGGACGCTTCCTTAGGTGGAGAAGGATAGTCCAGGAGCTCAAACATTTCAGCCCTGGGCTCGTCCTCCACAACCACCGGGAAGGGGATGGCCGTAGACATCTCCCGGACAAAGGAGGCAAAAGACAGACTCTCGGGAGGAGAAAGCTGTCTCTCAGGAGAGGGAGTGGGATCAGACGGAAGACCCTCAGACTCCTCGTCAGAGAAATATCTGGGATCTTCCTCTTCCTCCCACGAGGCCTCACCCTCGGTGTCAGACACAAGTTCACGGACCTGTGTCTGCAACCTCGCCCTGCTCGACTCTGTGGAGCCACGTCCACGATGGGGGCGTCGAGAGGTAGACTCCCTGGCCCGCATCGGCGAAGCTCCCTCCGCCGACGTAGTCGGGGAGCCTTCCTGGGAGGTGGCCGCGGTCGGCACCGCACGCGGGTACCGACGTCGGGGACCTCAACCTGGGCGATGGGCCAGCCGGCGCCACGCTCGACGGTACCGGAGGCGCAAGCACCGCCGGTACCGGAGGGGTAGGGCGCAACAGCTCTCCCAGAATCTCTGGGAGAACGGCCCGGAGGCTCTCGTTTAGAGTGGCTGCGGAGAAAGGCTGAGAGGTCGATGCAGGCGTCGACGTCAGAACCTGTTCCGGGCGTGGAGGCTGTTCCGGGCTGTCCAGAGCGGAGCGCATCGACACCTCCTGAACAGAGGGTGAGCGGTCCTCTCGGTGCCGATGCCTGCTGGGTGCCGAATCCCTCGGCGACCCAGAGCTCTCGGTGCCGACACGGGGAGGAGACCGGTGTCGATGCTTCTTCGATTTCTTCCGAAGCATGTCACCGGAGCTCCCCGGCACCGACGAGGAGGACGTCGAATCCACCCGTCGCTTCCTCGGGGCCGAGACTGAAGAAGGTCGATCTCGGGGGGGCTGTACCGCAGGAGCCCTCGGGGCAGGAGGAGACCCACCCGAGGGCTCACCGCCACCAGCAGGGGAATGGACAGCCCTCACCTGCACTCCACCCGATGCACCACCGTCCGACGACATCAGCAGACGAGGTCCTGGTACCACCGACGTCGATGCAGCTATCCGATGTCTCGGCGCCGATGCAGAGGCCCGATGCCTCGATGCACTCGATGCAGGGGCGGCCGAGGAAGATGGTCTGGACGCTGACGACGTCGATGCACTCGAAGATCCCGGTGCCGATGCCGACGAAGAGCCCGAGAACAACACGTTCCACTGGGCTAGTCTCGCTACCTGAGTCCGCCTTTGAAGCAGGGAACACAGTACTACAGTTCTGAGGGCGGTGCTCGGCCCCCAGACACTGAAGACACGACGGTGTCGATCAGTGAGCGAGATAACCCGGGCGCACTGGTGCACTTCTTGAAGCCGCTGGAAGGCTTCGATGTCATGGGCGGAAAAATCACGCCGGCGAAATCAAAAGCCGAAATGGCGAAATTCGGAGCACCAAAATTTAGAGGGAGAAAAATCTCGACCGAGGCCGAAAAGAGGCCTACCCCGACGACGAAAGAAAACTTACCGGGGCAAAAAAAAAACTAGAAGTACGGGGAGGATTTACACGAAACCCGGCGAGGGGTTTCCGGGAGCACTTCCCGACTAGGACAAAGCTTTCCCGAAGGAACAAAACACGTTCAAAACAAATTGGACGCGCGAGGTCGACTTTCCGGGGCTCGACACGGCGAAAACACGAACCGTACCGAGTGCGGACAAAAGAAGACTGGCCGGCTCGAGCCGGTTCGGGCGGGAAGACGGATCCGCGCATGCGCGGTGCGCGAGGGCTAGCAAAGGACTTTGCTAGTGAAGTTTCCGATTGGAGGGGCTGCCGTGGACGTCACCCATCAGTGCAGAACAAGCAGCCTGCTTGTCCTCGGAGAAATCGGGAACAGGGTCCAGGCAGTCCAATGAATTTTTCGTGGTCGGCGGTATTATAGTGGTAGCGTGAATCGTAGTTTTATAATTTTCTCATTGAAGTATTTAGCAAGGTTGTCTGCTGATGGGGTATCTGTGTTGGTTGTGGTAGCCGGTGTGGTGTCTAGTAGTTTGTTCACGAGGGAAAAGTTTATGCGCGTCTTTGTAGTCTGGCCCTATTTTGGTTTTGTAGTATGCTCTTTTGGTTTGTCTTATTGTATATTTGTATTTTCTTTGCATTTGTTTCCATGCGTTAAGTGTGTATTCATCTTTCATTTTTTTTCCATGCTCGTTCGAGTCTCCTAACTTGTGTTTTTAGTTTTTTCAGTTCTTCATTAAACCAAGGTATCAAGGTGTGCCTTTGTGAGGTTCTTGTTTGTAATGGTGCAATTTTGTCTAATATGCTCCTTCATCGTTGTCCCAATTTAGGAGGTACTGTTGGAGTCTGTTTGTGCTACCCATTCATCTCTTGTAGATCTGTTGCCAGAATATTACAGGGTCAATTTGGCCTCTCGTGGTCTAGGTTGTGCGTTCTTGCTTGTGGTATGTGCCTTTTTTCACCACTGTAGGGCTAGGTTTAATTTGTGGTGGTCTGACCATGGTATGTCTAAACCTGCATTTATACATTCATATTGCAATTTTAAGCTGGGATATGGGCACCTAAAAACACAGTATGCCCCTTATGGCAAGGGTGTGTGACCTGAATGTGTTTTTGGTAGGACTTGGGAGGGGCCAAATATGGACAGCCAACCTCAATTTCAGAAGGGGAATGGACCGCCTGTGTCCAAAAACATGGATGTCCATACTTAGATCTGGTACCCAGCACATCCAGGTTACAGAATGGTGCTCCAATGAAGCAGTTCTGCACTGGAGGGAGTAAGGGAAGTCACAGCAGATATTCTTCTGTCCCTGGAGGGCTTAAATTAAAATAAGAAAATCAAAAGAGGTGCAGTGGGATTGACCCAAGGTCCTCTGCTGAGGTTTTCAGCTGGCTGCTCTAATCATTAAGCTTCTCCTCACGTAGATGTCTATGAGGCCATTTTATAGCATGATGTTCCTATGATGTTAAAATGATGTCCATGTCCCTTGTATTACCCTATCTATAGTTTGGATGTTTCAGTTAGTAAAATGGATAATCCATACTGGATGTAGCCAGCACTCGGACATCCAGTTCTTATGGTATTTAGAACAGACTGTGTTTCAGCAGATCCTATTCTAAAATAGATGAGAAATAGACATCCACATGCAACATACTGACTTGGAATTTCTTATTCTGAATTAGGCATCCTTTCTAAAATCTGCCTCAATGAGCTGGTCAATTTTATTTTCTGACTGGATTAGCATTAGTTTTGCAAAATTCAGACAGCAACCATGAGATGTGTACAATAGTCAACACCTATATAATTAGTTTTATGAACAGACAGCAAAACATTTTTTTAAATGTTATAAGTCAAAGAACTATGAGAACACAAGAATCACAGGTATTTATAAAATGCTGCTGTTGCTTTAATGTTAGGAGTATAGTACCACAAGCATAAGAAACAAGGTTATAGAAAAGTCATATATAAAAGCCAGTATGTTTGTCCATTTGTCCTTATTATCCAACAAGCAATGGAGAATATCTGTGGTTAGTACTGATAGTATGGCATCTTGCATTTCCTCTGTGGAGACATGGAGTGTTATATTCACCCAACTTTTAGAAAGAAGTCTCGGTTTATATAGTACAACTGAGTTTCTAACTGCAAAGTACATACTATAAGCATTGTACATAGGCACATTCTTTTTCTTAGCCATCAAAACATTTTGTGTGTGTGTGTGTACTTTGAGTATGGGTGAATGATGTGACTAGGTTGAGGTGTATGAATTTTATTCTGTGTGCATACACAAGTGCATGGAAGGATATTGTGGAGGAAGACATGGTCAAAGTGGAAAGACTCTTAAGAATCTTTATTAGAGTAAATGTTGTCTGACATGACTTTTTTTAGTCCTCCATGGGCTGCTTCAGGGGCTTAACTTCTACAGTAAAATACAACAAAACATGTCTCACTAACAAGTCACAACACACTGGGCTAGGAATAAAATGCATAAAAAAACTATACATTCCATAAATAAATAAATACTTAGAATAGACATATACGTAACAAGGTAAAATTTAAAGAAACACATGAAAACACATACTAGTTATGCAGAGACTCATTATTTACATATGAAATGTATGGGAACCGGGTCAGACTGTTGCATTACCCTTGTGGTATCAATGAATATCATCACCATAAGGCATTGCTTTGGATAGTGAAGAGGAACACTGTGTGAAAGTTTAGATCTAAAATATAGTACTATTTAACCAAGGCAATACTCCTAAAATGACTGCTTATTTTGGTAGGGAGGGCACAGCCTACAAATGTGCAGAGTCTCCAAACAGGTTCACACAGTAGCACTATCTCCAGCTGCCATTCTTCAAGATGGCAGGGCTCAATTATTCCACCTCCATAGAGACTCTGATGCCTCTGGCTCAGTCCTTGCTACACAAAGGTTTGATTTCATGTACACAAACCACCCTACACATATTTGATATTAATACTGAAAATTTTAGTATGCTTCAAATAATCCACTGTATTGTCAATGATTGCAAAGTACTGAAACTTTGAAAGTCAAATTGCTCGTGCTACAGAATTCTAATAAACATTTTGGACACAAATAAGGCAACCCAAAATAACACTTATAAAAACTTCTATAAAATCTAAGCTTTTACCTTACGGCCAAGGGACACCAAAATGTAAGAGAATATCTGCTACAGTGAACTAGCACTTTTCTCTCCAAAGACACGCAGTATAATCACTATTCCTACATGTAGGAATCCCTAGCTACCAGGCTGCCTCAAACAAAAAAAAAAGGGATTAAAGTCTGCAATAGGCAAGGCTCATGCTTTTGAAAGGAATTAGATGTCATATAACTTTCTTTTTTCCTTTGGCAGCCTTGACAGAAAGAAGCTGGACTTAGGAAGAACTGTATTCTAAACCCCAAATAGACTTGGACTATCTGGACTCTAAACAGTACTACCATGTCAAGAGTCCTGTTCCAAACAGTAGAGAGATGAGAATGTGCAGGCCAAGCTGTTGCAGCTCTGCACATGTTTCTAGAGAGGCTGTTCTCAAGTGGGCTTACCGATGTGCAACCATGGATCTGAAGTTAATGGGCAGTTGTAACACGACCCTCAGAATCAGCCCTGATTGGGCATAAAGGAAATGCAGTCCACTAGCCAATAGAAAATGGGTGTGCTGATTAGCAGCCCTCATCCTGTTTGTTAAAAAAAAAAAAAAAAAAGAACCCAACCCTAAAAGCTGGCTTTAGTATGGCTCTCGAACAGAAAGTCTAAGGCTCTCTTGACAATCAGAAGTGTGCAGTGTGCTTTCACCAATGTGGGATGAGGTCTTGGGAAGTGTTGCTAGAAGAATTAACTAGTTAAGATGGAAATTTCGACATCACCTTAGGAAGGAGCTTAGGATGCATGCACAAGACTACTCTATTGTTGAAAATGTGTAAAGCAGATCAGCAACTAGGGCCTGGAATTCACTTCTACGGCAGGCTGAAGTGACAGCCACCAGAAATAGGACCTTCCAGGTCAGGTATTCAGGTGACAGGTATCAAGGGCTCAAATGGGTCTTTCATCAGCTAGATTAAATACGAAAACTGAGATCCCATGACAGTGTGGGGCTTTGATGAACATCTTCAACAGAAACAAACTACAAATGAAGCAAACTAAGGGCTGAGCAAGAGATTTGACTTGTACATGATGACGGACAGGTGCCAGTCACACCAAAAGTGAACCCCAGGGTCGTAGCCAGACCTCAACGGGAGGGGGGCCAGAGCCTAAAGTGTATGTCGGAGGGGGGGGGGGGCACAATTTGGCTCGCCACCCCCCCCCCCCCAGTGCTGCATGATGGTAACTTGGCTGGCACAGGTCCTCCAACCCCCTCCAGCTGAAGCATTTGTCTAACGTTGGTCTCGCATTGCCTGCCCTGCTCTGTTCTCAGATCGTGCCATACACATATGTTTTAATGAAACTGAGTATGCACGACACTGCTATGAGCGAAGAGTTGCACATGCTCAGTTTCTCTAAATGAGCATGCATGGTAAGACTGAGAAGAGCAGGGTAGGCAATGCGCTAAGACCAGTGTATGACAAGCCAAACCGGGGGCCCTAGAAGTTACTCAAAGCCATTTTTGTGTAGGACAAGAAAAGAGATCTAGAGTCTTGCCCTCACACGAGGATAGCAAACCTCTTCCACTTGAAGTCATAAGATTCCCTAGTGGAATCTCTTCTAGAATCCTAAAGTACTGAGAGACACTCCCTGGACACTATAATCATAGGTACCCTGACTATGTGTTTTCTACAAGCCACTCTTTGGTTACTAGCCGACAGAGCTCATTGCTCTTCTCCTGAGAAAGAGTTATCTGTGAACTCTGCCACACTGCACACAATGCTCCGTAAGTGCATGCTCAGTAAGACCTGGTAAGAAACAATGCTGGAGGTGAGAACAGCATTCTGAGAAACCTTTTTCCCAAAAGACTCCAAGGTTCTTGCCTCCCTTCCCAGGGGCACCAAAAAGTGGTTCTTCATACTTTTGGTTCAGCAAACTCAACCACCATGAAATGGTGCAGAAAATGGAGCTTCTCAAATCCCACAGCTTTCTGAACTACACATATAGTTGACCTTTTTATTGATCTGCATACAGAGAGGGTATGCCCACTTCATTTCTACCAGCTTCAGGATCCTGTGCAAGAGCACCGTCACAGCCTCCTTTGAGGGATCATCAAACCAGATGTCCAACATCGTGCCCTGGGCTCATGCGCAGTCTCCAACTTAACGGGACCTTCTTGGCCATCTCCCTTACAAAATCAAAGCATGAAAGCTAGTCTGGAGTTTTTGCTCATGTGGAGAGGAGAGGTCAGAGAAAAACATGAGACCCCTCCTCCAAAAAACCTCTAGTTCTTCCTCAAACATCCAAGAGTGCTTCAGAAGACAGCTTCAAGGGAATACTTCAAGTCTATGTGCCTCAAATGACTGACCTCAATGTCGAGCTTGAGCCTGAAGCGTTGAAACACCAGGGACCTCCAGTATATTAGGGAAGCTTTCCCCCAAAGGGCAGGAGATTGACACCAGTGCACTGCATACCAACACATGCTCCTTGAGGCCTCTGTGTCAATATCACCTGCAGGCAGTACGTGGGCCTCCAGCCTCATCACCAATGCCCACAATGCTAGAGCTTCTTCCTAGGCAAAGAAGCGTTCTGTTTGTGGAACCTGCCTATGAGACACTCTGAAGGCTGCACCGATGACTGGGGCTCAGCCAGCGCAGTCATGTCCTTCAGAAACACCTGGGGTGTATAGAGAGTTGGGTTTCAGCTCCTTGAAGACTGGCTGTGTGTGCCCCATTCAATGCTAGGGACAGTGAGCTACCCTCACATCAAGGCACATGCTTCAAAGGGGAGCAATGTTGATGTTTCTTGGCCTCTGCCCGATACAACACATTGACATCCATCCTGACCTTCTCTACTCACATTCAGCATCGAGGAAAATCAAGACCATCTCAATGTTGATACCTTTCCAGTATCCAATGCTCCTGATATCGACTTATCAATGCCAAAAATCCTCTCAGATGCCTCTGCTTGACATCTGCAAACAGTTTACAAAAACAGGGACCAAATCGCGATGCCAAGCACTTCACACACCAATTATGAGTGTCTAACACATGATCCTGTTGCACAAGGTACACTGTTTGAAGCCACTGGGGGCTTTCTGGTACATATTAAGACAAAATAGCTGAAGCAAAATCAAATGTCTCAATTTTGAAAACACTCACGTGGCTAGCTGCCCGCCCAAGACCCAAAGGGGCCAAAAAGGCCATGGAAAACAAAAGAAAAAAAATAGGGTTTTTTGCCCGCCCAAGACCCAAAGGGGCCAAAAAGGCCATGGAAAACAAAAGAAAAAAAAATAGGATTTTTAGCACTTAAGGGAAAAATACCAGAGAAAGATGCCTTACATAGCAGTGACAGACAAGTCGCAGGAGAAAAAACTGCAACACAAAACTGACAGGAGGGCTACAAAGCAGGACATTACTGTTCCGTGGCAAAACAAACTTGACAAGCAGGCTTATTTTCGAAAGAGAAAGGCGCCCATCTTCCGACACAAATCGGGAGATGGGCGTCCTTCTCTCAGGGTTGCACAAATCGCATAATCGAAAACCGATTTTAGGCGTCCTCAACTGCTTCCCGTCGCGGAGATGACCAAAGTTCACGGGGACGTGTTGGCACAGTAGCGAAGGCTGTGCTGGGGCGTGATTAATATATGGGCGTTCTCGGCAGATAATGGAAAAAAGAAGGGTGTCCCTGACGAGCATTTGGCCAACTTTACTTGGTCCGTTTTTTTCTTGCAACCAAGCCGTGAAAAGGTGCCCAAACGGACCAGATGCCCACCAGAGGGAATCTGGGATGACGTCCCCTTACTCCCCCAGTGGTCACCAACCCCCTTCCACCCTAAAAAAAAAAAAAAAAAAACCTTAAAAAAATTCTATGCTAGCTTCAAATGTCATACCCAGCTCCCTGACAGCAGTATGCAGGTCCCTGGAGCAGTTTAGTGGGTGCAGTGCACTTCAGCCAGGTGGACCCAGTCCCACCCCCCCCCCCACCTTACACTTGTGGTGGTAAGTGTGAGCCCTCCGAAACCCACTGTACCACTTGTAGGTGCCCCCCTTCACCCCTTGGGGCTATGGCAGTGGTGTACAGTTGTGGGGAGTGGGTTTTTAGGAGGGGTTTGGGGGGCTCAGCACCGAAGGTAAGGGAGCTAGGCACCTGGGAACAATTTCTAAGTCCATTGCAGTGTCCCCTAGGGTGCTAGGTTGGTGTCCTGGCATGTCATGGGGACCAGTGCACTACGAATGCTGGCTCCTCCCACGACCAAAGGGCTTAGATTTGGTCGTTTTTGAGATGGGTGTCCTCGGTTTCCATTTTGGCCGAAAACCAGGGACGACCATCTCAACATTTAGGTCGACCATCTCTAAGGTCGAACTAAATGTTGAGATTTGGCCGTCCATCTTGTTTCGATAATATGGGTTTCCTCGCCCCTTTGCGGGGCCATCCTGCGAGGACGCCCTCATGAAAACTTAGGCACCTCGTTCGATTATGCCCCTCCACGTCTCACACAATGGCAGAAGACATGTGCATGTGTGGTGCAATGCTTCCAAAAACTAGGTAGGTTTCCCACATGTGCTCTGTCATAATGATATCACCCACATGTAAGAATATGATCATTTTGTTGTCCTCGGAGAATCTTAATTCAGAATCTCTCTCTTCTGAGAAAGAGTGTGTTTTCCACTACATTGTCACACATTGCTCTAAAAACATACCACGATTGTGAAGTCAATCTTTTACTGGAAAAAATTGAAGATAAAAATTGACACATTATATATTAGTGCTGCCAATGAAACAAAGAAATTAAGAGGAATAAGAAACAGTTTCTGGTAATAAGAGTTAATTTCTCCGACAGTAACATATTTCAAATAAACAAGGATTTTATATGTTGTAGGTACTGATAAGAGTTGAGTCATGGGATGTTCTGTGGCAGAAATCTGATTCAAAGGTTATTGGGAAGGCAGAATAAGTGATTTTGGAAGGTCAGTTTCCCTACAAGGAGCCACACTGAGTGAACATATATTTTAAAAAAATGAAGTCCCTTTACTTAGGAAAAGTCACTGCCCTGAACAATGCTATTTCCCTAGGTTACAACATTACCAGGAAGCACAAGAATCTACTTAAACAGAAAGGTTTACTGCTTTGTGGTCCAACACATCCCACTGAATATCGTGCTTCCTCTGGAGACAGGCAGCTGGAATAGATGGAATTTGAGTCTTTTCATAAAATGGTCTATAGGATTCCCCCCCCCCCCCCCCCTCCCGTAGTATATGGAAGAAAACTTGATAGCCCAAGGAAACCAAAAACCAGAAGTTTGGTTTCTGAGTTTAGTCATAATAATCTTCCAGCTAATCCACTAGATGGTGCCACTAAACTTACTTCTAGAGACCCCATCCCAAACAGAAAAGAAAAGCAGCAGCATAAAGAATCACAAAAACAGTTTTGTTCCGTTTCATCATAATATATTTATAGGCTAGAAAAGTGGAATAGAAAAGAGTTTTAATGAATCACAAGCAAAGCCATCCAAAACTTTCTGGTTACATAAATCGTTAGTCAGAATTTTGCGAAAATTGGGCCAGCCTAGCCTGTCCTTTGTCATAAATCCCCAGTAGTAGCTGCAAAAACCTCAGAAAGGAGGTATATCAAGTCCCATTTCCCTTTCTATCCGTGAGCTGGGGATTTTCTAATCTAAAATGACTTGGGACACTGTTGAGGAAGCTGGCCATTACTGAAGGGTCCAGATTCAAAGCCCATGATTGCAGAGTTCTGGATGGCCTCTAGACCAGGACCGTTGCAGTTAATCCGGTGATCTGTAATGTTGGGAGGACAGGCAGAGGATAGAACCAAACATAGTAACAGATGGCAGATAAAGCCTAGCATGGTCCATCTAGTTTACCCAGCAAAATGACAGTCTAGTTTTATTATTTGATATACTACCTTTGCCGATGCACAGAACAAAAATCAAAAGGAAACTGAGTAGAAAAGGAACTACAATTCAGATAGGACAGTATCACATTCATACAAAAAAAGGGAACACCACAAAAAGCTTAAAACGAGAATTAGAATTTAGACAGAAAAAGAGGAACAGCAAATAAAACAGGTAGAGCATTACTCAACAGGTCCCAGATTATAATCTCCAGAAACTAAATGAAATAAATAGCTTCAAGTTAGCTTTGAACTTATGGTTGGATAACTCAGACCTGAAAAGTAATGGAATATTATTCCAGTATGATGGTGCTACAAAGGAAAACAAAGGAGTCCTTTTACCAACCGTGGGCAGGTCCGGTCTTAGGGCGAGGCGACCGCATAGGGCCTTGCGCTCATGGGGGCCCTGCGCGGCCCGTCTCCGCCCCAACCGCCCGAGTTCCAGTCCCCTTCCCTCTGAATTTTAAAAGTTACCTCGTCGGGTTACAGGCAGCGGCAGGCGGCAGCAGTGAAAAGTGTGCGAGCTGATCGGCGCTTCAGGCCCCTTCCCTTCCCTCTCTCAGCTCTGGTCCCGCCCTCGTGGAAACAGGAAATGAGGGCGGGACCAGGGCAGAGAGAGAGAAAGGAAGGCTCCTGAAGCGCTGAGCTTGCACGCTTTTCATTGCTGCGACCTGCCACTGCCTGTAACCCGATGATGTGACTTTTAAAATTCATAGGGAGAGGGACTGGAGCTCGGACGGAGGCCTCGGAGCGAGGGAGGCCTTGGAAGGAGGGGGGCCAGGGCCCTGGAGCTGGAAGTGAGGCCCTGGAGCTCGGAGGGAGGGGGGATGGTCCTGGAGCTCGGAGGGGATGGACCGGGAGCTTGGAGGGAGGAGTGGCCGCCCTGGAGCTTAGAGGGAGGGGTGGCCGCCCTGGAGCTAGGGTGGGAGCGGGGCTAGGGTGGGGCCCCATCAAATTGGTCTGCACAGGGCCCTACACTTGCTAAGACCGGCCCTGACTGTGGGAAAAAGGGCCTGTGCTAGTGGCGGGGGCCACTGTTCCTGTGCGCGAGGGCCCTTTTTACCCCAGTGCGTAAAAAGCCCCCAGACCATGGCCATGCAGCAGGGAGCCCTTACTGCCACCTACTGAGGTGGAGATAAGGGCTCCCACGATAACAAGGTAATGTGCGGCAATGCCCGAATACTGCCAGGTTATTCCTGGCACACACCATTTCTGAGGGTTTTCTTTTTCCCCCAGAAATGGGCATGTGGGGCCGGCGGTAGTCCCAGAAGAAATGGTAAGCCCACGTTCGGCTTACAACCGCTCTATAAAGGGTCTCAGAATGTCTTGTGGACGTCAGACGAGCAAAGCTGGAGATGGCAGCACCAGACAATGGTCATTAAATGAACAGAACAAGTGAGAGGGAACAAAGGAATAAAAAGCAAAGCCAACTAATCGAGAAAGACCCGTCTCAGGGAGTGGCAATATGGCGGACTGAAGGCTGCACTGTGTTCATTGTCTCTGAGGACTGCCTTGTGAAAGCAATTCCTTCTCTTTACCTACCACTATGCCCCATACCAAATGCCAAAGGGGTAGTGAAAGTCCAGCCACCGCCAGAACTTCCTCCCCAGCACAGCAAATCCTAGAGCAGTACGTAGTGCAGCGCCCACAGAAAGAGAACGGAGCAATGATCCTGCTGTCAGAGCAGTTGAAAGAGCAACCCGCTACATTGGGACCGGGACACTTTGTTGTTCACCTCCATTTGTCATGCTTCCACTATCCGGCAGAAATCCGAGTCAAGGAGGGGTTTGCTTGAAGGCAGTAGACACTGGAGAGGAGCCCTCTACGCAGTTTCCAGACCCGAATTATCTGCTGAGATGAGGACGCTGCAAGAACTGGCTTCCCCTGAGATGGTTACTCTGGATAATTGTGGAAGGCTATCCCAAGTATTGACAGCAGCCATGGTGAAATCTGCCTCAAGGAACTTTTACTTGTGAGTATGATGGATATTATTGCTGCTAACTTGGAGCAGAATAAACAGGAATATCAAAAATTTGAAGATCAGACAAAGTCAGATATTAAAAGTTTGACTGGGTTCTGTTGCTGCAATTACTAAAGACAATGTTAGGATTAACCAGAGATTGGAGCAGTTTGAGAACTTTAATATGAAAATTAAACCTTCGTGTTTCTGAACTTTCCTAGATCGGCTGGAATGTCTCCTATAGATTTCTTTAAGAAATATCTGTTGGAAATTTTGAAGTTTTCCCCCATCAGCTATTCCTCCCTTTAAACAAAGTGTACTATCTGTCTTTCTTCTGTGTTTGTGCAGCGCTGCGTACGCCTTGTAGCGCTATAGAAATGCTAAATAGTAGTAGTAGTAGTATCTGCCGATACCTAAAACTATATATATATATTTATATATATATACTATATATATATATATATATATATATATATATATATATAGGGGAAACGCCAGCTGTAGGTCAGATTGAGCTTGATATGGAAGATCTGCATAATTGTCAGCCATATTGGAAGACTCTTTCATATTTTCTTTTTTTTTAAATTTATTATTTATTCATTTAATCAAAATTTACAAGAAACTTCTTGTTAGGAAAGTGTCAATCAAATTAAAGATCTTTTACATAGGAAAATAAGGAGAAGAAAGAGCAATTAAATCATTACACTTTCAAAATACCAAGACACAAGTCCATAAATGGAGATCCAAGATTTTAGGAAATCTAAGGGAGAAATATAACAAAGGGAAAAATAAAGGAAATTAATCTCTGCTAAGAAATTGTGCACCTTCTAATGTTGCCTCTCCAATTTAACTGAGGCTAAGAGCGATGATACATGAGCAGGTTCAGTAAACATATACTTCTTGCCCCCCCAGCCTTATTATGCACTTGCAGGGGTATCTAAGAAAAAAGGTACCCCCCAAGTGTAAAACTTCGGGCTTGAGGAGCAAAAATTGTTTCCTCTGTCGTCTTGTCTCTTTCGAGACATCAGGAAATAGCATAATTTTAAATCCCATAAAAGGTTTCTCCTTATTGCGGAAAAAAAGACGGAAGATCCAATTCTTATCAGGAATCAATGCGACTGTCGCCACCAGTGTAGCAGCAGTCGCCAACTGGGAGTCAGAGGTCTCAAGCAAAAGAGAAATATCCAACGGTTTTTCATTATCTGGATTAATGTTCCTCTCTGGGACATAGTATACTTGGGAAAAGGGTGGAATATCCTTTTCCAAGATGTTCAAAACTTCACAGAAATATCGTTTCAACATTTCCAGAGGGAGAACTGTTTGTATCCTTGGAAAATTGACAAATCTCAGATTATAATTCTTAGTAAAGTTATCAAAAACCTCCATCTTTTGTCTGAGATTTGTCACATCTTTTATAATTGTAGTCTGTAACATTTCCACTTTGATAATCCTTTGGTCAATTTTTTCATTTAAAACTTTAATCTCTTCTCCCTCTTTTTGTAAATCAGTTTCAACATGTTTTACCCTAGGTAAAAGCTCATTAGTTTGTTTAAGGAAAATTTGTCCCAAATTAGATATCAAGTCCCACAATACTTCTAAGGTTACTTCCTTTGGTTTGGCCACTAGCTCCTTAGGTAATTAAAACCTTACTGAAGTCTGCTCATCTTCTTCACTCCGTCTCTCAGTCTCTCTGCCCTCGTTTTGCTGCGGTTCTTTGGGCAAAATGCCCTCCATTCCTTCCTCAGTTAGAAGTGACGCTTCACCCCAACGCTCTTCTGGGCCCGTGCCTTGTTCCAAGGGGGACCCTGTAGGGTCAGAGAGGAAGGAGCTTGCGCCGAGCGGTTGGGGAGGTGGAGTTCGCGCTGCAGGACTCAGCGTTGTTTCCAAGCCGGGGGAAGCCGATATCTCCTGTTCGCCGGTGTTCCCAATCGGCGGAGTGCTGCTATTCTGCACAATTGTCCGCGGCCTCATGAAACGGTCAATAGGACCCGACAAAGGAGACGGGAGTGGGGAAGCTCTGCCCGCTACTTTTCCTCTTCGCTTCGGCATCACAGGAGCGAGGTATGGGACGTCTTAGCAGATTGCGGCCATCTTGGATCTCAAAAACGTTTTCGACTCTTTCATATTTTCAAAGCACTTAGCCTTCCAAAGTTCCATAGAAACCTATGGAACTTTGGAAGGCTAAGTGCTTTGAAAATATGCCTTGTCTGATGCGATGAACCAAACGACACTCCTGGTCTCCTTTGTATTCGAACAAGACTTGAATTCGGTTATGAGACTGATTTTTTAGAAATTCACAGTTTATTTATTTATTTATTTATTGCATTTGTATCACACATTTGCCCACCTATTTGCAGGCTCAATGTGGCTTACAGAGACCTGTTATGGCGTCGCCATTCCAGGATAAAAGATACAATTGGTGTTACAAAAAAGATCAAGGATGACAAAAAGATCTAAGCAAACCGTTATAGAGAGATGACTTTCAGAATAAAGGTAGAGTGGTGAAGTGTTATAATAAAGCTATGGATTCTCGTGATAGGCCTTGTTATTTAGCAGTGAAATGTTTTTTGGGATCCTCACCACCTACATATTTTCATAGATACTAAGAAGATCTCCAGTGGGATTTGATCATCATAGTGCATGGTTTATAAACAGCTGTGGATTATTCAGTTTATGGCCTTTTCTTTATTAATTTTTTCCTCTTATGTTCTCCTTGGAAACTTAGTAATCACTTCCCCCTAGGTATTGGTGTCTAAGAAAGAATTAAATATAGCTACCTAATTGTTTACTTAGTTTTCCTCTTTGAATATTACATCTGTTTTGCTATAACAAGTGTTGACTTGTAATGCATTTTCAAAATTATAAATAACTAATCAAGAGAACCTTCACAAAGTGCCCAGATGGCTAATAGTAGGATTTTAAACTGTATGCAAAATGATACAGGGTCCTGTGAGGCACTGAGTCTGCCACACTCCTCCGGCATCTTTCAATTCCCGCCACCGCAATCTCCACCCCTCTCCCGACCGGTATCTCCTCTTTTCCTTCTTCCCTCCCTCAACCCACTTCCCCTGAGTGCTACCTTTACTTTGTTTCAAAATTTGCTGGGTGGTGGCAGTGATTCACAGGCACTGCCCTGCGGCCAGCACGACATTCTCTCTCAAGGTGAAGAAACAAAGGAGGTGTTGATGCTCTCTACAAGTCATTGGTGAGATCCCACTTGGAGTATTGTATTCATTTTTTAGGTCATATCATGCTAAAGATGTAAAAAGACTGGAAGCGGTGCAAGGAAAAGCTACAAAATGGTACAAAAATGGTATGGGATTTGCGTTGCAAACCATACGAGGAGCAACTTGCCAACCTGAACATGTATACCTTGGAGGAAAAGAGAAACAGGGATGACATGATACAGACGTTCAAATATTTGGAAGGTATTAATCTGCAAACGAACCTTTTCCGGAGACGGGAAGGTGGTAGGAACTAGAGGACATGAATTGAGGTTGAAGAGGGGCAGACTCAGGAGTAATGTCAGGAGGTATTTTTTCACGGAAAGGGTGCTAGATAGGTGGAATGCCCTCCTGCCAGAGGTGGTGGAGATGAAAACGGTAATGGAATTCAAACATGCGTGGCATAAACACAAAGGAATCCTGTTTAGAAGGAATAGAATCTTAGCGGTGATTAGGTGGTGATGCCGATAATTGGACAGTAAAACCAACGCTGGGCGGACTTCTAGGGTCTGCGCCCTGATTGTGGCTGAATAGATATGGATAGGCTGGAGTGTACATTTTAAGAGGCTTCAACGTTAGCCTCAAAACATTTAGTACAGGAACAGTGCTGGGCAGACTTTTACAGCCTGTGCCCTGAGAAAGGCAGGGACAAATCATGTAAAATGAGTTTATATTGTTGGGCAGACTGGGTGGACTGTTCAGGTCTTTATCTGCTGTCATTCACTATTTTACTATGGTATGTATGTTACTGCAGTGGCCCGCCTTCTCTGAGGTAACTTCCCGTTTTCACTGGGGTGGGCCACACAGCAGAGAAAGATGTCGGCCGGCTGCAGGGCAGTACCTGTGAATTCCTGCCGCCGCCAAGTTTTGAAACAAATTAAAGGTAGACTCAGGGAAAGAAGGCTGAGGGAGGAAGAGGGGAGAAATAACAATTGAATATCACTCAGCTTAAAAAAAAGTTATTGCAGCTGG
This sequence comes from Microcaecilia unicolor, assembly GCF_901765095.1. Taxonomy (NCBI): domain Eukaryota; kingdom Metazoa; phylum Chordata; class Amphibia; order Gymnophiona; family Siphonopidae; genus Microcaecilia; species Microcaecilia unicolor. The sequence continues at coordinate 98,592,112 of NC_044031.1, forward strand.
TAGAGAAATAGTTATAAACTGTATCTTGTGCTCATTTTTCTACACTGTTCTATACAATACAGATGGCCAAATTTCAGTGAGGTTATCCTGTTTCTTGATAGGTTCATCTTAACTGTTGTTGTAATCTGCCTTGGGAAACCTGGCGTTATAAAGATGGAATATACCGAAATAAATGGAAGTAAAATTAAACTCTCCTTTCATGGGGGCACACAGAATTACATCTGCATCTGTTTTGTTGAAGTTTACATTTCAGATTCACAAATTAATTATTCTGTTTTGAACATGTTTCAGAAGTGGTTTTATAAGTCAAAATAAAAATAAATATTTTGTTTCATGCAGATCTCTTATGTTTAAACATAACTAAATGGGCTATAAGCCCCTAATACAGTCCATTGGTTTTCTTATATTTTGTTTTTGTTGATGACTTACTGGAAAACTTCTATCAGGTTGATAATAAACCAGTGCCACAATTTTGGAGTGGGTTAAGCTCAAAGTGAAGGGGCAAGGCCCCCCTCGCGTTATGTCCCTGGGGGAACAGATGCTGGATAGGGGGTGTAATAGAGTGAACTGAAACTCTCTCTCTTACCCATCCCTGCTGTCACTGGTGTAAATAAAATATTTTCTGTAATGGCTGTGGGACTGAAGTGTGCTAGGGAGCAGAGCTATGAAGTAGAGTAGGCAGAGCAAAGGAAAAATGGGGCAGGGCTGGGGGCGTATACTAAAAATCTTCCTCTCAAAAATCAGGACCCCTTGGCAGCTCTGTACTCATGGTCAGTACTAGCTGAACTGCCATGGCCTGCTGAAGATGGAAATCCATAGGTCCCTAAATGCTAGCATGCTGTGTAGATCCCTTCTGAAATCCTTTGCATTTCCTCATTAAAAAAGAGCAAGAGAGCCCACTCCTTGCTCCTCAATTGCTCTGAAAGGACTCCAAAGAGGTGGGACCTGCCCCTTAGGTCACACCCCTTGAGGCATGTGCCGTGGCAGGGATGCCGCTTTATTCCACTGGGAGCCTCTCCAGTAGGAGATGTTCTGGGGCATCTCTCAGAATGACTGCAGCAGGTAACAGCACAATCAGCCAGATCTCCTGTTCACCACCTTTAAATCCTCAGACACACTCTTGATCCATGTGCATCAACCTCTCTAATCATATGGGTACAGAAATCCAAATAGCTACGAAGTGCATGACTCTGCATTTCTTTGCATTAAAGTTTAACTGTCAAAATTTAGCCCACCCTCCAGGAGTCCATTCTGTTGCAAATCTTTGCATCATCCACAAAAAGGAAAAATTCCTCCTATCCCTTCAGCCATATTGCTCAGACATTGAACAGAAATCGATCCCAGTGCTTATCCCTAAGGCACACCACTACTCACATTTCTTTCTTCCAAGTGAATTCCATTTACCACCACCACTCTATTATCTGTCAGTCAACCAATTTCTGATGCAGTTCACCACCTTGGGATCCAACCCTAAGGCACTCAGTTTACTTATAAGTCTCCTGAGAAAATCTGCCTGAACATTTAGGACCCCTGCTACATGAGCTGCAGACAGAGCTACCAGATGGACCTCCGCCCATCGAAGAAGAAGCGAGGCCTCTCTCTCCAACGGCAGGCTCCTCGTCCCTCCTTGCCGATTGATATAAGCTACCGCTGTGGCATTGTCCGACATTACTTGCACTGCTTGGCCTCTTAGGAGATGAAGAAACCTCTGGAGCGCCAGACAAATTGCTCAGGTCTCTAACAGGTTGATTGAACATAATGTCTCCTGATGAGACCAGAGACCCTGAGCAAACTGCACCTGACAGTGAGCTCCTCGTCCTAGGAGACAGGCATCTGTTCTCACCACCGTCCAACTGGGCTGATCTAGAGGCATACCTTTGATCAAATTGGCCTCCCGAAGCCGCCATCGTTGACTGGTCCTCACCTGCAACTAAAGTGCCAATCTGAGATGAAGCGAATCCTTCTGAGATGACCATCTCGAGAGAAGGGACTTTTGAAGAGGCCTCATGTGAGCCCTGGCCCAGGGCACCGCCTCAATCACTGCTGCCATTGATCCTAAAATCTGAAGATAATCTTTTGCCGACGGACTTGAATCCTGCAAGAAGAGACGAATTTGGCCTGCAACTTGAGGACCCGGGCCGGCGGAAGAAACACGCAACCCAGCTTCGTGTCGAACCGGACTCCCAGATACTCTATCGACTGAGAAGGCTGAAGCCAGCTCTTCTGCACATTGACTACCCAACCTAGGGACTGTAAGAACTCTACCACCTGAGCCGTTACCTGAACACTTTCGTGGTAAGACTTCACCCGGATCAACCAATTGTCTAAGTAAGGATGAACTAAAATGCCTTCTGTTTTGAGAGCCGCAGCTACAACTACCATGAGCTTGGTAAATGTACGAGGAGCCGTCGCAAGTCCGAAAGGAAGAGCCCGAAACTGAAAATGATGGCCTAGCACTGCAAATCAAAGGAAACGTTGATGTGCAGGACGAATAGGAATGTGGAAATAAGCTTCTGTAAGATCGAGAGAAGCCAGAAACTCCACCGTAACAATGACGGACCGCAAAGTCTCCATACGAAAAGAGGGCACCTTGAGGGCCTGATTGACCGCTTTGAGATCTAAAATCGGACGGAAAGAACCCTCTTTCTTGGGTACCAGAAAGTAAATGGAGTAACATCCTTGACACCTTTCCGCCCAAGTGACTGGACAAATCGCACAAAGGTCCAGAAGCCTGCCAAGAGTAGTTCTGATAGCTCTGGCCTTGATGCGAGAACAGCAAGGGGATTCTATGAAAGCATCTGACAAAGGGTGAGCGAACTCCAATTCGTACCCGTCTCGAATAACCTCTAATACCCACTGATCTGAAGTAATGTGGGCCCACCTCTCTTGAAATTGCGCTGAGCGCCCACTTGAACTAGAGGCTGGGCCTGCACACCTTCATTGCTGAGAGCGGGAGGGGGAGGAAAGGGAACTTCCTGCCTCTCGACCTCCCCTACGACCTCCACGAAAGGTCTGAGGCCTTTGGTAAAATCTGGAGCGCTGCACCTGAAAAACTCTAGATGGCCAAAACCAACGAAAATCATGGCCTCTACTCCTAGCTGAGAAATTACCACGACCAGAACCTCTAGGACGATCCCCCGGCAAACTCGGAACCTTAGCCTCCCCAAGGCTATGAACCAGCTTGTCTAACTTCTCCAAACAGAAAGGATCCCTTAAAAGGAAATTTACTAAGCTTAGACTTAGAGGCCGCATCCGCGGACCAACCACACAGCCAAAGCGTACGCCAAGCCGCCACAGACAGAACCATAGATTTAGAAGAAGCCCGCAGCAAATCATACAAAGCGTCTGCCAAAAAGGCGGAACCCATTTCTAACTTAGCCACTTCATCATCAATAGCAGACAAATCATCGGAAGAGCGATCTAACACTCTTTCTGACCAGCGGAAACAAGCTCTAGCTACCAAGGACCCACAAATTGCCGCCTGAACAGCCAGCAACGCAACATTAAAAGAATTCTTACACAAAGAATCAATACGGCGCTCCTGGGGATCTCTCAGGGCAGTACTGCCATCCACCGGAACAGTGTTTCTCTTGGTAACCGCCGAGACTACCGCATCCACAACCGCAAAAGATCCTTGTCTGAGTCCAGAACCGGATAAAGCCTAACCATAGATCTCGCCAGCATAAAAGCAGAATCCAGAACCTGCCACTGAGCCTGGATAACATCACTAATATCCTGATGCATAAAAGACCTACCTCGTCTAGGAGTACCTTTAATCAACAAATCCACCTTCCTAGGCTCTATGGCCCGAGTATCCTGATCATCAAAATGCAAAGTAGAAGAAACCTGGGAGATAAGCTCCTGAAGATCATCCTTATGAAAAATTCTTACCACTGAAGGATCTTCTCCCATAGGCAAAGATTCCTCACCATCATCTACTTGATCCAGGTCCTCCGCAAACTGCTCCTCCGAACCACAAGCCTCCTCGTCCAAGGCTGACATCTCCTGATCAGGGAAAAAAAAAAAATCAAGATCTGACTCCTCAAAAGGTCTAGATCGTTTTTTTGGCTCCAGAGGCCCTCCTCCAGTACTGTTTTTCCTGGAAAATCCATAGGAGCAGCTTTATGGAGCAGAAAAGCCTGATACATCTGCACCACAAAATCCAGGGGAAAACCCCCGTCCCCCGAACCGGAGAAATACTAGAAGCCATACCGCCCACAACGAGAGGGGCCGGAGGAACAGCTGGCAACGCTGTTTGCAAAATGGCGGCATTTCCCACCGAAGGATCGAAAACGGGGGAGACGGTACCATTGGAACGGGCGAACCTGACCCCCCCACCCCAAACACACACACACAGCCGATTTTACGGGCCCTGCATCCTGCTCCTCCACAGCGGTGCAGAATTGCAGACCCCCGTCGCGCCTAGCCCCCGCCGCTGACATACGGAGCAGCGGCGGAGCTTCTCAGACATTACACCAGCTGATAGAAAACCGCAAGAAAAAAAAAAGGCGTGATAAAGGCAAGGAGCTGCACTGCTCTGTTCAAAGAATAGTACACAGCCCGGCACAGGTGACCTACAGCAGGCCAGCTGGACTCCTGTTCTAATGGCTGACTCTCCCCAGCTCAACAAACCTCTTCCTCCGAAGAGTTAGGAGAAATCGATCCTCTTTCCTAAATATTAGAATATCTTTGGCTGTTTAAAATTTAAAGGAACAGCAAAGAATAATGAGGATCGGGGAGGGAATGGGGGGAGGGACTCGGCCACTCGAGTGTGACACCCCCGAGGCACTTAGAGACCCCCACGGACCTCTGCCTCAGCAAACAGGTTTTTTGTTGTTGTTTTTTTTTTTTTTAAATGCACAAGAAAAAATTCAAAATTCAGAAAGAGTAGAGAAAAGAATAGAAAAAATAAAGAATGAGACTGAAGGCTCACCACCTGCTGGAGACTGAGATTACTGGATCTTTCTCTAGCTGGCAAGGGCTCTAATTGGCTCGCTAGAGTCACAGTTTTTTTTCTCAGTCTACACCTGCTGGAAGGCGTACACAACCCATCAGTCACATTCTGGGCCGGTCCGGAGGGATGCTAAGGAAATGGCTACTGTGGTCTTTCACACTTTTAGTTATTTTAAATAAGCCAAACAAAAGATGATTCCACTTCCTGTTGAAAGTGAAAGGGAACCTTTCCGATGAGCAATATCTTCAAATGGAGATTTGTTTCAAGCAGAAGGATGGGCAAGGGTCAACATAGCCAAACGGTGGCAAGGATACACACCAATTAAGCATAAACCAGAGGATTTAAAGAATGTGTAGATAAGATTTATTAAATAAACTAAAAACATGACCATGATTTTGAAATATTCAGTTTATGCATGCTGAAAATAATAAAATAAAACAAAAATAAATCATTCATAGAAAGGACTTTTATATACTTTGAAGTTTGAATGTACAAACAAAATGTTACTGTAATCTAAAATGTTTATTTATTATTATATATATATATATATATATATATATACACACACACATAAATATTAGTATTAAAAGCAATATCTGCTACACATTCAAAATAACAGCTACATATGTTCATCAAAAAATTCCCATCCACATCATGAGATACTACCAGTACATTCCAGACTTTCATACTTAGTGGTGAAAGAGGAAAATATTCTATAACCCACTTTAAGTTGACTGCAGGTGACAGATTTCCCCTATATATATTTTTTTTTATTTTATTATTATTCACAGTTCAAGTAGAACATCCCCATGGGATGAAGTCCTGCATCTGAATAATTATTCATATTGAATGATTATGAATGTGGGAGACAGGGAGGTAGATCATGCCCTCTGAGGTAAAAAAAAAAAAAAAAGCAGCTGTTGGAAGTGGATTTTGAGGTGAATGGCATGTTCTCTGCAAAGGAGTAACATTATGAATGAAGATCCTTGTGTTTGTTTTTCTTGAGCTAGCTCTTGACAAAACCTCAAAACGTTTCTGGAAAACACATGTGCAGGTTGCACTAACAGAGGTAGTGAAACTGATGAAGGCAGCTTGCAAGCTAATCTGATCAGACACCAATGGGAGGATGGCCTGAAAATAACTGTGCAAGAGGGGACAATTTAGACATTGACTATGACTGGAGAATATAAACACGGGTTCTGTGCCAGATAGATCAGAGTGCAATAAAATCCGTGAAGATGGCTGATGTGCCGAGGTGCCCACACCAAGAAAGAACTCAAGCCACTGCTGTAGTCTTGTCAAGGTCTTTTAGATTGCAGAGAAGCTGCATGTGATGGTTTGTAGTGACAACCTGGACCCTGGGGGTCATCTGTGTTGGGGTGCCTGTGCTTCTTTAGTGCTTCTGGAGGATGGTTATGAAGTTGTCTACATTCATGCATGTGCAAGTATGTTGAAGACAACAGCACTTATGTGCCAACTTAGATACCTGGCAGTGCTTATTTGTGGCTAGACTCAAAGCCACCACACATAGAGATGCACATCCATAGGGAATCAATTAAATGCATAAACACAGTGAACCTCTATACAGACTTCTTTCTACACAAGCAATAGCCTTTTCTCCAGTTCATGGTCAGTCAAGAATATACTTTGGGGAGATCAGGGATGACCTTCTGCAGTGCTTACACTCCATATGGATACGATTTTGTCAAGGCAAGCGAGACATCTATAGTGCATGTTGAAGTTCTTCAATTTCCTAATGCATTAAGGGCAAGGCCATAACTATTTGGCCTTTTTAAAAATAAAATTACATAATTGCACAAAAATGTTTTGTCTGCCGTTTCAGGAACTGATGTCTGAAGATAACTTAAGAGGAAAAAAATGTCAAACTAATGGGAAAGCTTTGTTTCCACACCCATTCAGTTGAGTTAACCCAAAAACAGACTGCTCGCACAAAGGAAGGGTTACGTATATAAAGAACTTTACACTTAGTTCTGAGCTTTGGAAGAGCCTCTCTGTCCTGCTGCTGCTAGATGTCACTTGTGCCTGTCTCAACCCCGATTGTTGATGGAAAAAAATATCTATATTTAGCTATACCCAATTCATTTTACTGCTATCACATGGATGGATTTAAAATCTGTGCATTTTGTCATTTTTGCTGCCTTTTTTCCTATTCCCACAATTTTTGCTTTATTTCTGATGTAATAAACTAAATTCATTAAAGTAAAATTTGCACTGAACTGGAAAATCAAACTCAAATGGAATTAAAGTTAACTTTACATTTATTCTAATTTACAGAAGATTTCTTGTACCAAAGGCCCCGAGACCACAAGCAAGAGTATCCTATGGCTAAATACCGCCCCCCCCCCCCCCCCCCCAGGTCGTCTCAAAGATACCTCTTCTGCAGAAGGCATCCTCCTTCTCCTACTGCTCTCCTGTGTCTGTTCCTGCTACCTGCCATTTCAAAAAATGGCAGGTGGTCAGCCAAAACTAACTGTTTTAAAACAGGAGCTTGCAGGAACAGACAATAGAGAACGATGACACATTATGAAGTTAGATATTGGAAGAAGAGAGTTGGGAAGGGAGAATTCTTTAGTGAGTGGGTCAGGGATTTTGGCTTAGGTTCCCAGGACAAGACGTTTCTCTAGGGCACTCAGATTTCACATCCTATCTCCAGGTAGTCTCCAACTCAGGGATCTCTGTTCCATGGTGACTGATTTAACTTTCCATTGACCTTTATTGAAGACTATGAAAAGTTAAACTCCACTTCCAGAGGCGAAGTTCAGCAATACTAAGAAAATAAGCTACAAATGCACTAGATGTAATTCTGTACATAACTCATTAGCATATACTTTAGATGCTAATTCTGCTAAGATTAAAACAATGTATTACTTCCTAACTAGAACAGATTTGTATGCTAAAACCTGTACTACATAGTTAAGTAATATTAGTGCACAAAGAAAAAAACCCCAGTGCATTTTATTACATCAGCCCAATAGTACATCTCTGTGCCACTCATTCATCTAACCAGAAATTTAAGAACTGCAAATGAATACATCTACAATTGTTTTCTTCAGGAAAGGAATAGTTATAAGTATCTAGCAAGACATTTTAGACAAACAATTTTATAACAGGTCATTTTTGTACTTTACAATTATTTCCATTATGAATTCTGACATTCTTTCGTAAGTTAATTTCAGTTCAATTTCATGCAGTATTCATAATCCTACAGAGCTCTGTTTTGAAAACAAATGACAGGTGGGTAATTTGGTCATTTCAAGAATGTCTGCTACTGGTCTTTCAAGACTCGGTTTGTTAAGCTCCATTGGCTCTTGAATGGGGTTTTGTGGATAACTTCACTGCTTTCTGCTTGAACTATGACTTTAATGACCCAGTTACAATCTAATTAACATGTTACGCTTTACTGGAAGTAACTTCACTGGTGACTGGCACAGTTTTGATTGTGAATAGTAAAACTGTTTCAAACGTATCAGAGAAATGACTAATCATAAGAATTAGAAAACGGAAACATCCTCAATTTTATAACATATAATACATACCAAAAAAAAACCTACGCATAAAACAAATGGGCACAAAAAAGTAGGGATGAACAATGATCCGTTCACAAATGACTCAGGATGCCAAGGGTGTAGTCAGATCAGAATGTTTATTGCCAAGCACCACATTGACTTCTCAGAAGTCAATAAACATTCTAATCCGACTACACCCTTGGCATCCTAATTTGTTGAACGGATCATTGCTCATCCCTAATTTTTGCGCCCTTAACGTTCAATACACAACGCTATATCATACTCTTAAGCGTCAGGACTTCAGATCCCTTGCAACTATTATATTCCAATACCTTTATAATAAATTATATACCAAAATTCTCAATAAATTGTGTTACATAATAAAACCCAACAACATACCACTCATATTCACCCAACCACACATCATTCCACATCATAAAATGTACATTGAGATCTTAATAATACAATGTTATCAGATGGTACGGATTCCAGTGGAAGTAAGGAAAAAACAGTCTAAATACATACCACAATGTTCTCATATTCAAAAATAGAGATCTCAGTTCTTGTTGTGATAGTCCTCAAATCAAATGATCCTGGGGATGTAGCACATACTGTTCTCCCTGTTGAATCACGCCTCTATATGGCATTGTTGTTGATTCATAACCATATTGGTGGATTCAAACATTCTCCACATCCGACAACAATGTTCTCCACGAGTAACTTCACCAGATCACTGTTCACCATCTTCCATTGCTTAGTCAGTATCCTAATGTTTGTAATATATTGTAATCCACAATAGATCATACCAGATGCACATTCACTGAAGCCCACTGATCCTACATGGTCCGTGTTTCGCTCACCTGAGTGTCATCAGGGGTCAGCTTACCTAAAACAAAAACCATAACACACCTGATACTTCTCACACACATTTATAAAATCAAAAACCACACAAACCAGGCATAAAAACATTTCTTACCGACCAGAAAGGGCCACACAGGACTCACACGCCTCCTATGCTTAGCAGTGGGTTCTCCAAAGGAAAAACGCTCCGCGCATGCGGCTCATCGGGAAATAGAGCTTTAAATAGGCATGGACTCTAGACATTAAGCCAATCAGTTTCTCTTTTAAGCCCCATCGAGGCCACAGTATTCCAATTGAAAATTATGCGCTGTTCCCTTCTCAATAACATTAAGAGATATTACCACCCCTGGGGGCTACTACCTGCTGTAGAACAATAAACCTTAAATCTTGCACCTCATGTCCGGCCTCCAACCAATGAGACACCCAAGTAGTCACCGCCCGCTGAAATCGTAAATTGGTCAAATGTTGCGCAATCCTCAATTAATTTTTCATATGGTTTGCCCAAGATACCATAACCCACATGGGCACCACACCCCATATACGCACTGAGCTGAATTGCAATTCTGTGGCCTGTATAATTTGAACATACTGATCTCGTGTATGGGGATTCAAAACTTCCATTGTCTGTATGGTATACTGACAATATGTGCACTGATTCATTTAAAGTGTTCTCTATTTTCCTCATCATTCGAAGAATACATACGCTCAGTATCCCATGAGAAAACAGTCTCTCCCCCAGTGGCATTTGTTGAAAACCGTGTATGCACCAGCTACAATCGCCCAGTAGCTATGGTCTGTACTACCAATTTAGACGCGCGAGTATATGGCAACACACATGTAAGATGCAGAGTACCTCCTTAAAGGAGCTAGTGTATTATACCATTCACGCCGAACATTATAAACCCGCTTCATCGCCCTGCTCACCACCTTTTCACCGATAACCCTGTTGTCTAAACCTAACCAACATCTCCAACGCTTGTTCACAAAATTCCTATCAGAAACTACAAAGCCTCTGAAAGTGCAGGAATTCACTCCCTGGGATACTGTCTTTCAAATACTGAGGATGGTGGCTGCAATAGTGCAACACCACATTCCAATTCGTGTTTTTACAGTATGAACGTATAACAAATTGACCGTTCATCCAACTGATATTGATATCCAAAAAATGTACACTTGATCCACCCACATTATGTTCAAATTTAATGTTGACATCTCTTGAATTTAAAAATTTGAAAAATTGTTGCAAAGTGTGCACGTCCCCCTTCTATATAAGGACATCATCTATGTAACGCAGCCACCCCACAACGTCCGAAAAGAAAGGGGAAGAATATACATGACTATCCTCAAACTGGGACATATAAAAACATGCCACCATGGGGGCAACTGTGGCCCCCATGGCAACAGCTTTGAGTTGATCAAAAAAATGTGTTCAAACATTAAAAAATTGTGGCATATAACCAACTCAGACATTTTCTTGCAACAAATTACCATCCCTTCTGATAATGGTAGGATGTTCACCAACCAATCCACCATCTCAATGGCTGCCCTTTGGGGAATGTTAGTATATAATGCGACAACATCCAAGGTCACTAATGTAACTTTTTGTAGATTATCAATGACTACTTGGTCCAAACGTTGTAACAGGTGTCCAGAATCCCTCACATACGAAACGATCTGAGACACGCAGGGGTGCAGATGGAAATCTAAAAACTGCGACATTTGCTCAAAGAGGGAACACCGACTGGAAATGATGGGGCGACCAGGGGGGTGGGATAGAGTCTTGTGAATCTTAGGGGCCAAGTAGATCACAGGCACTTTAGGGAATCGATTAAATAAATATTTAAACTCTCATGCAGATATAACCCCCAAATCAGCAGCCCTAGATAACACTGAAAAGACCCGTTGTTGATACACTGTCGTAGGATCGTTAACTAGACTTTCATAACACAATTCATCTGACACCTGTCTCAATGCTTCATGCCTGTAAACACACCTATTCTGTACCACTACACCATCACCCTTATCTGCCCACAAAATCACAATCAAGCCACCCTGTTGTAAATCTAGTAAAGCCTGTCCTTGCTCCTTTGTTAGATTCCACCGCCCTCTGCTCAAATGTCGTTCCATCTCGTGTAGACCATGTAGCACCCACTGCTGGAATGTGGATAACACTGGATCCACAGGACCACTTGGGGTCCATGTAGACGGTAAACAATATTTTTGCAAAAATGACCTGCGCATTCGGAGGCTTTGTAGTTCCTGACAGGAATTTTGTGAACAAGTGAGGGAGATGTTGGTTAAGTTTAGACAACAGGGTTATCCATCAAAGGTGGTATGCAGGGCGATGAAACGGGCTTATAATGTTCCGCGTGAATGGTATAATACACCAGCTCTTTTAGGAGGTACTCCACGTCTTACATGTGTGTTGCCGTATACTCACATGTCTAAATTGGTAGTACAGACCATTAGGAAACACTGGGTGATTTTAGCTATGCATTCGCAGTTTCAACAAATGCCACTGTTTGCCTTTACTAGGAGCAATAATCTGGGGGAGGGATTGTTTTCTCATGGGGATACTGAACGTTTGTATTCTTTGAATGAGGAAAATAGAGGGCAGTTTAAATGTAATCAGTGCACATATTGTCAGTATAGCATACAGGCAACAGACGTTTTGATTCCCCATACACGAGATCAGATGTTCAAATTATACAGGCACACAGATTGCAATTCAGCTCAGTGCTTATATGGGGTGTGGTGCCCATGTGGGTTATGGTATCTTGGGCAAACCATACGAAAAATTCAGCACTGCTCAACATTTGAGCAATTTATGATTGCAGCAAGCGGAGGCTACCTTGGTGTCTCATTGGCTGGAGGCAGGACATGAGGTGCAAGATTTAAGGTTTATAGTTCTGCAGCAGGCAGTGACCCCCAGGGGTGGTAATATCTCTAATGTTATTGAAAAGGGAACATCGCATGATTTTCAATTGGAATACTGTGGCCTCGATGAGGCTTAACAGAGAAATTGATTGGCTTAGTGTGTAGAGCCATGCCTATTTAAAGCTCTATTTCCCGATGAGCCGCATGCATCTTTCCTTTGGGAGACCCATTACTAAGCATAGGAGGGGTGTGAGTCCTGTGTGGCCCATACTGGCCGGTAAGAAATGTGTTTTATGCCTGGTCTGAGTGGTTTTTGATTTTGTAAATGTGTGTGAGAAGTATCAGGTGTGTTATGGTTTTTGTTTTAGGTAAGCCAATCCCTGATGACGCTCAGGTGAGCGAAAAACGGACCATGTAGGGTCAGTGGCATTCAGTGAATGTGTATCTGGTATGATCTATTGTGGATTAAAATATATTGCAAACATTAGGATACTGACTAATCAATGGAAGTAGGTGATCCGGTTTAAGTTACTCATGGAGATCATTGTTGTCGGATGTGGAGAATGTTTGAATCCACCAATATGGATATGAATCAACAACAATGCCGTATAGAGGTGAGATTCAACAGGGAGAACAGTATGTGCTACATCCCCAGGATCATTTGATTTGAGGACTATCACAACAGGAACCGAGATCTCTATTTTTGAATATAAGAAGAATATTGGGATTAGTATTTAGACTGGTTTTTTTCCTTACCTCTACTGGAATCCTTACCATCTGATAACATTGTATTATTCCAAACCACCTGATTGTGTCCCTCTACCAACAGATGGAAGTAGAGGTACTGATCTAGCCCAGTGACATCACTGGTATAACGGCTGGTAAAGACTGGAATTCTTCAGTGTGCTATTACCAAAGCAGACCACCACCACCACAATCGGACCCAGGAAGCCACTGCAGATCCCCAAAATTAAACAAGTTACACTAAGTTTTGAGATTTCTAAGTGCCAAAGCAGACAATCTCTAGAATCCATACTGCCGGAATCTTCTAAGCCAGGTCTTAGACTGGTCTAGCAGGATTCAAGGAAAGGAAATCAACAGGTATGAATAAACTTTATCTTGGTAGACCAGTCCAAACCAATCAGGATTCATAAAAGCAGTCCCTTAGTGGGAAGGGAAAAACAAGGCCCCTTGTATGACAGTTCTGTCAGAGGCTTCCTGAATCAGATACTGTGACATCATTCAAATATTGATAATATACTCACAAAACAGCTTTACTGACAGTCTCATTCCAAAAGTGACCTCTCCAAGAAGACATTGAAGGAAGTTACTTGGTTGACATGGAAAGAGGAAACCACTTTAGGCAACAATAGTAATGGTACTTGTACTTATCTTCCACCAACTCCCATATACAGGTTCAAAGCGGATAACACAAGATCCAAACAGTCTTACAGAATCACAGAATGAAAAGATAATAAAAGAAAGCCTAAAATTATGACCTAAGCAAATCTCATGAATACTTATTGCGGATATCAAAACCTGACTGCTCGGGGTGCCTCCAGGACCAGTTTTGGGAACCACTGCAATAGACAATTACAGAAGTAAAAATATTCAAACAACAATACAAAGTATGTCATAGTATGCTACATTACCACGTCAACATAATACTCCATAAAACATTTTAATACATAGCATAGGTCAGAGGTTCCCAAACCTGATACTGGAGGCACCCAGTCAATCAGGGTTTTGGGATATCCACAATAATTATTCATGAGAGAATTTTACATGCAAATCTCTCTCATGAATATTCATTGTGAATATCCCGAAAACCTGACTGGGGTGCCTCCAGAACCAGGTTTGCTTACACCCTATGCCAGTGGTCCCAAAGATGGAACATATATATAAGATAGAGTAACAGGAGTTAGAAATAAGGGGACTCATTTAAATAAAGTTGCACATGAGGTCAGAGAGGTGCTTAAATATTATCTTAGCTAGGGTAGGAGTGGATAAACATGTCCTGTTATATAGTATGTGCAGCCGGTGTCACTCCTTGTATGTATGTGGTTAGCAAGTTAATTCTTTCATTAAAGATCAGGGTGACGAGCCAAGCTTTCACCTGCTTCCTGAAGTAGAGATAGTCTTGTGTTAAGCAAAGCCCTTCAGGGAGTGTATTTCAAAGTGTGCGGGCTAGTCCGGAGAAGGCTCACTGGCAGGTATCACACAGTGTGATGTTCTTTGGAGAGGAGTGGTTAGGGATACTCCTTTGGAGAATCATAGTGACCTTGGAGGTGTGTGGAGGAGATCCTGTTTTTCACATAATCTTAGCCATTTCCTTTAAGGGCCTTGAAGATCAGACATCTTTAAATTTAGCCCTGTATTGTACTAGTAGCCAATTAAGTTTTTGCAAAAATGGTGTGATATGGTCACATCACTCGCAACCTTCTATGAGTCTTGCTGCAGCATTCTGAATCAAATGAAACTGCTGCAGACCCTTTGTAGTCAGAGCAGTGTAGAGTACATTACAATAATCCAGTCTTGATGTTATCATGGCATACAAAACTGAGACAAGACTTGCCTTCTTGATGTAAGACGAGAGGCAGTGTAGTTGTTGCAAATGATAAAAGCAGCTCTTAAAGTTTGCTTGATTTGGGAAATCAGAGGAAGTGTTGAATCTAAACTGTATTCCAGGGTTCCTGACTTGTGATCTGAAGGCGAGTTTGTATTTCCCAAAATAGATTTTTATGTCAGGTATGCACCCACTTGTGTTAGGGACCCATAGAAGTTCGGTTTTACTTGGGATCAAGCAAAGTTTGTTGTTTTTAGCACATTCCTGAATTGATGTTTGGCAGGTAGTCAGTTTATTCAGAGCTATGGGTAAGTCAAGTTCAATGAGTATGAGTAACTGCATGTCATCCACATAGATGTAGAACTGAGTGCCCTCGACTGAATCAGCTCAGATAGTCTCTTAAGGTATATATTGCAGGTGACAGTTTCGATCCTTGCAGTACACAACAGATCACTGCCCATAGTAGTGATGAGGTGCTGCCGAACTGTATGGACTGTTGCCTGTCTAATAGGATCTGATCCAAGCTGCCAGTGATGCTAGCGTGAAATCATGGTCCACAGAGTCAAAACCTGCTGAGAAATCTAGCATTACTAACACCAAGGCAAATTCCTTGTCTTGGTTTCTATCTAGTAGGGATATAAGGACCATTTGTTCCATAACAGGGTCTAGCCAGTTTCTCTCTTCTAGTCAATCAATCATTGAGTTGAACACAGACTGTTTGTTCTGTAAGTTTTCCTAGAAATGGGATGTTAGATGCTGGCCAGTAATTTTTCAAATTTGTCCTGTCAAGGTTGTTGCTCTTTAGTAAAGAATGCACCACTGCCCTTTTTAATGCTGTTGGTAGTTACCCATTAGAAAAAGGAGTTCATGTTGGCACCTTCAAGGAGGCCCCTGCTTGCCTGCTCCACTATCTTTATAAGCAGGGATTGATGGAACAGATAGTTGGTCTCTTAGGATTTTGTCAAGGCCCTCCTCTGTTACTGGAGGATACAAGTTTGTGCACTCCTGGTTAGCTAATTGGAGACTGGGTTAGCAAAGTATGCAGCAAAATCATTGCAGTTCAGGTTTGACTGGGCAGGCTGGGATTGCAGTAGGCTGTTTACTAGTTTACTATGCTGAACATGTGCTTGGTTGACTTAGCAGTTCGTTCAATGCATTGAGAGAAATTGTGTTTTTAGCTGCTGCCAAGGCTTGCCGGTACTTTGTCATGTGTTTCCTACAATTTAGCCTGTCCTCATCTGAGTGAGATTTATACTGTCTCCTTTCCAGTTTCCAGGCCCTTCAGCACAAAGGACGATGTTCTGAAAAAACCAAGGTGAGCGTTTGAGTGCAGCATTAGACCTTTATTAGTGGTGCCATTTTCTCTAAGGTCTTATGTTGATATTTAGAATACACACTTAGCTGTTTTGACACTTGCAATGGCTCAGAGACCAAGCTCCGACAGAACAAACGAAACAGTAGCAGATTTGACTCCTCTTCTCACCTGTCCAGGGACAGAACCCTAAGGGAGGCTGGAAACCCAGAATGGTCCTCGAAGAAAAGGGAACCCAGTCCTAGTCACTCCCTGGAAGCCCAAGAGTCACTCCATGGGGATGGGCCAGGATGCAGAATTAGACTAGTATCCTTGGCTCACTAAACAATACATTATGGATTTACATTGAGGCTGTGGGAGGGAGAGGACCGCATAGGCTGACAAGAAAGCTGAGACAGGAGGTGAAGAAGCAGAGATGGACTGGGTTAACAGGGTGAGCTTTAGACTGCCTCAGAGTTACTCTTTCATGAAGAAAAGGAAAAAATGGAAGTCACTGTAGAATGAATTAAACTAGCAGGTCCCTTGATGGGGGAGGGGTGAAGTACCCTCTTCCCTGTTTCTTTTGACGTTTTCGTGAACTTTTGAAATCAACAAGCGCTGAGGATTACAAAAGAGCTGCATATACTAAGAGTTAATGTTGGGGGGGGGGGGGGACGGAACTGTAATTACCGTTGGATTTGCCTGAACTTTTTTGGTTTTTCATTTTGTTGGGAGAAAGACTCTGCTAAGGAGGACAGGAATTCTGGACTGGATCAGGATCAGAACTGTAGTATTTTTGGTTTACTGCTTCTTGCGGTCCAGTTACCCCAAAGGAAGTAAGAGAATCCTAATAAGGCTTCATTGTGGTGACGCAACCAAGGGGCCCGTTACACACTGTAGCTGTCTTTTCATCCACATTTGGGTAGTCCAAGGCCTCTAGGAAATTCTCGGCAGTCAGCTTTGTCTGGTCTCTGATCTTCTTCCAAACTCTGGGATGTGCCACTTGTTTCAGGTGGTCACTTAGGGAAAATTTTAAATTGGAAAATGGCCTGTCCATGATAGGGGTGTTATTTCAATACCACTATCCCGGTATTCTAGGAAGTGAACCTCTTTTTAGAATACCAAGTTGTGATGGAAAATATTAAGGATTGCTTTTCAGTCTTGCTTTGATCGATAATACATTTTTAAAATCTGTCTTTGACCAAAAGTGACATTTCTTGTATATCTCAAAGAGCAGGCTGGAATGTAAGGCACATCTCAAGAACAATGTATGAGATAAGGCACATCTCAAGAACAGGTTGGAATGTCTCTGAAGCCAGTTTGTGCAGGCAGGAGGCGGGGTATGATTGAGGTTCGGGAGATAAGCCACCTGGGCCAGTGGTTTGTTTACCTGAACTGAGAGAGTATGACTGAATCCTCATGTACATTCCTGGATAAGTTTTAGCTTAATAAAAAGGGGGCCTTTTCTTGCAGTGGAGCTCTGAGGCTCATCTGTGGGTAGACGTACTGCGCAGAGGATTTGTTCCTGGTCATAAGGAGACTTTGGGCTTTCACTGCAACGGGCCTCCCGGCTGATGAGATAAGGGCCTGAGATTCCTGACCAGTGATGTTGTATGTATGCATATATATATATATATCTTTCCTATTTTACTTTTCTATAGCCTTCCTTTAAGAAATACACACACTAATTGAGTACATTACTAATCATTGTGTAGTTGGAATAATAATGACTTAAACACTCTCCAATTAAAGTGCAAATAAAATGTTTCATTTACCCAATACGAATCTAAAAGAATCTGTAGTATTTTAGTCTTTGAGCAGTCTGTGGTGATCAAGTGAGCAGACTGCAATACCAAAGCAATACACAAGTGTAGTATGGGACACCCTTTTCATGGGTTGGAGAATTGATTACCTGTCATGTCTAGAAAGTCAGCTGTGGTGGTATCTGGGGTTTTGATGTGTAGATTGAACTCTACCATGACCACCATCCTAGTATAATTCAGGGTCCTAGAGTAATCAGATCAAGGAGTTCTTGCACAGAAGTATTACAAGGTGCTCAGTACACCATGAGCAGCCCGATTGTTTTCTCATCTTCTAGCTGGATTCAGAGATTCTGATTCATTTATGCAGGGAATGGCGATTCTGCGCAGTTTGATCGTATCCTGAATCAGGAGTGCTATCCCCTCCACACTGTCTTCCTGGTCTTGGTTGATGTTGAAACTTGTTGGGTGTCTGTAAAGGTGCATTCATTAGAATTGTGGTTTGAATCTACACTGCCAGACTTAATTCAATCAATTTGGTTACATAGCATCTGGTGACTCATATACTGGAGGAAGAACAATTGTATACTGCTGTGTGGTAAAAGACAAACAGAACTTGGGTTTACCTTGAAAGGAGCTTGAGCATTTTCAGACTTGGTCTGACTGTAAACTAAGGCTACCTGGGTCCTAGTCCCACCCACCCCTAGGTGAACTCCCTTTATATAGGGCAATCAAGGGGCAAGTATCTTCATTACACTTAAATGGTCAAACCCACTTCTTGTTATTTCCTATCATAGTTCACCTTTTCACACTTATGAATCACATCAATATGACCTTCATTCAGTGCAATACATGTTATGCTTTAATCCTAAGGCAAACTATTTGGAACCTTAGAACTTGCCCTGTCTCCAAATATCAGCTTTGAAAGATGAGATCAACAAACTGAAGAAGGAATTAGCTAAGAAGCACCCAGGATTACTCATTACACAGCCAATTTAGCACCACCACTGCCTCAGAGAACGAAACAACAGAGGAATAGATGGGTCACAGTAGGCTCTGGTAGACTAGGATCCATGATACAGAAATACTCACACTCCCAAGCTTTGCCCATATCAAATTCTTTTGCAGCATTGCATCATTATGATGCTGAAAAAAGTACTGTTGTGGAACCAGAGGCAATGAAAGTAGCACAACCCAAGAAACATCCCCCAAATAATGACAGATTGGTGAAAAGCAGAAAATTCTTACTGATCGGAGACTCCATTATCAGAGGCATTAACTTAGGAACACAGTTCAGGGGTTCCAACCTAGTGAAATATCTTCCAGGATCTTCAGCTACCAGATGTACAGACCAAATACTGAAAGTGATACGAGAAGAGAGTGAGGCTTCAAACGCTGATATTATAATTCACCTGGGGACAAATGACCTGGACAACAATAGCAAGTTTACAGCACAGAGAGAGTTCCAGAAGCTTGGGGAGGGACTGAAATCTTTGGTTCAGACAGTGGCTTTTTCTGAAGTAATTCCTACGTGGGGGAAGGGAGAGGAAAGACTACGCAAAACAGTGGAATTCAATAAGTGGCTTGAGTCTTGGTGTAAAGAAGAAGGTTTCGGGTACATAGGAGCATGGGGTAATAAGTGGAAAAATAACAGGCTGTACTGTAATGATGGGCTACATCTTTCAGTGATGGGAAAAAGGATCCTTGGGGAGAAATTCAAATAGTATGTTTCTAGACATTTAAACTAGAGGGCAGGGGTGACAAAAGGAAACAAGGGATTTCAGAAAGTCACCCCCAGAATAAACATGATGGCAGAGGGAAAAGTCATGTAAATATAGTAAACCATCTAAACTCACTAAGCACATGGAAAGCAATGAGCACACATGCTCGTAGTCTAAGTAAAAAGGTTCAAGACTTGCAAGCCCTGATGTTTGAAGAAAACTTGGATATTGTTGCTATAACATATCATGTAAAATGAGTTTATCTTGCTGGGCAGACTGGATGGACCGTAAAGGTCTTTATCTGCCGTCATTTACTATGTTACTTTCATTTAGCCAGGTTTCACTTATTCCAAAAATGTCAAGATGCTGTTCATGGATCACTGAGGATTTCTTAGCGTCTGGTCCAGCATTCACCAGGCCTATAGTTCCAAAGGTCATCTCAGGATGCTGGGGGAAGCTTTGGTATGGCAATGAGTTGATTTTTTTAAGTACTGTTATGTAGGTGTTTGACTTTATGCACGTGTGTCTCTTCTCTTTGGTTGGTGGGTGTCACGATTGTGACTTTTTCTTGGTTTGTGCTCCTCTCGCCCTCTGGTGGCCAAAACCGGTGGCTGCCATAGACTTTCCAAACTCTCTTTTCAATCCGGTCCAGATATTTTAGCCCTCCAGTCTTGCTTGGAAGTTTGGCAGCTAGCCTCACCCCTTAGCTGCCTTGAGATTGCTGCAGCTCGGCCTCAGCTGCTGATGGGCTTATTAGCCACCTGGAAACTTTCTGCTTTGCCTTTGCAAACGCCAAAGCTCCAGGTTAGTGTTTGGTGCTGATAGGAGCACTTCTGTCTTGCTGTGCTGTTAGGAGCACTTCTGCCTGCTTGTTTAAGCTTCCCTGTTTACCCTTTTGGCGCTGATAGAAGCACTTCTGTCTTGCTGTGCTGTAGGATCACTTCTGCCTTCTCTTGTGTCTTACCTGTATGCCTTGTTCTTGTCTGGGTGCCTGTGGGCACTCCTGTTTTGAACCCTAACCCTGTTTCTGTCAACCTTGTTCTATATCCTATTCCCTGTCTGAGAATCCCGTATCTTCAGTAGTCCCGAACCCTGTGTTAGTCAAGCTTGTTTAGTATCCTGTTGGTTTACTCCGTCTGCAAGCTAGGTCCAGTAAGTCCTGCCAACTGCCTGCACCTGGGGGCTCAAACCCTGGGGAATGGTGTTCAAGTGCAGGTGAAGACCAGTTGCTCTGTCCTGCTTATTCCCTGCCTGCCTACTGCTGTAGTTCCAGTCCTGTGGTTCCAGCTTTGCCTGTGTACAGCTTCTCCTGCCTTGCTTGTTTACCCAGTCCTGGTTGAGGGACTTGTCTACTTGTCCAAGGGCTCACGTGGTGCCAGTGTCCGAGAGACAGACCGTGACAGAGGGGGATTATAGTTTCCTCTCCCACACAACACTGGGATCCCAGAGGGGTCTTGGTCTGCTGGGCCAAGGGACATTCTTTGTGTCAGAAGCTCCTTATGCAAATTTCACTGGGTCGCAGTACAGTCCTAAAAGATTGAGGATCAGCAATATTACCAGTTGGCAAAGTAGGATTAAAGGCTTTAAGTCAACAGTTCTAAGCGAACAGACCTTTTAAAGTTGTAAATTTAGACCATGCCTGAGAGATCAAAGGCTTCCAATAGGATAAAACCGGAACTCAGGAACAAGTCTTGTTCTGGTCTTGTTCAACAGACTGGCCAGAATGCTGCTTTCAGATTAAGCAGCTTCACAGAGTCTCTCTTCAAGGGCTCAAACAGTGGCCCTGTCACAGCGTAAAAGGACAAGGTTAAAATCCCACTAAGGACAGCCCAAATTAGGAGATGGATGTGCCTTACCCTGTGAAAAAAAATCATACTACATCAGCCTGGGCTACCAAGAATACATCTTGTAATTTGCCCCTGGAACAAAAGAAGACTGTGTATCTGAACCCTGAAAGAGTTCAAGACCCACCCCTGTTCCAGTCCTCCCTTCATAAAGGTCAAAAGAGTGCAGTTGTGACTTCTAAGGGGATAGAACCTGTTCTGCACACCAACATTCAGAGTTTCCACACCTGAACATTGGCCAAAGTAATGGATAGCCTACGGACCTTGAGACTAGCAGCAATTACCAGTGCCGAGTAACCTTTGTTTCTCAGATGCTTCAAGAGCCATGCAGTAAGCCAGATGGGATCCTGAACCTTCATCACCGGTCCCTGAACAAGGAGACCATACCAGTAGCAGCAGGGGTCATGAGAAGAAATGGAGATCCATATACAACATTGCCTTCTGAGCTCTTCACCTGCTTCAAGTCCTCTGTTCCTTTGTACATTGGGAGAGCAGTTTCCAGCACTCAAGACAGGGGGAAAACGGCCTCTGTAAAGCAGATACTGGTGGGTGACATCACTAACTGTATTGTTATTTGGATGTGTGCTGCCTTCTGAGCTCTTCACCTGCTTCTTCAAGTCCTCTGCTCCTCTGTACAATGGGAGAGCAGTTTCCAGCACTCAAGACAGGGAGAGAGCGGCCTCTGTGGAGCAGATGCTGGTGGGTGACATCACTAACTGCATTGTTGTTTGAATGTGTGCTGCCTTCTGAGCTCTTCACCTGCTTCAAATACTCTGCTCCTTTGTACATTGGGAGAGCAGTTTCCAGTACTCAGAACAAGGAGAAAGCAGCCTCTGTAAAACTGGGGCATCTATCTAGTTTAAGGACAACTGACTGCCCCCAGTTAAGAAAGCAATATATATATGAAGCCAACAGATGTGGAAATATCTTGAATGTATTTGAAGACTCCTGTAGTAATACAGTGTTCCAGTACAGTTGAGTCTGCATTTCATATAGAAAGAGGAGAGGAGCCCCCATCATCCTAACGAAGGTAGCAAAGTGAAATCAAAGTGGTGCAGAAAGAGATACAAGAACCCTAGCCGCTAATCAAATGTAGCACATCTCCCCAACCGAATAGGAAAGCAGGCCACACAAAGAAACCACTATACTGCAAAGGGTGGGAAAAGTGCCAAATCAGAGGATAGGATCCTCACTCCTTACAGGACAGGTCTCTACCAAGGTCAGAGAGGAAACAGAAGGGAAGACCTGAAAATAGAAGGTCTGACACTTGCAGGATTGTCTAAGTTGCAATTGGAGCCTACCACCTTGGACCCACGAGCAAAGTCCACGACTGACTGTCCTCGAACCACATCAACACTCCAACATACACTCACCTTCATACATTCACACACTAAACGGCACAATTACTAGTCGACTGGATACACCCTTGAGAAAAAGAAGCAGAGCATAACTGGGTACCATATCATAAACACCCACGAATTCATATACCCTCTTCCTTCATCATTCTCATACTTTTACACACACACTCCCTTCTTTACTTCACGAACTTAGTCCAGATAAACCTCACTTCATAAAAAAACATTACCCCTAACAACACTCCACTCTCCCCCACGAGTTCATTCTTAGAAGTCATTTAACACACAACAGATCACATAGGATCCCCTGAGAAAGTGCAAAACCGAAAGCACTAGCTTTTACACAAAGGAGCCAGAATGAACGTAATGACATTATTCCTAGGAATCTACTCCTTAACATTGGTCCAAATACTGTTAGCCACACCTCTCGATGATTATAACACCATACCAATACTACACAGCCGATTCAGGATTACCAGACACACCAACCTCAACCAAACCGGCAACAGAACTTACAATAGCAAAACATTATCCCACAAACAAACTGCACAACCAACACAAAAAAGTTCCAATAAATCCAAATCGACATACAAACAACTAATAAAAGGTTCCCACTTTCACCATCACGGAAGATCCATACCTTACAATTCAAATAGGTTACATCAATCCCAGATCAACAGTAAACAAAACAGAAATTATAAAAGATTGGATCACATCGGAAACCTTAGATTTACTCTTCATCAGCAAAACCTGGATCCATGACCAAAAAGATCCCATAATACTGGACCTTTGCCCTCCGGGATACAACATTACACACTGGACTACAATAGGTAAAAGAGGCGGAGGCACTGCCATAATCTACAGATCCCATCTCACTTTAGAAACCACTGCTGAATCAATCACACCTCAACTAGAAATTGGCTCAATCAGATTGCAACATAAAAGTGTAGCCGGCAATCTAAATTGCATCCAATTCTACAGACCGCCAGGCACTTGGAGTGAAACATATATAACCCTAATGGATTTCATATCGGCCAGTTGTACATCTAACTCAAACATACTAGTCAATGGGGACATAAACCTTCATTTAGAAGACCCAAACAACTGTTGTCCAAGACTGTAAGGAATTCTTCCAACTATGGGATTTCAAATGGTCACATCCGAATGCCACCCACAGAAAAGGCCACACACTTGACCTGCTAACCCATAAATTCGCATCAGACCAAATCATTAAAGTCATTGATCACAAATGGACGGAAATTCCATGGTCAGATCACTTCAAATTAAATCTGACCCTACATTGGCTGAAGAATGGGCATCTCAAAGCTGATAAAAAAAAAAAGCTGATGAAAACAAATCTTACCAAACCAGAGGTAAAGTGGACACAGAAGAGGAGAATATCAGCTGGCTTTACAAGGCTTTAAAAAGGTCTTTTCAATGAGGAGTGAATGTTGGTGACTTGTGTCCCTCCCTATCCTTTCTCACAGGGTTCCCCATGGAACACAGTTTTAATTGCTTTCCAGCACAGCTATTTGGGAGTACAAAGATGTTTGGACTTTGAACCTAAGGAACTGAACTGATAAAATCAGCATAAACATTAGTAGGCACTTTAACCAGTGCTTAAGAAGGATGACCGATGTAGATCTGGAGGCATTGATTTGAAATGTTTTGAAATAAGGTAGTGAAACAATTGTATAGCTACTGCATTGTATTAGGAAGTGAATGTAGAAGTAAAACGGTTGATTAATTGACAAGGCAATATACAAAGGTACTGTGAGCTATGTGTGAATGCAACGTGAGAATGTGAGTTTCGAGGGTAGAGGTATTAGGCATGTGTAATACAATAAAGAAATAAGTTTAAGATATTTAAGGTGTAAGGAGTACTTTATATAATTAATCAATTTACAACAACAATTGGTTTATTCCATCTGATTCCATCAACTATCTTGCAGATTGGGAATCGAGATGTATCACCGTTCTAAATGAATTAGCTCCTTTATGAAAAAAAAAATTCACAAACCAAACAGGACCCCCATGGTTCAATGAAAATGTGAAACAATTAAAATCTAGAACCAGACAACTCGAACGAGCCTGGAGAAAAAACAAAAACGATCAAAATCTAAACGCTTGGAAAGAATCACATAGAAAATACAAATATGAAATGACAGAATCAAAATGGAATTACTATAATGAACAACTAGGTTCTGACTACAAAGACATGAAAAGGTTATACAAGCTACTGGATAAATTACTAGACACAAAACCAGTGTCCTCAACAAAATGAGGAATCCCAACAGCAGACGATCTTGCTAACTACTTCAAAGGCAAATTGTCGATGTACGCAAAAATATCACAGGACTACACCAACCTTGATACCTTCCTTAATGAGCTAGACCCATGCTCAGAAGAATACCCAGCTGACCGAACTTGGACAAATTTCACCCAGATCACACAACAGCACTAGCAACCAATAAGAACTCTACAGCCTACTGTCAATTGGACATCTGCCCCAATTATCTAATGATCCCCCCCCCCCCCCACCTCGATTCATCACTGAACTTACCTCCCACCTCAACTTCTTGTTCCAGCATGGCATATTCCCCAAAGACAAAGATAATATACTACGCACACCATTACCAAAAGACACAAAAAAAACCTAACAGTATCACCAACTACTGACCTGTGGCATCCATCCCACTTACAACCAAACTGATGGAAAGAATTGTAGCTAAACAACTTACTGAATACATTGACAATTTGTCAATCCTTCATGAATCACAATCGGGCTTCAGATCTCTCCTCAGTACGGAAACCGTCCTGGTAACTCTCCTAGCCAAGTTCAAAAAGGAAATCGCATTAGGTAAAAACATACTCAATACTTGACAAGATAGGCATAGGAGGGAACATACTCAAATGGATCAAGGGTTTCCTAACCACAAGATCTTATCAAGTAAAAGCAAACTCAAACATATCACCATCATGGAGTACTGATTGTGGAGTACCCCAGGGTTCAACTCTCTCACCCATATTATTTAATCTGATGATGATCCCCTTGCTCATGCCCTATACAAGCATAATCTTAATCCTTTTCTGTATGCAGATGATGTCACCATTTACATACCGTTCAACTCTAATCCAGCAGAAATCACTGTTGCAATAAAGACTAGTTTAAGCTTAATGGATGCCTGGGCATCGGCATTCAAACTCAAAAAGGAAAAAACTCACTGCCTTATTCTCTCTTCTCACCACAAAACAAACCTCCCTTCATCCATAAAAACCCCAGAACATACTCTCCCAATATCGGACAAACTGAAGATCCTTCCTTGGAATTACTATTGACACCAACCTAACCCTGGAGAGCCAAGCCTCTGCTACCAGGAAGGAAATGTTCCATGCAATGTGGAAACTCAAACGGATCAAACAATTCTTCCCAAGGGAAACTTTCCGTAACATAATTCAAACAATGGTACTATCACATGTTGACTACTGTAACGCCATATATGCGGGATGCGAAGAACAGATCTTAAGGAAACTCCAGACCGCACAGAACACAGCAGCTAGACTCATTTTCGGAAACAAAAGATTCGAAAGTGCTAAACCCCTATGCGAAATACTGCACTGGCTACTAATCAAGGAACGAATAGCCTTCAAAATCTGAACTCTGGTCCACAAAATAATCCATGGTCTGGCCCCAACCTACATGTCCAAACTTATTGGCTTACCAACTAGAAACATCATCGAATCATCAAGAATGTTTCTAAACCTGCATTACCCAAACTGTAAAGGACTAAAATACAAATCAACATACGCATCCAGCTTTTCCTACATTTGCACCCAGCTCTGGCATGCTTTACCTAGAAACATTAGAATTGTGAATACCCATCTAAAATTTCGAAAAGACCTCAAGACTCACCTCTTCCGGAAAGCCTACCCAGCAGACCCAAACTGATTCATGAACAATACATCACATCTTTCGATCTAAGAAATGAACAATACCCCTTCCACATAATCCTATTACTTCAAACTGCACGAATTTTACCACTCCAGTTATAAGAGTACTTCTACCCTTATACTACTTTGTATTGTTCACTAGAAGCTGTAGTCCCATCCACGGAGACTTATCAGCCTCATTGGGATTACTTCTCTCTATATGCTACTATATATTCGTCCCAGAGTTGTATTCTCTTTTCTGGAACCTTATCAGCTTCCTTGCACCTACTGTTACTCTATTTTCCACTCTGTATATATTCCCGGAGTTGGTACTCTCCTCTCCGGAACCTGTAAGCCACATTGAGCCTACTACTATGCGGGAAAATGTGGGATACAAATGTAATAAATAAATAAATACCAGGGGCATTGAGGTCAGTCTGGCGACACTAGAATCAAAAGGAATGGATGAAGCAGCTACCCTCCAAATGACTCTGCTGATCAGAAGACAGGGAGGAAATAGAGGTGCTCCTGTTGGGGTAAAGGCTGCACCTGGGCATCAGTTCCCACCGAACCAAGCTCTCTTTTAGAGCTGATGAACTTCAAACACTTCACATTCCACTGTGATGCCATCAGACTGCAATATGGGGGACCCAAGAGATCCACAACCAGCTGAAAGGCTGAGAGACTCCGCTACTGCTCCCTAGGATCCAGATATATTCTGGCTGAAGAAATCTGATTATGTTCTAAACTGGCAGTGTGGACTGCCAAAGTTACCATTAAGTGGCATTCCACCCACCTACACAGTACCACTGCCACATTCCAGACCACGTCTCACTTGTTAATTATAAACCACTGCTGTGGAATTGTCAGGCATTGTTTGGATCACCTTCCCTTGGATTATTAGGAGGAAATGTGAATGGCTCTGGTCTTCTGATGGCCCAAGATACCGCCTGTCTTGACCAGTGCTCCTGAGTGGGACAGCCCTTGCAATATGCTCCACAGCCTGCAAGACTAACTAACATTCATGATAACCGCTATCCAATCTGAAGGATTCAGCGCACTTCTCCAAGAAGATATGATAATCATCCAATCACAGTAGACAAGTCTTCAGTGCCCCAGGCAACAGGAGACACCGGGAGAGAGGAGCCTGGCAAGATAACAGGGTGCTCTAAAGAGGTCATTGAGAGCCCTCGCCCATGGGATTATATCCAGGGTCAACTGTCCTTCCAAGCCCTCAGGGCTCACTGTGCACAGAACTCCCATTTCTGAGCCTGCAGTTTGAGCACCCACTTTTCTGGGAGAAACAAACATATGTACCCTCTTAATGTCAAAGTACACTATGAGGTACTCGGTGCTCAGAGATGGTACAAGCTGAGTAATTCACAACCCAGCCCAGCCACTCTAGCAGGCTTATCACTGCCGACATGGGTCCCTTCAAACTGGGAGTCTGCTCTGATGAGCCAGTCATCCAGCTAGGGATGCCCTCAAATACCTTGCTACTAAAGGGTCAATACCACCACCAGGACCTTCAAAAAGGTTTGAGGGAGCCATGGCCAGACAAAAGGTTAAGGCTCTGAACTGAAAATGTTTCCCCAGGACACAATAGTGCAAAATTCCTTGTTAGGCTCCCTGATAGCAATATGCAGGTAAACCTCTGTGAGGTCCAGGGAGGTGAGGAACTTGTCCATCCTAACAGTTGGTGATCAACTGCAAGGTCTCTATCTGGAAACCCAAGAAAATAGGTAAGAGCTGACCCCCTTTAGGTCTAGTATGGGCTGGAAGTGCCTCCTTTCTTGGGCACCACAAAATTGAATGATGACTGTGCCCTAGCTCTAGGCTTGGTAGTGGTGTTCCCCTGGTCAAGCAAGCACTGGAGGGTGTTCTTGACCACCTGTTGCTTGAGAGGGGACCCGCACATACTCCATAAATGTGTCTGAAATTTGTTCTGCTGCTAGTTGAGCACTACCACTGGTTGTTCATAAAAAGGCCATTGGATGGTCCCTCTAGTAGCCACTGGGGCTTAGTCTCACTCAGATCTTTAACAATCTTCTCAAAAACCTCTCCAAAGAACATATGACCCCTGAAAGGCAGCTTACTCAGGCACATCCTGGAGGACACACATCTGCCACCCAGTGGCACAGTCACAACCATCCGTACACAACCACTACCCATTCAAAAACAGATGTGGAACAGATCATACATGGTATCTGCCTGAAACACCATGCAAGATGCCAACCGCCCCACCTCTGAGTACTGGCAGTTGAGTTCCACAGTGGACTGCCATAATTCTGGAGGGTAGATACACTTCACAGCCTCTTTTTGAGCTCCAAGGTAAAGCTGCAGTGGTTTCTTTTCCATAAAAATTCAGACAGCAGTTCCTGAAGAAGGATCCCCTAAAACAGGGTGTTTTGTTGAACCTTCTGTCTCATTATAGCAGATACTTTGAGTTATCTTTAACCACCAGTGATACTTCATGACTATTTATTTTCTTAGTCCTTACAGCAGCGATTCCCAAACCCCAGCCAGTCAGGTTTTAAGAATATCCACAATGAATACGCATGAGATCAATTTCTATGCACTGTCTCCTGGGTATGGAGATCTCTCTCATGCATGTGTATATCCTGAAAGCCTGATTGGCTCGACAGGTTTGGGAACCCCTGCCTTGGAGTGTTGTATTACAGACTGTGTTCACTGGCTAACAAATAACAAACTCAATAATAATCACACTAAGTTACTCACTTTCATGGTGCATGGAAAATGCTGCTGGTGAATACATAATGTATTCTGAGCATAAATGAACTGCCTATATAGAGCCATATTCATTGTAGCTCTTTAAACCACTTCCCTACAAACATGGTTTGAAGACGTTATACCATGACTGCCTAGCACATTTCTATTATTATTCACAGACAATTTTTATATTATAGATTCTTTTGCACTACTGAAAAGTTTTTTTCAATTTACTTGTTTTTCTCAGAGGGTTGTTTATAGTTGAGTACTGCCTAGTCTGTCTGTGGCCCCTCCTCTCCCCCCAACTAGCCCTAAACCCAAACTCACTGCGCTGGTTCCAGTCTCCCTTGCTCCTCCCTCAGGCAAGTCTTGTGTCCTGCAGGCCCTGCTGAACTTAAAAAAAATCCCATGGGAATTAAGGAAGTCAAATGAACTCTTAAGATGGACTCTACCATGGGGGATGGGAATCTACAATCCTGCTCTACCACCACCACCACCACCACCACCACCATCATCATCATCATCAATGGCTCCACAGGGTCTGCTACAAGCATGCCTCATCAAGCCGAAGCCAGTGGGCTAAGGCACAGGGCAAGGACTGTGACTTCCTGGCTGAGACAGTCTGTTACCTAAACCTCAGGAGCTAAGGCCCCAAAGATTACCTCTGAGGGACATAGGCCATAGAATGCTCTCCAGGGACATGGGCCCAATTCCTTTATCCTACTGCACTAGGCCAACCTACCATCTGCTGGAGGTAGAGAAGAATTCCAGGCTGCAGCAGCCCCTATACTGGTGATGTCGCTGGAATACCTTAGTAGCTCTACCTCCACCTTCTGGACACAACTCAATGATTTGGGCAAGTCTAGCAGGATGAGAAGGAAAAGGAATGGAGATTATGAGCACCCCCATTCTGAGAGATAAAAAGCTGGATGCAAGAAAGCCAGACATAGTAGTAAGAGAAAAACACCAGAAAAATATTGATCATAGAAATGTTGGCCCTCAAGTGATACTCTAAATCACACAAAGAGAAAATCCTGACGTACGAAGAAATGCAGTCAGTTCAAGAAAATGTTCTCAGAAAGATGCAGAAATATGTCTGATCATTTTGACTAACACAGGCTTAAAAGGAGTTTTAAAGCATACCTGGATAAGCTGCCTATACATTTCACTTCTTATGAACTCCAGAAGTAAGTCTTCTTTGTAGAATACAAGTACTATGGTGAGTGTTAGCAGTAAATGTGAGAGACTGAGATCATTCTCCAAATACTCTGGCTTAGGAGTGAGGTTCACTGCACGTACCATGTCAGTAAACTAACCCCTTTGAAGACACTGCCCCCACCCGTCACCAATGGCACTGAAGACTTTATATTGGTCAACCAAACCAGTGATGGCTGTGGCCATATGCATGTAATTAGGTTTTTTTTTGTTTTTATTTTCTTTTAACTTTGACAAATTACTTTTACATTAATGCTGTCAGAAACCATGTTTCTCGCAAACTCCTACCACTGCTTTATTTTTCTGGTCTTTTAATATCAAATTTTCTGTAAGCCCAAAGAATGGAAATTATACCTTTTATTCAGATCAACAAACCTTTGAACAATGTATTTTAGCTGCTCTCTTCTATACATGTATACAAACTAAACTTTAGGAAGCATGTGACCCTAAGGTTGTGCATCATAAGAAGCAGGTTCAGTCAGAGGGTTACAGTCCATTTTCCAAACTGCATCACACTTCCTCCACACCCTTCCTGTCACGGACTCACTAAAACTAATCAGTTACCTAGAATTATAAAATAACCGAAAACTTTAAAAGAAAATTAAGAATTTCTGTATAATTTTCACTAGTGGGATCCTGGTGCTTTTGATTCTAACACCATAATTGTCTCAGCACTACCTGTACTACATATTTCTTCCAGATTATAGTACAATATAAATCTAAACAGCTACATACTGGCACATGAGTTTGGGGCAGTAAAATTCTTTCCTTTACAAATGCTAATAAATTAAAAGCCCGACTACTGAAGCAATGTGTCCTCTCCCTTCCCCCACCCCCAAATGAGAGCCACCAAAGCTATCTGTTTTAAATGAAAGAAACCTGCACTGAAAATGTCGGTCCAATTTGCTGAGTCCAGATATGCATCTTTCACAAGAAATACTATTATAATTATAAAGAATAAGAGTCTAATTAGCATTTATTAAAAATCAGTGACAAATATTTTAACAACTGAGGAAAAGCGTGCAGAGTGTAGCTCAAGGAATTCTTTCAAACCCGATTACATGTGTATGTACATCTGTGTATGTTTGTCTGTATGACTGTGCTGCATGTGAGTTTGTGAATGTGTATGTAGGTTGTGTTTGTGTTAATGTTGCCTTTTGCATCTTGGGGAGGTGGTGGATTGCTTTGAGGATTGGGACAATTGAGCAGTTAGCTGAACTGCTTCTCCCACATCTGACCATTTTTTGGGGGGTGGTTTATTTCTCTAGAACTGTCTAATGTTCCATTTTCAAACTCAAGTGTTTCTTTACTGTTTTTCCCGCATGCAAAGCTTCATCCTATTCTGTTAAATTATTTGTCCCAGGACAAATGGGCAATTCAAGACTTCTTTCATATAATTCTTTAACTTCCACTAGGATGGGGAAAACATTTAAAATGAACACTAAAGACATACTATTATTGAAGTTAAGTACTACCAGCAAATGTTTTCTATTCTGATGTTTGTACTATATATGGATTTATATGTTTATGGGTAATGTGATTTATGACATGATCCCTTAAAGGATCTTCCTAAACTTGTAGTTTCAATTCCAGTTTTCAAGAAACTATCAACTATTAGCTCTTCCTCTGCAAAAAGAAAAAAAAACACTACAAACTAACCCCCGTTTACTAACCTGCACGCTAATGCCAACACTGCCCATTCAATTGGCTGTGTTGGCACTGCCGCGCAGCTTAGTAAACAGGGGGTAAGGTAATAATTCTGGCTCTCACATTAAAGCGTTCTGCTCGATTTCTTCAGAAAAGGGTTTGTTTTGAGGGTTTTTTTGTACAATGCCGGTTTAGCTGGTGTTTTTTTTTTAAAAGCCCTTTAAATTAAAGCACCAAAAGCTAAAGAGCCTATTTGCTTGCTCCAGGACATTTTTTTTATTTACCCCTGGTTCAAAAGGGGAAGAAATGCTAATCATACTTTTGAAGTTAACACTACTGAGGTGTTGGTTCCCGCCATCTACACCCCATCTTCCAAATATTGCTGCATACACCCACTCACCAATTACCTGAGTTGAATTAAAACTGTTTGGTCAGGTTGGAAAGGAAAAATCAAGGAAATAAATAGATCAAATAGATCAAAACAGAGCAATTATGTACCAGGGGCTTTAATACTAGCTTATTAAACCATTTGGTTAAGCCAGCAAAGCAAACACACAGTAAAGCTGGCAAATTGCTCATTGTAAAATGTCACCCTTCCTGTCAGTTCCTGAGCAGTGATTTTGCTCAGGCACTGACAGGAAGGGCAACATTTAAAAAGGTAAACGGTTTGCATTCACACAGTCTTCCGACCCAACCACACCATCCTCCCTGCCTAAAAAGGCAACATCAAGCTCCTCTCCAAAGAACAGACGCCCAAGAAGGGAAGCTCACTCAAGCACACTTGGAGGCCACAGAAGGCAGACCAGGAGAACATATGGACCAGGTCATAAAAGAATATCTGCAGGAAAGGCCGTCCCCAACTCTAACCATGCTACCTCTGAACATAAGAAGCTGCTGCAGCTAACAACATGGCACAGGCCACACAGCCATTGCAAACAGCCCTCTACACACCTGCCACAGTAATAGAGAATGCCTGCTTCAGAAGCTGCTCTGGCTTCATCTCATGCGTCCCCTCCCCCTCTGCTGGGATTGTGGTCTTCTTGGTCAAAGCTGTGATCAAAGAGTCAAACCCCAGACAGGCACCAGTACTAACTGATCTCCTTGCAAAGAAGGGGTTAAAAAGCCTCTCCAGTAAGTAGGTTAGGCTCCAAGAGAATACCATCCAGGGCTTCCTATTTCACCAAAATCTTGTAAGAGGAACTTCTGAAAGGAAAAGGCCTTAGGAGGACCCCTGAGCCCCTCCAAGATTAGGTCACCCTCCTCCTCCAGCTCTGCTGCTGAGAGAGGACATCTGTAAAACCTCCAAAAGTGAGTCTGTAAGGGCAGATCCTCCCCCCCCCCCCCCCCCCCCCCCCCCAGCACAAGGGAGATAAAGGTACAACCCCATTCCTCCAGGGAGGGAGGATCACAAAAGTCTCCCAGTTCCTCTTGTAGGTCCGCTGGAGCTCTCATCCTGGAACGTCTCACACTTGTGGCACTTGCCCCAACTACTGGAGCTCCCGATGGGCTGTCAAGCCTGCTGGCCTGATCTAACCCCACCACCACCACCAACACAGGGTGTAGGGGGAGCATCATCACTTGCAATTGCCTGCTTCACCAAGGCTTTAACTTGCTGGTGCCAATCTAGCCCTGAGGCTTCCAGGGGCCCAACTAAGACCCCCAAGGTACAGGAGAGGCTGGACCCATCAGCAATGTTCCCTCTAAGCTGTGGAGTCCTTCACCTATATTCCTGCCAGTGGGGGTGCTGTTTCAATATCACATTTTCAGTATAGAGGAAAAAGCAAGTTCTGCAGGACTCCAGAGGACCTGCCTGTCCCTAGTGATTGAAAACACAAATACTGAAGCAGCACCACCGCCACAGTCATACTCCCCCCACTGGCAGCAAGACAGTTGGTGGACTCCTGAACAGCGTAAATGGAACACTGCCCACAAGCCTCCCAATCCCATGGATACTGGAGTTCCCCTGTGATCAACCCTGATGCCAGGAATGGCCCACTGCAAAACGAGCAAAAGGAACCAGCAGCTATGCTCAGCTAGAGACTCCCACTCTCTAGGCAGTGCCAGCCAGCCAGTAGGCATGCCTGCATATGTGGCTGGCACACTGATACTTAGTCCTCGAACTCACTGGGTACCCTGTAGTATCCCTGCTCCTCCGAGTTGCTCCTTTTTATTTTTTTTTACAAAACCAGGAAATAAAACTAAGCTAGGCAAACAAGCTCCCCCCCTTCAAAAAAAAAAAAGAAAAAAAAGAAAATTTGCTTAGTGCTACATGGAGCTCAAGGTGGATTCTGCCCTGGGTGAAGAATGAGAATGGAGACCCATAGGACCCATGTCTGGAGCCATGAGGCTAACCTCTGTGCTCTACCGGGGTAAGGTCTATAAACTGAAGCCCTGTAGCAATATTAGGCTCAACCACCAAGTACAGGCCAAAGCCTGCATTAAGGGGCCCTCTGGATTGGACCTAACACCTTATAATCTGCTGGAGGCAGAAAAATAGTGGAAAATTCCAGAAGGTACCAACCCATAAACCAGTAAGGTTGCTGGAAAAGTTTCATTATCTATCTCCATCTTCTAATAGGAAAGAGACAATTCAAAGGTATAGACTAGGACTGGTCTAGCCAGCCACAATAAGGGAAGTATTTTTATAATCAATGCATGCATTTGCAAACTCCACCCACACTCACACCGTCCAGATCACATCCCCGGCTACATCCACCAGCCAAGTATGAGGTTTCTTGACAAAGCACATACATTTAAGTCAGTCGCTATTTTTTATGTGCATATGTGGCACAATATGCATGAAAGATTTTTATAATTACCACATTGTGTAAAAAAGCATTTAAAAAAAAGGAGGCTTTTGCATAATTTTCAAATTTTTTAAAGCACGATTCCCTAGGTGTACCCACTCTAAGTCTAGACTACTATGAAGTTCAGATTCTAGCTTTGCTACAATGTTATGTCAGTGTCCAGCAACATTTGAGCCATGAAAAGGAGGCCAACCAAAACTGAAATCAAATCCAAAATTGGCTTGGCTCAGCCCTGAAGCTGGGAAGAGCCCCCCCCCCGCCACAATCTCTCCCTCCTCCACTACTACTGCTGCTACAACTATTACTACTAATCATTTCTATAGCGCTACTAGATGTACACAGTGCTGTTCATATTATATGAGGTACTTTCTCTGTCCCTAGAGGGCTCACAATCTGGTTTTTTTTGTATCTGGGGCAATGAGGGTTGGATGAGTTGCCGTGGGAATTCCCTGGTGTAGTGTCAAGTTGGCCCCAGTTGCTCCTGCCCATTCTGTGTCTGCAGTCATAATGGCTACAGACACTTTCAGCAGCAGTCTCAATTGGTGCACAACTCTCCTCAAATAGCAGGATCATCACACTACTTGGATTCATTGCGGATTACAAGAGAAGAAAACATCATATTCAGATGGAAGTACAGAGTAAAATACAAAAATAAAAATTACAATATCAAAACAGAACATCTGAGTACATAAAAGCCTTCAAGTACTTTCTAAATATAAAATAAGAACAAACAGACCTAATCTGGTAAGGCATAACATTCCAGATCTTTACAGCCAAATATTTAAAAGAATTAGTTAAATAAATTTTAAGAGTGAACTGCATGAGAAGTCCTACTCGAGGAAAGCAAGAGACAATATTTAGATAGGCTTCATGAGTTTTGACCCATCAAAGATTTAAAAACCATACAAATTTTGAACTTTATATGAGAGGAGATCGGAAGCCAGTGTAATTTTTTTAAGGAGTGGAGAAACTCTTTCAAATTTATTCAATTTAAAAATTAATCTGGCTGCCGAGTTCTGGAGTAGCTATAATCTCCTTAAAATTTTCATAGTAATTCCCCATATAAAGAATTGCAATAATCACGATAAGGCAGGACAGCCTGAGCAATACTTCTAAAACTTTCTACACCGTGACTGGACCAAACTGCCTTAATTGATGAAGACAAAAATGAAACTTCTTAACAAGAGCATGAATCTGGTCTTCAAAGGTTAACCTCTAATCCAGTATAATACCTAAAACTTTTGATTTGTGATATTTAAAAATTTCCCCTGGAGTAAGTAGAAGGAATTTTTGCAGCAATGAATCGAAATCTCTGAACCCACCACATCTTATCATGAATTGCTGGCTTCACAGAGCTGGTGGTAGGAAATAGATCTTTAAGAAAAACCACCTTCTGAGTTTTCCTTTCTCTGTGAGTGGCTGGAAGATTGAGTTGCCCTCAATGCCTGCTTTTTGCCTGGTCTGCTCTTATTTGGGGGTGGGGATTGCCCCAGATTTAAAAAATATCCAAGAAAAGATTCTTCTCCCTTTGCCATCGTTTTGCAACTCTAGCTATTGATACTTGGCCTGCTCATGCTGCCTAGTTCTTTGTTTCACTGGGGTGGCTTTGTCCCTTCCTCACCCCCATGGGGGGAGAAGGGAATGACGACACCTTTTGCCTTTGGTGTCTTAGGCTGCCTGTGCCACCATTTGTGCTGCTTTGCCCCTTGAGTGACTACATTACATTTGTGTCTCATATTCCGCTTATACCCACACAGGATTCAAGGCGGATTACAAAAAGAAAGCCATGGTATACAACCTTGGAGTATACAATAGAATAATTATATGTAATGCCACAGAGCAGAGAATTCCAGTGAATTAACATTATGTAGTATTAATTGAAGCAATATGGTTTTGGAACAAAACAGGTTATGGCCCTTTTAACAATAGCATAATTGGTCTAACGGCATATCTCAGTTGGAGGCAGATTCCATGATTTCGCGGCTCAATTTTAAAAAAGGAGAAATTGGTTCTTATCTGCTAATTTGCTTTCCTTTAGTCCCTCCGGACTGACCCAGAATATGACCGATGGGTTGTGAACGCCTTCCAGCAGGTGCAGACAGAGCTGTGACTCTACAGAGAGCCAATAAGAGCCCTTCCCAGATAAAGATCCAGTATTACCATAACAAAGCACAAGGAGGAAAAGAGCAGAAATACAGTCTCTGCATCCGTAAGCCTGAGCAGCCACCGGCACTTCGCTAACACAGAGCACGTGCCTTGCACTGAATGTGCCCATATGAAATACCACTCTATGCAGAGCACTTGTTTGTTTGTTTTTTTAAGAACAATGTAACAGCAAATGTACAACACAGCTCCAAGAGAAAAAAAAAGTCAGAATAATAGCAAAACAGGCAGAATAAACTGAGGAAGGGATCTGGGCCGATCTGGAGGAACTAAAGAAAAGCAAATTAGCAGGTAAGAACTAATTTCTCCTACCTTAGTGTCCCTCTGGACCGGCCCAGATTGTGACTGATGGGAAGTAACAAAGGAGTACAATCACAAGAGGGATCCAAGTAACCCTGTCGTGAGAACCTTTGTACCAAAAAACACATCCTGACGACACTGTACATCCAACTTATAATGCTTTGAAAAAAAAAATGTAAAGACGACTAAGTTGCCGCCTTACAAATGTCCAAAGGGGGCACCAGAAAATGCTCCGCCCATGATGCCACCTGGCCTCTAGTAGAGAGTGTGCCTTCACCTCCTCCGGTACAGGATTTCCGGAGAGAAGATAAGCAGAAGCTATCATTTCTTTAAGTCAACGAGAAATAGTAGGCTTAGAAGCCAAAAGCCCTTTACGCGAGCCCCCAATCAGAAGAAACAGAGGACGTGTCCTACAAAATTCCTCTGTAGACTTCAAATAATGCTTCAGAACGGGAAAATTAGGTTCTTACCTTGGTAAT
The DNA here is from genome assembly GCF_901765095.1 of Microcaecilia unicolor. Classification (NCBI taxonomy): domain Eukaryota; kingdom Metazoa; phylum Chordata; class Amphibia; order Gymnophiona; family Siphonopidae; genus Microcaecilia; species Microcaecilia unicolor. The sequence continues at coordinate 98,630,139 of NC_044031.1, forward strand.
TTTCTTTCCTTTAGTCACAGCAGATAAATCCATTAACTGATGGGTTGTATCCGCCTACCAGCAGGTGGAGATAGAGAACGCTGAAAAACCATAGTGCCTCTTGGACAGCTAGCCCCAACTGCCTTCAGTATTTGAGATTTCCAAAGCAGAGTGAACCATAAAGGTATAACAAAAACTTTGCTCACAGCGAATAAACGCCCCAGAATAGGAGCAATAACCATACAAAGGCGGGACGATCTCAACCTCCTGTAGTAGAACATCATGTAGAAATTCTGAGAACTGGTTTCCAACTTCTCCCAATGAGATTTATATCTGCATGAAAGATCTGAACAAAAAACAACGTCAGACAGGGAGGGATCATGGATTCATCTGCTGTGACTAAAGGAAAGAAAATTACCAAGGTAAGAACCTAATTTTCCCTTCCTTGTCATCAACAGCAGATGAATCAATTAACTGATGGGATGTACAAAAGCACTCCCTAAATAGGGTGGGAACAGGCCACACCGTGAGCAAGCACTTGTGCTCCAAAAAAAGCGTCCTGCTTCGCTGCAACATCCAGCCTGTAATGCCGGACAAATGACAGCTGAGAAGCCCAAGTAGCCACACTACAGATCTCTTGAAGAGAGAGTGCACCCGTTTCAGCCCATAAGGAGGAAATCACTCTCGTGGAATGCACCTTAAACGCTTTAGGCTGAGACCGACCTGAAAGCAGATACGCAGAAAAAATGATTTCCTTCAGCTAACAGGCTATAGTGGCCTAAGACGCTGGGCCTCCACGCCGAGGACCTGACAACAAGACAAAAAGGCGATCAGAAGTCCTGAAATCATTTGACATCTGTAGATACTGCAACAGCGCCCTGCGGACATCCAGAAGATGTAACTGCCCAAAGCAGTCCGAGAACTCTTCCCTAGAAAAGGATGGAAGAAAAATGGGCTGATTCAGGTGAAACGCTGAAACCACCTTAGGCAGGAAGGAAGGCACTGTACGTACCGTTACTCCGGACTCCGAGAATTGCAGAAAAGGGTCCCGATAGGACAGCGCCTGCAGCTCAGACACGCGTCTACCCGACATCATGGCCACCAAAAAGACTGTCTTGAGAGTCACATCCTTCTCCAAAGCTCGCTTAAGCGGCTCGAAGGGCGAACACTGAAGAGACTTCAACACCAGCCCCAGGTTCCAGGCCGGACAAGGCAACCGGACGGGAGGACGGAGCCTAAGCAAACCCTCTGAGAAACCATGCAATGTCCGGATGAGCAGCAAGGGACAAGCCAGCGACTTTCCCTCGAAAGCATGATAATGCTGCCACTTGCACCCGCAGGGAATTGTAACCTAGGCCTTTTTGTAAGCCCCCCTGCAAAAAGTCCAGCACTGTCGAGACTGTAGCCCACGTGGGTGTGATCGCCTTTGAAACACCCCACACCTCAAATCTGCGCCAAATCCAAGCATAAGCTGCGGAGGTGGATCGCTTGCGGGCCTGCAACAGAGTGGAGATGACCTTGTTAGGAGTAGCCCTTGTCTCTCAATTGCGCCCTCTCAATAGCCAGGCCATAAGACCAATTCGGCAGGAATCCTCCATAGACACCAGACCCTGAACCAACAGGCTCGGCACCAGGGGCAAATGCACCAGAGCGTCCAACTTCCGGCGGAGATCCGCATACCACGGACGCCTTGGCCAATCTGGAGCGATGAGAATCACCAGACCTCGGTGCTGTTGAATCCGCAGTAGGACTCGCCCTATCAGGGGCCAAGGCGAGAACACATACAGGAGCTCCGAGGGCCAGGGTTGAGCCAGAGCATCCAACCCCGCCGAGTGAGGATCTCTCCTTCTGCTGAAAAAGCGAGGTACTTTGGCGTTTGCACTTGACGCCATTAGATCCATTCCGGGAGTCCCCCATTTGGCACAAATCTGAAGAAAAGCTTCTTCTGCCAGCTCCCATTCTGCCGGGTTGATTTGATGCCTGCTGAGAAAATTGGCTTGCACGTTGCTCTGACCTGCTATGTGAGCTGCCAACAGAAGCTGCAGGTGTAGCTCGGCCCAGTGGCAAATCTGAGCGGCATCCGCAGCCAGGGCCCTGCAGAGTGCCTCCCTGACGATTTATGTATGCCACCGCTGTCATGTTATCTGACAGAACCCGGACAGCAAGCCCCTTCAGAGTCTTTTGAAAGGCTATAAGAGCCTGGAATATCGCTCTCAGTTCCAAGCGATTGATGGACCACCCCGCTTCCACCCCATGTCCACAGACCCTGAGCATAGCTTCCCTGGCAATGCGCTCCCTAGCCTAGAATGCTAGCATCTGTTATCACCAGACACCAAGAAGGAAGCGCAAGCGGCATTCCATGGCGCAGCATCCTGTCGGAGAGCCACCACTCCATACTGAGCCAGGCCGCAGGGAGCAACGTTAGTCTGCGTTGATATTCCTGGGACATCGGAGACCATTGTTGAAGCAGAGCAATCTCCAGAGGCCTAATATGCGCTCTCGCCCAAGGCACCATCTCCAAGGTGACCGTCATTGACCCCAGCAGCTGGACAAAAGTCCCAAGCTCGTAGGCGAGGCATCCACAGGAGCAGACGGACCTGATTCTGAAGCTTGCACCACCTTTGGTCGGGGAGAAAGACAAACCCCGATGCCGTGTCGAACCGGACCCCCAAATACTCAAGAGACAGAGGGGGGTCAGGTGACTTTTGGGTATATTGACCACCGAGCCTAGCGCCTGCAGGACTGCCACCACTCTGGCTGTGGCAAGACTCTCGGTTGCCGAATCCGCTCTGATGAGCCAGTCGTCGAGATAAGGGTGAACTCTGATACCCTCTCACCTGAGGCAGGCAGCTACGACCACCATTACCTTGGAGAAGGGTACGAGGAGCTGTGGCTTGGCCGAAAGGCAAGGCCCAAAACTGGAAATGTTTTCCCAACACCGCAAAAGCGGAGGAACCGCTGGTGTGGAGGCCAGATAGGAATGTGCAAATATGCTTCTTTTCGGTCCAGAGACGTGATAAACTCTCCTGGCTGAACCATCACAATGACAGAGCGCAGGGTTTCTATGCGAAAATGTCGTACTCTGAGGGCCTCGTTGACTCTTCGTAAGTCGAGGATCGGTCTGAAAGACCCGCCCTTTTCGAGGCACGACAAAATAAAATGGAATAGCGGCCACAGCCGCGTTCAGCGGGAGGCACCGGAACCACCGCTCCGTGGTGCAGCAAGACTTGTAAGGTCTCCTCTACCGCCGCCTGTTTTACAACAGTACCGCATCAGGACTCCACAAACACGTCTCTCACCGGGGCACGAATTCCAGTCGGTAACCTTCTCTGATCAGGTCCAGGACCCATTGATCTGAGGTAATCTTGGTCCACTCTTCTAGAAAGAGGGAAAGACATCCTCCTATTGCAGGCATGGAGGAGTGGACCGGCGTCCCATCATTGTGGAACCATCATTGTGGAGGACGCCCCTGAACTCCTGGCCTTGACCCGGCCCTTAAGGAACGTTTGTCAGAGCGAAAGGAGTTCCTCTGCTGAAAATGGGTACGTTCAGAAAACCCAGCAGAGCGCCCCGGGAAATACCTGCGAGCTTCACGGAAGCGAGGGTCTGGAAGAGGAGGGAAACACAGAACCTTTGGAAGAAGGCCTCGGCCTATCCTCAGGCAACCGCTGGGGTTTAGAGTCCCCCAGGTCTTTCACAATCTTCTCCAATTCCTCTCCAAATAAACTGAAGGCCCCAAAAGGGTAGCCTCACCAGCCTTTGCTTAGAAGCCATGTCAGCCGCCCAATACCGCAGCCAAAGAAGGCGGCGGGCAGAAACCACCACAGACATCTGTTTAGCCGAAGCTCTGACCAGATCATAAAGGGCGTCAGCCAAAAATGACAGGGCCAACTCCATCCTCGGGGCAACCTCAGAAAGGGGGCCCGCACCATCGGCAGGTTGTTCCACCGCCAGCTGTAGCCAGGAAAGACATGCCCGGGCTGCATAGGAACTGCAAATAGAAGCCCTCACGGCAAGGCCCGCAATTTCCAGCCACCGGTCCTGCGTGTCTTTCAAAGTGTCCCCTCCCTCTACTGGGAGAGTGGTCTTTTTTGTCCCCGCCATGACCAATGTATCCACTTTAGGCATTCCCAAAGGGGTCAAGTGCTCCTCACGCAGAGGGTAAAGCTGACCCATAGCCCTGGCCACTTTCAACGGCCCATCAGGGTCAGACCATTGAACAGAAGTAAGCTCTTGGATGGAGTCATGCTCCGGAACAGCCCGAGTAGGTTTCTTAGTACTCGCCATCCTAAGATTAACAGAGGAGGCCTCGCCTTCAGCAGGATCATCAATCGAGAGGGCCTGCAAGGCGTCAGCAATGAGAGCTGGCAGCTCATCACGGTGGAAAATTCAGACCGCATTGTCCCCCAATCTGAGACCTATTCTAGCCAACTTAAATTCTGCCTATGATCCAGAAATTCAACATGAACAGTCATTTTTCAAATAGAAATTTAAAACAAAAACACCAAGAGGGAAAACTAACAGCTGTATTTGGTTCATAGTAAAAAAGACCAAAATGACCGCTCAAGTCTGCACAGAAAGCTGTCTGGGGTTTTAACTGCCAGTTTGTGAAGACTTAAATTATAGTGAAACATGAGGTCCCATCAGTGCCTTCTCATTGTGAACTGTGCAAGAGGATTCCCCAATAGTGAGGTTGCAACAGAAACCGTACTAGACAAGGTGTCTATAAATAAAGAGCAGACAGATTTTCAAGATTGCAAATTACCACTTGTCAACTGCTGATCAAGTTGTAAACAGGAACAAACATTGTTTGAAATGTCTGTATGCAAATGCCAGAAGCCGAAGAAATAAGGAGTGTTAGATATATTAGGATACTGTAGGAGACCTGGTAGGAGGAAGATCTAATAGGATACTGTAGTACCAGGGTACAAATTATATCGAAGGGATACTGTGAATCAAACTGGAGGAGGGGTAATTATTCATTAAGGAGGGCCTTGAATCAAATAGACTAAACTCTGCAGGACACAAAACACATCTTGGAATCCCTACGGATAAAAATTCCATAAGTAAACGGGGAAAAGGATAGTGATAGGAGAATACTACCATCCACCTGGCCAGGATGAAGACAGATGCAGAAATGTTAACAGAAATTAGGGAGGATAAACTGGGCAACACAACAATAATGGGTGATTTCAATTACACAGATATTGACTGGGTAAATGTAACATCAGGACATGCTAGAAAGGTAAATTCTCGATGAAATCAAGGACAGCTTTATGAAGCAGCTGGCTCAGGAATAGACAAGAGGGGGAAAAATTCCAGACTTAGTCCTTACTGGAGCATATGATCTGGTTTAGGAGTTAAATGGTGCTGGGCCCACTTGATAACCGTGATCAGATTTGATATAATCTCTGGAGTAAATACACACAAGAAATCCAATATGTTAGCATTCAACTTTCAAAAAGGAGACTATGAGAAAATGAGGAGAATGGTCAAACACTCAGAGGAGCAGCTGCAAAGGTCAAAAATTTATATCAGGTGAGGATGCTATTCAAAAATACCACACATAGTACAAAAAACAGAAGAAACCAGTCTTCGCAAGGAAATCAACAAGAAACAAAACAGCGAAGATGACTAACAAAAACAAAAAAAATATATAAAAATAAAAATAAAAAATATATATTAAAAACGTCAAAATTTAAAATTAATCATAGAATATGTATTTAAAAGATAAATCCATCAAAATCAAAAATTACATAAAAAAGACGACACTTTGGATGTAAAAATGAAGAATCAACTTTATTAGCCAAACTGTAGCGTCTCTGATCTGTGCAATCAAACCGAACTAGTTCGGTTTGATTGCATAGATCAGAGACGCTGCTCCGATCTTTTCCGCTCAACTTCGTTTCGAGTACAATTGAGCGCTATAGCTTCAATTTGTTGACACACATATTGTTTTTACATTTGGATAGAATTAATAATCAACATACGGCAGAGAAGACTCCTTACGCAGGCCAGTACGGCCGAAACATAGCTGTGTCGAGTCCCTTTCTCCCTGCTACAGTTTGGCTAATAAAGTTGATTCTTCATTTTTACATCCAAAGTGTCTTTTTTATGTAATTTTTGATTTTGATGGATTTATCTTTTAAATACATATTCTATGATTAATTTTAAATTTTGACGTTTTTAATATATATTTTTTATTTTCATTTTTATATATTTTTTTTGTTTTTGTTAGTCATCTTCGCTGTTTTGTTTCTTATTCAAAAATACCATCCAGGAAGCCCAGACTGGATATCTGTCATGTTATTTAAAAAAAAATGAGGTGAAGGAAGCTATTACAGCTAAAAGAAAAGCCTTCAGAAAAAGGAGCAAGAAAAGGATAAAAATATTCATAAATTGTCTTGCATATCCTAATGAACAGGCTTAAATGATAGATCCAAGTCCATTTCAACAGTGTAGGTCCTAGTGCTATCAGTGAGATTGATATGTACTTGGATAGGGAATGTGGCTATAAGAGCTAGCTCTATAAGTGCAATGAGTGCAGAGCACACCCATTACTGAGCAAGATCCTTCATTTACATAGTAACATACATAGTAGATGATGATAGATAAAGACCTGTACAGTCAATCCAGTCTACCCAACACTTAACCAACTAGGCCAGAAGCAAATTACTCAGAACCAGACACTGAAAAGTACATCCATACACCTGCTGGAGATACAGAACTGAACTGGAGACATATCCCTCTTGGCACCCAATCAAGTTCCTCAGTATTTTCTACCTCAACTTGCAAGTTGATGGTCGCAACTATCCCACAGCTTGTGGAATAGTGGGAAGCTATGTAATAGACACCCAGTTACACTAGTATTCTATAAAAGTAGGTGCCTACTTTCCTTCATAGAATATGCACCATGCTTATAGAATTACCTCCTTAGTACATGGCTAAAAATACACTGCAATCAGTTATTCAGAAGACATGCAGTTAACAGTCACATATTTGAGGCATCTGGTTCCAGGATTATGTAGTCTCATAATGGTTGAGAAAGTACCTGCAAATTTATAAGTTCAGTAATGTTCAATTGATTTGGGAAAAAGGATTTACTTTTGAATAATGTTGAAATTTTTGGTGCAATAATTCATGGTGGGGAATACCTAATATTCCATATTCATCCTTTTTACACTATCATTATGAAACGACCAATGCAAATATTTTTTTTAATTTTCAGATCACTACAATAAAATTCTCAGTATTAAAAAACAAAGTAAAGATGCACCAGTGTTTTGCAACTATATTCACTATTAGCTCTTGAACCATGAACAAAAATAAATTAAGTTAATGGATTCCAAAAGAAATGGTAGCATTCTAGCTATGTCCAGAATGCATTATGGAGTAGGAGAGGTGGAGCAGAATTCTAAGAATGTTCCAGCCTTTAATGCCTCTCTCCTATTGTTAAAAAAAAGTCACTACCAACAAACCATGACCTAGTTTTTGCTACAAGTGCATAATACATTTTAACTTTTTTTTTTTGGCTACAGCTTAAATTATCAGATCAACTGGGAAATGAGTTCAAGAAATATTCGAGTTACTTAATGGATCTTGAGGTTTGCACAACTTTAGGCTTTGTTTTGTTAATTCTGAGAGGAAGGGCAGAGAACAAGTTTAATTAGGGCTGCCAATTTCAGACATAACCATAATATCCCTCCTTACATCAAATCTGGGGTTTTTTCAGTTATACAACCAGAAAATAAAAAACCAAAAATGGGAAAGGCCCAGTGCAGGCCAAGGCATCATTTCAATATGGCTGCCACTGCAGGGCAAAGGCTTACTGAACACGAAAAGGTAAACCGGGAGGGGAGGGGAGAGAGCTGGCCCAACCATCCGTGGGCATTAAGAGAAAACCATGGGAGGATGGGGAGGGGTGGAGAGAATTAAGAAAGAATCCCCGAGATGCTGGACTATGCATGGGGATAGAGACAGAGAAAATGGACCTGGGGTGGAAAGGGTAGAGGAGAAAAAAGAAAAAAAGGTGTTGGACTTGTGGGTTGAAAGAAAGATAATGGGCCGACGATAGAGGGAAGGAAGAAAAAGGTGCCGGACCCCGGGGGGGGGGGGGGGGGTGGAAGAGGTTGGGAAGAAAGACAATGGACCAAGGGGTAGAGTGGAGGGAGGGAGATAAAGAGAAAAAAAAGAGAGGTGTGAGACTTTTGAGGGGGGGGCAGGAGAGGAAAGAGAGATAGTGGACCTGAGGGTGGGGATTGGGAGAGAAGGAAGAGATAATAGACCTTGTAGTAGAGGGGAGGAAAGGAGAGAGTTGAACCTGAAGGCAGAAAAAAAGGAAGATATTGAGCCTTTAATCAGTGGCTCAGGTCCCTTCCAAAGATGCAGTACCTGTTCAATGGTTGATGAGGTAGCTGAAGCCCGGAGACCGAAGAAAACCACTGCCCAAGTCACTCCCTTCCACCTCGTACTGCCTTAGGAGAAAGTTAGCGGGGTGCCTCTAGCCACCAACGCTTGCAGTTTCAGCATGCTCTGGGAGTGCTACCATTGACAGATGGAGACATCCCGTTGACTGCCTCACTCCTGAGGCAGCACAAAGAGGAAGGGGGCCACTTTGGCAATAGATTTTGTCGACTGGCGAGGTTTTACCATTCCCACCAGCAAATGTAAGATATCTAATGTGAGGTGGGGAGGGGAAATGTGTGCCCCCTTCCCTTTCTATGCTCCCCCCATGGACTGTGGGCTATGCCCTGCCTTTAATCACATTAAACATTTTAATCAAAATGCAGCCCTAAAAGTAAGTGCTGAAGTGGGATTTGAACCAGAGTCCCCTGGTTTACAATTCAATGAAATGACCACTAGACTACCCTTCAGACCTGCTTGCTGCTGTGTTCAGAATGCCCATAATACCTGATGTTTGTCAGGGAGCCTATTTTCCCCTTCAGTTGTCACTTAAGGGGTGAGTGAGGACAGTAACCACTGGGGTATTAAGGAAGGGTCATGTGTTAAAGCCTCCAGTGGTCAGCTACTCAATCAGGGCACCGTTTTTATACCTGGACATGACTGAAACAGGTCTAACTTAGGATGCCCTTCTTTTATTCAACTTGGGACATTTTTTCCTATTCAGTTATCAATGCTGAATGTCTTAAATTTGGGCCTTCCGTAGTCCCACCCTAATCACAACATGCTCCTTGCTATTTAGATAAACTGCAGACATGTAGAACAACCAAATTCTACCTTCCAAAAAACATGATTTGGATGTTTTTGGCAGATGGCTATCTCAAAAAAAAACAAAAAACAACAATCTGCTATGGAAATGCACACCACAGGGGCCAAATTTCACAAGTGCAGACAGACTCTTCTTTGCCATTCTGTGGTGTTTCATAGTAACATAGTAAGTGACAGCAGATAAAGACTTGAACGGTCCATCCTGTCTGCCCAACAGTCACACTCATTATCAATTCATGATTAAATAAAAAATGAGTGCAATATTACATGCTTTATCACGACTTTTTCTTTGGTGTTTCTGGGACATAGATCACAGAAGTCTGCCCAGCTACATCCTTATGGAGGCTGCTGCTGGTGTTGGCAATTAAAAAGGAGAAAGAACAGCTTTTAAACTAGAAACTGGGGGAAGGCCAACAGTCTCTCAAAAGCGCATGGTTCGGGATAAGGTATCTTCCAAAGATACCACCAAAACAGGGAAGATAGGGTATCCTGATAGTGAGGTTGCAAAAGAGACCGTAGTAGATCAGGTGTCCTTAAATAAAAATCAGACACAAGAGTGCAAATTAATACTGTCAAGTACTGAGCATGATGTAAACAGGAACAACAAACAGTTTGAAATGTCTATATGCTATTAGAGCTAAAAGAAAATCCTTCAGAAAATGGAAGGAACCGACTGAAAATAATAAGAAACAGCATAAGGAATGTCAAGCCAAATGCAAAGCGCTGATAAGGAAGGCTAAGAGGGACTTCGAAAAAAGATTGCATTGGAGGCAAAAACACATAGTAAAAAATTTTTTAGGTATATTAAAAGCAGGAAGCCGGCAAAAGAATCGGTTGGACCGCTAGATGACCGAGAAGTAAAAGGGGCGATCAGGAAACACAAAGCCGTAGCGGAGAGATTAAATTAATTCTTTGCTTCGGTCTTCACAGAGGAAGATTTGGGTAGGATACCGGTGCCAGAAATGGTATTCGAAGCTGATGAGTCAGAGAAACTTAATGAATTCTCTGTAAACCTGGAGGATGTAATAGGGCAGTTCTACAAACTGAAGAGTAGCAAATCTCCTGGACCGGATGGTACTCATCCCAGAGTACTGATAGAACTGAAAAATGAGCTTCCGGAGCTACTGTTAGAAATATGTAATTTATCCTTAAAAATCGAGCGTGGTACTAAAGATTGGAGGGTGGCCAATGTAACGCCGATTTTTAAAAAAAGGATCCAGAGGAGATCCGGGAAATTATAGACCGGTGAGTCTGACGTCTGTGCCGGGCAAAATGGTAGAGACTATTATTAAAAACAAAATTACAGAGCATATTCAAAAGCATGGATTAATGAGACAAAGTCAACATAGATTTAGTGAAGGGAAATCTTGCCTCACCAATCTACTACATTTCTTTGAAGGGGTGAACATGTGGATAAAGGTGAGCCGGTTGATATTGTGTATCTGGCTTTTCGGAAGGCGTTTGACAAAGTACCTCATGAAAGACTCCAGAACAAATTGGAGAGTCATGGGATAGGAGGTAGTGTTCTATTGTGGATTAAAAACTGGTTAAAAGATATTCTCAATGGAGAAGGGTAATAAGTGGGGTTCCCCAGGGCTCTGTGCTGGGACCGCTGCTTTTTAACATATTTATAAATGACCTAGAGATGGGAGTAACTAGTGAGGTAATTAAATTTGCTGATGACAAAAAGTTATTGAAAGTCGTTAAATCGCGGGAGGATTGTGAAAAAATTACAAGAGGACATTACGAGACCGGGAGACTGGGCATCTAAATGGCAGACGACATTTAATGTGAGCAAGTGCAAAGTGATGCATGTGGGAAAGAGGAACCCGAATTATAGCTACGTCATGCAAGGTTCCACGTTAGGAGTCACCGACCAAGAAAGGGATCTAGGTGTTGTCGTTGATGATATGTTGAAACCTTCTGCTCAGTGTGCTGCTGCGGCTAAGAAAGCAAATAGAATGTTAGGCACTATTAGGAAAGGAATGGAAAACAAAAATGAGGATGTTATAATGCGTTTGTATCGCTCCATGGTGCGACTGCACCTCGAATATTGTGTTCAATTCTGGTCGCCGCATCTCAAAAAAGATATAGTGGAATTAGAAAAGGTGCAGAGAAGGGCGATGAAAATGATAAAGGGGATGGGACGACTTCCCTATGAGGAAAGGCTAAAGCAGCTAGGGCTCTTCAGCTTGGAGAAAAGGCGGCTAAGGGGATATATGATAGAGGTCTATAAAATAATGAGTGGAGTTGAATGGGTAGATGTGAAGCGTTTGTTTACGCTTTCCAAAAATACTAGGACTAGGGGGCATGCGATGAAGCTACAATGTAGTAAATTTAAAATGAATCGGAGAAAATGTTTCTTCACTCAACGTGTAATTAAACTCTGGAATTCATTGCCAGAGAATGTGGTAAAGGCGGTTAGCTTAGCAGAGTTTAAAAAAGGTTTGGACGGCTTCCTAAAGTTTAAGTCCATAGACCATTATTAAGTGGACTTGGGGAAAATCCACTATTTCTGGGATAAGCAGTATAAAATGTTTTGTACTTTTTTGGGATCTTGCCAGGTGTTTGTGGCCTGGATTGGCCACTGTTGGAGGAGGGATGCTGGGCTTGATGGATCTTTGGTCTTTCCCAGTGTGGCAATGCTGAGTGCTGCAAGGATCTGTACTGGAACCGGTACTATTTAACATATTTATAAATGATATGGAAATTGGGACGACGAGTGAGGTGATCAAATTTGCAGATGACACAAAACTATTCAAGACTGTTAAAACACGTGTGGGCTGTCAAATATTGCAGGGTGACCTTAGGAAATTGGATGACTGGGCATCCAAATGGCAGATGAAATTTTAAGTGCACAAATGCAAGGTGATGCACCCTGGAAAGAATAATCCAAATCATGGTTACCTGACGCTAGGGTCCACCTTGGGGATCAGCAACCAAGAAAAAGGGATGGTGAATAAGACCAAAAATACTATAATGCTTTTATCGCTCTATGGTACATCCACACCTTGAGTGTTGTGTTCAGTTCTGGTCGCAGTATCTCAAAAAAGATATAGCAGAATTAGAAAAATTTCAAACAAATAGGAGGAAATATTTTTTCACTCAACAAATAGTTAAGCACTGGAACTCTTTGCCAGATGATGTGGTAACAGGGGTTAGCGTATCTGGGTTTAAAAAAGGTTTGGACAAGTTCTTGGAAGAAAAGTCCATAGTCTGTATTTGAGACAGACGTAGGGAAGCAACTGCTTGCCCTGAGATTTCTAGCTTGGAATATTGCCATGATTTGGGTTTCTGCCAGGTACCTGGCTTGGCCACTGTTTGGAAAACAGGATACTGGGCTAGATGGACCATTGGTCTGACCTAGTACATAGCTACTCTTATGTTCTACCCACTGGGCCACTCTAGCCTATCTGAATGTGTCTTGTTATTTGTGGGACCTAGACTGTAATTGTGCTTGGTTCCAGCCACTGAAGCCCTTTCTAGCCTATCCTACTACTACTATTTAGCATTTCTATAGCACTACAAGACGTACGCAGCACTGCACAAACATAGAAGAAAGACAGTCCCTGCTCAAAGAGCTTACAATCTAATAGACAAAAAATAAAGTAAGCAAATCAAATCAATTAATGTGTACAGGAAGGAGGAGAGGAGGGTAGCTGGAGGCGAGTGGTTACAAGTCAAAAGCAATGTTAAAGAGGTGGGCTTTCAGTCTAGATTTAAAGGTGGCCAAGGATGGGGCAAGACGTAGGGGCTCAGGAAGTTTATTCCAGGCGTAGGGTGCAGCGAGACAGAAGGCCAGTTGGCAGTAGTGGAGAAGGGAACAGATAAGAAGGATTTATCCATGGAGCGGAGTGCACGGGAAGGGGTGTAGGGAAGGACGAGTGTGGAGAGATACTGGGGAGCAGCAGAGTGAGTACATTTATAGGTTAGTAGAAGAAGTTTGAACAGGATGCGAAAACGGACAGGGAGCCAGTGAAGCGACTTGAGGAGAGGGGTAGTATGAGTAAAGCGACCCTGGCGGAAGACGAGACGGGCAGCAGAGTTTTGAACTGATTGGAGAGGGGAGAGGTGACTAAGTGGGAGGCCAGCAAGAAGCAGATTGCAGTAGTCTAAACGAGAGGTGACAAGGGTGTGGATGAGGGTTTTGGTAGAGTGCTCGGAAAGAAAGGGGCAGATTTTACGGATGTTGTAAAGAAAGAAACTGGATTGCCATATACCAAGATCTACAAAGTCTGCCCAGCAGAGGCCTTAGTTCTGCACAGCTGGAGTCACAATCCAAGCGTCACTCACACATCCATCCACCTGCAGCCATTAAAGTTTTGTTTTTAATTTTTGTTTTATACCATCTATTTTCTAAATAGAGTTCCTATGGGTTCACCCAAGCCTTTTTGAAATCTGTCACTTGTTTTTGTCTCTTAAAGATTTAATAGATCTCTAGAGGTGGGGGAGGTTCCACAAGATTGGAGATGAGTGGATGTGGTCCCTCTTCACGAAAGTGGAGACAGGGAAGAAGTGGGAAACTACAGACCGGTAAGTCTCATGTCGGTGGTAGGAAAAATAATAAAGTCGCTGCAGAAAGAAAGGATAGTTAACTTTCTAGAAGCCAACGGGCTACAGGATCCGAGGCAACATGGTTTTACCAAAGGAAAATCCTGCCAAACAAAATCTTATTGACTTCTTTGACTGGGTGACCAAAGAACTGAATGAATTTCATGCGCTAGATGCAATCTACTTGGATTTCTGCAAAGCCTTTGATACAGTGGTGGAAATAAGTATTTGATCCCTTGCTGATTTTGTAAGTTTGCCCACTGACAAAGACATGAGCAGCCCATAATTGAAGGGTAGGTTATTGGTAACAGTGAGAGATAGCACATCACAAATTAAATCCGGAAAATCACATTGTGGAAAGTATATGAATTTATTTGCATTCTGCAGAGGGAAATAAGTATTTGATCCCCCACCAACCAGTAAGAGATCTGGCCCCTACAGACCAGGTAGATGCTCCAAATCAACTCGTTACCTGCATGACAGACAGCTGTCGGCAATGGTCACCTGTATGAAAGACACCTGTCCACAGACTCAGTGAATCAGTCAGACTCTAACCTCTACAAAATGGCCAAGAGCAAGGAGCTGTCTAAGGATGTCAGGGACAAGATCATACACCTGCACAAGGCTGGAATGGGCTACAAAACCATCAGTAAGACGCTGGGCGAGAAGGAGACAACTGTTGGTGCCATAGTAAGAAAATGGAAGAAGTACAAAATGACTGTCAATTGACAAAGATCTGGGGCTCCACGCAAAATCTCACCTCGTGGGGTATCCTTGATCATGAGGAAGGTTAGAAATCAGCCTACAACTACAAGGGGGGAACTTGTCAATGATCTCAAGGCAGCTGGGACCACTGTCACCACGAAAACCATTGGTAACACATTACGACATAACGGATTGCAATCCTGCAGTGCCCGCAAGGTCCCCCTGCTCCGGAAGGCACATGTGACGGCCCGTCTGAAGTTTGCCACTGAACACCTGGATGATGCCGAGAGTGATTGGGAGAAGGTGCTGTGGTCAGATGAGACAAAAATTGAGCTCTTTGGCATGAACTCAACTCGCCGTGTTTGGAGGAAGAGAAATGCTGCCTATGACCCAAAGAACACCGTCCCCACTGTCAAGCATGGAGGTGGAAATGTTATGTTTTGGGGGTGTTTCTCTGCTAAGGGCACAGGACTACTTCACCGCATCAATGGGAGAATGGATGGGGCCATGTACCGTACAATTCTGAGTGACAACCTCCTTCCCTCCGCCAGGGCCTTAAAAATGGGTCGTGGCTGGGTCTTCCAGCACGACAATGACCCAAAACATACAGCCAAGGCAACAAAGGAGTGGCTCAGGAAGAAGCACATTAGGGTCATGGAGTGGCCTAGCCAGTCACCAGACCTTAATCCCATTGAAAACTTATGGAGGGAGCTGAAGCTGCGAGTTGCCAAGCGACAGCCCAGAACTCTTAATGATTTAGAGATGATCTGCAAAGAGGAGTGGACCAAAATTCCTCCTGACATGTGTGCAAACCTCATCATCAACTACAGAAGACGTCTGACCGCTGTGCTTGCCAACAAGGGTTTTGCCACCAAGTATTAGGTCTTGTTTGCCAGAGGGATTAAATACTTATTTCCCTCTGCAGAATGCAAATAAATTCATATACTTTCCACAATGTGATTTTCCGGATTTAATTTGTGATGTGCTATCTCTCACTGTTACCAATAACCTACCCTTCAATTATGGGCTGCTCATGTCTTTGTCAGTGGGCAAACTTACAAAATCAGCAAGGGATCAAATACTTATTTCCACCACTGTACATTCCCCCAGAGAAGACTCATGAGTAAGCTGAAAGGGTTAAACCTAGGACCAAAAGTGGTGAACTGGCTAGGAAACTGTTTGACCAACAGGTGGCAGAGGGTTGTGGTAAATGGAATCCACTCAGAGAACAGGAAGGTGAGCTGTGGAGTTCCTCAGGGGTCGGTGCTGGGGCCAATACTGTTTAACATATTTGTGGGAGGTATCGATGAAGGGTTGGAAGGAAAGGTTTGCCTTTTTTGTGGATGACACAAAGATAGTCAATAGAGTGGATACCCTGCAGGGAGTAGAAACAATGAGAAGGGATCTCCCAAAGCTAGAAGGATGGTCGAGGGTCTGGCAATTAAGATTTAATTAACAATACCACTCAATAGGGACACGTTAGAATTACTGGGGCTAACCTATATATTAATTACAAAACTCGCTCCAGTTTATTATAACAAATCTCTTTATTAGAAAAATGTGCTATTATACTAAACACATAAAATATTTAAAAACAATAATGATAATGATACTACCTACTCACTCATTCCTCATTCACTCATAATACCTGTCTAACAGCCTTTCTTATTTTCTTGTTGATAATTACCGATATTACATACAAATAGTCATCTAACTTTTACTTGTGATAGACTATACTATTACCCGAGTCAGAAGAAGAGCAGGAGGAAAACTGGGCTCCCAGCAGAGAACTGATTTAAGAACCTTAGCAAAGATGATGCGGTGGTTCCTCCTGAGGAAGTGAGCGAAATGCGGTCCTGCATTGGGGAACCAACATTTGCATAAGGAACAAGCTGACATCAAACTTAGGTGTGACTAACTCATTGCTTTATCGAGTACCTGTGGAAGATTGAAGGTTTTGTTATCTAAACGGAGAATTGTATTAGAAACTACTATAACAACGTATTAGGCAGAAGTTTGGAGCTGCAAAGTACGAAGCACCCATGTGGAAAGCTGGGATAAGACTTTTAAAAGAATACTAGTACAAACTCTAATACTGCTGTAATAAGTAATAATGTAGTCTATCACAAGTAAAAGTTAGATGACTATTTGTATGTAATATCGGTAATTATCAACAAGAAAATAAGAAAGGCTGTTAGACAGGTATTACGAGTGAATGAGGAATGAGTGAGTAGGTAGTATCATTATCATTATTGTTTTTAAATATTTTATGTGTTTAGTATAATAGCACATTTTTCTAATAAAGAGATTTGTTATAATAAACTGGAGCGAGTTTTGTAATTAATTAAGATTTAATGCCAAGAAGTGCAGAGTGATGGATTTGGGGTGCAGAAATCTAAAGGAGAGATACTGAATAGGAGGGGAGAGATTAGTAAGCTCGTCTCAGGAGACAGACCTTGGGGTGTTGGTATTGGAAAATTAGGTTCTTACCTTGGTAATTTTCTTTCCTTTAGTCATAGCAGATGAAGCCATTACGTATGGGTTGTGTCCATCAACCAGCAGGGGGAGATGGAGAGCACTCAAATTTCACAGTGCCACATGGTCAGCTAGCTCCACTGCCTCTTCAGTATTTGAAGCTTCCAAAGCAGTATAACAAACCGCAATGGGAATAACATGAACTTTCCTCACAGCGAACAATGGCCCCATAACAAGGGCATGAACTCAAAAGGAGGGAATGAACACATCCTCCTGGAGGGAATAAACTCGTCCTCCTCTTTGTATTTATGGAGGAAATACACACATCCTCCTGGAGGGAATGAACTCAACCCCCTACACATGAACTGGAGGGAATGAACTCATCCTCCTATAAGTGAACAAGAATCCTGAAGACTGTTTTCCAACTTTCTCCCAAGGAAGGATTAGAACTTCAGGAAACAAGAACAGAACCTGAAACAGATTCACATCATACAATCATACAGGGAGGGCTCATGGCTTCATCTGCTATGACTAAAGGAAAGAAAATTACCAAGGTAATAACCTAATTTTCCCTTCCTTGTCATCAAGCAGATGAAGCCATTACGTATGGGATGTATCAAAGCAATCCCTATATAGGGTGGGAACAAGTCACACCACGCGCTAGCACTTGTGCTCCAAAACGCGCATCCCTCCTAGCAGCCACATCCAGCCTGTTATGTCGGGCAAATGAGAGCTTCGAAGCTCATGTTGCTGTACTGCAAATCTCATGAAGAGAGAGTGCTCCAGTTTCAACCCAAGAGGAAGAAATCGCTCTTGTAGAATGTGCCTTAAAGGCTACAGGCGGAGGACGGCCAGTAAGCAAATAAGCTGAAAAGATAGCCTCTTCAAGCCATCGGGCAATAGTGGCTTTAGATGCTGGAGACCCTCTGCGAGAACCTGATAGTAAAAACAACAAAATGATCAGAGGTCCTGAAAGAATTAGTAACTCGCAGATACTGCAACAGAGTCCTGTGCACATCCAACAGGTGCAACTGCCCAAAGGATTCTGGAAAATCCTCCTTAACAAAAGAGGGTAGAAAAATAGGCTGGTTTAGGTGAAACGCTGAAACCACCTTAGGCATGAAGGAAGGCACGGTACGAACCGTGACCCCGGACTCTGAAAATTGCAGAAATGGGTCTCGACAGGACAGCGCCTGGAGTTCTGACACCCATCTCGCCGAAGTAATGGCCACCAGAAAAACGGCCTTTAGTGTCAAATCTTTCTCTGAAGCTTGCCATAGCGGCTCAAAAGTAGAACCCTGCAGAGCCTTCAAAACTAGCCCCAGGTTCCAAGCTGGACAAGGTGCCCACACGGGAGGACAGAGCCGAAGCACCCCTCTAAGAAACCGTACCACATCTGGATGAGCAGCTAAAGACACGCCTGCAACCTTACCATGAAGGGAGGCCAATGCTGCCACTTGCACCTGCAGGGAATTATAGCCCAAGCCTTTTTGTACACCATCCTGCAAAAAGTTCAGAATCGGTGAGACAGGAGCCCGCTTGCATGGGTGTGATCGCTTTTGAAACACACCAAGCCTCAAACTGGTGCCAGATCCTGGCATAAGCCACGGAAGTGGACCGCTTGCGGGCCTGCAGGAGAGTGGAAATAACATTACTGGAATAGCCTTTGCCTCTCAATTGCGCCCTCTCAATAGCCGAATCCGCAGGAGCACACGCCCTATCAAGGGCCACGGAAGGAACACATACCAGAGGCCCAGAGGCCAGGGTTGAGCCAAGGCATCCAACCCGGCTGAGCGAGGATCTCTCCGTCTGCTGAAAAGCACGGGACTTTGGCAGTTGTGCTTGTCGCCATAAGATCCATTACGGGCTTGCCCCATTTGGCACATATCTGCAGGAATACTTTTTGTCTGCCAGTTCCCATTCCGCTGGATCGATTTGATGCCTGCTTAGATAATCGGCTTGCACGTTGCTCTGACCTGCAATGTGAGCTGCCGACAGAAACTGTAGATGCAGCTCAGCCCAGTGGCAAATCTGTTCGGCCTGCGCGGCCAGCGCTCTGCACTGAGTGCCGCCTTGTCGGTTTATGTAGGCCAATGTTGTCGTGTTGTCCGACATCACTCTGACAGCCAATCCTTCCAGGATCACTTGAAAGGCCAGAAGCGCCCGAAACACCACTTTCAACTCTAGGCGATTAATGGACCACTCAGACTAGTCGGGTGTCCAAAGACCCTGGGCATGCTTCCCCTTGCAATGTGTGCCCCAGCCCTTCAGGCTGGCATCTGTCACCACTAGGCACCAATCGGGGAGCGCCAGCGGCATTCCTCACCGCAGCATGCTGTCTGAGAACCACCACTCCATACTGAGGCGAGCCGCAGGGAGCCAAAAGAGTCTGCATTGATAATCCTGAGATACTGGAGACCATCGTTGAAGCAGGGAATACTGCAGAGGTCTCAGGTGCACTCTCGCCCAGGGCACCAAATCCAAGGTGGCCGTCATCGATCCCAACAGCTGGACAATGTCCCAAGCTCGCGGGCGGGGCATCCTCAGGAGCAGACAGACCTGATTCTGAAGCTTGCACCGCCTTTGCTCGGGTAGGAATACATATCCCGAGTCTGTGTTGAACCGTGCCCCCAAATATTCTAGAGATTGCGAGGGGGTCAGGTGACTTTTGGCTACATTGACGACCCAGCCCACAGATTGTAGTACTGAGACCACTCTGGCTGTAGCTTGATGGCTCTCTGTTGCAGAGTCCGCTCTGATGAGCCAGTCGTCTAGGTACGGGTGAACCCGGATACCTTCTCACCTGAGAAAAGCAGCTACTACCACCATTACCTTGGAAAAGGTTCGGGGAGCTGTGGCGAGGCCAAAAGGCAAGGCCCGAAACTGGAAATGTTTTCTCATCACCACAAACCGCAGAAACTTCTGGTGCGGGGGCCAAATTGGAATGTGCAAGTAAGCTTCTTTCAGGTCCAAAGACGTGAGAAAATCTCCTGACTGTACCGCCGCACTGACGGAGCGCAGGGTTTCCATGTGAAAATGCCGCACTCTTAGGGACTTGTTTAATTCTTTTAAGTTCAGAATAGGGCGAAAAGACCCACCTTTTCGCGGCACCACAAAGTAAATGGAGTAGCGGCCACAGCCGAAATCGGTGGGAGGCACCGGGGGAAACCGCCCCATGTGAATCAAGCCTTGTAAGGTCTCCTCTACAGCCACCCGTTTGGCGGCAGAACCGCATCGGGACTCCACAAACACATCTCTTATCGGGGCATCGAATTCTATTCGGTATCCTTCTCTGATCAGGTCCAAGACCCACTGATCTGAGGTAATCTTGGCCCACTCCTCGAGAAAGAGGGAAAGACGTCCTCCTATAACAGGAATCGAGGAGGGGGCTGGCGCACCCTCATTGAGAGGGTCGCCCTTGAACTCCAGGTCTTGAGCCTGCTGCTGCGGAACGTTTGTCCGAGCGAAAGGAGTTCCTCTGCTGAAAACCGGCCACGAGAAGTGGACCCAGCAGAATGCCCCGGGCGGTACCTTCTAGCTTCACGGAAGCGAGGTCTATAAGAGGAGTGAACCGCCTGACCCTTGGAGGGAGGCCGCGGCCTATCCTCGGGTAAGCGCTGGGGTTTAGCATCTCCCAGGCCTTTCACAATTTTCTCCAACTCCTCACCCAACAGGAGAAGGCCTTGAAAGGGCAACTTCACCAACCTTTGCTTAGAGGCCATGTCCGCCGCCCAATGCCATAGCCACAGAAGGCGGCGAGCCGCCACTGCTACAGCCATCTGTTTAGCCAAAGCTCTGACAATATCATAAAGGGCATCAGCCAAAAAGGACAAGGCCGACTCCATTCGCGGAGCCACTTCAGACAAGGGCTCCGCTCCATCACTGGGCTTTTCCACTGCCTGTTGCAACCATGCCAGGCAGGCTCCAGCAGCATAACAACTGCATGCACGCCCGAACAGTAAGACCAGCAATTTCAAAGGACCGTTTAAGTGATGATTCCAGTCTACGGTCTTGCATGTCCTTCAGGGCAACACCTCCTTCAACCGGGAGGGTAGTTCTCTTTGTCACAGCTGTGACTAAGCAATCCACCTTAGGCATTTGCAAAGCGAGTCAAATGCTCCTCACTCAGAGGGAATAATTGCCCCATAGCCCTGGAAACTTTCAAAGGTCCTTCGGGGTCAGCCCATTGAGCTGAAATAAGCTCTTGGATGGAGTCATGCAAAGGAAAGGCTCAAGCAGGCTTTTTGGTACTTGCCATCCTCGGATTTCCAGAGGAGGCCACGCCACTCCCAGGATCTTCAATAGAGACAATCTGAAATAAGCGCTGGCAGCTCCTCACGGTGGAAAATCCTCACCGCGGACGGATCATCTGGATCCAGTGGCCCTTCTGCACCTTCCTCTGTTTCCTCTGGCCACGAGGGCCTGCCAGACCCCTCAGAGTCACCACATCCCGACCACGGGGGGGGGGGGGAAAATGGGGGTGCGCTAAGGGGAATTTACCCTTCTGCGCTTCTCTTGCGGCAAGCTATGAGGGAAAAACGCCTCAGAGGGCAATCCCAGGCCTGCATCCACCGGAGGGGCAGTAAGGGGGGCCGTAGAAAACCCCTGTGGCTGAGCTCTTTTAAGCATTTATGCATTATGAAGCAATAATACAAAGTCAGGGGAGAAAAACTCGCCCTGGGCACCCGGTTCCAGTCCGGGGCTAGTAGCTCTTTGGCCAGCCTCAATTCGAGGGCCCCCTCCGGTCTCCAGACCCTCCGCCTCAGCGGGGGTCGCGCCATGTGGTACTTTCAAAATGGCGCCCGCTGCCAGCTCCACCGAGCGGGAAGAATCATCGCTCGCCATGCTCGGGCCGGCTCTTACGCCTGAACAGCACGTTTTACAGAGCCCCGCTGCTGATCTGCG
Organism: Microcaecilia unicolor; assembly: GCF_901765095.1. Lineage (NCBI taxonomy): Eukaryota > Metazoa > Chordata > Amphibia > Gymnophiona > Siphonopidae > Microcaecilia > Microcaecilia unicolor. The sequence continues at coordinate 98,651,982 of NC_044031.1, forward strand.
CTTGCCACACTTGGAACAGCGCTTAACACTCTCTGCCGCCATCGTCAAAAACGGCGGAAAATTCAAAATGGCGGCTTCGCGCCAAAAACGTCCCGATCGCGGGCCCTCCCCGGAGGAGTCAGAAAACACTCTTACCTCACTGGACCGAGTATACAAGCTCCGGTCACGCTGTAGAAACTGAAGAAAAAAAAAAAGCAAGAGGTTAACACTGTGAGGAAAGTAGAGAAAACAGCAAAAGAGGCAATCAAATCAACTCCGGAGGTACAGAACTGTGGGAAAGGCAGGGAAAGGCGAACCAATGTGCCTGCATCCACCAAGTATAGAGTGGGAAAGAGCAGGGAAAAGTGAAACTAATGTCCTCACATCCACTGGGGGGGATGGGTAAGGCAGGCTAAGGGCTAACCTATGTGCCTTTAAAGTGAAGCTGCTATAGCCTCTAACACCCCGGCTAACAACTGGCAAGCCAGGAGCCACCCCCAGGCAGGTTTTTTAAGGAGCTCGATCAAGCTGCAACCACCCTGCTTGGGGAGGGAGAGAGAATACTGAAGAGGCAGTGGAGCTAGCTGACCATGTGGCACTGTGAAATTTGAGTGCTCTCTATCTCCCCCTGCTGGTTGATGGACACAACCCATACGTAATGGCTTCATCTGCTTGATGACAAGGAACCGAGGATCTGAAGGTGAAGAAACAAAGTGACAAGGCGACGGCCATGGCCAGAAGGATGCTAGGCCGCATAGAGAGGGGTATAACCAGCAGAAAAAAAAAAGGAGGTGTTGATGCCCCTCTACAAGTCATTGGTGAGGCCCCACTTGGAGTATTGTGTTCGGTTTTGGAGGCCCTATCTTGTTGCAATTTTAAAAAAATAATTAAAATTGGGGAAAACCATCATGTTTGAAGGACACACATTAGGTGAATACTGGAGTTATTTGCACCATGGTAAAACAGAAGGGCCAAATCAGGCTTTTTCCTCCTTCCATCTCACAAGGAAAACAGTTTGTGAAGAAATTACCTAGTCTTTGTATGTCCCAAGTGTAGCATTAGGCTGTTAAACGTAGGGTATACTAATACCTAGGGAAGGTGCTCCTGCATATTATGAGAGCAAATGTGACACTGTAGGAATACACACACACCTGCCCAGACCAGAAGTTCCAGAGATCCAGCAAACATTCAGGAGGGAAGCACACAGTACAACTGAAATTATAGTGGCTGGCAAGATGTTTGGTGTAACTTAACCTGCACCACAGCAGATGCCTCCCTGAACTTAGCCACTGTCTCAGACGGAATAGCTGAGGTGAATAACCTTAGCTAAACTTGAGGAAAGACATGATGCAAAGCCTGTGGAGCTACTAGCTTATAAGATCAGAATGTGACAGTAATTGCGGGCCTAATTCTACATGCTTAGGTGAACTTTAAGATGTCACTGATTAAAAGTAATCTGGGTCCTTCTGTTCAACTGCAGAAATATGTTGGAAAACAGAATAGTGTCTGAATTACAAGACTTAAATGGGGCATTGGAGCAGCAATATTTAGAGCTGTACATGTAATCTAGCTCTAATAAGGTTCAAAATGTAATAATGCCACTTAAAAGCATTTAAATGCAATAAAAGGCTGAACCCAATATATTAATTTCTTTATACTAGTGTAAGCTCCTGGAGTAATGCTGTGACAATCGTAGAGAAAATTCTTACACTCCCCCCCCCCCCCCCCCCCAAAAAAAAAAAAAGTTGCCAGAGTCTTCTATATTCCAGCTCAAGCTAAAAGGGCTGTAAAAACCAACAAGTACGGGATTTGGTGGAGATTTTGACTGGATATCTGTGGGTTACAGAAGGACTAAATATTTCTCACCTACTGACTTTAGTACCTTTGACACCAAGAAAATAACTAATTTGGTTTCCTCTTTGTAGTCAAGTCAGGCCCCAGGGCCACTGAAACAGACCGTAAGGGCTGGGTTAAAAAAAATGCATCCATTAGACCCTAAGTTTTAGTCAAACTATGACTATTTCATCTTGTCCAGCATTAGCTGACATAAGAGGCAAAATTAAATAAAATTATGTGCGTATTTGGACAAAGATATTCTAGACTCTTACCCATTCAAACTTCCTAAAACACACAATGCAGGATCTTTATTACTATCCACTCTAGATGTGATCAGACAAGGACTTGGCCACTACAATTACTTTTTTGTAGTTCTAGACATCTCCGTTACCTTTAATACAACTTACCATCAAATTTTGTTAGATCACCTCCACACTTTTGTTTTATTGAGTATGGTAATGCATTGGTTTCTATCCTTTTATCTGACAGGGCTTAAAGCGAGAGTCAGCAAATCTGCCTCCCTTCCTAGTAAAAGGAGAGTGGAAGTACTACAAAGATTACACTTATCTGAAATGCTTATCTATTTGGGTTCTCAATGTTACAGACTTTAACGTACAATATCTTTATTCTGACAACACAGTCTTTATTTTCCCTTTGAGCTCTCTGTGAAATCAAGCCATGGAGCGCCTGCAGCAGGTCATATTGCCTGTAACCTCATGGCTGGAAAGAAAAACTGTGAAAACCTTTTAAAAACATAAGTAATAAGTCAGTAGGTCATCATTACACACTGTGCCCTTACCTATGGTCACTATCTCAACAAATTTGGTGTCCAAACATCATTTTAGACTATGGCCCCAGATTTAGATAATCATGAAAGGACCCTTTAAACTCTAGCTGTTGCATACATGAAATCTATGACCAGAGACTAACTTAACATCGTTACAGAGCATTGTTATCAGTAAATTAGATTATACATAGGTCTTCCATCTGTTTGCCTTTGCTAATTACAAAATGCAGCTGTACAACTACTTACTGGCTGAATCATGGTGAAGTTCAAAACACTGTTCCTGGTTAATCTTGCAATAATCCTCATTATGTATCAGTCCTGAAAACGTATAGGCCTAATAGACCAAGATCAAAAGGTGCTCTTTCATTAAGAATTCCCACTTTAAAAAAAAAAAAAGGTACATTTTCAAGAGAGACAAGAGCCATGTACATATTACTGTGGGGCATGGAAGCACTTATCAATAAGGCTTAGACAACTAGAGAGATTTTTAAAGGCTGAAGTCTTCTGTTTACAGAATCTTGACACAGGATGGTACAAATACAATATAAAGTAGTTGAATCATCTCTAAGGAGAGATCTTTTGATTGCTTTTAATATTGTAGGAGGCGTTGCCACTTTTGCTATTACTGTCAAAATGTTTTCTTGCTATATGTTTTCATGTTTATGCACCCTCTGAACCTAGGCTTTTCCTTGACAGTATACAACTGCCATTGATAGCAAGCTCGACACCAGCTCTCTATAGTTTTTCTTGGATCACTTAGAACCTTAGGATAAGGTTGAGAATAGGGCTGTTCATTTCATGCATTTTAACGTGTTAAATTATTTAACTTGTGTTAATAATTTTAACGCATTAATTGTATCATACCGCTCTCTCCTACTGCTGCCCCCTCCCACTGGCAGTTTTCTTTCCTAGCACCCCACTTGCTGGCATCTCATCCCCCCCCCCAATACACTGACAGCTTTTTCGCTCTTCCCACCCCACCCTCCGCACTTGCCTTGTACACAGGGCAGTATTAAGCACCCGCTGCTCCACTCCTCTGAAACCGGAGCCCTCCCTCTTTAGCATCCAACTCCTCTGAAGAAACTTCCTGTTTCCAGCTGCAGGAGTCAGATGCTACAAAGGGAAGGCTCCAGTAACAGAGGAGTGGAGTAGCATGTGCTTAATGCCGCCGTGTGTACAAGGCAAGTTTGGAGAGCCACATGGAGTAGGGAATAAACTTCCAGAGAACAAGGGGTGGCAGGAGAGAAAAAGCTGTCGGTGTATGGCAGCGGCTAGGGGATGATATGCCAGAGAGCGGGGTGGCAGGAGAGAAAAGGGCTGTCGGGGTGGGGGGGGGGGGGGGGGGAGGTGAAAACATAGGGCAGCTGTACATAAAAAGCTATAGGAGAGCCCAGTGAATAGGGGAAATGAAGATTGTGCCAATGGCAAGGGCAGCAAGGGAAGAGAACAGAGATGGAGGAGATGGTGCCCATAGAGAGGAAGTGAAAGAGAAGAGAGGAGATGGTGCCCACACAGGAGGGGGGAAGAGAGACCGAAGGATGGTGCCCGTGGATGAAGTGGAAGGGAAGGGATAGGAAGACAGACAGACAGACACGAGGAAGAAAAATGGCAGAAAGTTGAATGTAAAAGATGTTAGAGGAGAAGAGAGGAGGAGAGAAAAGAAATAGTGAGGAGAGAGGAGGCCTTGAAAATAGAGTTCAGAGCACAGGGGAACAGAACCAGAGACAGGGAATAAGATAATTAGAAAAATAAAATCATCAAAGGTAAGAGAAATGATTTTATTTTCAGTTTAGTAACTTTAGTACAGTATGTCAGTTTTTTATGTGATTAACCACATGATTAAAAATTTTAATTGCGGTTAATCGTGTAGTTAAACCTTTTAATCAATGTACAGCCGTAGTTGAGATGTTATTTTGCCTCTGTAATTTTTTTTTATATATATCTTCTCAGAATCTTTTTCAAAAGTCTTTCATGTATTTTTCATGGAAAAAAAATAGGCCAAATGAATTTTGGTTTGTTAGTGTCAAAACTGGCCCCGAATACTTTTTCTGCCCAGTTTGGCTACACCCATGTTTTTCAGGCAAAATTGATTTGTGTTGTCCCTCCCTGTCCACCTGTAGGTGCCGCCATCAGGCTTACCTTATAATTCATGGCAGGCTAGGGGTGGAGTCGAGGCAGGAGTGATCCCTAATTGCTGCTCATGACCTGTAGTGGAAAGTCTCATGAGTGCCACAAGAAGGCACAGCAGCCATTTGCAGTAGAGATGACATTTAAATTTAAATGCTTTACTTTTTGTCTATTAGATTGTAAGCTCTTTGAGCAGGGACTGTCTTTCTTCTGTGTTTGTACAGCGCTGCGTACACTTTGTAGCGCTCTAGAAATGTTAAATAGTAGTAGTAGTAGTAGGAGAGACTGAGGATTACTCCAGTCCTGACCACACCACAAAGGATTGCAAGGTAGTTGCTAAGTAGTTTATATGGTAGACTGCTCCAAATACTTTTAATACAAAACTTAAAAAGCAAAATTTGAAGTCTCTAAATTTGGGATAAGCTCGGTAGGAATTAGTATCGCTATGGAGATAACAGCAGCTGTCATGCCAAATGTGGTGCAAAGTCAGCCATTGTAGAAACACCGTTTAGTTTTCATTAGCCAAAGGTCGATGTGTGTGGATGCCGTTTTGCTTAGAAGATATACAGATTCTGGCTTGGATACGATTTGGACAATTCTAAATAATTTCCAGGTTCTGTTGGGTATGATGAGGATGCAACATTTTAATCAAACTTGTAAAGCACCCCCAGTCGCCAGCCTGTGCGTGCAGTTTCTGGGACATGAGGGTAAGCTGCGGGTTTAGCAGAGGGCTGCTGCCTGCAAGCTCTAACAATCCCCAGTAGGCCTCGTTGGCCAACATTCACACAAGACAACTTTAGCTTGCAGGTGAAACCAGCTGATAAGTTTCAGATGCAGTTTAAACAGGCTCTGTAGTAGTTTTGGCCAGAAAAAAAAAAAAGTTAGAAACAGCTATCCAATAACATTTTACAAAGTCAGTCAAGTAACAGCAGCGCTCCCTTTAAGTTGTGTGTATGTACAAAGATCATGAACCCTTCACATATGGCAAAGCATAGTGCTCAAGTAAAGAGAAGATACATACCTGTAGCAGGTATTCTCTAAGGACAGCAGGCTGATCGTTCTCACGATTGGGTCGACGTCCGCAGCGGCCCAGAAAACAGGCAAAATTTTGCAAGCAAAATAAAAATCCTTTGAGAACGCTCCGGCGCGCGGGCAAAGCGCACCGCGCATGGCTTCCTGCCCGCAGCATGAGCGTGTCATCCTCAGTTTAATAAAAAGCAACCAGAGAACTAGAACAACTTCAAAGGGGAGGAGGGTGGGTTTGTGAGAACTATCAGCTTGCTGTCCTCAGAGAATACCTGCTACAGTTAAGTATCTTCGCTTTCTAAGAAGAAAAGCAGGCTGCTTGATCGCAGGATTGGGGTATCCCTAGCACCCAAGCTCACTCAAAACAATGAAAGAAAGGTCAATTTGGCCTCGCAACGGTGAGGACATAACATAGATTGACCTGAAACCAAAATAAACTAACTGCGAGTGCAGCCTGGAACAGAACAAAAATGGGTCTAAGAGGGGTGGAGTTGGATTCTAAACCCCGAACAGATTCTGCAGCACTGCCTGCCCAAACCGACTACCGCGTCCGGTATCCTGCTGAAGGCAGTAGTGAAATGTGAATGTGTGGACTGATCACGTTGCAGCCTTGCAAATCTCTTCAATGGAGGCCGACTAAGTGGGCCACTGACGTAGCCATGGCTCTAACATTATGAGCCTTGACATGGCCCTCAAGAGTCAGCTCAGCTTGGGCATAAGTGAAGGAAATGCAATCTGCTAGCCAATTGGAGATTGTGTGTTTTCCGATGGCGACTCCCCTCCTGTTGGGATCGAAAGAAACAAACAACTGGGCGGACTGGACAGTCTGAAGGGCTGTGTCCGCTCCACGTAAAAGGCCAATGCTCTCTTGCAGTCCAAGGTATGCAAACTGCTTTCGCCAGGGCAGGTTTGAGGACAGGGAAAGAATATTGGCAAGACAATTGACTGGTTCAGATGGAACTCCGACACCACCTTAGGCAGGAACTTAGGGTGCGTGTGGAGGACTACTCTGTTGTGATGAAACTTGATATAAAGGTGCATGCACTACCAAAGCCTGAAGCTCACTGACTCTACGAGCGAAGTAACAGCCACCAAGAAAATGACCTTCCAGGTCAAGTACTTCAGATGGCAGGAATTCAGTGGCTCAAAAGGAGCTCTCATCAGCTGGGTGAGAACGACTTTGAGATCCCATGACTCTGGTGGAGGTTTGACAGGGTGCTTTGACAAAAGCAAACCTCGCATGAAGCGAACTAAAGGCTGTCCAGAGACAGGCTTACCATCTACACGGCGATGATAAGCACTAATCGCACTAAGGTGAACTCTTACGGAGTTGGTCTTGAGACCAGACTCTGACAAGTGTAGAAGGTATTCAAGCAGGGTCTATGTAGGACAAGAAAGAGGATCTAGGGCCTTGCTGTCACACCAGACGGCAAACCTCCTCCATTTGAAAGAGTAACATCTCTTGGTGGAAGCTTTTCTGGAAGCAAGCAAGACTCGGGAGACACCCTCTGAAAGACCCAAAGAGGCAATTTCTAAGCTCTCAACATCCAGGCCATGAGAGCCAGGGACTGGAGGTTGGGATGTAGAAGCGACCCCTCGTTCTGAGTGATGAGGGTTGGAAAACATTCCAATCTCCACGGTTCTTCGGAGGACAACTCCAGAAGACGAGGGAACCAAATCTGACGCGGCCAGAAGGGAGCTATCAGAATCATGGTTCCGCAGTCTTATTTGAGTTTCAGCAAAGTCTTCCCTATTAGAGGTATGGGAGGATACGCATACAGAAGGCCTGTTCCCCAATGCAGGAGAAAGGCATCTGACGCTAGTCTGTCGTGAGCCTGGAGCAGAACTGAGGGACCTTGTGATTGATCTGAGTGGCAAAAAGATCCACCGATGGGGTGCTCCACGCTCGGAAGATCTTGCGGACTACGCCCATGTTCAGTGACCACTCGTAGGATTGCATTATTCTGCTCAACCTGTCGGCCAGACTGTTGTTTACACCTGCCAGATAAGTGGCTTGGAGGAACATGCCATGACGGCGAGCCCAAAGCCATATCTGGATGGCTTCCTGACACAGAAGGCGAGATCCGGTGCCCCCCTGCTTGTTGGTGTAATACATGGCAACCTGATTGTCTGTCTGAATCAGAATGATTTGGTTGGACAGCCGGTCTCTGAAAGCCTTTAGAGCGTTCCAGATCGCTCGCAATTCCAGCAGATTGATCTGAAGACCTTTTTCCTGAAAGGACCAAGCTCCTTGAGTGTGAAGTCCATCTACATGAGCTCCCCACCTCAGGAGAGATGCATCAGTCATCTGCACTTTTCGTGGCTGAGGAATTTGGAATGGACATCTCAAGATCAAATTGGATCGAATCATCCACCACTGCACAGAATTTCGAAAGTCGGTGGACAGTTGGATCACATCCTCTAAACTCCCCGCAGCTTGATACCACTGGGAAGCTAGGGTCCATTGAGCTGATCTCATGTGTAGGCGTGCCATGGGAATCACGTGAACTGTGGAGGCCATGTGCCCTAGAAGTCTCAACATCTGCCGAGCCATGATCTGAGACGCTCGAACCAAGGACACTAGGGACAGGAGGTTGTCTGCCCTCGCCTTGGGGAGATAAGCAAGAGCTGTCTTTGCGTTCCAACAGTGCTCCAATGAATTCCAATTTTTGAACTGGGGTGAGATTGATCACGAACCCCAGTAGTTCTAGCACCTGAATAGTCATTCGCATGGACTGTAGAGCGCCCGCCTCCGAAGTGCTCTTCACCAGCCAATCGTCGAGATAAGGGAACACATGCACTTCCAGTCTGCATAGCGAAGCTGCGACTACAGCCAGGCACTTTGTGAACACTCTGGGCGCAGACGCCAGACCAAAGGGCAGTACACAATACTGAAAGATACCTCCTGTGGGCTGGAAGTATCGAGATGTGTGTGTGTAAGCATCCTTTATGTCCAGAGAGCATAGCCAATCGTTCTCTTGAATCATGGGAAGAAGGGTGCCCAGGGAAACCATCCTGAACTTTTCTCGAACCAGATATTTGTTCAGGCCCCTTAGGTCTAAGATGGGACGCATCCCCTCACGTTTTCTTTTGCACAAGAAAGTACCTGGAATAGAATCCCAGCCCTTCTTCCCCTGGTGAAACGGGTTCGACCGCTTGGGCCTGTAGAAGAGAGTTCCTCTGCAAGTACCTGCCTGTGCTGGGAGCTGTAAGAATGAGCTCCTGGTGGGCAATTTGGAGGTTTGGATTCCAGATTAATGGTGTTTCCTAACCAGACTATTTGAAGAACCCACTGGTCGGAGGTTATGAGAGGCCACCTTTGGTGAAAAAACATCAACCTCCCCCCTACCGGCAAGTCGTCCGGTACGGACACTTTTACAGAGGCTATGCTGAACTGGAGCCAGTCAAAAGCCCGCCCCTTGCTTTTGCTGGGGAGCAGAATGGGCCTTAGATGCACGCTGTTGACGAGAACGAGCACGCTGGGGCTGAGCCTGGGCAGGCTGCCGAGAATCAGGAGTGTACCTACACCTAGAGTAGGAATAGGGAGCACTTCTCTTCCCTCCAAAAAACCTCCTAGATGAGGAGGCTGTAGCAGACGACGCCCGGTGGGAGAGAGAATCCATAGCATCATTATGCTTCTTAATCTGATTAACGAGATCCTCTACTTTCTCTCCAAAAAGATTGTCCCCCCCAGCAAGGTACATCCGCCATCCATGCTGGACAGAATGATCCAGGTCAGAGACACGCAGCCATGAAAGTCTGCGCATCACTATACCTTGAACAGCGATGCTGGATGCCACGTCAAAAGTGTCAAAAGTACCCCTGGCCAGGAACTTGCGACATGCCTTCTGCTGTCTGACCACCTTGCAAAAAGGTTTGGCCAGCTCCGAAGGGAGTGTCTCAACCAAGCTGAACAGTTGACTTATCGAGTCCCGCAAGTGTACGCTCGTGAAGAGCTGGTATGACTGGATCTTGGCAGCGAGCATAGCGGCCTGATACGTCTTTCTCCCAAAAGGATCAAGAGTGCTAGCTTCTCTGCCTGGGGGCGCCGAAGCATAGTCTCTAATAATCCTAGCTCTCTTGAGAGCGGAATCCACCACCATAGAATTATGGGGTAATTGGGACCTCATCAATCTAGGTTCACCGTGGATCCGGTATTGGGACTAAACTTTCTTGGGAATCACAGGGCCAGAGGGGCTGACCAATTTCGCATAAGGACTTCCTTCAGTACCTTATGCAGAGGAACTGTCACAGCCTCTTTAGGTGGAGAAGAATAATCCAGGGAAGTGAATAGACGTAGCCATTTCCCGGACAAAGGAGGAAAAAGACAGACTCTCGGGTACAGATAGTCTTCTTTCCAGCGGCAGAGAAGGGTCAGAGGGAATACCAAAGGACACATCAGAAGAGAAGTACCTGGGATCTTCCTCTGATTTCCACGAGTGATCCTGCTCAGTGTCAGACACAACCTGTGTCAAGGTACTCTGACACTGGACCTGCATCAACGCCAAGGAACGATGTCCTCTGTGGCGATGTCGAGAAGTCGACGCCCGATCCAACTGCAGCGAAGCTCCCTCCACCGACATCGAAGGGGAGTCAACCTGGGTGGGAGCTGACGCCGATGCCGCAGGTGGCACCGCAGTCAGAGACCTCACCACAGGAGAAGGGCCAGGCACCGCTACAGCAGATGACACAGAATGCGCAAGCACCCCCGACACCGAAGCTGATTATCGCAGTAAGCCTTCCAGAAGTTCTGGAAACAAGGCCCGGATACGCTCGTCGACAGCCACCATCAGAGAAGGCTGCAGGGCCAGTGGAACAGGCGGTGTCAGAATCCGTGGAGGCTCGGAAAAGACAGACGCATTGGCACCTCCTGTACCAAGTGGAAGCGGCCCTCTCAGCGCCGACACTTCTCGGGTGCCGACTCTCTCGACGCCCCGGTGCTCCCGGTACCATGCTTTGAAGGAGAACGATGACAATGCTTCTTAGCCTTCGCTCGACGCCCGTCATCGAGACTCCTTGGTACCGATGAGGACGTGAAATCCTCATGTCGCCTCAGGGCTGGGTCCGACGAAGGTCAATCCCAGGGGGCCTGCATAACAGGAGGCCTCGAGACAGGTGGAGACCCCTCAATGCCTCAGTGCTCCCAGCGCGAGTTGGTCTCTTAGCAGCCATTACCTCTCTCCTCGACGTTGATGGTCCTGTCGATGTCAACGTCGAAGGACCGGACTGAGCCCCAAAAAGCTTCTCTCATTGGGCCTCTCGAGACGCTTGGGTCCGTTTCTTCAGACGAAGACACAGACTACAATCGGCTGGGCTATGGTCGGGCCCAAGGCACTGAATACACCAAGCGTGTGTATCTGTACCCGAGATGGTCCAGTTGCACCAAGTACAATATTTGAAGCCGCTGGAAGAAACAAACGACGCGATTGTGCTAAAAAAGGAAAAGCACAAAAAATGGAAAAGGCCGGCCGCGTCGAAAAAAAAAAAGGAAACCTTAAAAGTGGACAAAAAGATTTTTAAAAAACTACGGGAAAACTTTTTTTTTTATCTTTAAGAAAAAAAAAAAAAGTGAAAATCAGTCGCGAAGAGAAGTCTTCTTCCTGGGCCTGACGGAGCAGATCGAAAACACTGCTGCAGCTAACCGCAGAGAAAAAAAAGAACTGAAGAGGCACACCTGCGCGATGGAACTTTCCCCGACTTTTTATTTTGCTTGCAAAATTTGTTTACTGATTCCTGGGCCGCCGCAGACAACAATCTGCATGTGAGAACAAGCAGCCTGCTTGTCCTCGGAGAATGATTACATTATTCTTGTGGTTAAGACATCCCCCTTCCCACTGCAATCTCCCAACTGCACTATTTCTTCCAAGGAAATGCCACCAAGCTAAGTCATGCCTCAGTGTGGCTTTTTTTTGGGGGGTGGGGGGAATTGTACCATAATTTTATATTCATAGCTTTAGGTTGCATATATACTTGCATTTATCTCGTATGGGGGGGGAGAAACAAGCAGATTATGAAGTTATCAGGGTAGGTGTTCTGGAATGGGTGCTCAGCAATATTCCAAGAATATTAACTGCAGGCATGGAACCACAATTTTTGCTGAAGACCTAAGGTAAAATTTATTCCTTCATACTTTTTTTTTTTTTTTTAATTTCAACTTTCCTTTCCTTAAGTCCTGCTGGACAAATCCAAACCAACAAATTAAGTGCCCCCAAGAGGCAGAGATGCTGAACTACTCAACAATGGATGGAGGAGTGGCCTAGTGGTTAGGGTGGTGGACTTTGGTCCTGGGGAACTGAGGAACTGAGTTCGATTCCCGGCACAGGCAGCTCCTTGTGACTCTGGGCAAGTCACTTAACCCTCCATTGCCTGCCGCATTGAGCCTGCCATGAGTGGGAAAGCGCGGGGTACAAATGTAACAAAAAAAACAAAAAACAAACAACTAGCATAAGGGCTGGTGCAGACCAGAATTCACCAGTATGCCACTGCCAAAGAAGGAGCAAATCCATGTGGCCACACCCTCATTTAAACCCCATCAAAACAGCTGCAGCATATATTATGAAACAAATCTGTATGAACATACACAAAAACAGGAAAAGCAGGCTAAGTGTAAAGGAAATCCCAGCTACCCTAATCTTCCAGAAGAGGCCCTACAGTAGTCTAGCAGGCTTCAAGGAAAAGAAGTTAACCGGCAGGAATAAATTTCACCTTCCTATCATCCTGCACAGCTAGACCAATCAAAATAGGATATACAAGAACACTTTACTGGATGGGGAAGAAAAGGGCCCCTGAATCACCAATCTGCCAATGTTGCCTCTGGCTAGGACACCAATCTTATCACCCTTCATAGGGAGGTATAGCAATAGCCACACAACTGCCTGCACCTCTGCCTGGGCCTTGGAAGCCCACCGGAACCATCTTCCCACAAATGGTGTAAGCTACTTTAATGGCTGTCGTTATGCAACATGCTACAAAGGACTTGAAGTCTGTAAGTGAATCCTGAAATAGCACTAAAGCCTGTCTGAAGAGTGAAAGGGATTAGCTATCTCCACATACCAAAGCAAAGCCCTGTGAACATCCAGCTTATGGAGTTTCCAAAAGGCCTCTGAAAGTAGGTTCACTACCTTGTTCATAAGAAATAAAGATACCACCTTTGGAAGAAAGAATGGAATTGGTTGGAGACCACCTCATCTGAAAATGACAGACTGCCAAGAGACCCTCCTGGCTGAGGAGATGGTCACCAAGAACACCATTTTGAGGGCAAGGTCTTCACAGAGGCCCCACTTAACAGCTCAAATGCAGACTGGAGAAGCAATTACATTATCCACAGCAGGTCCATATTTCAGACCCTCCTGGCTGAGAAGATGGCCACCAAGAACGCCATCTTAAGAGCAAGATCTTCACAGAGATCCACTCAACAGCTCAAATGCAAACTGGAGAGGCAATTACTTGTTCTACAGCAGGTCCATATTTGTGGAATAAGTTACCAGGACTGATTTATCATCATCATCCACATCTGAGTTTAGGAAGAAATTGAACACATTTGTTCAAACCTACCTGTGATATGATGCAGTGATGTTAAACATTGCAGGTATCATGAATATTTTGTATATTTTATGTATGTTTGCTTCTATTCCACTTAGGTGTTAAGCAGGTTATAAGTGTAATTAGATTAAGATCCCACTACAGGAGAACAGCATAATGGGGGCCTAAGCTACTTCACCCTAAGCGAGTGGATAGTATCCAACTGCACTGCTAGAGAACCCCCTGCACCTTATCCCATAAACAGGAAAAGGGCCATCACCTGGACCTTCAAGGAGCTAGGAATCAGGCCCTACTCCAGGCTACACTAAGCAGCCTAGGATTTCTGGAAACTTGGCCTACCAGGACAAGAACTTCCATTCTGTGTACCAACATTCAAAATGTTTGCCAGATAAGGAGACTGCTGCTGGAAGAAGTTGAGCTGCAACATCAAGACTCCTCCTTGCTTGCTGAGTTGATGTGCTGCAGTATCTTGTTCACTTCTGTTCCATCTCACTGCTCCCGTTCCCAGATCATCTGTTGCTTCCCCCCCCCCCCCCCCCCCACCGTGATGTCATAGGTTGAGTCGGCTACATGAAAGGGAGCAGCTAGCGAGCAACAAACAGCCCCTTGTCTCACCGATGAAGCAGCGTGACAGGAGTGCTCCTTCGTGCAGGCTTTGTAGATTTGGTAAGTTTATTGGGTTTAGTTTGAGCACCATTTTTTGTATTGTATACATGTGTAATATCTTGGCCTCTTCCTGTGGTGGCTGGTAAGAGAACAGAAAGATCTTGGTTACCTCCTATGCACAAGTCTTGTGTTCTTACTCCTTTTCCATGTCTGATAGTAGAGGGCTTTGTCAGATTAATTGGATTACGTAATGTTAGAGCCGTTAATAACAGAAAAGCACTGGCTGAGGGTGACACTTTCTCCTCAGCAAATATGTCCCTCTGCTTATAAATTCTATGGGGAAAAAAGGGGTTTTAAAAAGGGGTGGAGGGTTAGATTTTATTTGTAAACCTAATTTCCAGTTTTTTTAGTTTCTTCCCCTATTCCTAGAAATAAATGTTCAGGTTTATTTCTTTTGTGACGGCAGCTGCATTAGCTGGAATGCAGGTGGTGTGAACATCCTTCTGAATATCTGCATCAGAAGTGTACAGCTCAAAGAGATTTTGAACAGCAAAAAGGAACATATTAACAAGAAATTGCCGGAAGTAGGGAATAATCCTCACCATCTTTTTAAAATTGTTTTGGACATGACTTCACCCTCTTATAGGGCGGTTTTTGATAAGGTTTTGACTGTTACTGGGTTTTCAGATTTGTAAGGTTTTGAACTTGAGCTTGCAAAGCAATCCTCTGAAATTCTTTGAAAGGAAGTAACACTGCGCTCAATTTAAATTCAGTTGAGTGAAAGTTTAAGCAGTCTTACTCTTCTACAGAAGTGGATGTTGTCTGGAAACAATTTTGATTCCAGATACTGAGGTTGAAGTGATCAAATGTTTCAAGTCAATAAATTAATCTGCTATTTTGTTAGACAAACTTTCTTTGTTACTTATCTTTTTGTAAAGAGGCTATTGCCCCATTTCTGACTCCTCTCAATTTGTCTTTAAGTAGTGGCAATGTTCCAACTCACTTGAAGGAAGCTGTAGTCACTCCAATTCATAAGGGAAGAATGCGAACTGGGCCTGTTGAACATTAACTTTTTTTCCTTGACATGCGGGATAAGGCATATCACGGATTAGTTTGGAGGTACCTCACACTTTTCAGTGCTGGCTGAAATCCATTCGGGGGACCCGTGGCACTTAGTTGCTGGCTACATGCCTCACCATCAGCTGCAATGCCTAACTGTACTCAAATCTCTATTCTATGACCCCCTTTGGGTGGTATGGCATGGCATTGAGTGGGCATGCTCCTTGGTCTAGACCCCCATTTCACTCTAATACTCTCATGCGGTAATACTGCTTTTCCCCCTAAGTTGAACCCCTTTGCATGCTGGGCTCATCAAGGGGTGGTTTATCTTTGGCATATGGTGACTGAAGCTGGTACTATTAAGCTGTTCACAGAGTTGCAGGAGGAATATGGCTAGGATTTAGCTGCACCATTTTTCCAATTGGAAATTACGCCACTATGTGATGTCTTTGCCTATAGGCTCTTTCCCTGTCCTCATAAGAAATTGATGGAGGCTTACTAGTTGGATGCTAAACAGCTGGTGCCTCTAATGTACTACCACAAAGACTTGATAAATTGCCAAAATTGGCTTATGCTTGTTATGGGCATAGTTGGAATGCAGATTTGGGGATTCAGCTTCGTGTGAACAATTCAAACGTCTGCTGCACTATGGTCAACTGACTGGGAATATTCTTCAAGTGGAGCTATTGTACAGAATTAAATTGTGCTTATATATTTCCCCACATCATTAATTTTTAGCCAATTTCCGGGCAGATGATGGGTGTCTCAAGTGCGCTCAGCATCTGGGTAGCCTGGGCCATTTGTTTTGGGCTTGCCCTGAAGTCACCTTCTTAATGCCTGACCTGACACTGGTTTTGAAGTTCACAGAGCATTAGTTTGAGGGGAGGGGGGCCTATACTCAGGGGTTTAACTTGGGTTCATACTGTGGTAAAATTATGTTTTACCTGATAATTTTCTTTCCTATAGTCGCAGCAGTTGAATCCAGGAAGTGGTGGGTTGTATCCGCCTACCAGCAGGTGGAGATACAGAACACTGAAGAGAAAGCAGTGATCCTGGCCATGCAGCTCCTTATTACGTCAGTATAGGTCGCATCCCCAAAGCAGAGGATACAGATAAAATAGAAATAACACAAACAAAAGCCCTCATCACAACAATGCAGTAACAGCCGAACATACAAACATGGAATTTCAAGGAGAACACTATTCATAAGGACAAATTGAGTCTTCTTCGAAATATGTAAACCTGCTTTCTTCAGGTTTTTTTTTTTTTTTTTTTTGTTCACCTCATCTTGGACACTACAATCCAAAATCTAAGAAACGCACGGCCAAAACAATGAACAGCAGGGGTCCTGGATGCATCTGCTGTGACCAAAGTAAAGAAAATTATTTATTACATTTGTATCCCACATTTTCCCACCTATTTGTAGGCTCAATGTGGCTTACATAGTACCGGAGAGGCCTTTGCAGGCTCCGGTGTGAACAAATACAAAGTGATGTTGTGGTAAGGTCAAGTTCATGTGGCACAGCCACATTAGGGAATCGGAGAACAGAAGAGTTGTGTTATGTCCATTACATTAGTTTGGTTGTGTTGCAGAGATTAGGCATTTAAGTTGGATCGGCAGGGTATGCCTTTTTAAACAGGTTGGTTTTTAGGGATTTCCGGAAGTTTAGGTGGTCGTAGGTAGTTTTCAAGGCTTTTGGTAGTGCGTTCCACAGTTGTGTGCTTATGTAGGAAAAACTAGATGCGTAAGTTGTTTTGTATTTAAGTCCTTTGCAGCTTGGGTAGTGCAGATTTAGATAAGATCGTGTTGATTCAGATGCATTTCTAATTGGTAAGTCGATCAAGTCTGTCATGTAACTCGGGGCTTCTCCATAGATGATTTTGTGAACCAAGGTGCAGATTTTGAAGGCGATGCGTTTTTTGATTGGGAGCCAGTGTAGTTTTTCGCAGAAGGGTTTTGTGCTTTCAAATCGTGTTTTACCAAATATAAGCCTAGCTGCCGTGTTTTGAGCGGTCTGAAGTTTAAGGTTTGTTCTTTACATCCCGCATAAAATTCCATTGCAGTAATCTAAGTGGCTTAGTACCATTATCAGGTTGCGAAATGTTTCCCTCGGGAAGAATTGCTTCACACGTTTGAGTTTCCACATTGAGTGGAATGTTTTTTCTCTCTTATGGATGCCACTTGGCTCTCTAGTGTTAAGTTACGGTCCATTGTAACGCCAAGGATTTTCAAGCTGTCAGATAGGAAGGGTGTGATCTGGGGTGTTGATACTTGTGGGGATGTCCGCGCTGTGTTGGGATGAGAGGATGAGACAATGAGTTTTTTCTTTATTGAGTTTTAGTTGAAATGTATTTGCCCATGAATCCATGATGTTCAGGCAGAGCTTGATTTCGTTGGTGATTTCTGTCAGTTTGGTTCTGTAAGGAATGTATATTGTGACATCGTCTGCATATATGAAAGGGTTAAGGCCATGGTTGGATAAGGACTTGGCAAGTAGGGTCATCATTAAGTTGAATAGGATCGGTGATAGCAGCAACCCCTGTGGTACTCCACAGTCTGCTTTCCACAGTGATATGTTTGAATTTGATTTTACTTGATATGTTCTTGTGGTTAAGAAGCCCTTGATCTTAAGTATATTTCCACGAATCCCGAACTTATCTAGTAATCTTATTAATATATTATGGTTTACTAAAGTAAAGAAAATCAATAATCAAGACAGACATAATTAACCGTACCATTAACGGCCTTTTGCCCTTTAGAAAAGCACTGAAGACCCATCTCTTCAAGATAGCCTACCCCAACGATTCAACCTAACCAAAGCTTGCCCACATAATTCTTATTGACAATTGTTATACATCGACCATGTTTCCCATTATCCTTTGTGCTAACCCATATCCATTCCTCTCCACCTTCCTACACCTACCTCCCAACGCTTATTTCCTTCTGCATCCAAACCCTCCTATGTTCAGTTTACTTATCCGTTAACCCCATTAATTTTGCGTTTACTACAGTGTATATTCTTCTTACAACTTTGTAATTCTTTATATAAATAATAATAATTTTACCTTCCTTAGTCTCAGCAACAGATAAATCCAGGAACTGGTGGGATATGACAAAGTAATCCCCTAAATAGGGTGGGAAGCCGCCGCTACCCGAGAGAGCACCGCGGCCCCAAAACGGGCATCTCCCCGTGATGCCACATCAAATCTGTAAAGTTTGACAAAGAATGCAGAGAAGCTCAAGTAGCTGCTCGACAAATGTCATCCAAAGAAAGGACACCCGTTTCTGCCCAAGAGGTAGCATGCAATTGAGTTGATTGTGCACGCAACACCTCTGGAAGAACCCAACCCTTCACGAGGTATGCCAAGAAAATGGCCTCCTTAAGACACTGAGCAATGGACGCAGCATAACCTCATCTGGAACCTGCCAACAGCACAAAAAGATGGTCCAAGCAGCGGAATTTATTAGTCACCTGCAGATACCTGAGAAGAGGACAACGAACATCCAAAAGTCGAAGCAGAGAAAAGTTCTCCAGAAAATCTGACCTCCGAAAGGAGGGTTGAAAAAGTGGCAGATTCAAATGAAAAACCGTCACGACCTTTGGCAAAAAGGACAGAACAGTTTGCAGAGTAACACCCTATTCCAAAAACTGAAGAAAGACTTCCTGACACAACAGTGCCTGGAGTTCAGAGACCTGGCGCACAGAGGCATAGCTACCAAAAAACACTGTGTGCCAGATCTTTATCAGAAGCCAAACGCAAAGGTTCAAAAGGTGCTCCATACAACGCAGTAAATCACTAGATTCAGCTTCTAAGAAGGTTGAAGATGAAGAAAACCTTTCAAAAACCATGACACATACGAATGAGCTGCAAGGGAGGAGCCTGACACCTGACCTTGGAAACAGGCAAGAGCCACGACTTGAACCCAGAGAGAGTTATAGGCCAAACCCTTCTGCAACCCTTCTTGCAGGAAAACCAAAATCTGAGAAATAGATGCTTCAAAGCATGACCAAGCAAGCGCCTCACAATATGACCCAAAAGTATACCACACACTGGCATGAGCCCTTATAGTGGAACGTTTCCGGGCTCAAAGCAAAGTGGCGATGCCAAAATCATCATTGCCCTTCTTTCTCAGTCTCGCCCTCTCAAGAACCAAGCTGTTAAGACCAAAGCAGGAGTCCTCCTCCATCTGCACAGGACCCTGATGTAGAAGTGCGAGCATGACCAGCAGCCGTAGAGAGGTTCCAATAGCAGTTGAACCAAATCCGCATAATACAGACAGCGTGGCCAGTCCGGAGCTCCCAAAACCCACCGATCTTTGATGAAGTCCTATCTGATGCAGAAGACACCCGATTAAAGGCCAAGGAGGGAAGACATACAGGAGGCCTAATGTCGGCCAGGGCTGTAACAAAGCCTCTAGTCCAGCAAAGTCAACCTCTTCTTCTGCTGAAGAACTTGTACTTTGGCATTCGCCCTGGTCGCCATCAGATCCATCTCTGGTGTACCCCACCGCTGAAAGATGAGACAGAATGCCCCTGTCGCCAGTTCACATTCTGCCAAATCAAGGCAAAGCTGACTGAGAAAATCAGCTTGAACAGTGGCCTGGCCTGCAATGTGAGCCACTCACAAGCAGAGAAGATGAGTCTCCACCCATTGCAGCAGGCTGGACACCATGCTCTGAGTACCCCCCCCCCCCCCCCCCCAGCGGTTGATTTCTGCTGCGAGTTGTCCAAGAGAACTAGAACCGCCTGACCTTCCAGGAGCTCCTGAAAAGAGCTGAGGGCCTGCATCACCGCTCTCAATTCCAGCGAGTTGATGGGCCACGTCACTTCTGTCTCTAATCAATGTCCCTGTTCAATGCGTTGGAAACAATGCGCTCCCCACCCCGAAAGGATGGCATCCATGACTACTATCACCCACTGTGGTGACGCCAAAGGCATTCCCTGCCAGAGATTTGAAGCGCACAGCCACCAGGCCATGCTGTCCTCATGAGAGGAAGCCAAGGCAGATTACATAGATAATCCTGGAACACAAACAGTACAAGAATGCACGAAGGAGCGGAAACATATGAGCCCTCACCCACAGTACAACCTCCAGGGTGGCCGTCATCTACCCGAGGACTTGAAAGTAATCCCAAGCTCAAGGACACTGAGAACGCAAGAGGCCACGAACCTGAGAACAGAGCTTAAGCCTCCTGTTTTCCAGCAAGAAGGCACAGCAAGTGTCAATCAGCACCTCCAGATACACCAAAGACTGGGAGGGTACTTAGCGGCTCTTGGGAAGACTGATTACCCAAACCAGGGTCTGCAGAAACGCCAAAAACTGACTGGTGGCTGACCAGCTGTGCTGCTCCGAGTCTGCTCAAATCAACCAACCATCGAGGTAAGGATGAACTTTGATCCCTTCTTTCCAAAGGAAGGCCACAGTGACTACCATCACTTTGAAGAACGTGCAAGGGGCCGTGGCAAGCCCAAAGGACAGTGTGTGAAACTGAAAAGGACGGCCTAACACAGTAAACTGCAGATACATCTGATGAGGCGGCAAAATTGGCATGTGTAAATAAATCTCTTTCAGATTCAAAGGAAGGAGTGCCAAATGTGCCAGGAGAGAGGTGGCTGAAACTAGAAAAGGCAAAATTCACCTGTGCCAGGCTAAAACTCCCGCTCGAAAGCAAGGGAAGCAAGGAAGAGCTGTGGCAAACTAGTCCTAAATAGGCACATTCCCGTAAAGAGACAATGAACTGAGTCCAAGCAAAAGACTGGCAAGAATAGCGCTCCTGAGGGTACTCAGAAGAGGGATTTGAGCTAGTAGTTGCACACCAAGGGCAACTCAGACCCCCACCAGAAGGAAAGTATCCTGCAGACAAACCACAGCAGACAGGAGGAATCCACGGGGATGAGAGAACCAGAACCTCCCTAAGGAAGAGAGGAAAAACTACTGCCAAAACAAGAATCAAATAGCAGGGGGGTCTCAAGCAAGATGCCAGAAGCAGCAGAGACCAGACGGTCTGAAAAAGAATTGACCAACAGCCATGTAAGGCTGACAGGAATGAAAAAATAGCCCTGGACTAAAAAGACCGAGCCTGCAGCCAAACAGAGCCAGCGAGAGACTTCCCCCACTTTGGAAATGGCAGACTAAGACCTCCGAACCGCAAAAGGTACAAGTTCCAGCAACAGGGCCATCCTCTGAACCAGCCGCCGTCTAGACCGTGAAGAGGAGAAAAGCAACTGAGTTTCGTGATCCAGGCACGAGCCATGCCCTACAAAAAAAAAAAATCAAAGCAACTGGTACCAGCTCAGAAGGGTCCAAGATCAGAAACAGACACCGGCCAGCAAAATTCAAAGAAACTTCGCAAGCGGCCCCCTAGAATACATTGCCAAAGGTGGGAAAATAAATCAGGTAACAAGAAATAGAAAGAAGGAAAAACAAAGTTGTTTCTTTTTTTTTTTTAAACAACCTTCTTCACTAGTGACAGGAATAAATAAAGGCTTACCTCAGAGGCAGAAATTCATATATACCTACCACCACAGAAGAGAAGAACCCCACGTTACTCCATGCCACAATCAACCATCACCCTGCTAGAAAGACAGCCAGGGGAGTTAGGGGAGGGGAGGGAACCAGGGTCACTGGATATCACCCTGGCAGGCAGATGAACTCAGGACCACTGAGTATCATCTAAAACTAGCCCCAACACAGTTACCAGCACACCCCTGGCTCCACTATCACCAGAAGAATCTGGGACAGGAGCTACCAGCCAGCAATCCAGGGCAGCTGCACGATCCGTCCAACATCCACTAGGAGACAGAGAAAATACTGAACATTCCAGGCTGCACGATACCCTTAAGCGGCTGTTTACTTAGAACTATTTTCTGTCTCCTTCCGCTGGTAGATGGACATAATCCATTAGTTTGGACTGGTCTGGTATAGATGACAAGGAAAGCACTCTTATATTTGTGCAGAGATTTTTTTTCTCCTGGTAAAGGGCCACTAAAACAGACATCACATTATGAGAATCAGGTGCTCAACATTCAGAGTTTCTTACTATTTATGGCATTTATACCCCACAATAAACATGAAATTAGGTTGAAATCTAGGAGTAAATTTTTTTCCCTGTGCCTACATCAAAAGAAAAAGATGGGAACTCCTTTTGCTTTGTGGATTGCAGGAGGTATATTATAAAAATGCACTTGATATTTACAATTAAATTTACATATACGTTATTTATTTCCATACAAATCTTTTGATTTCATATCAAAATCAATTTTCTATACAAAAGCACAGCAAAACTATTACAAAAACAGATCATAACCATCTAAAACATATCCTCACATGGACTGCTGATTCACTGAGAGGAAAAGCCTTTATCACAGACTGATTCCCAATCCTGGATGAGTTTCTTTTACATTTGGTATATGGGTAATGGATGGATGGGAGGATATGTTTTAGATGGTTATGATAGTTCCGTTTTTGTTATAGTTTTGCTGTGCTTTTGTATAGAAAATTGATTTTGATATGAAAAACAAAAGATTTGTATGGAAATAAACATGTATATGTAAATTTAGTTGTATGATTTCTACTAATATTTTCCTGTAATGTATACGAGTTTAACATGAAGTAAATTTTGATTGCTAGATTCCTATGTAGGTATTGTTGACTTATTTAAAATACATATTGAATAATGAAGGCAGAGCTACCTTCATGCAGAAGTCCAGAGTCAGTCTAAATGTGCCAACATTGTGAAGTTCAGCACACTATTACCTACCAAGTTCATACAAAGTTAATTATGTTCAGTGGAAAGTACATCTGTTGGCTTAGGCTGCCTGCTATGTGAATATGCCATCATTGTTTCATTACTACTACCACATATCACATATGGGCATTTGCTTTAAACTTTGTTTATCCAGACCTTATATACACATGGTTTGCTTTTTAAACCCAAAGGTGAATCCTAGGGTGGTTGAACAATTAGGTATAAACTGTACTGTTTCTGACTTTACTTGTTTTGGAGTGCTTTGGGTCCTGCTGATCTGTACATCTGTCTGGAATTTTGAAAGATGGAAATAAAAAATTAAACTTTGGATGTACTTTCTAGAAGTTGTTCTACAAAGTACATCCAAAGTTTAATTTTTATTTCATTTTGCAATGTGATGGATGCCTGTTCTGGTGTGTGCATGTGATTGAATAACTGTCTATACTTATGGCTATAATTTCTGAACACATGGTATCATTAAAAGGACAACATTTTAAAGGCCCAGTTGGGTATATATACTAATCTCAACTTTGTTAAATGTTTCAGACATATCCATCTATTTGTTTCCATGATGTAACAGAATTCTATTATTCTGTCTCACTGTATTTTCAAATGTAAGCCACATTGAATCAAATCAGACTTTGCTTTGGATAATGTGCAATATAAATGTAAAAGAAAAAAAATTCTTTATCCACCACCTTTTAAGACACTGCTTCTCTGCTGGATAGTGATGGCACAAGGAAAGAAAGTTTGGCCCAGTGAAGACTAACTCAAAATAACCTGTTCCTTAGCTGGGCCCTAGTATTACCATATTTAAAATGTAACCATACTATGCCTCTGTGGTTATGTTCCACTCATAAGTTAAATGATTAACTGGATTTCTTGAAAGGATTTTATAAACTTACAATGCATGACTAAGGAGACAAACATACACTTATTTATTCAACATCACAATTCCTCATGTATAGCCACAAAACAAAACAACTTTTTAGGGTGGATAGTGTTTTTATTATCAATCTGATAGGAGATAAAAGTTTTCAGTTTTGGCACAGTATAAGTCAGTCATCACAAGAACAAAATATTAAAAAAAAAAAAAAAAAAACCGAGTTGCATTAGGGGCTTATAGCCCATTTATGTTTAAACAAAAGAGATCTGCATGCATGACACAAAATATTTATTTTTATTGTGACTCATAAAACCACTTGCCTCTAAAACACATTCAAAACAGAATAATCCATTTGTGTATCTAAAATGTAAACTTCTACAAAACAGATGAAGGCGTGATTCCATGTGCTCCAATGACAGGAGAGTTTAATTCTGCTTCCATTTAATTTCAATATATTCTATCATCTTTATAACACCAGGCTTCCCAAAGAAGATTACAACAGTTAAGATGAACCCATCAGGAAACAGGATATTCTCATTGAAATCTGGCCATCTGTATTGTATAGAAGAACAGTGAAGAAAAATGAGCACCAACTAGAGTTTATAATTGCTGTTTCTACCAGCTACAATCATTTTTGAAGCCGTTTTAGTAATATTCAATTATTTCTTCTCTCCACCTTTTAAGGTACTGCCTATCCAACTGAAACAGCTATAGACTTGCTACAGATGGACCAACAATAAAGAACAACATGGATGCAACAGATCATAGGTTGGCTTGCTTTGTTTTTAGTGAATGGCAATGACAGCTGCGCAGGGGAATGGAAACAGATTAACCAAATTGGCATCCTTGCTTACAGTGGACTAGACAGGAGTGGAAGTGAGCCTATTAAATCTCCTTGGCTAGACAAATCCAACACCTGTCCAGGAAGACTGCAATTGGTCCTTTCCACTCAGGGTTCCCTGGTAACCAAGGGAGGGAGAGCGCCTCTAAGGGACAAACTTTCTGTCCTGTGAAGGCTTCTATCGATAGAAGGCTGCATTGTGATGCTGTGTTAGTAACAGAGATGACATGGTGATGGCATTATGCTGCTGTGCAACACAATTTGCTTTAATGGTGCCTCATAAGTTATGCTATGATACTGCTCTATGCTGTGGTGATAAGATATTCTATGATGTTACCATATCTTGATCTGTAGTTTTATTCTATAAAGGTGGTTCCTAATGCTATTCAGGTATTTAAAAATCTCCTTTGTCAACAGTATAGTGGTGATTTCCAGGGCTATACTACAGTTATAGATTTGTTAGCATCAGCCTCTTCTGTCTGCTGGTAGTGAGACATCACCATGTGTCTGGATTGGTCCAGCAGGACTCGAGGAAAGTTAGTTATGTGAAATATGTTCTTACCTGCTGCCAGTTCAAGTGAATTCTGATATAGGATGAAGGCATATTGGCTTGCTTAAAGACATGTATCCGATGGCTTCTGATTTTTGATTGGTATTGAGAGAACTCTAAAAATAGCCTGCCTTTTCAAAGCTTCAGTATCAGTTGTTACCCCTTGTGCTTTTCAAGGCAGGGAGTGGCCAGATGCTGCTACCATCCATTCCTCAACTGGGCCTGCTCCTCCAGGGTTATTTGACAGCTGAAGGTTGAGCTCTGCTGGTCTACAGTATTTGTGCCAGCCCATGCTTTTCTTTTTTTTTTTTTTAATTCCCATTGCTTATGATTTCTGCTTAGTAAATTGAAAGTAGCAACAGTTGCGATACTTGTCTGTTCATTTGCAGTCTGAAGCCAGATGATAGGCTTCAGGGGCAGCAGCAGCAGGAGGTTGGAAGCCAGAAGCCACAGTGTTTCAATTACATATAGGATCAGCAGTGGTGAAGGGAGAGAAGGGGCACCAGCTGACTTGAAATTGGGATCTGATGGGGAAATGGAAAGAGGTGAATCTGCTATCTTAGTGAGTTTAGTTCAGGTGGAGTAACTACTGCCTGGGCTGCTTTCTGCCTTGAGAAGCTGGATGATCCCAAGGATAGACATAGAGAAGTAAACTACCGAGACTTGAAAAGGAATAAAAAGGAGAGATACTAAGTTGTTCCATAAAATTGCTACCTTTTCAGCGCCTAGGCCTTTTAAAACCTGAGCTGTTCCCCTCACTCCACCTGTCCCCGTGGCTGACCTAGCTCAGACAGAAGCCCTTTGGGCACAGCTTGAAGTATACTTGAGGAACAATTTGTGCCACAGGACCAAAGTGTTGATCATGCCCTTCTAGAAAGACAACCGTACCCAGGGGTCCCTGTGCTCTCAAGGATGTCTCTCCCTTTGGGGTTGCTCCCCCTCTCACTGTAAAGGCATGTGGCCTCACTCGCACTGGCAGGAAAAACTATTGTGGCTGTTGACTCCCAACCCTTTGCAGCTGCATCACCCAAGGTCAACAGCTGCCCTACCACCTCACCATCATGGGAAAAGAAAGAGCTGGCAGCCAAAGCAAGAAGTTAGTGTCACCTCACAAAAATGCCACACTACCAAAAGAAAAAAAAAAAAAAAAAAAAGTCACACATTGATGCTGTGCTACTTAAACCTGCATGCTGGCACATTATCGCATGCTGATCAGGCCTACTTGTCAACACTTCCCTGCCTGACCCTCCATCCAATCTCTCCCCCCCCCTCCAGAGCTCTTACAGGTCACCCTACAATGCCCCAGCTTTTATTGGAGTGTGAATGGAAAACTTCTGCCCCCCACCCGACCCTTCTGGTTGGGGAAGGGAATCGGTGGGAGGACTGACAAAAGACAGGAAGAACCCTCTGAAAAATGGTCCCAAATTACATACTGCACCCCTCCCTCTTAAGGATGGGTTCTAGCAGGATCCTCACTGCCAGAATCCAGAGCCTACTAGGGTTGGTCAATGGACCTCCCCCTATGTTGGGCTACAACTCTGTTGCTTAATCAGGGGAAGGTCCTTTGGCCCACCTGGGGATACAGGCCTTGACCTAAGCCAGTGATCAGGAGCGCACAAGCTGTTGCACCGATCCAGACTGCAAGAATCCTAATGAAGAAAATAGGAAGCAGCATAAGCACTGTAAATGCAAAGTATTGATAAGCAGCAGGCTAAAAGAATTTGAAAAGATGCTTCACCCAAAGGCAATAAAAATTTACCCCCCCCCCCCCCCCAACCTTACAGTAAAATTTTCAGGTAAATAGAACCAGAAAGCCTGTCAGTAGGAATGTTAAATCATCAAAGCATACAAGAGGCACTCAGGAAGACTAGGCTATAGCCAAAAGACTAAAGCTATCTGCTTTGGTCTATACTGAAGATGGTGTAATGATCTACCTGTGCCAGAAATGGTACTTAAAGGTGAAAATACACCAAGTCTCAGTGAACCTGGAAGATGTAATAAGCCAAGCTAAAATAGCAGAGAATCACCTGGACCAGATGGTGTACTTCCCAGAATACACAAAAATGAAATTGCTGACCTACAACTAGTAATTGTAACCTACCATTAAATATTCCATGTTACCTTAAGATGAGAGACAGACAGGCTAATGTAACCAGTTTTGTTTTTAAAGGACTCCAGGGCAGTCTAGGAAATTAAATACTGGGAAGCCCATGTCAGTGCCAGGCAAAATGGTTGAAAAGTATTATAAAATTACATGATTAACAGATAAGCATGGTTAATGGGATAGAACCATGACAGCAGATAAGGGCCAAAAGGCCCATCCAGTCTGCCTCTTCATTAGCCACTAGCTCCTTTAGCTAAGGGATCCCATGTACCTGTTCCACATTTTCTTAAATTCAGACAGTCATTGTCTCCACAACATCCAGCAGGACACCATTCTACGTATCCCTCACCCTTTCTGTGAAACAATATTTTCTCAGATTCCTACTAAGTCTATTTCCTCTTAATTTCATCTTAAGCCGTCATTCCAGAGTTTTCCTTTATTTGAAAAAGGATCACCTGCTGTAAATTAACAACACTGAGGTATTTAAATGTCTTCCATCATATCCCCTCTCTCCTACCTCTCTTCCAGTGTATATATGCTGAGGGCCATAAACCTCTCTATATGTTTTATGACAGACCGTTGACCAATTTGGTTGCTGCCCTCTGGACCGACTCCATTCTAGTTATATCTTTCTGTAGGTGCAGTCTCCAGAATTGCATGCAATACTCCAAATGAGGTCTCACCAGAGACTTATACAAGGGCACCATCACTTTTTTTTCCTGCCGGTCATCCCATCTGGCTTTGACCATCACCTTTTCTACCTGCTTGGCCACCTTAATGTTTTCAGACACAATCAACCCCAAGTCTCACTCTTCTTTCATAGACAGAAGGGAATAATCCAAGGGAATGGTACAGTATAAGGTGTGAAGTGCTTCTTTCATAGACAGAAACAATTCACCCCTTATACTGTACCATTCCCTTGGATTATTGCAACCATTCCAGTGTATTATTGTAACCCAAGTGCAAGACCCTACATTTCTCAGCATTAAGTCTTAGCTGCCAATTTTTAGACCATTCTTCAAGCTTCACTAGATCCTTCCTCATCCCATCCACACCCTCTGGGGTGTCCACCCTATTACAGAGTTTATCATCATTCATAATGAAACTAACCATACCGACAGTCCTTCCGAATTATCACTCACAAAGATATTAAAAAGGGCCGGCCCGAGGACCAATCCCTATGGTACACCACCAATAAACATCCCTTTCCTCAGAGCAAGCTCCATTTACTACTACCCTCTGTCTCATCCCATTTAACCAGTTTCTAACCCAGTCACTTTAGGTCCCATACCAAGGGTAGTCTGATGTTTATGCAAAACCTGGTCAAAGGCTTTGCTAAAATCCAAGTACAACACATCTAGCGCCCCTCCCACATCCATCTGTTTGGTCATCCACTCAAAGAAATCAGTTTTGTCCAACACAACCGCCTCTAGTAAAGCCATGCTGCCTTGGGTCTTGTTCTAGAGAGCACCACAGCACATACTGCTGATGTCACTGGTAGAATTCAATTCTCTACCAGCTAGCAGGAAGGGATAACACCCATCTGTGCAAAAGAGTGAAGATAAGGCTAAGAAAAAAAGCTTATCAAGTCTTTCATGACAGCCTCCTGAGGAAGTGAGAAAGCCCTGGGATAGGAGGCAGTGTTCTGTAGCAGATTTGGAACTGCTTGAAAGATAGAAAACCAAGTACGAGTTAAATAGCTAGTTCATGAACTGGAGAAAGGTGAATAATGGAGTGGCACAGAGATCTATACTGGGACCAGTGCTTTTCAACATGTTACCTGGAAATAGAAACTGAATGAGATCATATTTGCATATAACAAAACTATGAAGGTTGCTAAATCACATGCAGGGGGCAATTAAGAGAGACAGGGCATCCCAGTGACCACGTTAAATTTCACCTACCAAGTGTAAAGTGATTATGTTGGGAAGAATAACCAAGTTATGGCTACATGGTGCTAGGTTATTATTATTAGTTGTATAGCGCTACCAGACGCACGCAGCGCTGAATATCTAACACAAAGAGACAGTCCCTGTTCAAAGAGCTTACAATCTAAATAAGGTTCCACATTTGGAGTCACCCCTCATAAAAGATCTACGTTGTCATCATAGGCAATACTTTGAAATCTTCTCCTCCATGTATGGTGGCAGACAAAAAAAGTAAATATTTTCTATTCCATTTGTAATAATTCTTAAAACAAAGAATGTTTCTATACCATTCCATGGTGCAACCCCACCTTAATTATGTGCAATTCTGGTTGACATCTCAGATATCAGAATTAGAATTACAAAGAAAGGTGATCAAAATGATTAAGGGGATCAAATTCTTCTCATGAGGAAAAGCTTAAGATTCTGGGGTTCTTGAGCTTGGAGGGGGAGACAACTGAGGGAGGATGACAGAAGTGTACAAAGATCCTGAATGGATTGAAACAGGTAAACACAAAAATCAATGGTTTTAAAAAGTATTTCTAGGCAACTTTATGTATGTCCCCCTAATCTTTGTACTAGAAAAAAAAATAGGAAAAAATATTTTTTTCATTCAAAAAATTAATAACTATTTACCTTTCAGGATAATGTTAAAGTCCCATTTTTTTCAATCAAGTGTACCCTAATGGACTAGCTTAATTCCACCAGATCACCTACGATACTCCTGCTAAGACGTCGACGCTTAGTCTGACCCCAATGTTTTACTCAATCCCTCATCTTCTTCCTCCATCCTTTACCATTTCCCTCCCATTCTCCTACCCTTTCACCTATCATATCCTTGTCTACCTTCCCTATTCTAGTTCATTACGTTCTTTTCACATGTCCTTTGTAATGCCTTTCATATTGTAAGTAGTTATGATCACCACAATTTATAATACTGTTCCTACATTTCCTTGTTTTTACTGTATTCTTTACCATGTAAGATGCTTTCTTTTACTATGTAAGCCACACTGGACCTGCTGTATGTGGGAAAGAGCGGGGTACAAATGTAAAATAAATAAAATGTAAGCTCTGGTCTAAGCTCCAGAAATTCAATGCCTAATTTTTTTTCTTCCAATTCACTGCTTCAAAACAAGATGCTGAAATGAAGAGGGAAGGTTAGATAATTCCCCCCCCCCCCCCCACACACCCCCCCTCAACTGACTGTGGAAGTAGCAGGACGTTTGATCTGTGAATTCATCAGCACCTCTCACATGCCCCAGCCATTCATACTGCAGATGGTGCCACAGGGGCTCACTGCTGGGCAGTGATGTCTGACTGAGCCCTGTTTCTTGTCAGCTACTACAGGTGCCCCTCAGCGCCTCAGTCCCAGGAAGTTGCAGTGGCATCTGTCTCTGGGGGAGGTGAAGTTAGCCCAGGGAAGTGACGTGGATGAATTGAAACTTCAACAAATAGCCTCCTCTATAACATCAGTGATGGTGAAGATTGAGGTGAGTAGGGTCCCAATTTGAGGAGACATCTGGACAATGAAATTAATTTGTGTCTACCCCTTCTGGTGAGGCCTTCTGAAATAAGCCCCTATGCATAAAATGTTTAATATTTGCGAAGTCTGCCTCACATATTTTGGTGAAAACTCAAGATATGGCATCTAAGTCTAGTGCATTAACTCAGAAGGTGTAAGTGTTGAACAATACCTGAAAAGCATTAAAAGTTCAAAACTAGCAAGAGATTTGGCAAGTCATTAAACATGAGGATTTTGAATTTTTCCACGTTTACTGTGGCACCAATGGATTTGTTTTATAAATATTTTAAAGAAGCTCCCTGAAGGATCTTTACCACCTTTACTATATCCCAGTGGGTAATCACGAGACGAGCTAGAAAAAAAAATTCTGGAACTTTGGATGAGACTGGGATGTTGGAAACTTCAATGTACTTTTTACACAAGACAAAGACCAGTCATGCATTTGTATTTGTTTTCAGCATATAGAATTTTGTAAGTTGTATATTTTTCCCAGATGTAAGAAAACCCAGGAATGAAGAAAGTTTCTTGACATGCAGCAAGAGGTCTGTGCCCTGAGTGGAAATTTTTCTTCCATTTCCCTGTAAATGCACGACAACTAAGGGAAGGCTCCTTAGAAACAGAGCTCAAAAATACTAACTTTTAGCCAGAGCTATTCATAAGCTAATTTGGGTTTAGGAATAGCATCCTAAATTTTGGGAGGTTATATAAGTGTTTGAGAGAAACCAGCTGATTTATTCCTCTTAAATTTAACCCTTATATCCAGCAAACTGGATTACTGACTTCAGTTCCCCTCTGGAAAGAGGTCTAAAGTTTCCTTTTCTTTATTCTCTATTTTTGAAATATGTCTTAAAGTATAAAGCGAATGCTACATACCTGTAGAAGGTATTCTCCGAGGACAGCAGGCTGATTGTTCTCACTGATGGGTGACGTCCACGGCAGCCCCTCCAATCGGAATCTTCACTAGCAAAGTCCTTTGCTAGCCCTCGCGCGCATGCGCGGCCGTCTTCCCGCCCGAAACCGGCTCGAGCCGGCCAGTCCAGTATGTAGCAAGACAATACTCTTAAGGGAAGACACAACTCCAAAGGGGAGGCGGGCGGGTTTGTGAGAACAATCAGCCTGCTGTCCTCGGAGAATACCTTCTACAGGTATGTAGCATTCGCTTTCTCCGAGGACAAGCAGGCTGCTTGTTCTCACTGATGGGGTATCCCTAGCCCCCAGGCTCACTCAAAACAACAACCATGGTCAATTGGGCCTCGCAACGGCGAGGACATAACAGAGATTGACCTAAAAAATTTTACCAACTAACTGAGAGTGTAGCCTGGAACAGAACAAACAGGGCCCTCGGGGGGTGGAGTTGGATCCTAAAGCCCAAACAGGTTCTGAAGAACTGACTGCCCGAACCGACTGTCGCGTCAGGTATCCTGCTGCAGGCAGTAATGGGATGTGAATGTGTGGACAGAAGCCCACGTCGCAGCTTTGCAAATTTCTTCAATGGAGGCTGACTTCAAGTGGGCTACCGACGCAGCCATGGCTCTAACATTATGAGCCGTGACATGACCCTCAAGAGCCAGCCCCGCCTGGGCGTAAGTGAAGGAAATGCAATCTGCTAGCCAATTGGATATGGTGCGTTTCCCTACAGCCACTCCCCTCCTATTGGGATCAAAAGAAACAAACAATTGGGCGGACTGTCTGTGGGGCTGTGTCCGCTCCAAGTAGAAGGCCAATGCTCTCTTGCAGTCCAATGTGTGCAGCTGACGTTCAGCAGGGCAGGAATGAGGACGGGGAAAGAATGTTGGCAAGACAATTGACTGGTTCAGATGGAACTCCGACACGACCTTTGGCAAGAACTTAGGGTGAGTGCGGAGGACTACTCTGTTATGATGAAATTTGTGTAAGGGGCCTGGGCTACCAGGGCCTGAAGCTCACTGACTCTACGAGCTGAAGTAACTGCCACCAAGAAAATGACCTTCCAGGTCAAGTACTTCGGATGGCAGGAATTCAGTGGCTCAAACGGAGGTTTCATCAGCTGGGTGAGAACGACATTGAGATCCCATGACACTGTAGGAGGCTTGACAGGGGGCTTTGACAAAAGCAAACCTCTCATGAAGCGAACAACTAAAGGCTGTCCTGAGATCGGCTTACCTTCCACATGGTAATGGTATGCACTGATTGCACTAAGATGAACTCTTACAGAGTTGGTCTTGAGACCAGACTCAGACAAGTGCAGAAGGTATTCAAGCAGGGTCTGTGTAGGACAAGAGCGAGGATCTAGGGCCTTGCTGTCACACCAGACGGCAAACCTCCGCCAATGAAAGAAGTAACTTCTCTTAGTGGAGTCTTTCCTGGAAGCAAGCAAGATGCGGGAGACACCCTCTGGCAGACCCAAAGAGGCAAAATCTACGCCCTCAACATCCAGGCCGTGAGAGCCAGAGACTGGAGGTTGGGATGCAGAAGAGCCCCTTCGTCCTGCGTGATGAGGGTCGGAAAACACTCCAATCTCCACGGTTCTTCGGAGAATAACTCCAGAAGAAGAGGGAACCAGATCTGACGCGGCCAAAAAGGAGCAATCAGGATCATGGTGCCTCGGTCTTGCTTGAGTTTCAACAAAGTCTTCCCCACCAGAGGAATGGGAGGATAAGCATACAGCAGACCCTCCCCCCAGTCCAGGAGGAAGGCATCCGATGCCAGTCTGCCGTGGGCCTGAAGCCTGGAACAGAACTGAGGGACTTTGTGGTTCACTCGAGATGCGAAGAGATCCACCAAGGGGGTGCCCCACGCTTGGAAGATCTGGCGCACCACTTTGGAATTGAGCGACCACTCGTGAGGTTGCATAATCCTGCTCAGTCTGTCGGCCAGACTGTTGTTTACGCCTGCCAGATATGTGGCTTGGAGCACCATGCCGTTCCGGCGAGCCCAGGTCCACATGCTGACGGCTTCCTGACACAGGGGGCGAGATCCGGTGCCCTCCTGCTTGTTTACATAATACATGGCAACCTGGTTGTCTGTCTGAATTTGGATAATTTGGTGGGACAGCCGATCTCTGAAAGCCTTCAGAGCGTTCCAGATCGCTCGTAACTCCAGAAGATTGATCTGTAGATCGCGTTCTTGGAGGGACCAGCTTCCTTGGGTGTGAAGCCCATCGACATGAGCTCCCCATCCCAGGAGAGACGCATCCGTGGTCAGCACTTTTTGTGGCTGAGGAATTTGGAAGGGACGTCCCAGAGTCAAATTGGTCCAAATCGTCCACCAATACAGGGATTCGAGAAAACTCGTGGACAGGTGGATCACGTCCTCTAGTCCCCCAGCGGCCTGATACCACTGGGAGGCTAGGGTCCATTGAGCAGATCTCATGTGAAGGCGGGCCATGGGAGTCACATGAACTGTGGAGGCCATGTGGCCCAGCAATCTCAACATCTGCCGAGCTGTGATCTGCTGGGACGCCCGCACCCGGGAGACGAGGGACAACAAGTTGTTGGCTCTCGTCTCTGGGAGATAGGCGCGAGCCGTCCGAGAATCCAGCAGGGCTCCTATGAATTCGAGGTTCTGCACTGGAAGAAGATGGGACTTTGGGTAATTTATCACAAACCCCAGTAGCTCCAGAAGGCGAATAGTCATCTGCATGGACTGCAGGGCTCCTGCCTCGGATGTGTTCTTCACCAGCCAATCGTCGAGATATGGGAACACGTGCACTCCCAGCCTGCGAAGTGCCGCTGCTACCACAGCTAGGCACTTTGTGAACACCCTGGGCGCAGAGGCGAGCCCAAAGGGTAGCACACAGTACTGGAAGTGGCGGGTGCCCAACTGAAATCGCAGATACTGTCTGTGAGCTGGCAGTATCGGGATGTGTGTATAGGCATCCTTCAAGTCCAGAGAGCATAGCCAATCGTTTTGCTGAATCATGGGGAGAAGGGTGCCCAGGGAAAGCATCCTGAACTTTTCTTTTACGAGATATTTGTTCAGGGCCCTTAGGTCTAGGATGGGACGCATCCCCCCTGTTTTCTTTTCCACAAGGAAGTACCTGGAATAGAATCCCAGCCCTTCTTGCCCGGATGGCACGGGCTCGACCGCATTGGCGCTGAGAAGGGCGGAGAGTTCCTCTGCAAGTACCCTCTTGTGCTGGAAGCTGTAAGACTGAGCTCCCGGTGGACAATTTGGAGGGTTTGATGCCAAATTGAGGGTGTATCCTTGCCGGACTATTTGCAGAACCCACTGATCGGAGGTTATGAGAGGCCACCTTTGGTGAAAAGCTTTCAACCTCCCTCCGACTGGCAGGTCGCCCGGCACGGACACTTGGATGTCGGCTATGCTCTGCTGGAGCCAGTCAAAAGCTCGCCCCTTGCTTTTGCTGGGGAGCCGCGGGGCCTTGCTGAGTCGCACGCTGCTGACGAGAGCGAGCGCGCTGGGGCTTAGCCTGGGCCGCAGGCTGTCGGGAAGGAGGATTGTACCTACGCCTGCCAGAAGAGTAGGGAACAGTCTTCCTTCCCCCGAAAAATCGTCTACCTGTAGAGGTAGAAGCTGAAGGCTGCCGGCGGGCGAATTTGTCGAATGCGGTGTCCCGCTGGTGGAGAGACTCTACCACCTGTTCGACTTTTTCGCCAAAAATGTTGTCCGCACGGCAAGGCGAGTCCGCAATCCGCTGCTGGATTCTATTCTCCAGGTCGGCGGCGCGCAGCCATGAGAGCCTGCGCATCACCACACCTTGAGCAGCGGCCCTGGACGCAACATCAAAAGTGTCATAAACTCCTCTGGCCAGGAATTTTCTGCACGCCTTCAGCTGCCTGACCACCTCCTGAAAAGGCTTGGCTTGCTCAGGGGGAAGAGCATCAACCAAGCCCGCCAACTGCCGCACATTGTTCCGCATGTGCATGCTCGTGTAGAGCTGGTAAGACTGGATCTTGGACACGAGCA
Organism: Microcaecilia unicolor; assembly: GCF_901765095.1. NCBI lineage: Eukaryota > Metazoa > Chordata > Amphibia > Gymnophiona > Siphonopidae > Microcaecilia > Microcaecilia unicolor. The sequence goes on from NC_044031.1 coordinate 98,687,430, forward strand.
TAGAGGAATGGAAGGCCTTCCTCCCAAAGGAGTCTAAGGTTCTAGCGTCCTTGCCCGGGGGCGCCGAAGCATGTTCCCTAGAACTCTTAGCCTTCTTTAGGGCCAAATCCACAACTCCAGAGTCGTGAGGCAACTGAGTGCGCATCAGCTCTGGGTCCCCATGGATCCGGTACTGGGACTCGATCTTCTTGGGAATGTGGGGATTACTTAATGGCTTGGTCCAGTTCGCAAGCAATGTCTTTTTCAGGACATGGTGCAAGGGAACAGTGGACGCTTCCTTAGGTGGAGAAGGATAGTCCAGGAGCTCAAACATTTCAGCCCTGGGCTCGTCCTCCACAACCACCGGGAAGGGGATGGCCGTAGACATCTCCCGGACAAAGGAAGCAAAAGACAGACTCTCGGGAGGAGAAAGCTGTCTTTCAGGAGAGGGAGTGGGATCAGAAGGAAGACCCTCAGACTCCTCGTCAGAGAAATATCAAGGATCTTCCTCTTCCTCCCACGAGGCCTCACCCTCGGTGTCAGACACAAGTTCACGAACCTGTGTCTGCAACCTCGCCCTGCTCGACTCAGTGGAGCCACGTCCACGATGGGGGCGTCGAGAGGTAGACTCCCTCGCCCGCATCGGCGAAGCTCCCTCCGCCGACGTAGTCGGGGAGCCTTCCTGGGAGGTGGCCGCGGTCGGTACCGCACGCGGTACTGACGTCGGGGACCTCAACCTGGGCGATGGGCCAGCCGGCGCCACGCTCGACGGTACCGGAGGCGCAAGCACCGCCGGTACCGGAGGGGTAGGGCGCAACAGCTCTCCCAGAATCTCTGGGAGAACGGCCCGGAGGCTCTCGTTTAGAGCGGCTGTAGAGAAAGGCTGTGAGGTCGATGCAGGCGTCGACGTCAGTACCTGTTCCGGGCGTGGAGGCTGTACCGGGCTGTCCAGAGCGGAGCGCATCGACACCTCCTGAACAGAGGGTGAGCGGTCCTCTCGGTGCCGATGCCTGCTGGGTGCCGAATCCCTCGGCGACCCAGAGCTCTCGGTGCCGACATGGGGAGGAGACCGGTGTCGATGCTTCTTCGATTTCTTCCGAAGCATGTCACCGGAGCTCCCCGGCACCGACGAGGAGGACGTCGAATCCATCCGTCGCTTCCTCGGGGCCGAGACTGAAGAAGGTCGATCTCGGGGGGGCTGTACCGCAGGAGCCCTCAGGGTAGGAGGAGACCCACCCGAGGGCTCACCGCCACCAGCAGGGGAATGGACAGCCCTCACCTTGGACGCGCGAGGTCGACTTTCCGGGGCTCGACACGGCGAAAACACGACCGTACCGAGTGCGGACAAAAGAAGACTGGCCGGCTCGAGCCGGTTTCGGGCGGGAAGACGGCCGCGCATGCGCGGTGCGCGCGGGCACGCGAGGGCTAGCAAAGGACTTTGCTAGTGAAGATTCCGATTGGAGGGGCTGCCGTGGACGTCACCCATCAGTGAGAACAAGCAGCCTGCTTGTCCTCGGAGAATTAATGTTCAACATCTAAACATTTAAGATTAATTTTTTAAATTTTTATCTAAGCTTTGAACTCCTATGGTAAAAGCAGTTAGTGTCGTTGGGTTAAAAAAAAAAAAAAAAAAAAAAGGTTTGGACAACTCCATAAACAAGATAAGCAGTAGCTTCCCCAGGTCTATTCTTGGAGGTAAGCAGAATGCAATCTTGCTACTTCTTGGGATTCTGCCAGGTACCAGTGACCTGGCTTGGCCACTGTTGGAAACAGGATACTGGGCTAGGTAAACCTTTGGTCCAACCCAGTATGGCAATACTTGAGTGACAGGACTGTACCAATCGTTACAGTAGTAATTTCATCACTGCCTCCCATCTTCTGGTTAGGGATACTGGACTGATCTAGCGGGGGGGGGGGGGGGGGGGGGGGGGGGGGTATCTACATACTGTTAGATAACCTCAAGATAATCAATACAATGAAGCTGGAATATTAAGATGATTGCTCCTAGATTATTATCCCAAAAAACAACAAGGCAAACGATCTGCAAAATCCAATATGGAAAAAGAAGCCAGCAGATCAATATAACATCAGAAAGATTTTATTGAAGATACCATATGTAAACAAATTGCCCCACACAGGCCGTGTTTCACCCACCAAGGGCTGAGTCAGGGGCTACAATAAACAGATTGAATTATAATAAATAAAACATCAAATTTAAAAATACACGGCAGTGACCACCTCTCTTATGACACTCATTCTATTCTTTCCTACTCTTCTCTCACTTACTGGTCTACACGGAAATATGCGACAAACCTCAAGTCAACAACAGCATTCACTGCACCATCTTGATCGACTGAAGATGTAACCAAGCACTTTAATGGGAGACAAGATCCACAAAAGGGAAAATCTTCTGCACTTCATTAATGGGGGAGGGGGGCATTAAAAGTCCAACAGGCCTATAGTTAACCTATTACTATTTTTTCACTCGTGTAGTATTACATTTACCTTCTTCCAGTCCAGGGGTAGGCAACCCTAGCCCTCAAGGGGCCCCATCAATGAATTTCTATATCTCTCAAGCAAGTTTTATCTGCACACAAAAAGTTGTTACTCGCCTGCAGCAGATGCACTCCAAGGACTGCAGAACACTGCCACTTATGAGCAACATTATCTGACAGAACCCAGCACACAGACACTATCCGGTGTTCTAATACCGTCAGAAGCTTCTGACAGCACCATACTGTGGATGCCTGCCACATATAAGCACGTGGGACCAGCAGTACAATAAAATAGCTTAAGGATCACAATTCACATTAATAGTCTGGTGTTAAGTCAGAACAGAAGAAGTGACCCAATGTGCACTGGATCCTCTTCTTGCTGTGCAACTACAGCAGGGCAGGAGAAGAGTGAACAGAGCTCCTGCCTGTGGCTGAAAATGAGGAGCCAGAATAAAGATGGGGAATTTAGGGAGAAGCAGAAGCAGCAAGCTGAAGGTATGCCAGTGCTGTGTGGGCAATCAAACCTGAGGGTGTTCCATAGGGAGGGAAGGGGGAGGGGAAGAGAGGAGACATACGATAGCTGAGGACGAAAAAATATTGGGGTATCGCATGCAGGAGACTACTTTGGGGGTAGACAAAATTACAGATCTTGCTAGAATTTAGAGGGAGAAAGGGAATTTTCAAAGGCTGGAACCTGTGAAAGAGGTAGGAAGGGATTTCAGGCCTTAAAATAGAGGAATTCTATAAAAAAAAAAAAAAACACCCGACAAATTTAAAGCTGTGCAAAGTTATGTGCAAAATTCTCCCAGGAGGAACCTTTTCAACTCTTATTCACAGCAAGCTAGGGAGAGAAGTTCTTTAGACTCAAGTGCAGCACATTATACCACATTATACTTCTCAAATGTTTGAGAAAATTGGGAGTTGCCAGAACCACATTTGTATGGTATAGCTCCTATTTACATGACAGATCCGTCCAAGTCCATTGGGCTAATTCCTCATCTGACATATATGACCTTACTTGAAGTCTCCTCAGGGTTCAGTTCTAAGGGTCTAGTTCCTTTAAATATTTTAATCTCCTCTCACACTTCTGTTACAATCACTGGGGATTATGTTCTACATCTGTGTCCGATTATGTTCCTCAAAGGCTGTTGCTGAAATATGGGAAAATTAGGTTCTTACCATGATAATTTTCTTTCCTTTAGTCATAGCAGATGAAGCCATTACGTATGGGTTGTGTCCATCAACCAGCAGGGGGAGATAGCGAGCACTCAACTTTTCATAGTGCCTCATGGCCAGCTAGCTCCACTGCCTCTTCAGTATTTGAAGTTCTCAAAGCAGTATGGCAAACCACAATGGGAATAACACGAACTTTCCTCACAGTGAACGATGGCCCCTTAACAAGGGCATGAACTCACAAAAGGACTGAATGAACTCGTCCTCCACTTTGTATAAACGGAGGGAATACTTGCATTCTCCTGGAAGGAATAAACTCATCCTCCCAAAACATGAACTGTATAAACGGAGGGAATACTTGCATTCTCCTGGAAGGAATAAACTCATCCTCCCAAAACATGGAGGGCATGAACTCATCCTCCTATAACTGTAACAAGAATCCTGAAGACTGTTTTCCGACTCCCCAAGGAAGGAATATAACAGCACCTAAAATCAGAATCACTGCAATACAATCGTACAGGGAGGGCTCATGGCTTCATCTGCTATGACTAAAGGAAAGAAAATTATCATGGTAATAACCTAATTTTCCCTTCCTTATCATCAAGCAGATGAAGGCATTACGAATGGGATGTAACAAAGCAATCCCTAAATAGGGTGGGAACAAGCCACACCATGTGCTAGCACCTGTGCTCCAAAACGCGCATCCCTCCTGGCAGCCACATCCAACCTGTAATGTCGGGCAAAAGAGAGCTTAGAAGCCCATGTTGCAGCACTGCAAATCTCATGAAGAGATAGTGCTCCAGTTTCCGCCCAGGAAGAGGAAATCGCTCTTGTGGAATGTGCCTTAAAGGCTTCAGGCGGAGCCCGGCCAGACAGCAGATATGCTGAAAAGATAGCTTCTTTGAGCCAACGGGCAATAGTGGCTTTAAACGCTGAAGACCCTCTGCGAGGACCTGCACAAAAAGATGATCAGAGGTCCTGAAAGAATTTGTAATTTGCAGATACTGCAACAGAGTCCTGCGCACATCCAAAAGGTGCAACTGCCCAAAAGAATCTGGAAACTCCTCCTCAACAAAGGAGGGAAGAAAAACAGGCTGGTTTAGGTGAAACGCTGAAACCACCTTAGGCATGAAGGAAGGCACGGTCCGAACCGTGACCCCTGACTCTGAGAATTGCAGAAAAGGGTCTCTACAGGACAGCGCCTGGAGCTCTGACACCCGTCTCGCCGAAGTAATGGCCACTAAAAAGACGGCCTTCAGTGTCAAATCTTTCTCTGAAGCACGCCAAAGCGGTTCAAAGGGAGCCCCCTGAAGGGCCTTCAATACTAACCCCAGGTTCCAAGCTGGACAAGGTGCCCAAACGGGAGGACGGAGACGAAGCACCCATCTAAGAAACCTTGCCACATCTGGATGAGCAGCTAAGGACACGTCTTCAACCTTGCCACGAAGGGAGGCCAATGCTACCACTTGCACCCGCAGAGAATTATAGGCCAAGCCTTTGTGTTCACCATCCTGCAAAAAGTCCAGAATCGGCGAGAAAGGAGCCTGCAACGGAGAAAGCGCTCTGGAAACACACCAGACTTCAAACTGGCGCCAAATCCTGGCATAAGTCACGGAAGTGGAGCGCTTATGGGCCTGCAGGAGAGTGGAAATTACCTTATTTGAGTAGCCTTTATCTCTCAATTGCGCCCTCTCAATCGCCATGCCATAAGACCAAAGCGGCAGGCGTCCTCCATGGCCACCGGATCCTGTGACAACAGGTGCGGAACCAGAGGTAACGGAAAGGGAGCCTCCAACAGCATCTGTCGGAGGTCCGCATACCAAGGCCTCCTGGGCCAAGGCATCCAACCCGGCACAGCGAGGATCCCTCAGTCTGCTGAAGAAGCACGGGACTTTGGCATTGGAACTGGTCGCCATAAGATCCATCACTGGCTTGCCCCATTTGGCACATATCTGCAGGAATACAACGTCTGCTAGTTCCCACTCCGCTGGATCGATCTGATGCCTGCTTAGATAGTCGGCTTGCACGTTGCTCTGACCTGCAATGTGAGCTGCTGACAGGGACTGTAGATGCAGCTCGGCCCAGTGGCAAATTTGTTCGGCCTGCGCAGCTAGAGCTCTGCACTGAGTGACGCCTTGTCGATTTATGTAGGCCACTGCTGTCGTGTTGTCCGACATCACTCGGACAGCCAATCCTTCCAGGGTCACTTGAAAGGCCAGAAGAGCCAGAAACACCGCTTTCAACTCCAGGCGGTTGATAGACCACTCCGACTCGTCGGGGGTCCAAAGACCCTGGGCATGCTTCCCCTGGCAATGTGTGCCCCAGCCCGTCAGGCTGGCATCTGTCACCACTAGGCACCAATCGGGGAGCGTCAGCGGCATTCCCCGCCGCAACATGCTGTCCGAGAGCCACCACTCCATACTGAAGCGGGCCGCAGGGAGCCAAGAAAGTCTGCACTGATAATCCTGAGATACTGGAGACCATCGTTGAAGTAGAGAATACTGTAGAGGTCTCAGGTGCGCTCTCGCCCATGGCACCACTTCCAAGGTGGCCGTCATCAATCCCAACAGCTGGACAATGTCCCAAGCTCGCGGGCGGAGCATCCTCAGGAGCAGACGGACCTGATTCTGAAGCTTGCACCGCCTTTGCTCAGGAAGAAACAAATAGCCCGAGGCTGTGTCGGAACCTGGCCCACAAATATTCTAGAGATTGCGAGGGGGTCAGGTAACTTTTGGCCATATTGATGACCCAACCCAGAGATTGTAGGACTGAAACCACTCTGGCTGTAGCTAGATGACTCTCTCTTTCTGAGTCTGCTCTGATGAGCCAGTCGTCTAGGTACGGGTGAACCCGGATACCCTCTCGCCTGAGAAAGGCAGCTACTACCACCATTACCTTGGAGAAGGTTCGGGGAGCTGTGGCGAGGCCAAAAGGCAAGGCCCGAAACTGGAAAAGGTTTTCCCAACACCGCAAACCGCAGAAACTTCTTGTGCGGGGGCCAAATTGGTATGTGCAAGTAAGCTTCTTTCAGGTCCAGAGACATGAGAAACTCTCCTGGCTGTACTGCCGCAATGACGGAGCGCAGGGTTTCCATGTGAAAATGCCGCACTCTTAAGGACTTGTTTAGCTCTTTTAAGTCCAGGATCGGGTGAAAAGACCCGCCTTTTCGTGGCACCACAAAGTAAATGGAGTAGCGGCCTAGACCTTGTTCGCGGGAGGCACAGCCCTATCTGGCACAGACTGTGCAATAAGTCTCCTCTACCGCCACCCGTTTGGCGGCAGAACCGCATCGGGACTCCACCACAAACCAGTCTCTCACCGGGGCATCGAATTCTATTCGTTATCCGTCTCTGATCAGGTCCAAGACCACTTATTGCGGAGATTTTGGCTCACTCTCGAAAAAGACGGGAAAGTCTTCCCCGATGGACAGGAAACGAGGAGGGGGCCGGCGCACCATTACGACTACTACTACTATTTAGCATTTCTATAGCGCTACAAGCGTACGCAGCGCTGCACGAATATAGAAGAAAGACAGTCCCCTGCTCAAAGATCTTACAAACCCAGCAGCAAGCCCCGGGCGGTACCTTCTAGCTTCACGGAAGCGAGGTCTGTAAGAGAAGCGGACCGCCTGACCCTTAGAGGAGGCTTCGGCCTATCTTCGGGCAAACGCTGAGGTTTGGAATCCCCCAGGCCTTTAACAATGTTTTCCAGCTCCTCACCAAACAGGAGAAGGCCTTGAAAGGGCAACTTCACCAACCTTTGCTTAGAGGCCATGTCCGCCACCCAATGTCGTAGCCAAAGAGTGCGGCGAGCCGCCACTGCTACAGCCATTTGTTTAGCCGAAGCTCTGACCATATCATAAAGGACGTCAGCCAAAAAGGACAACGCCAACTCCATCCGCGGAGCCACTTCAGATAAGGTCTCCGCTCCATCACCGGGCTTGTTCCACTGCCTGCTGTAAACCAAGCCAGGCAGGCTCTAGCAGCATAACAACTGCATGCAGACGCCCGAAACAGTGAGACCTGCCAAATCAAAGGACCGCTTCAGAGCTGAATCAAGCCTGCGGTCTTGAATATCCTTCAGGGCACCACCTCCTTCAACAGGAAGGGTAGTTCTCTGTCACAGCCGTGACCAGGGCATCCACTTTAGGCATTGCAAAGCGAGCCAAATGTTCCTCACTCAGAGGGTATAACTGCCCCATAGCCCTGGCAACCTTCAAAGGTCCCTCGGGGTCAGCCCACTGAGCCGAAATAAGCTCTTGGATGGAGTCATGCAAAGGAAAGGCTCGAGCAGGCTTTCTGGTACTAGCCATCCTTGGATAAACAGAGGAGGTTGTGCCACTCCCAGGAATTAGCCCTTCTGCGTTTATCAGGAGGATAAGAAACAGGCAAAGCAAACTCCAAAAGGCCAGGATCCACCGGGGGGGGGGGGGGCAGGCAGAGGGTCCGAAGATCTCTGTGGAAGAGCTCTTTTAAGCATGTATGCCCTATGCAGCATTAAAACAAATCAGGGGAGGAAAAACCGTTCCATGACCGCCCGGATCCTGCCCAGGGCTATCAGCTCTATTAGCCTCACTCGGAAGACCCCCCCCCCCCCCCCGGATTCAGGGCTCTCCATCGCAACGGAGGCCGCGCCATGTGGGAAAATCCAAAATGGCGTCCGCTGCCAGCTCAGAGCGCAAAAGATCGCCGCTCGCCATGCTCGGGCCGGCTCTACCGTCTGTACAGCACGAATTAGAGCCCCGCTGCTGATCTGCGCTTGCCACATTTAGAACAGTGCTTTACAGTCTCCGCAGCCATCGCCGAAAACGGCAGTAAATTCAAAAATGGCGGTTCGCACCAAAAACGTCCCGACGTGGGCCCACCCCGGAGGAGTCAGAAAACACTCTTACCTCACTAGATAGAGTATCACAGCTCCGGTCCTGTAGAAGAATCTCAAGAAAAAAAAATCTCTTTTCCAAGATCGCTGCGCTAAAGCGACTAATTACTTTTTTTAACGCTGTGAGGAAAGCAGAGGCAAAAAGAGGTAAATAAAATCACTCCGGAAGCTCAGATAAGTGGGAAAGGCAGGGAAAGGCGAACCAATGTGCCTGCATCCACTGATGGGAAAGGACAGGGAAAAGCAAGCTAATATGTCCACATCCACGAGGACATGGGTAAGGCAGAGAAAGGGCTGACCTATGTGCCTTCAAAGTGAAGCTGCTATAGCCTCTAACACCCCGGCTAACAACTGGCAAGCCAGGAGCCACACCCAGGCAGATTTTTGATGGAGCTCGAAGAAGCTGCAGCCACCCTGCTTGGGGAGATAGAGAATACTGAAGAGGCAGTAGAGCTAGCTGGCCATGAGGCATTGTGAAAAGTTGAGTGCTAACTCCCCCTGCTGGTTGATGGACACAACCCATACGTAATGGCTTCATCTGCTTGATGACAAGGAATGAAGCAGCTATACAGGGTTGCAGATTAATTCATTAGCTCCGAGCCAAACTCAATCACTGCTGCTTTACTTTTGCTTCTGGCTAGTCCATCTATTTTGGCCTGCTCCGTTACAATCCATAGAATGCCTTCTGGGGAGTGATCATCAACAATCTTGCATTTTCCAACACCTCTTATTTCTTCTAAGTAAATCCCCATTTACATTTAAAAAAATTCTGAGCTGCTTGCTCATTCTTTGATATTAAGTCCCTTTGCTATTTCTTTGGCAATTTTCTCAAGTCAATTATTGTACCTCTATCCTTCATGGTCTACAAGCATCAACTTCAACAGATTCAACTAATTCAAAATAAAGCAGTTAAACTAATCCAAGAATTATGAGTAACCCCTCTTCCATTACCACATCACTCACTCTGGAAGTGGCCAGATGGTTGTCCAGCACAAAAGAGGACCAGATCAACCACTCATCCAATCCCTCTTGTTGCAAAATGAGCAGACAGCATGACTTTGGAGAAGGTTCTGGGAGCCAAAGAGACCAAAAGGCATAGCCCAGAACTAAAAATGCCTCCTCAGCACAGCAAAATGCAGGAAGCGTCAATGTGAAGGCCAGCCTCCACTGTCTACCTCAGGAATTCATTCCCCACCCTCGTCCCCTCCCATCCTACTCATCACTCCCCTACCCTACCTCCCCCCACCCCCCACCACCTCCCCAGCTCTCATGCCCCCCTCATCATTCCTAGCTCTCAACCTTCTACACTTCCTCCCCACCATTAACCCAATCCCCATTCCTACTTAACACATCCCGTCTTCGTCTTCTTCGTCGACCCTCCTCCGCACTCTTACTCCTTCTCCTACTTTCCGCAGGTGACATCAACCCCAATCCAGGTCCCCCTCACCTCTCCATATCCCGCTACCGATCCCAGAATGCCTCCAATCTCATCCCTATGCCCACCCCCCCCCCCCCCCCCCCACCCGCTTCCCTCCCCTTCTCGTGTGCCCTATGGAATGCCCACTCAGTATGCAACAAACTCCCCTTCACCCACGATTTATTCATCTCCCGTTCCCTTCAACTGCTCGCTTTAACTGAAACTTGGATAACCCCTAGCGACACTGCCTCTATCGCAGCCCTATGCCATGGAGGATATCTTTTCTCCCACACTCCCCGCCCAGATGCACGCGGTGGAGGCGTTGGGTTTCTTCTCTCACCCTCCTGTAGTTTCTAACCCCTCCCCGTGCCACAGTCTCACTGCTTCTCATCCTTCGAAACTCATGCCATCCGGCTATTCTACCCGACACCACTCAGAGTTGCAGTCATCTACCGCCCCCCTGATAAGCCCCTCTCTTCATTCCTTACTGACTTCGGCACCTCAGTCCTTCCAATCTCAGATCATCACCTAATCACCCTCACACTTCACCACCCCCCCTCAACCTCGCCCAACTATAACCACTGCCTTCAGGAATCTCCAAGCCGTCGACCCCCCCCCCCCCCCCCACCCCTATCCTCTCACATCTCCAATCTCTTCCCTTCCATCTTATCTTCTGAATCCGTCGACAAGGTTGTCTCTACCTACAATGAAATTCTCTCCACAGCTCTGGATACCTAGCACCATCTGTGTCTCACCCCACTAAGCGCATTAATCCTCAGCCCTGGTTAACCCTTGCATCCGTTACCTTCGCTCCTGCACCCGTTCTGCGGAACGACTCTGGAGGAAATCTCGCACCCTGCCAGACTTCACCATTACAAATTCATGCTTTCCTCCTTCCAGTCCTCCTATTCCTTGCCAAACAGGAATATTACTCTCAATTAACCAATTCTCTTGGCTCCAACCCTCGTCGCCTCTTTGCCACCCTCAACTCCCTACTTAAAGTGCCCTCCGCCCCCACCCCCCCTTCACTCTCTCCTCAAACACTAGCTGATTACTTCCACGATAAAGTGCAGAAGATAAACCTTGAATTCACTTCCAAGCCTTCTCCTCCCTGTGACTTCTTAACCCACTCCCTCAACCAACCTAACGCCTCCTTCTCCTCCTTCCCTGAGATCACCGAAGAGGACACTGCTCGCCTTCTTTCTTCCTGTAAGTGCACCACCTGTTCCTCTGATCCGATTCCCACCAATCTGCTTACCAACATCTCTCCTACAGTTATCCCCTCAATCTGTCACATCCTCAACCTCTCTCTCTCCACTGCCACTGTCCCTGACACCTTCAAGCACGCTGTAGTCACACCACTTCTCAAAAAACCTTCACTTGACCCCACCTGTCCCTCCAACTACCGCCCCATCTCTCTTCTACCCTTCCTCTCCAAAATACTTGAACGCGCTGTCCACAGCCGCTGCCTTGATTTCCTCTCCTCTCAGGCCGTCCTCGATCCGCTTCAATCCGGGTTTCGCCCACTACACTCGACAGAAACAGCACTCTCCAAAGTCTGCAACGACCAGTTCCTTGCCAAATCCAAAGGTCACTATTCCATCCTCATCCTCCTCGACCTATCGGCCGCCTTTGACACAGTCAATCACAATTTACTTCTTGCCACACTGTCCTCATGCGGGTTCCAGGGCTCCGTCCTCTCCTGGTTCTCGTCGTACCTTTCCCAACGCACCTTCAGAGTATTTTCTAACGGCACTTCTTCCACCCCCATCCCACTCTCTGTTGGGGTTCCTCAAGGATCTGTCCTTGGACCACTTCTTTTCTCGATCTACACCTCTTCCCTGGGCTCGCTGATCTCATCACATGGTTTCCAGTACCACCTCTATGCTGATGACACCCAGCTTTCTCTCTCCACTCCCGACATCACAGTCTAAACCCAGGCCAAAGTTTCGGCCTGCCTCTCAGACATCGCTGCCTGGATGTCCAACCAGCATCTGAAACTGAACATGGCAAAGACTGAGCTCCTTGTTTTTCCACCCAAACCCTCATCTCCTCTTCCCCCACTTTCCATCTCTGTGGACAACGCCCTCATCCTCCCTGTCTCTTCAGCCCGCAATCTCGGAGTCATCTTCGACTCCTCCCTTTCCTTTCTGCCCATATCCAGCAGACAGCTAAGACCTGTCGCTTCTTCCTCTATAATATTAGCAAAATCCGCCCTTTCCTCTCTGAACAGACCACCCGAAACCCTCATCCACTCGCTCATTACCTCTCGCCTTGACTACTGCAACCTTCTTCTCGCTGGCCTCTCCGCTCAGCCATCTATCCCCCCTTCAATCTGTCCAAAATTCCGCCGCACGTCTTATCTACCGCGTGAACCGATACTCTCACATCACCCCTCTCCTCAAGTCGCTTCACTGGCTCCCAATCCGCTACCGTATACAGTTCAAGCTTCTCCTATTGACCTTCAAGTGCACTCAATCTGCAGCCCCCCACTACCTCTCTGCCCTCCTCTCCCCGTATGTTCCCACTCGTAACCTCCGCTCTCAGGACAAATCACTCCTATCTGTACCCTTCTCTACCACCGCTAAATCCAGACTCCGCCCCTTCTGCCTCGCATCACCTTATGCCTGTAACAGACTTCCCAAGCCCATACGCCATGCGCCCTCCCTGCCCATCTTCAAGTCCTTACTCAAAGCCCATCTCTTCTCCCTTGCCTTTGGCGCCTAACCACCTTCCCCATTCATGTTACCTACACAGTTTGTAACCTCTAGATTGTAAGCTATTTAGGTAAGAGGAACCCGAATTATAGCTACGTCTTGCAGGTTCCGCGTTAGGAGTTACGGATCAAGAAAGGGATCTGGGTGTCGTCGTCGATGATACGCTGAAACCTTCTGCTCAGTGTGCTGCTGCGGCTAGGAAAGCAAATAGAATGTTGGGTGTTATTAGGAAGGGTATGGAGTCCAGGTGTGCGGATGTTATAATGCCGTTGTATCGCCCATGGTGCGACCGCACCTGGAGTATTGTGTCAGTACTGGTCTCCGTATCTCAAAAAGCTATAGTAGAATTGGAAAAGGTACAGCGAAGGCGACGAAAATGATAGTGGGGATGGGACGACTTTCCTATGAAGAGAGCTGAGAAGGCTAGGGCTTTTCAGCTTGGAGAAGAGACGGCTGAGGGGAGATATGATAGAAGTGTATAAAATAATGAGTGGAATGGATCGGGTGGATGTGAAGCGACTGTTCACGCTATCCAAAAATAATAGGACTAGAGGGCATGAGTTGAAGCTACAGTGTGGTAAATTTTAAAACGAATCGGAGAAAATTTTTTCTTCACCCACCGTGTAATTAGACTCTGGGAATTCGTTGCCGGAGAACGTGGTACGGGCGGTTAGCTTGACTGAGTTTAAAAGGGGTTAGATAGATTCCTAAAGGACAAGTCCATAGACCGCTATTAAATGGACTTGGAAAAATTCCGCATTTTTAGGTAATAACTGTCTGGAATGTTTTACGTTTGGGAGCGTGCCAGGTGCCCTTGACCTGGATTGGCCACTGTCGGTGACAGGATGCTGGGCTAGATGGACCTTTGGTCTTTCCCAGTATGGCACTACTTATGTACTTATGTACTTATGTTATACCTTTAGATTGTAAACTACCTACACTGACTACATAGTTTGTAACCTTTAGATTGTAAGCTCTCCTGAGCAGGGACTGTCCTTCCCCATGTGAAACTTGTACAGCGCTGCGTAAGCCCTGGCAGCGCTATAGAAATGCTAAGTAGTAGTAGTAGTAGTAGTGAAGGCCAGCCAGTAATATGAAACTACACCTCCTTGATCTAGGGAGGTCAGAATGCCCAGCGCTGCAATGCTGCCATCACTAAAGCACAGTGTTACCATCCAGAAGTGTTTCACTCACAGAGAAATTTGAGCTGCCCTTCTTTGGCGCTACAAGTAGATGGCATAATTGCATGAACCTGTCTGGGAGCGGGAAGTGGCAGAACAGTCCCAACTCCTGCAAGGACCAAAGATGTGAAAGAATGGCCTCTGTGCGAAGCTTTGAATGGGACTCCCAAGGAAAAAAAAACACAACAACAACGTGGATTTCAGAGGAGAACTAGATTGTAACCATCTCTATATAACCCAGGACCACTGGTCTGATGTAATCTTTATCCACTCTTTGTATAAATAGGCAAAGACGCCCTCCTATAAACCCTACTGAAGAGTGGACTGGAAACCCCATATCATTGAGGACAAGTGGCAAGGGAGGATCTCAAGGAGCAAGTGGCTGCTTGTTTATCGGAATAAAAGGACTGTTTCAGTTGATATACGGAACCTTTGAAAGGAAACAGAAAACAGGCCTGTACTGTTGCATCCTTAAGATGAGAGAGTGAGTCGACCTAAAAACCTTTAGGCTTGTCCTCGGACAAAGACTCAGAATCCCCCAAATCCTTAACTTCTCCAAGTGTTCGCCACAGTAATTCTTCCTCGAAAAGGTAACCTAGTAAGATGCTGTTTGGGCTGCAGGATCTGCTGCCCAATGGTGGAGCCATAACAAGCTTCTAGAAGTGACTGTCAAGCTCAAGCATATAAAAAGTCAGCTAGATAAGCTAAACCGGCTACATAGCAAGAAACTCCAAAAAAGCTGGGGAATCAAACAGAATGGGTATCTTCCATTTGCAAAACCCAGCTGAGGAAAGCCCTAATAGCATAAGAGCTGTAAATAGCCACTTTGAGAGAGCCGACTCCTTGAAGGACAGCTTCAATGAAGACTCCAGCTTCCTATCCCAAATGTCCATATGAGCTATGCCACTCTCCACAGGAAGGGTGGTTGTCTTAGTTACTGCAACCACCAAGGCATCCACCCTTGGGTAACTTCAGCTTCTCCAATTTATCCTGAGAGAGAGATGGGGGTACAGGTGAGACGATCTCAGCTCGATGGTCCACTCCTGATACTAGTCTCAGGGTGGCGTGGGCAACTTATGCATAGCCTCATGAAGAAAGATTTAAAGCTTCTTTGTACTGGCCACCTTAGGGTTAGAGGAAGCAACTCCTCCCTGTTAAACACCCTCACAGCTGTAGGGTTATCTGCCTCAATCACAAGAAGCTCTATCTCTTCCAAGTTTATCCAGGTCCACCGCAATGAAAGCCCCTCCCCCATCAGAAGGGCCAGAACAAACAAGGGTCCCCAAGTGCACCTCCAAGCCAAACCGTCTGCAGACTGCTTTAGCAAAAGCAGCGCTTCATCAATTCCGCTGACATAGAAGGAAAGATGCAAGAGGCAAGGCAGAAAGGAAAGCACACTCACCCCAGTTGTTAACAGAAGAAGCCCGGATCCTTCAAGAGGAGAGGAAAGGTGGAGCTGAACTCACTCTTCCAAGACACTAAACAGGTACTACAGTGAATGCAAGTCCACCATGCAGGCTTGTTGGTTTGTTTTAAACAAAGAAGCAAATCTATAAGGAAGGGCAGGTGGAAAAAGGGGTGAAGGAGGGACCTGCCAGAGCACCCTCCGCTCTACTGAACCAGTCAAGCCAGAACAGGAGCCACAAGCTTGTGGAACACATCAGTCTGCCTGCTGGAGATAGTTAATGCTCCCTGGCCAGGGAGCATTAACTATCTCCACCTGCTGGTAGACTGACAAAACCCACAGGTCTCTGGATTCACCTCTGCTGACACTACGGAAGGATACAATCTGTCCAATACCTTGGAGAACCCCATGAAAAGTCTCCTACTCTGCCAGCACGTAGGAGGGGAAGGGAGGACCCCCCCCCCCCCCCCCCCCGTGAGGATTTTGCCAAGGTAGCTGATGAGACCCAGGAGCTCAAACTGAATCAATAAGGCAGGAAGGAAAGTCGTTCCTGCCAAAGAAGCCATGACAGGGAACACGCCTCCTCTTGTGAAGGCAATCCACTTCTAAACAAGTCAGGGGACAACTGGGTGTCCAAGAGGTTACTTGCCTCCCAACACCATACCGCTGCTTCTGTAACATTTGGCCCCAGAAGCCCCCTTCATGGTTGAGGGCCAGCCTCAGCAGGGCCACATGTTGAAACAATTCTGAGCTCAGGGCCTCCCAGGGTGGTGAAGGGTTAAAGTACCCCCTCCAAGTCCTAACAGGGGAAGAAAAGTCCTGCTGCCACAGCAGAGACAGTCAAGTCAGGTCCAGGGAAGGGGCCTTTTGTGATAGCTGTAAATGGGAAAATTAGGTTCTTACCTTGATAATTTTCATTCCTTTAGGTCATAGCAGATGGATCTATTAACTGATGGGGTTGCATCCGCCCTACCAGCAGGTGGAGATGAGAAACACTGAAAATCATAGTGCCTCTTGGACAGCTAGTCCCAACTGCCTTCAGTATTTGAGATTTCCAAAAACAGAGTGAACCATAAAGGTACAACATAAAACTTTCCTCCCAGCGAACAAACGCCCCAGAACAGGAGCAATAACCATACAAAGGAGGGATGAACTCTCCTGTAGTAGAACATCATGTAGAAATTTTGAGAACTGGTATCCAACTTCTCCCAATGAGATTTATATCTGCATGAAAGATCTGAACAAAAAAAAAAAAATCAGACAGGGAGGGATCATGGATTATCTGCTGTGGACTAAGGAAAGAAAATTACCAAGGTAAGAACCTAATTTTCCCTTGTCATCAGCAGCAGATGAATCCATTAACTGATGGGATGTACAAAAGCAATCCCTAATTAGGGTGGGAACAGGCCACACCACGAGCAAGCACTTGTGCTCTAAAAATTGCATCCTGCTTTGCTGCAACATCCAGCCTGTAATGCCGGACAAATGAGAGCTAAGAAGCCCAAATAGCCGCACTACAGATATCTTGAGAGAGTGCACCTGTTTCAGCCCACGAGGAGGAAACCGCTCTCGTGGAATGCGCCCAAACGCTTCAGGCGGAGACCGACCTGAAAGCAGATACGCAGAAAAAAATGACTTCCTTGAGCCAACGGGCTATAGTGCCTTAGACACCGGGCCTCCACAACGAGGACTGACAAGACAAAAGGTGATCAGGAGTCCTGAAGTCATTTGATATCTGTAGATACTGCAACAGCGCCCTGCGGACATCCAGAACATGTAACTGCCAAAGGAGTCGGGAACTCTTCCCTAGAAAAAGGAAGGAAGAAAATGGGCTGGTTCAGGTGAAACGCTGAAACCACCTTAGGCAGAAGGAAGGCACTGTACGTACCGTTACTCCGGACTCCGAGAATTGCAGAAAAGGGTCCTGACAGGACAGCGCCTGCAGCTCAGACACGCGCATAGCCAATGTCATGGCCACCAAAAAGACTGTCTTGAGTCGCATCCTTCTCCGAAGATCGCTTTAAGCGGCTCGAAGGGCGAACCACTGAAGAGACTTCAACACAGGTTCCAGGCCAGACAGGGCAACTGGACGGGGAGGACGGAGCCTAAGCACCCCTCTGAGAAAATCGGGCAATGTTCGGGTGAGCAGCAAGGGACAAGCCAGCAACTTTCCCTCGATTAGCATGATAATGCTGCCACTTGCACCCGCAGGGAATTGTAAGCCCTCCTACAAAAAGTCCAGCACTAGCGAGACTGCTGCCCGCGTGGGTGTGATCGTATTTTGAAACACCCCACGCCTCAAAATTGCGCCAGATCTGAGTATAAGCTGCGGAGGTGGACCCCTTGTGGGCCTGCAAGAAAGTGGAGATGACCTTGTTAGGAGTAGCCTTGTCTCTCAATTGCACCCTCTCAATAGCCAGGCCATAAAATCAAATCAGCAGGGATCCTCCATAGACACCGGACCCTGAACCAACAGCTTCGGCACCAGGGGCAAATGCACCAGAGCATCCAACATCCGGCAGAGATCTGCATACCACGGACACCTTGGCCAATCTGGAGCAATGAGAATCACCAGACCTCGGTGCTGTTGAATCCGCAGTAGGACTCGCCCTATCAGGGGCCAAGGAGGGAACACATACAGGAGCTCCGAGGGCCAGGGTGAGCCAGAGCATCTAACCCCGCCAAGTGAGGATCTCTCCTTCTGCTGAAAAAGCGAGGGTACTTTGGCGTTTGCACTTGACGCCATTAGATCCATTCCGGGAGTCCCCCATTTGGCACAAATCTGAAGGAAAACTTCTGCCAGTTCCATTCCGCCAGGTCGATTTGATGCCTGCTGAGAAAATCGGCTTGCACATTGTTCTGACCTGCTATGTGAGCTGCTGACAGAAGCTGCAGGTGTAGCTCGGCCCAGTGGCAAATCTGGGCGGCCTCCTCGGCCAGGGCACTGCACAGAGTGCCTCCCTGACGATTTATGTATGCCACCGCTGTCATGTTGTTTGACAGAAACCGGACAGCAAGCACCTTCAGAATCTTTTGAAAGGCCTTAAGAGCCTGGAATATCACTCTCAGTTCCAAGCAATTGATGGACTACCCCGCTTCCACGGGTATCCACAGACCTTGAGCATAGCTTCCCTGGCAATGTGCTGCCCAGCCTAGAAGGCTGGCATCTGTTATCACCAGGCACCAAGAAGGAAGCGCAAGAGGCATTCCTTGGCGCAGCATCCTGTCGGAGAGCCACCACTCCATACTGAGGCGGGTCGCAGGGAGCAACGTTAGTCTGCGTTGATACTCCTGGGACATCGGAGACCATTGTTGAAGCAGGGCAATCTCCAGAGGCCTCATATGCGCTCTCGCCCAAGGCACCACCTCCAAGGTGGCCGTCATTGACCCCAGCAGCTGGACAAAGTCCCAAGCTCGCAGGAGAGGCATCTGCAGGAGCAGACGGACCTATGAAGCTTGCACCGTCTTTGGTCGGGGAGAAAGACAAACCCCGATGCCGTGTCGAACTGGACCCCCAAATACTCGAGACACAGAGGGGGGGGGGGGGGGGTCAGGGGACTTTTGGGTATATTGACCACCCAGCCTAGTGCCTGCAGGACTGCCACCACTCTGGCTGTGGCAAGACTACTCTCGGTTGCCGAATCCGCTCTGATGAGCCAGTCGTCGAGATAAGGGTGAACTCTGATACCCTCTCGCCTGAGACAGGACACTAAGACCACCATTACCTTGGAAAAGGTACAGGGAGCTGTGGCTAGGCCGAAAGGCAAGGCCCAAAACTGGAAATGCTTTCCCAACACTGCAAAGCGGAGGAACCGCTGGTGTGGAGGCCAGATAGGAATGTGAGACGTGAGAAACTCTCCTGGCTGTACCGCCGCAATGACAGAGCGTAGGGTTTACATGCGAAAATGTCGTACTCGGAGAGCCTCGTTGACTCTTTGTAAGTCGAAGATCAGACTGAAAGACCCGCCTTTGAGGCACGACAAAATTAATGGAACAGCGGCTGCATCCGCGTTTGGCGGGAGGCACCGGGATCACCACTCCGAGGTGCAGCAAGACTTGTAAGGTCTCTATCGCCGCATCGGGACTCCACAAACACCTCTCTCACCGGGGCACCGAATTCCAGTCGGTAACCTTCTCTGATCTAAGGTAATCTTGGTCCACTCCTCTAGAAAGAGGGAAAGATGTCCTCCTATTGCAGGCAAGGAGGAGTAGAGGACGCCCCTAACTCATGGCCTTGAACCAGCCCCTGCGGAACGTTTGTCTACGTTGAGAAAACCCAGCAGAGCGCCTCGGGAAATACCTGCGAGCTTCATGGAAGCGAGGTCTGGACGAGGAGGGAAACAGAACCCTTGGAAGAAGGCCTCAGGCCTATCCTCAGGTAACCGCTGGGGTTTAGATTCCCCCAGGTCTTTCACAATCTTCTCCAATTCCTCTCCAAATAATAGGAGGCCCCAAAAGGGTAGCCTCACCAGCTTTGCTTAGAAGCCATGTCAGCCACCCAATACCGCAGCCAAAGAAGGCGGCGGGCGGACAGCGCCACAGACATCTGTTTAGCTGAAGCTCTGACCAGATCATAAAGGGCATCATCCAAAAATGACAGGGCCAACTCCATCCGCAGGGCAACCTCAGAAAGGGGGCCCGCACCATCTGCGGGCTGTTCCACCGCCTGCTGTAGCCAGGAAAGACATACCCGGGCTGCATAGGAACTGCAAATAGACGCCTTCAAGGCAAGGTCCGCAATTTCAAAGGACCGCTTCAGCGCAGACTCCAGCCGCCGGTCCTGCATGTCTTTCAAAGCGACTCCTCCCTCTACTGGAAGAGTGGTCTTTTTTTGTCACCGCCGTGACCAATGCATCCACTTTAGGCATCCCCAAAGGGGCCAAGTGCTCCTCACGCAGAGGGTAAAGCTGGCCCATAGCCCTGGCCACTTTCAAAGGCCCATCGGGGTCAGACCATTGAGCAGAAATAAGCTCTTGGATGGAGTCATGCACCGGAAAAGCCCGAGTAGGCTTCTTAGTACTCGCCATCCTAAGATTAACAGAGGAGGCCTCGCCTTCAGCAGGATCATCAATCGAGAGGGCTTGCAAGGCATCAGTAATGAGAGCTGGCAGCTCGTCGCGGTGGAAAATCCGGACCGCAATGGGATCATCCAAATCCAGTGGCAAACAGGCACCCTCCTCTGAATCATCTGTCCCTGAGGGCCTGCCAGATCCCTCAGACTCTCCACAGCCCGACCACTGGGGGGGGAGGGGGGGGGGAGGATATGTGCCACTTTCAGACGGGGAATTTACCCGTCTATGTTTAGCATGTTTCCAATGCTCAGGGGAGGAAACAACCTCTGAAGCTATCCATGGGGCATCAACACCCTGAGGGAAGCCAGGATGCAACACAGTGTCGGACACCTGCGGCAGAGCTCTTTTCAGCATGAAAGCCTTATGCATTAAAAGCGCAAACTCAGGGGTGAAAAACTCACCCTGACCCTCCGCCCCCGAATTAGGAGAAACGGATGTAGGAGCTCCTCTGGCAGCCTCTAAACGAGGTGTCCCCCTGCACTAGACTCCTCCATAACAGCGAGGGTCGAGACATGTGGCGCTTCCAAAATGGCACCCGCTGCCAGCGCCATCGAGCGGGAAGAAACTTTGCTCGCCATGCTCATACTAGCATGAACATCTAAGCAGCACGTTTTACACAGCCCCGCTGCTGATCTGCGTTTACCACAACGGGAGCAGCGCTTAACTCCTTCAGCAGTCATCATCTGACAGGACGGGAATATAAGAATAAAATGGTGGCTTCGTGCCAAAGCTTACCCCGATCAGAACGGCGTCCGCGGGAGCTCCCCGGAGGAGCTGGGCACCACTCTCACCTCAGAGGACCAAGTCAACGAGCGCCAGTCAAGCTGCACAGAACCAGAATCTTGGGAAAAAGCCTCAGAACAGCCACGTAGGAAAAGCGCGCTTTTTTTTTAGCGCTGTGAGGAAAGTTGGAGGCAGGCAGCAACAGAGGGACTCCAGGAAGCGGAGGGAATGGGTAAGGCAGGGAAAGGGCGAACCTATATGCCTTTAAAGTGGGCACCACCAGCCACAACACCCCTGCTCAACTGGCAAAGCACAGGTGCCACCCCAGGCAGTCTGAAATCCAGGAGCTGATCAAGCTACATCCACACCTGTTGGGAGATAGAGAAATACTGAAGGCAGTTGGGGATAGCCATCCAAGTGGCACTATGGTTGTTCAGTGTTCTCTATCTCCACCTGCTGGTAGGCGGATACAACCCATCAGTTAATGGATTCATCTGCTGCTGATGACAGGGAAAAGGCTGCTGCTGCTGGCACTGCGAAGGTATCAGGACTTTAGTTTAGAGACGGAGCAAGCGGGAAGGCCAGGCGTGGAGGAGGAGGCCCTAGAGACTGAGTGAAGGACTGGGAGTGGAGCGAGAGTGTGCAGGACTGGGAGAGAAACTGTACCTTGAGGAGGGGGAGGAGAAGGAAGGAGTCCAGATTCTCAGACAGTCAGCAAGAAAATTGGAATGTCTGGATTTCTACTATACAAGTGTGCAAGTAGTTCATATCAATACAACTAGATAAGATCTATCTTGAAAATAATAAAATGGGCAACACAAACCCCTGTGAACTGCTAAAACTCCAATTTGTTATTTTAATCTAAAGTAGTGTGGATAACTACATTGCCTTGCACTATTCAACTTTACTGCCAGGGTTAGAAATTCCTGAGTTTATGCCAGCCACAAGCAAACCACAAAACAGATGAGGCAGCTATATGATTTAAATGCTTTAATTGGGCACCTATCCTGAAGGAAAGTATTTTTGTCATTCCCCTCTTCTGGTTGTACCTGCTTACAGTGCCTACTCACACAGACCTTATGCCCATCAGTTAGATCAGTTTTCAACGTTTTCATTCCTCCTTCTGTTGCGCCATCTGACAAGTGCTCATTTGCATGACACACTGAACACCTAAAAACTCCTAAAATATAAAAAAAATTCCTAAAAGAGTGAACTGTTCCTATCATTTTTAAAATTAACATTTTTATTTTTTCAAAAAGAGTCTTAATACTCACTTTTATCAATGAGATATCTGGGACCAATGTGTTACCTACCATTCAGCCATATCAAAAAAGGTATGCAAGTGGAAACAGATTGCTGTGATCAAGAAATGTATACTCATTCTATACAGAAACAGGATGTTTCCCTTGAGCAGCTGAAGTTTGAAATAACTTATCTGGTAGTGGCAGTGTTAAATGGTGGTGATGGGTGACTGGAAGTTGAAAAACTCAAAACAAAAATGGAGGATCCAACTTCAAAAATATAGGACACACCCCCAAAAATAAAGCTTTACTATCAAAAAGATTCCAAATACATACAATTCTATGGAGAAAGACATTTAGATTTACACGCCCTCAAATTACTCAACACTAAGCTCAAAACATCAATTGTTAATCAAAAGACTTGTCTATGGAATTTATTTCTATTTTATAAAAAGTTACTTTAAGTTAAAAAGTGAAAAAGATCTTCATACCAGACATATCAATGCCCAACAAAAACTCATTTCACCAACAGAACTGCTGCTTCATGGGCAGTTTACTGTTCCAATGTATATTTTGGAATCTTAGTAAAAAATAGTTACAATTTCTGAAAATGGAACATTTAAATTTTAAGATTAACATTCAATAAACATACCAATTGACAAAGTCTCCTAATTCTTCAGACTATTTTATGTCACACAGGGGAATGTTCAGAATGCTGTGGAGGTTATGGGAAATGTTCTGGTTCCATGAGAGAACCTATGAATAGGATTAATAGAAGGGTTTCTTTAGTCAAGGATTTCAAGCAAATTAAGATCACAGTGCTACAATGGACTCTGCTTCACTCAAATTGTGTTTGATAACAGACGCAATTGCTGAAATAATGCCAGAAGGACCAACAAGTGGAGCAATTTATAACTATATGGGTTATAAATCTTAAGTAATTTACCTGGGAGAGCAGACCCACAGACACATCCCCTACTCCAGTGTTACCCCAAGTCAGTCCAGGAGTACTCCCCTGCCAGTCAGGTTTTCTGGAAATCCACAATGAATACACATGAAGTTGATGCATACCCTGCTCCCATTGTATGCAAATCAATTGATGCATATTCATTGTGGATATCCGTAAAACCTGACTGGCAAGGGGATACTCTATGACCAACTTGGGAAACTGACCTATTCAATCTAAATATTTTGTTACATTTGTATCCCACATTTTCCCACCTTTTTGCAGGCTCAATGTGGCTTACATGTGAACCGTTAATGGCATTAGCCAGTTCCGGTCTGAAGAAATACAATTTATGAACGAATACAAGGTGATATTATGGTGGGTAAGACATGTATGGTTGGTAGAATTGGGGGGGGGGGGGGGACTTAAAGAGGGAGAGGGGAGGAAGAGTCAGGTAATGTCCATTACGGTCTTTGGTTATGTTGTGTCACAGGTGTCCAGGTAATTTAATTTTTCTGGTACCATTTCATGATGCGAGTGTAGATTCTACAGTTTTGTTGTACACAAATTCAAATTGTAAATATGGATTTAATGAACAGCTTCATAAGAAAATTTATATTCTACTTGTATGTTTCAAAGCATATTCTTGTGACTATGAAAAGTTTTAACAGCAGCCATATTGAGTCAAACCAATGATCCATCTAGCCCAGTATCCTGTTTCCAACAGTGGCCACACCAGATCATAAGTACCTGGCAGAAACTTGTCCAACCTTTTTTTTTTTTTTAAAACCCAGATACGGTAACCGCTGTTACTACATCCTCCAGCAAAGACTTCCAGAGTTTAACTACACGCCAAGTGAAAAAATATTTCCTATGTTTTAAACGTATTTCCATGTAACTTCATTGAGCGTCCCCTAGTCTTTACTGGCAAGGGGATCCACTGGTTCAGAAGGAACGCAGACACAATCTTACGGTTAATGCAGATTGTCCCCTCAGGGGTCAGGTCCAAAGCTGATCAGTCCTTTGGGGGGGGGGGGGGGGCGCTAAATAGCAGCTAGCGTCGAGGCAGGTGGAGACCCACTTGAAGAACAGTCACTCTAGCGTGCAAGGTTCTCTCAGCCATACGCACCCGATGCTGATGCAACACCTAGCTCCAAAAATCTTACCAAGAAATATAGTTTACAGGGGTATGATTGGGCCCCAAACACTGCAGACACCAAGAAGGGTAAATTAGACCTTACCTGCTAATTTGCTTTCCTTTAGTCCCTCCAGACCGGCCCAGAATGCGACTGATGGATTGTGTACACCTTCCAGCAGGTGGAGACTAAGAAAAAAAAAACTGACTCTAGCGAGCCAATAAGAGCCCTTGCCAGCTAGAGAAAGATCCAGTAATAAAGTACCAAAGCAAGAGTAAAACTATAGAAGACGTACATAACCTGTGCATCCAAAAAACCGGAGCAGCCACCAGCACTTTGCCAACAAAGGGTGAGTGCCTAATAATATATCATGGTCCTTCAAGAGGACATCCTAGTAAACCAGTAACACTTGGTTACTTTTTTTTTTTTTTTTTTAATATAGAATTAAACTAGCAACACAGCTCCAAAAAAGAACTTCCAAAAACACAGATATCTGAAGGGAGGGATCTGGGCCGGTCTGGAGGGACTAAAGGAAAGCAAATTAGCAGGTAAGGCCTAATTTACCCTTCCTTAGCGTCCCTCCAGACCAGCCCATAATGTGACTGATGGGAAGTAAAGCAGTGAAGTTATGGGAGGGACCCAAACAGCCCCGCCGACAAGACGCGTGCTCCAAAAGCAACCTGACTACGACTGAGAACATCTAAACAGTAGTGCTTAGAAAAAGAATGCAAGGACGACCAAGTCGCCGCCCTACAAATGTCTTGTGGAGGCACCAGACAACGCTCTGCCGAAGAAGCTGCCTGACCTCTTGTAGAGAAAAGCCTTAACATGCTCTGGAACAGGTTTACCCGATAGAAGATAAGCTGAAGCAATCTTCTCTTTGAGCCATCGAGAAATAGTGGGCTTAGAGGCCATGAACCCCTTACACGCACCGCCAATCAAAACAGACAGACTATCAGAACGCCGGAAGTCATCTGTAGACTTAATATAGCGTTTCAACACCCGTTTGACGTCCAAACACTTCAAATGCCGCTGCTCTTCTGAGCCGGAAAAAGAACCTAACACATGAAATAGAGATACTACCTTGGGGAGAAAGGACAGAACTGGCTTCAAGACTACAAGATCGAAACAGAACTCCAAGAACGGCAATCTAAAACGACAATGCCTGCAACTCCGAAACTCGTCTAGCCGAAGCAACGGATACCAGAAATACTGGTCTTCAGAGTCAAGTCCTTCAGAGAACAGGACGACAAAGGCTTGAAAGGAGGCTTAGTAAGAACCTTAAGCACCAAAATCAGATCCCAAAGTGGAAAAGAACAATGCAAGTGGGGGGGGGGGGGGGGGGGGCGAAGGTTAAATTCCCTCAAAAAAAAGCACCACATCCAGATGAGTAGCTAGGTACCTGCCTTGGATACAACCACGAAAACCAGACAAAGCTGCAATTTGCACCTTAAGAGAAGACAAAGCAAGCCCTTTGTCAAAGCCCCGCTGCAAAAAATCTAAAGTTTACGAAACCAAAGTACTAAAAGGAGATATTTGAGAGCTGGTGTAAGGAGTTCAGTTTATCCTCCAAGTGCGCACATAATTCAAAGAGGTAGAACGATGACGAGAGCGAAGCATAGTAGCAATGACTTGAGCAGAATAACCTCTCTTAATCAGTTCAGTCCTCAAGAGCCAGGCCGTAAGACAGAATCAATCCGGATACGGATGAACAACCGGACCCTGCGACAGAAGGTTCTGCATGACCGGAAGCCTGAAGGGAACATCCACCAGAAGACGAAGGTCGGCGTACCCACGGCCTTTGAGGCCAATCCGGTGCCAACAAAATCAGACGTCCCTTGTGCGTCTCGACATTCTGAAGAAGACACCCTATGAGAGGCCAGGGAGGAAAAGCATACAGTAGACCGGCTGGCCAAGACTGAAGAAAAGCGTCCACGCCCTGCGCTTTGGGATCCTTGCGATGACTTAAGAACAGAGGATGTTTTGCATTGCGAGCGGAGGCAAACAGATCCATCCTGGGCGACCCCCAACGATCGACCAGGAGCTGAAACACCTTCGCTTAGCGACCACGCGCTCGGATTGAGCATGTGCAGACTTAGAAAATCTGCTTGAACATTTAGGACCCCTGCTACATGAGCCACTGACAGAGCCACCAGATGAACCTCCACCCACTGAACCAGGAGCGACGCTCTCGCTCCAACGGCAGACTCTTCGTACCTCCTTGCCGATTGATATATGCTACTGCTGTGGCATTGTCGGACATTACTCACACTGCTCGGCCTCTCAGGAGATGAAGGAAACTCTGGAGCGCCAGACGAATCACTCTGGTCTCTTAACAAGTTGATTGAAAAAGTCTCCTGATGAGACCAGAGACCCTGAGCAAACTGCCCCTGACAGTGAGCTCCCCAGCCGCTGAGACTGGCATCTATTGTCACCACAGTCCAAGTGGGCTGATCTAGAGGCATACCTTTGGTCAAACTGGCCTCCCGAAGCCACGAACAGAGACTGGTCTTCACTTGGAGCAGAAGTGGCAATGTTTGATGAAGGGAATCATTCTGGGACGACCATCTCAACAGAAGTAACCTCTGAATAGGCCGCATGTGTGCCCTGGCCCAGGGCACTGCCTCGATCGCCACCGCCGTGGAGCCTAAGATCTGTAGATAGTCTGCGAATTCTGCAAAAAGAGACAAATCTGACCCTGCAGCTTGACGATCCTGGCCTGCGGAAGAAACATGCGACCCTGCTGCATGTTGAACCAGACTCCCAGATACTCTATCGACTGAGAAGGCTGAAGACGGCTCTATTGTACATTGGACTACCCAACCTAGGGACTGCAAGAAATCTACCACCCGAGCTGTTACCTGAACACTCTCATAAGACTTTGCCCGGATCAACCAATTGTCTAAGTAAGAGTGCACCAAAATATCTTCCTTTCTGAGAACCGCCGCTACAACTACCATGACCTTGGTAAACGTACGAGGAGGTCGCAAGACCAATAGGAAGGGCCCAAAACTGAAAATGCCGACCAAGCACAGCAAAACGCAGGAAACGATGTGCAGGATGAATAGGAATGCGGAAATAGGCTTCTGTAAGATCTAGAGAAGTCAAAAACTCTCCTGGCCTCACTGCAACAATGACTGACCGCAAAGTCTCCATCCAAAAAGAAGGCACCTTGAGGGCTTGATTGACTGCCTTGAGATCTAAAATCGGATGGAAAGAACCTTCTTTCTTGGGAACCAGAAAGTAAATGGAGTTAACGGCCTTGACACTGTTCCGCCCAAGGAACTGGAGAAATTGCTCGAAGGTCCCGAAGCCTGCGTAGAGTATCTGACGGCTCCAGCTTTGATGCGGGAACAGCAAGGAGACTCTAGGAAAGCATCTGACAACGGGTGAGTGAACTCTAATGTGTACCCTTCTCGAATAACCTCCAATACCCACTGATCCGACGTAATCTGGGCCCACCTCTCTTGAAATTGTGCCAATCGAGCGCCTAATGGGACTAGAGGCTGGGCCCACATACCTTCATTGCTGAGAGTGGGAGGAGGAGGGAAGGGAACTCCCTGCCTCTCGACCGCCTCAAAAGGACTGAGTCCTTTGGAAAAATCTGAAGCGTTGACCCTGAAAACCTCTGCCTGGTCGAAATCAGCGAAAATCACGGCCTCTACCATGAGCTGAGAAATTGCCATGACCAGAGCCTCTCAGACGATCCTCCAGCAACCTAGGAACCTTAGCCTCTCTGAGGCTATGAACCAGCTTGTCTAATTCTTCTCCAAACAAAAAGGAACCCTTAAAAGGAAATTTACTAAGCTTAGACTTAGAGGCCGCATCCGACCAACCACGCAACCAAAGCGTACGACGAGCCGCAACCGACACAGCCATAGACTTAGAAGCCCGAAGTAGATCAAAAAGAGCATCTCCCAAAAAGGCTGAACCCATTTCCAGCTTAGCCAATTCATTATCAATAGCAGAAAGATCATCTGAAGAACGGTCCAACAGTCTTCGGACCAGCGGAAACAAGCTCTCACTACCAAGGACCCACAAATTGTGGCCTACACTGCCAGAGTGGAAACATCAAAAGAATTCAATACAGCGATCCTGGGGATCTCGCAGAGCCGTGCTATCATAAACTGGGACGTATTTCGCTTGGTAACCGTGGAGACCACCGCATCCACTACAGGGAAAATTAGGTTCTTACCATGATAATTTTCTTTCCTTTAGTCATAGCAGATGAAGCCATTACGTATGGGTTGTGTCCATCAACCAGCACAGTGCCTCATGGCCAGCTAACTCCACTGCCTCTTCAGTATTTGAAGCTTCCAAAGCAGTATGGCAAACCGCAATGGGAATAACACGAACTTTCCTCACAGCGAACGATGGCCCCTTAACAAGGGCATGAACTCACAAAAGGAGGGAATGAACTGATCCTCCTGGAGGGAATAAACTTGTCCTCCACTTTGTATAAACGGAGGGAATACTTGCATCCTCCTGGAGGGAATAAACTCATCCTCCCAAAACATGAACTGGAGGGCATGAACTCATCCTCCTATAACTGTAACAAGAATCCTG
Organism: Microcaecilia unicolor; assembly: GCF_901765095.1. Lineage (NCBI taxonomy): Eukaryota > Metazoa > Chordata > Amphibia > Gymnophiona > Siphonopidae > Microcaecilia > Microcaecilia unicolor. The sequence goes on from NC_044031.1 coordinate 98,716,359, forward strand.
AAGACTGTTTTCCAACTCCCCAAGGAAGGAATATAACTTCAGGAAACAAGAACAGCACCTAAAATCAGAATCACTGCAATACAATCATACAGGGAGGGCTCATGGCTTCATCTGCTATGACTAAAGGAAAGAAAATTATCATGGTAAGAACCTAATTTTCCCTTCCTTGTCATCAAGCAGATGAAGCCATTACGTATGGGATGTAACAAAGCAATCCCTAAATAGGGTGGGAACAAGCCACACCACGCGCTAGCACCTGTGCTCCAAAACGCACATCCCTCCTGGCAGCCACATTCAACCTGTAATGTCGGGCGAAAGAGAGCTTAGAAGCCCATGTTGCAGCACTGCAAATCTCATGAAGAGATAGTGCTCCAGTTTCCGCCCAGGAAGAGGAAATCGCTCTTGTGGAATGTGCCTTAAAGGCTTCAGGCGGAGCCCGGCCAGACAGCAGATACGCTGAAAAGATAGCTTCTTTGAGCCAACTGGCAATAGTGGCTTTAGACGCTGAAGACCCTCTGCGAGGACCTGCAAACAGCACAAAAAGATGATCAGAGGTCCTGAAAGAATTTGTAATTCGCAGAGTCCTGCGCACATCCAAAAGGTGCAACTGCCCAAATGAATCTGGAAACTCCTCCTCAACAAAGGAGGGAAGAGAAACAGGCTGGTTTAGGTGAAACGCTGAAACCACCTCAGGCTTGAAGGAAGGCACGGTCCGAACCGTGACCCCTGACTCCGAGAATTGCAGAAAAGGGTCTCTACAGGACAGCGCCTGGAGCTCTGACACCCGTCTCGCCGAGGTAATGGCCACTAAAAAGATGGCCTTCAGTGTCAAATCTTTCTCTGAAGCACGCCGAAGCGGTTCAAAGGGAGCCCCCTGAAGGGCCTTCAATACTAACCCCAGGTTCCAAGCTGGACAAGGTGCCCGAACGGGAGGACGAAGACGAAGCACCCCTCTAAGAAACCGTGCCACATCTGGATGAGCAGCTAAGGACACACCTTCACCCTTGCCACGAAGGAAGGCCAATGATGCCACTTGCACCCGCAGGGAATTATAGGCCAAGGCTTTTCTGTACACCATCCTGCAAAAAGTCCAGAATCAGCGAGAAAGGAGCCCGCAACGGAGAAAGCGCTCTGGAAACACACCAGACTTCAAAGTGGTGCCAAATCCTGGCATAAGCCACGGAAGTGGAGCGCTTACGGGCCTGGAGAGTGGAAATTACCTTTGAGTAGCCTCTCTCTCTCAATTGCGCCCTTTCAATCGCCATGCCATAAGATCAAAGCGGCAGGCGTCCTCCATGGCCACCGGACCCTGTGACAACAGGTGCGGAACCAGAGGTAACGGAAAGGGAGCCTCCAACAGCATCTGTCGGAGGTCCGCATACCAAGGCCTCCTGGGCCAATCCGGGACGAAGAGCACCACTTCTCCTGGATGCAGCCGAATCCACAGAAGCACTCGCCCTATCAAGGGCCACGGAGGAAAGACATACAGCAAGCCCAGGGGCCAGGGTTGAGCCAAGGCATCCAACCCGGCACAGCGAGGATCCCTCCGTCTGCTGAAGAAGCACGGGACTTTGGCATTGGAACTGGTCGCCATAAGATCCATCACTGGCTTGCCCCATTTGGCACATATCTGCAGGAATACATCGTCTGCTAGTTCCCACTCCGCTGCATCGATCTGATGCCTGCTTAGATAGTCGGCTTGCACGTTGCTCTAACCTGCAATGTGAGCTGCTGACAGGGACTGTAGATGCAGCTCGGCCCAGTGGCAAATTTGTTCGGCCTGCGCGGCTAGAGCTCTAAACTGAGTGACGCCTTGTCGATTTATGTAGGCCACTGCTGTCGTGTTGTCAGACATCACTCGGACAGCCAATCCTTCCAGGGTCACTTGAAAGGCCAGAAGAGCCAGAAACACCGCTTTCAACTCCAGGCGGTTGATAGACCACTCCGACTCGTCGGGCGTCCACAGACCCTGGGCATGCTTCCCCTGGCAATGAGCACCCCAGCCTGTCAGGCTGGCATCTGTCACCACTAGGCACCAATCGGGGAGCGCCAGCGGCATTCCCCGCCGCAACATGCTGTCCGAGAGCCACCACTCCATACTGAGGCGGGCCGCAGGGAGCCAAGAAAGTCTGCACTGATAATCCTGAGATACTGGAGACCATCGTTGAAGTAGATAATACTGTAGAGGTCTCAGGTGCGCTCTCGCCCATGGCACCACTTCCAAGGTGGCCGTCATCGATCCCAACAGCTGGACAATGTCCCAAGCTCGCGGGCGGGGCATCCTCAGGAGCAGACGACCTGATTCTGAAGCTGGCACTGCCTTTGCTCAGGAAGAAACAAATAGCCCGAGGCTGTGTCGAACCTGGCCCCCAAATATTCTAGAGATTGCGAGGGGGTCAGGTAACTTTTGGCCAAATTGACGACCCAGCCCAGAGAAGGTAGGACTGAAACCACTCTGGCTGTAGCTAGATGACTCTTTTTCTGAGTCTGCTCTGATGAGCCAGTCGTCTAGGTACGGGTGAACCCGGATACCCTCTCGCCTGAGAAAGGCAGCTACTACCACCATTACCTTGGAGAAGGTTCGGGGAGCTGTGGCGAGGCCAAAAGGCAAGGCCCGAAACTGGAAATGTTTTCCCAACACCGCAAACCGCAGAAACTTCTGGTGCGGAGGCCAAATTGGTATGTGCAAGTAAGCTTCTTTCAGGTCCAGAGACATGAGAAACTCTCCTGGCTGTACTGCCGCAATGCACTCTTAAGGACTTGTTTAGCTCTTTTAAGTCCAGGATCAGGCGAAAAGACCCGCCTTTTTGTGGCACCACAAAGTAAATGGAGTAGCGGCCTAGACCTTGTTCGGCGGGAGGCTCCGGGGTCACAGCCCCTATCTGGCACAGACTGTGCAAAGTCTCCTCTACCGCCGCCCGTTTGGCAGCAGAACTGCATCGGGACTCCACAAACACATCTCTCACCGGCACCACACTCAGAAGGGGAATTAGCCCTTCTGAGTTTATCAGGAGGATAAGAAACAGGCAAAGCCAACTCCAAAAGGCCAGGATCCACTGGGGGGGGGGGGGGGGGGGCAGGCAGAGGGTCCTAAGATCCCTGTGGAAGAGCTCTTTTAAGCATGTATGCCCTATGCAGCATTAAAAGAAAATCAGGGGAGAAAACCGCTCCATGACCGCCCGGATCCTGCCCAGGGCTATCAGCTCTATTAGCCTCACTCGGAAGACCCCCCCCCCCCCCCCCCCCCCCGGATTCAGGGCTCTCCATCACAACGGAGGCCGCGCCATGTGGAAAACCAAAATGGCGTCCGCTGCCAGGTCAGAGCACAAAAGATCGCCGCTCGCCATGTTCAGGCCGGCTCTACCATCTGTACAGCACGAATTACAGAGCCCCGCTGCTGATTTGCGCTTGCCACATTTAGAACAGCGCTTTACAGTCTCCGCAGCCATCGCCGAAAACGGCAGTAAAATTCAAAAATGGCGGTTCGCACCAAAAACGTCCCGATCGTGGGCCCACCCCGGAGGAGTCAGAAAACACTCTTACCTCACTAGACCGAGTATCACAGCTCCGGTCCTGCAGAAGAATCTCAAGAAAAAAAAAACCTCTTTTCCAAGATCGCTGCGCTAAAGCGCGACGCAACTTTAATTACTTATTGTATTTTTTTTTAACGCTGTGAGGAAAGCAGAGGCAAAAAGAAGTAAATCAAATCACTCCGGAGGCTCAGATAAGTGGGAAAGGCAGGGAAAGGCGAACCAATGTGCCTGCATCCACTGAGTGGGAAACGACAGGGAAAAGCAAGCTAATATGTCCACATCCACAGGGGCATGGGTAAGGCAGGGAAAGGGCTGACCTATGTGCCTTCAAAGTGAAGCTGCTATAGCCTCTAACACCCCGGCTAACAACTGGCAAGCCAGGAGCCACACCCAGGCAGATTTTTGATGGAGCTCGAAGAAGCTGCAGCCACCCTACTTGGGGAGATAAGAGAATACTGAAGAGGCAGTGGAGCTAGCTGGCCATGAGGCACTGTGAAAAGTTGAGTGCTCTCTATCTCCCCCTGCTGGTTGATGGACACAACCCATACGTAATGGCTTCATCTGCTTGATGACAAGGAAGAGGTCTTTATCCAAGTCAGGAACAGGATCAAGTCTACCCATAGACCTAGAAAGCTGAAAAGCAGAATCAGGAGCCTCCCACTGAGCCTGAATAATATCCCTAATATCATGATGCATAGGAAAAGACTTACCTGCTCCACGATACCCTTTGACCAGCAAATCCACCTTTCTGGGCTCCGACACTTGAAAATCTGAATCATCAAAATGCAAAGTAGAAGAGACTTGCGAAATAAGCTCCTGAAGGTCATCTTTATGTAAAATTCTTACCACAGAGGGATCCTCTCCCACAGGAAGAGATTCCTCACCTTCTGCAGACTGCTCTATATCTTTAGTAAACTGCTCTTCAGGAAAAAAAAATACCTCCTCTTCTGATGAAGTTATATCCTGAGCAGAAGAAAAAAAAAAAAAAAACCTATCAACCTCCTCAGGGAATCTAAACCGTTTGCTTTGAACACTAGAGGCACCCTGCAGAGAACGCTTCCCAGGAGGGTCTCAAGGCTCAGCTCTAAGGATAAGAAATGCCTTATACATCTGAAGTACAAATTCGGGAGGAAAACCTCCTTCTCCTGCTGACAGAACAGATGGTTTTGCATAGCAGAAACAGGGTCAGAAGGCAGAGGGGCCTGAGAAACAACAGGCGAGGAAACATTCAAAATGGCAGCGATTCCCACCAAAATCGGGACGGAGACGCAGTCGTGGGCCCAGTGGAAGAAACGGACCCCCCAACCTCCGGTACCGATGACTGAGCAAGCTCTGCACCCTGGTCCTCCGCAGCAGTACAGAAACGGCAAACTTCACTGGTACCAAGACCGCGCCGCTGACAGACAGCACAGTGGCGGTATTTCTCCAACATCGCGGCAGACAAAATACAGACCAAACAGCTGATCGATCCGATACGAACCGCTCCGGAGCTGCCCTGCTTGCTATTGCCCAAAAACGGCTCTGCCTAGATAAGAGTGCCTCCCGGTCTGCTTTTTTTTTTTTTTTTTAAACAGTAGCTGCCTCTCCCTCTTCTAAAGCTTCCCTCCTCGAGGGGCTTTAGGTAAACTTTAAATTGCTTTAAAAGCAAAAAAGGCTAGCAGAAATCCAAATAAGCCAGCACCAGGGAGGATGTGGGGTGGGGGGGGGGGGGGGACTCGGCCTTCCGAGTGTGGCGCCCTCAAGGCTGAGAGACCCCCACGGGCCTCAGCCTCCACAGAGCAGGTTTGTTTTTTTAATGCACAGAGAAATTTAAAACACTAATGAAAGCTACTCTACAGGGAGAAAAGAATAGAAAAAAGTTTTGAAACCGAAGGGCTCACCACCTGCTGGAAACTGAGATTACTGGATCTCTCTCTAGCTGGCAAGGGCTCTTATTGGCTTGCTAGAGTCCATTTTTTTCTCATTATCCACCTGCTGGAAGGTGTACACAACCCAGTCATATTCTGGGCCAGTCTTGAGGGACGCTAAGGAATGGGTGTCTTTTCCTTTCATGTCATTGAAGGTTCCCAGTAGCTTCAAGCGCTGCACTCTGTGCTACATGATAATCTCTGGCAAACACAGCTGTAGCCAAATCAAACGACTCCATGGTGCTAAAAAGGGGAAAGCACCCGAAACTCAGGCATAAGCACGGCCTAGTGAACGCAGTAAAAACAGGCAAAAAAAAAAGAAATCTTAAAAAATACAGGGAAGGAATAAAGTGAAGATAAAACCCATGGACAGGTATGAAAAAAAAAAAGGCAGGCACCAAAAGACCAAAGCTGAACCAGTTGTGAGGAGTGAAAATGAACGCATCCCCTCAACGCAAAAAAAACCCCAAAAACAAAAAAAAAAACCCTTGCTGGTCCCATACTCTCGCATCAGGCGGGAAGGCACTCACATATGTGCAGTGGACTGTTAGAAGCACTGGACTGGCAACACAGACCCCACGTTGCCCACAGGTGAGCATTTTAGGCCTGCATGTCCTCGAAGAACTATGATTTGAATTCTTATTCCCAATGTGCATCACTTTGCATTTGTCCACATTACATTTCATCTGTCATTTGGATGCCCAGTCTTCCAATTTCCTAATGTCTTCCTGCAATTTTTCCACAGTCCACATGTGTTTTAACAACCTTGAATAATTTTATGTAACCTGCAAATTTAAATCATCCCACTCATTACAATTTTCAGTTTATAAAATGTTAAATAGCATTGTCACAGTACAAATCCCTGCGGCACTCCACTACTCATCCTCCTCAATGAAGAGAAATGGCCAATTAACCCTACCCTCTGTTTTCTGTCCTATAATAAATTCCTAATCCACAGCAGAACATGGCCTCCTATTCCATGGAGGATCATGAGGAACTTTATACACACATCAACCGGATCACCTTTATTGACATTTATTCACGCCTTCAAAGAAATGAAGTAAATCGGTTAAGCAAGACTTCCCTGCGCTGAAACTATGCTGACTATCCCATTAAACCATGGGTATGTGTTCTGTAATTTTAGGATTCCACTATTTTGCTCAGCACAGACATCAGGCTTACCAGTTTAATTTTCGGATCACCCCTGGAACCCTTTTTAAAATTCAGTGTCACATTGGCCACACTCCAATCTTCAGGTATCATGGATCACTTTAATGACAAGTTACAGATTACTAACAGCAGATCAGCAATTTCATGTTTGAGCTTTCAGTAGTTGAGATAAAGAGGAACTAACCAGTCTACTCAGGTTATCCCTGTCCACTGCAAGAACATGTTCCAGCTGAACAGCCTGGCCCACTCCAGGGCATCACAGCTTTGTTTCTTACCTGTTGTCTGCTTCCTCATAAGTTGTCCCTGTTCTCTAATATATATGCACACAAGATACCAAATTCCATTGCCCACTATGCTTACAAACAGGTTCTACAATGTTTGAGAGCAATACAAAATCTCAGCATAAGCTACTTTGACTTCTGACCTGCAGGGTTGTATTGCTGGTTTCACAAGGTTAGCAGCATAGTAATAAGTTATTAAATAAATCATGGTGGTTCCCAATACAATAAAGTTATAAAGTACAAAACAATGAATGCCTTAAATATAGGAAAGTACATCATGCCAAGCACCCTCTCCCCCCACATAGACCCCTTTACCTTAAGCCCCAAATATTTCAATATACCCCCCAAGGTCTCTAATAAGATCTTAAAATGTAAAAGAATTTAGCCCAGATAGAATTGGGAGCCTAATCTGTTAGATGTATAAGATATGGCCACTAAGGCCAAATAAGGAGTATTACAGTAGGTTCTATAGGCAAGTATCAATAGCTTAAACAATTTTATATTGCAATGGAAGTCAGTGGAAGTGTATAAAGGTATTACATAATCTGATCTCTGGGCCTTATCCAAACAATCCTACTGCAGCAATCTGTAAGTTGTAATTGTTTTCAAGTTGACGGCCAAAATACCTGCATATACCTATAAATTGATATGTTACTTTAATCCAAACATTATTCACTTATCTAAAGCTGCCTCATCCAATAAGGATCTAAGAACAGTTGATGCAAGACATCAGTTCGCACTCAGAGTTGCTGAAAACCCTACACATACCACCAAAAGTCAGAACAGAAAAGATTTAAACCATTCCAAGACCATGCCTCAAATACCCATGGACTGTAATCTTTAAAAGATTAAAAGATGGTGGTCAAATCAAGTCAAATGTAGAGGCCAGATCTGGTGAGAGCCAAAACTCTGGCCATTAACTAAAGAATGAATGAAAAAGGAAAAAAAAAATCTTGGCAGCGTTTTTCAGCAATATGACAGAAACAAACTAGCATGTGGAATACACTACACCCTCAAAGCTGTATATAAAGCTAGATTCCCATCATGGTCAAGTGTTGGGTCCCATTTTTTGTTACACTGTAGACTTGATATAAAACACACAGCACGGTCAAATGCCCCCCCCCCCCCCCCAGTACAAAGGCTACAGGACACAAAATTACATGGAAATAAAACAAATAGGAGAAAATATGTTTTTTTTCACGCAACGAATAGCTAAGCTCTGGAACTCTTTGCCAGAGGATGTGGTAACAGCATTAATGTATCTGGGTTTAAAAAAAAGGTTTGGACAAGTTCCTGGGAGCCCAGTCTGCTATTGAGAGCAATGAGGAAGCTACTGCTTGCCCTGAGATAAGTAGCATGGAATGTTGCTACTATTTGGATTTCTGCCAGGTACTTATGACCTAGATGGGCCACTGTTAGGATACTGGGCTAGATCATCACTGGACTGACCCAGTATGGCTATTCTTAGTGTCCTGGAATCCAGCATCTGTTTATGTAGGTCTGTAGTGTTTAGAATCTGTACCCAATTCTTCCCAAAGTCCTGACAGGAGTCAAATACACCATAAATCAGACCCAGTGTAGGAAGCAACTTTTCTACACTCCTAATTTTTCTCCTGCACATCTAGAGGACTGATTGATCACAGGAGGAAATCCTCCTAAAAAGGTATGTACTTGTCACTCATTGCACAGTGTGTTGGTTGGAATGTTAACAGTGCAAGAGTTTACCATTTTTTTTAATGGTCAAACACTTGGGTTACCGAGCTGCCCAAACAAAATGAGGTACTTTTTTTTTTTTTTTACTCAGTATGGAGGTATGGATGAAAAGTTTTCATTCCACTCCTCTTGTTCACAACTTGCAGAAAGGGCCTTCAATGTGGCATTCCAAGATACAACTGTGTAGGAATGGAGTATTTCTCTGAAGTGTGTTATGGCAAATCTTTTTCCAGCACACTTATGTGATAATACAGTTCTCTCCAATTTGTAGGAAAGTTTCATAGGGGCCCCACAATAGAGGTTTCTATAGTCTTTTAGCACATCCCAATTTGCCTAAGGAACATCTATTTGCAGCTAAAAGAATGTGGTCTAGAACAGAGGTAAGGTATTATCCAGTTATTCAAGATATAAAGTTAGTATGGATATTCCACCTTTAAGGTATTAAATTGAATTACAATACATAACCCATGACTTTTTTTTTTTTTATTATTTAAACACAACTTTCTTCCTAAGCTCTAAAAGAGGGAGAGCATTCCCAAACTCGGGACCAAAATAACTTGATGGATGCACGCTGATTGTCAAACTTCTAGTCCCTTATTAGATGACATGGTACCAAGACATATCACCGTATTTGACCAAAACACATGGACCAAGCACAGGATTTTAAAACTAAATTCTTGCTCCAGCTACCACTATGCAACTCATCAGGTATTCTCACTTTCCAGCTGCCAGCTTCTGAATTCATAGTTGCTGCTTTTAACTAGCATTCCAGTAATCAGCTACTTGCATGATCTAAAAAATTAATAATCTGCCCCTACTGTATGGAAATGCATTGTATGCATATTCATTGTGAATATGGTGAAAACTCAGCCTAGTATGGCCCTTGAGTACCATTGGTCTTAAAAAAAAAAAAAAAAATCCTAAAAAAAAAAAAAAATCCAAGAACCATCTTATGATTAGTCTGCATGACAACACATTATCCCACAAGAGAACTCCAAGGTCATAATTTGCATCAACATGTATATAGCATTGTCAAAGTACCTGTATATAATACATAACCCACTTTGGTTGTACCACAGAAAGGCAGTATATCAAAACCTAAGAATACAGAATGACTCGCATTGTTACACTGCTGTCTTGAACAGCTCACAATAAGTCTGATCACAGAGATTATATAATCTTGAGCAAACCACATGAAGTGATGTCAGAACTGAACTTGGATGTTTCTTCTAACCATCTATACACCAAGCTAAGCTGCCCGCCTAGCAGATTTAAAATTATTTGATGAATGTTTAACAGTTGTAAATCCAGTATTTTTAAAGAGCATATAAATTACATTAACTGCACTGGTGACCCAATAGCCATTTGGATCTGTTTCTGCAAGTTATAAGCATAGCTCTGAATAGAGCAATTACATAAAGGGACTGTAGGTCTTTATCTGCTCTTATTTACTATGTTACTAATAAAACTGTTTACTTGAGCCACATTCAATTCCCTAACAAATTTTAAAGTCAGCACTGATAACACTTCTATTGTGGCAAGGATGAATGCAATATTCAAAGCCTTACCAACAACATCCTGGTAGTAGTTACCTTGATGTGCACAGCTAGATGTATAGAACTAAAATTGGCTTTATGCATCTATGAACTATAAAAACCATCTCTATTATGACAAGGTGCAAAATGGTTACCTTGTGAGATCAAAACCAAGGAAAACAGCTGCAAAGTTTCAGCTATATTATTAAAAAACACCTAACCTCCTTATGATGACTGCAAATATTAGCTATACTTAAAGCTGAAATATGTTTCTCTCATCCTCATGCATAAAAGAATGTGGGCTGCGATACTTGTTTGATGCTAATAATCCTCAACATCGAAAAGAAAGATTGGGTGATTTTATCTATTTAATCAATATATACTTCTAATACATTTCATACTTCTATCACAGCTTTACAATCATATGAAGAAGCAGAGATAGTTGGTATCCCACACAGTAAGACTTCAAGTGCACAGTATCAGTTTATGGAGGCGTATATATTTTTTGCAAGCATACCTTATTAGCTTTTTTTAAATTTTCTTCTTAAACAAATGGATGATCAGTTCTATCTATAATTAATGAAACAGAATAGAAGCCAGAAGTTGTTTTGGTGGGAAGGAATACAAAATAAAACAAAATTTGCATGATGGAAAAGCACAAATCATATTGTAGTAAATAAAACAGTATTCCTAATGCAATTCCATTATACATGGATAACATTACCATAAAGCTCATTACACAGTGCAGTACCCAAAGACTGCTCAGCTGGCTCAGAAGCTTGTCAACTTGCATTACTTGATGCCCCTCCCCTACCCTTGAGAAAGGAGTTCCGGAAGGAGAAATATACTTTAAAATGTCTTACAATTGCTTATTATCCATCATGAAGATACATACCCAGTCTAGGGAAAATCAAAACATCCACATACAATATTCAATTTAAACATGGGCCTAAAGGCTTCTCACTTAAAACATTTAAGAGGAAAGCTTTGCCGTTTAGCAGCAGCAATGTTTTTAGCTGTTCACAGCACTGCAAATCTTTCCTGTTAAATACACAGAAAATACGATATCCAATCTGACATTTGTACTGGCCATAAAAATCATTTTATTATAATGGTACAAGGTAGATCAAAATTTCAAGCAGTTTGTTAATATTTAAAGTATTTGAGAACAAAAGGGAAACCATGAAGTCCTAAGGTGACAGAATACCTGTGATGCTGCGATCCTATGCACGTCCTTTTAGTCTGCAGCATGCATCACACACGTTTTGTGCTAAACGGCCTGAAATATGTTTCCTGATATTAAACAATGGAAAAAAACACCGACAGCAAGCGTAGTAAATAAATATCTCCCTCGAGAATGAAGGCAGACAGGAGGCGGCTGACATGCATGCAGAAAAACTAAACACCATTTTTTTTCTACCTGCACACGTTGCCATTTGCTGCAGCGATTAAGATTCTTTTTCCTGTTGATTTCAAAGGCTACGTTTTCAAATTAGCTGTTGATAACGCAAATATATTATATTCATATTACATGATTTACGACAAAATCCATTTTCCTTCCTGTTCAGGTAAACATGTTTACAGCTCCTGCAGACACTGGGTGGCTAGCTCACATGTCACACACATGTCGTCAGCAATAAGAAAAGCCCCTTTCTCTGATGAACATTTTAAATCAGGTAAACGAGAGAGGAGACCCATTTTTTTTTTCTTAACTCACCTTTAAGGTCACATTAGCTAAACAAGGTTCTAAACTAAAAAACAGAAAATCATGTAAGCTAGCATAAACACAGCTGATTGATATAAAAATATTTAAACTTATGCTTGTCGATCAGGATAAATGAACTTGACTGTCTTGCAGTGCAAACCGCTTAATATACCTAAATGATTTCATTACATACTCAAATCTGTCTGCCTCAACCTAAGTGTTCACAAATGAAGAAAATCTCTTGGAGCAAGACAGCTCAAAACCTTCCTAGCTGACCCTAGACAGGAAATCCCACACACACATACAAAAAAAAACAGGGAAGGCTTCAAAACCTTCGTTTCACTTCGCATATTACAAAAAGGAACAAGAGAAAGGGCTACAGGAAAGAATACCAACCCACAAGATCTATTTTCCTTAAGTGTTTTTATTTTAGTTTTCTTTTTCGTACGTCCATTAGGGGTAAAAAAAAAACACATTCTGAAAAGCCTGTGATAAATCTTGAAACTCGCTTTCAAAATTAACAACACGTACAGGAGGAGGGGGGCGAGCAGAAGACAGAAGAAAAAAAGAAAAGCCCCGAAGTGAGTGAAATGTAAATGTATTCCTTATATAGGCTGCAGCAGTTGTTCAGGCAGCAGAGAGGGGCCCCCTTCTCCAAACCGTTACCACCCATTTATTAGACAAACAGGTACCTCCAAAAGAAAGGAAAGGGCAACGAAAGAAAAAGAGGAGGAGGGGAACTTTACCAATTCACGCCTTTCCTCGGTCTCCTCCACATAGGAGCCATCCTTCCAACAATAGAAAAGCTAAAAATAAAGACGTCTGCACAGCACGAACTTCATACAAGACATAGAAATACCCCTACGTGTATAGATATGAGTGCCAGTTACACACACACCAGACGGCATCAATGGGCAAAGATTGAAACATGGAGGGAAAAAAAAAAAAAAAAAAAAAAAAAGAAGTGAACAGCCAGAAAGTAGCCTATCACCAGATATTTACCTTCCCATAAATTCCGTTTATTTCCCACCCCCAACAAATCAGGAAAAAAAAAAATCAATAAACACTGCAGAGCCAGTCCAGTGTCTCTCCTTCTTCCTCCTCCCCCCCCCCCCCTTCCATCCTCACCCCACCCAGCCTGGCCAAGAGCCAAATTATAACGAAAGGAAAAAAAAAAAGAAGAAAATTCATGCCACCTTTGACATCCAGGTATTAACTTGTGCATCCTCCACCCTTCTGAAAATAAAACTCTGGTCAGAAAACGAAACTCAAAATAACCCAAGAAATTAGAACTTCAAGAAATGTTATCACACTACGAAATTCGTTTGACAGGAAGCGATCCAAGGAAGGAAAAAGAGTCAATAAAGAAACAAAAAACAGACCCACACTTTTAATGCTACAGGTAATAAGTTGCGGGGGGGAGGGGGGCTATGGTAAGCTAGGCGCAAGACGAAAAGAAAAATAATTTTAAAACCAAATCAATGGAAAAAGCAGGGACCCAACGCAGAAAACAACAAAAAAAAGGGCAAAATATAATAAAAAAAAAAAAGGACCGGGGGACAGCTTCACCCCCCTTTCACACACTGAGCCTGTGAGCCACAGAGCGTGTCCATAAATGAGCATGTAATGAGATGCGTCTAACGGTCCAGGGAGCAGTGAACCGCTAGGCGGAGGAGCCAGGTAATGTAACGGTGCAGCAGCCTCGCACACGCACAGCCTGAGCTAGAGAGCTGGGGAGAGAGAGAGAGAAAAAAATTTACTTTCTACTTTCCCCGCACTTTCTCTCAGCCCTGGTGCCCCACACGGGCCCCGCTCTCAGCCCATGGGCAACTACCAACCCCCACTGGCCTCGTCCCGTCAGCCACTACCATTTCTGGGCACTTCCCCTTACCGTTATTCCGCCGCGGATTCGCCTGTTTTCTGCGCTTACACCTGGGGCCATCCGCCATGATCCTCTCGCTGGTGTCTAAATGCTCGAGTCACCTCCCCTCCTCCCCCCCGCCCTCCTGCTCCCCGCACCTGGTTTACGACACCCTTTTACGACATCACCTTCCTACACCTAGAGACGTTCCTTCGGAACCTTGTTGCCACGGGAAACCCTTTGGTTTGCGGCAGCCTGGCTAGGCTCGAGTCCGAGGGGTGGGGGGGGATGGAAAGCTGCCCAGGTAGAATAGGGGTGTAGAAAGGAAACAGATGAGGGTCTTCTGGGTTTGTTATGGGGTCACAGAGTGAAAAAAAAAAGATTCTAAGGGCGAAAGGCAGAGTTCTGTGAAGCTCTGGGTAAACTTTCTTCTGTATAGGTAAGCGGCTCATTAGTATGCGAGTCGCGTTACTTACTGCTGAACAGCCCTGTTCCCCAGCACACAAACACTTGTCCCCAGAAATCACTGATAAAACTGCGGGGAATTTTTTCGGAAGGGGGAGTGTGTAATTAACATATCGGCTATGTCGTCTGCTGGAATAAACAGGTGGTTTTGTGGCAGTGTGGAGGAGGGGCTGGGTTTATTTTAGAATAAGAGCAGTTTAAGTGGAGAGACCACACATAACCTGGCAAACTGTAAAACGTTGGCTTTAGAAAGGGCTTCTACTTAAAGAAAAAGAGGGGGGGAAAGTTGTTGAGGTGTTTTTCTCACCTAGCTGGTATTTCTGTGTAGTGCAAGAATAAAACTATTGTGCTGTTAGAATCTTTTCTAGAAAGTTAAGACCAGATCATAAAATGGCCCAAAATACGACTGGAAACTGTTTTGCGGGGCTTTAAATTCAAAAGTAAATTTATACAAATAATATAACTGGATGTCTTCGTTATTCTGAGACTTTATTTTCGTTTCACGATGTTTTAATAGTAGTAATACTAGCTGAAAGTTACCTGAATCAGTTGTGCTTTCTGGTTTTATACCTACACCTTTCACCTATATATAATGTGAGTGTTTATCTTGTCTATGCATGGAGTTTCCACTTATCGTTGTAAAACCTACAAGAATCGGCACCATAAGTGCCTGATTTGAATGCATGCTGATAAAAGCAGTTAAGTATGAGATGCTAGCTCAAGAATCATATTGGGTACTGAGTTAGCTACTTTTTTCTTTTGTAATACTCTGATTTGTTTTACTAGCTATCTGTCTTTCTTGCAACAGCACAGCTATAAGAGTTAGTATCTGAGTGAGGGAAGGGCATATTTCTATTATTTTCTTGAGTGATACATTAATTACAAATGTGCAGGGGTCAATGAACACTGAATACATAAGGGGAAAGAGGAACTTATGGAGCACCTAGACCGAGCGTTTTGACAAAATAAAAGTTGTTTATTAATCTTATTTTGAATCTACATGGTTTCCTTTTATCCCCAACCCATCAGCAGATGGAGAATGGGGGAAATTATTCTAAAATGCCATAGGCCAGTGTTTCTTAAGTCAGTCCTGGCGTACCCACCTGCCAGTCAGGTTTTCAGGATATCCACGGTAAATATGTTTGAGATTGATTTTCTTACATTGCCTCCATTGTATGCAAATCTTTTTCTTGCATATTCATAGTGAATATCCTGAAAACCTGACTAGCGAGGAGGTACTCCAGGACCGACTTGGGAAACACTGATCTATGGCAGGGTTGTCCAACCTCGATCTGCAAGGGCTGCAATCCAGTCAGGTGTTCAGGATTTCCCCAATGAATATGCATGAATGTATTTGTGTGCACTGCCTCCATGATATGCAAATAGATCTTATGCTTATTCAGTGGGAAAATCCTGAAAACCCAACCTGTTGAGAGCTGATGTTGGACACCCTTGGTCTATGGTAGGGGTGAGCAACCATGGTCCTTGAGGGCCTCAACACATGTTTTCAAAATTTCCACAATGAATATGTATGAGATGTGGTTGCCTACCTCTGTTCTATGGTCTGTCTTCCATGGTGTTAGAACCAATCGGGGAAAACAGTTTAGGTCAAGCTAGAATTCTGCACTCAAAATTCTAATCTTTCTGTTGCAGGGGTGGCTGAGGGATCACGTGCAGAGACTCCTGCAAGCCTTTGCTGAAATTTTGAATACAGAACTAGTTTTGACAACCAGCTTGATAATGTACAGTGAAACCAGTCCCTGTCAGAACAATCTAATCCTAACATACCTGAAGTTGTAATGAAAGTGTACAGGTACACCCTATAAGAAATGAACTAGATGTCAAACCATGAAGTTTGTTAAAAGGCTAGATTTAGTAAAGCACATTAGCACCATTAATGCACATTAAATTAAACCTGTGTTACCATGTGCTGATATAGTAAATTTAGCCCAAAATACCTTATGCTTGTAGATTTCCAAAGATTAGATTAAAGATGTCCCTATTCTGTTTTATGATGATATAATGTGAAAAAAATCAGACTCTTTCCAACTGAGGGCAGTTTATCTTTGACTGGAGGGTCATTCTAAAAAAGAAGCTGTTTAATGCTGGGCTTTTAGTAACTGGGTGAAGAGAAGCAGCTTGAAATGAAAGAAACATGTAGGCAGTGCAATTCAAACTTCTGATTCAGATGAGTAGGAGTGAATAAGATGTGGGTAAGGATCTAGTCCTGGGCCATGCCACCAAATCAGAACTGCCAAGTTACCCATTCCAGGAGGGAGACCTTTGGGCTGGTCCTGGTTTTATTATATCCCAAAGCAGTTTGGTGTTTGTAGTCCATGATTCTACCCATTGAAATTGGTGTTGCCAATCCCATAATGTACCAGGATGAGGTTGGCAGAAATCCAGGACTGACCAAAAAGTCTCCTTCCTGGAATGGGTATGTTGGCAGCTCTGCTGAATGAGGGTAAAATCAAGTGCATGGAAAATGTTTATTATACATTTTGCTCTAGTGTGACTATAAAGAGGAGGTTATCATAGAAAACCCAGCTCCTCCACTCTGCTTTCATTTCTGTTAAATTCATTTTTTTTCTTCAGGCCTTGCAGTTTCCTCCTGCTCCTTTTGTCTTCCAGCTCAGTTGGAAATGGCTTCTATTGGACTACAACACCATGAACCTGCTTTCATAACTGTCTGAAAATGTTTTCCCCTATTTTTATATCCTCCTCCCAAGTCAGCCCAGCCATTGCAACAACAGTCCTTGGTCAGGATTACAAAGGCATGGTTTCTCCAGAATCTATTTAATGCAGAGGTTCTTCACCCAGTCCTCAGGATACACTCAGCCAGTCAGGTTTTTCCGGATTCTCACAATGAAAATGTATGAGGTAGAATTGCATACAGTGAAGATGGTGAATGCAATTTTTTCTCACATATATTCATTATGGCTATCTTGAAAACCAAACTGGCTAGGACTGAACATAAAAATAGCTATACTGGATAAGACTGTAGGACAGTGTACAACCATGGCCAATAAGCCCTGGGCTTGTCTTCTAATATGGGACTCTAACTGAGGGAAACTGAATTTTGTTTTTTAACTTTATTTTTATTATTTGCCAACAGAATCATACAAGTATCTAATTGATTCAGAAATACAATCTACTTCAAGAGTCCCATACAAACATATGAAAAACATCATTAGAAGATCAAAAATACCCACCAAAGTAGATATTTTAGACCACAATAAAACTTAAGGGGAGAAGGGAATGAAGTGGGACAAATATAAGCAAATTAATACTAAAGAACACAGGCATTGGCATGATGGTCTAAGAGGGTAATATTAATATAGCACAAAAAGAGAAGTAATCAAACTAAGAAGGAACACCTGGCGAGAGCTTCTTCGTCCAAAAAGGAACATAGCTGTTCTGGGACAAAGAAAGTGTGTCTTACACCCAAATATTTAATTCTACATTTGCAGGAATACCGTAAAACAAAAGTGGCAACCAAAGACAAGGCCTCCTGCTTTATAGAAAAGAAAGCCTTTCGCCTCTTCTGTGTCACTCATGCCACATTTAGAAATTCCCATATTCTCTGCCCATAAAACTGGACTTGCAAGTTACAAAAATATAAACGCATAATCATATTTAAATCCTGTTCAAACACAAAATTTACAAGCAATATGGCACGGTCTGAGACAGCTTCTTGAGAAGAGTCCAAAATTGCAGATACATCCAAAACTGATTGTTCATTATCAGCCTGTGTTCTAGGTGGCAAGTAGAACACCTTATTAACAGTAGGAATTGATTCTGATGGTACAGCCAAAACCTCTACCAGGTACTTTTAAAAGTTTCTAATGACTGAATACTAAAATCATTTGGGAAATTAAGTAGCAAAAGATTTAAATATCTTAACGTGATTTTCAAACTGCTCCAGCTTACAATTTATAATAACTTTAACAACTTCAGTATTATCCTTAAAAGATTTTTTCATAGTTTCCAACTTCTAACAATGTCCAACCTCTAATGTCTTCAAACTTTTATGCCAAGGTACCATAAGACAGTTTTAAATTGGCAATATCAGATAAGCAATTCACAATAGTTGATTCCAACTTGGTGAGGAGGCCCCAAATAGCGCCAAGAGTCATTTCCCCTGTCTGGTGCACTGCTTCAGTCCTAGATAGCAACTCAGAGCCTCTGATAAAACTTTAGAGGACTTCACAATAGACATTAATGGCCCCACAGGTCCCTGCAATGGAGTAATCTAAGGAGTTCCCTCTGTAGTAGGCAGCAGTCCCATCTGGTTTGAGGAGGGGGAGGGGTCCAGACAAGAACCAGGCTGGAATTGCCAACTCCACATACAACAGGACTCACTCCACTAAGCCCTGGGATCCCAGCTGAATGGGCTGGCATCAAGTGCTCCCAAGGGCTGAGAGAAAGCTGGCCCCCAAGCGGGTCAACATTCCCACTAATGGCGCCCACAGCAGGGGCTTGGCCATTGGTTATAACTCCAGATAAAAGCTGGGTCAGAAATCCATCAATCTGTGACTGAATTGCCAAAGGCGCCGGATGTGCTGAGCTCGCAGAAGGCAAAACTCTCACCTTCCCCTTCTATTTCTGCAGCATAGTGTAACAAAGAACAAGGAAAAGAGGTAAAATTTAACTTTAAAATGGAACTCAGTCTAAGCACAGATCAAGACGCCCATCGTGCCACCATCTTGACTCCTCCCCCAAAACTGAACTTCGAATGCAAAAGCCATGATGGAGGCTGAATATACTAGATCTCAGTTCTAATCCTTATGGTCTCTATACTTTTGGTTTTCACGCTAACCATGGCAAAAAAATTATATAAATGAACTATGGCAAAAAAAAATAATTATATAAAACCTATATTGAATATGCATATTCAATGGAAGTATCCTGAATTTGAGTCATTTGCTATCCTCTACAGAGTTAACAGCAGTTGGAGCTATCTCAAATCTCTTAAACAGGCATTCTATACAAAATATGAGGTGGTTAACCTAATAATATATTGGCAGTGTTTTACACTAGAATGTGAGGACTGCCAACTAGATTCACCTGACAGAGTTGGTCCAGTCCTGGGCTTACCACAGTGCATGCAGGGACTTATAGCCTTGCTTTCTTTAGGGAATCCAATGGTGAAATCAGAACCACAAGTCCCTGCATTCAATGGGTAAGCCCAGGACTGGATCAACTCTGTCAGGTGAATCTGGATCCAGTTGGCAACCATCCTCTGCTAGGATGAGTCCCTTGTCTTTGGAGTGGAGGAGTGGCCTAGTGGTTAGGGTGGTGGACCTTGGTCCTGGGGAACTGAGGAACTGAGTTCAATTCCCAGCAGAGGCAGCTGCTTGTGACTCTGGGCAAGTCACTTAACTTAACCCTCCATTGCCCCATGTAAGCCACATTGAGCCTGCCATGAGTGGGAAAGCACGGGGTACAAATATAACAAAAAAAAAAACCCTAAATGTGATAGACCAGGATTTTACTTTTAAGCCTAGCTGCTCTGCAAGCTGCTCAGAGCCACAGCCAGTGTCTCAGCCATCACATAACAATCATGTCTAATGGACATGAATACTTGGTTCTTGGAGGAGCTGAGGTCCACAGGTAAGGACTGTTTCTGCAATGACAAAGTTAGGTGAAAGATGGGAAGAGCATTAAAAATGAGGACCCCACCCCAGATAGCCATGTTGTAAGACAGGGTGCCATCCTTAGAAGCTAGTAGTGAATACATTGAAAGCCTAGAAGGACAAAAAGATAGAAAGGATTTCAACCCTGGTCAACTCTGGAGTGGAGGAGTGGCCTAGTGGTTAGGGTGGTGAACTTTGGTCCTGAGGAACTGAGTTTAATTCCCACTTCAGGCACAGGCAGCTCCTTGTGACCCTGGGCAAGTCACTTAACCCTCCATTGCCCCATGTAAGCCGCATTGAGCCTGCCATGAGTGGGAAAGTGCAGGGTACAAATGTAACATAAATAAATAAATGCTGCCTCTGCCAGACAGCTAATAGCAAACAAACCTGCAAAACCACCTTAAGGCTAGTTTATCACAATAAACAATATAGCATTCACAATTTGTGTTATAAATTTGAGCTATGTGATCTTCCAAGCACATGTACAGTTTTGTTTTTTCCCTTCTGTAAAAAGGTGTAACAGCCTACAAACATACCAGTTTTCTCCAGGATTCATACTGTTACTATAACTGCACAACTTCTGTTGAGATCTTGATTAGCTTTGTAGAAAAATGGCTGTCCACAAGCTGGATCCTGAGCTCACCTTTGCCGCTTACCTTTCTGAGTCTTAGAATTTGTAGAGAGGAAAGGCCAGGTTAGGTCTGTCCCTTTACCCTTTCTAGCCACAATAGATACTATAGATCCATTTGTATGCTGGCTTGCATGGATGAGCTCTCCTGGTGTGCCTTTGAGCAGTGCAGATGCTCTCAGATTAGCCATGGGAGGGCACCCAGATCTGGAGGCATCTTTGAGGCACATGAGCAAGCATTTTCCACCTCCATACCGCTGACAGTTGTAGAGAAGATCAAGAGAGGGGTTTCAAGGGCTATTAGCATCCAATGTCTCATATGCTACATCCCCTGATTGAAGTGGCTCACTTAATCTAGAGTAGGGTGACAGAGTGGGTTGATAACAGTGGCACCATCTCTGGAGTTGTGGATAGCCATAGAAAGTGTTGGGTAAAATCATTTTGACAAAGATTTCAAATCAAAATCAATATCACAAAGTATAAAATGAATTTGGAATCAAAATTAAAATCAGTAAGCCAGTTGTGATTTCAAATAAAAAAATGTCAGAGCAAGGTAATACTATTAAATGTAATAGTCACGGGGCAGGATTATAGACTAATCATCAATACTGATAAGTGTGGACATGCAAATTACAAGTCCATATATGTCAAAAATTAATATGACAATAGGGTTTACGGACTAAAATTCCATGAATCCTAAGATTACATCTACTACTACTACTACTATTAAACATTTCTATAGCACTACTAGACTTACGCAGCGCTGATTACATCAACATCCATCAGCAAATGATTTTTGATTTTATAACCAAAGATACAAAATCGCTAGCCCTCCTCTTCCGTTCCTCCCTTCCCTACCACCCCTCCCTCCCCCCCCCCCCAACTATCACCCGTTCCTATCAAAGTTTGATTGTCCCCACCCATTCTTGCAGTTGAGACCATCCTGTCTTGCGCCGTAGCTATCTCATGCATATTTAGTGTTGATATGCTGAAAACCCAACTGGCCATGGGGTTCCGAGGACAAGTTTTGTAAGTGCTGTTCTACTATGAAAGAATGTGTTGCCTTCATTAGAAGCAGAACTGTTCTTTTGTAGAAAATTGGAAGCTTATGAAAATTCCACCAGAAAGGACAATTTGCATTTTGTGAAATGTTCCTAGAATAGCTGGTGTTGGTACTTATAGTTATGTTCAAGTGTTACCTTAGCGCTGTGTCCTGTGCCAGAATCCCCAGACTGTCAATAGTATGAGAAGTAAAGGGCGGATGGAGACACATGCAATTATCTCTCAATAATTTGGACATTATCTGCGTTTTCAAGTCTTCACAGGAAGAAGTAGTGTCTAGATTCACACTGATGGTTTTGCTGGCTTTGGAACCTCACAAGAATCTGATTCATAAATGATTTTTCTTATTGGCAACTGGTGATTAATTTGTTTGGGGAGCATGAAGTAGAGAAGTGGATCACCATGTCATAGGGTGCCGCCCCAACCCTCCTCAGAACTGAAAAGGATATAGCCTACCAATTAGATTTGATGCCTGCTCACACATTTCTGCCCTGGCCCTTGCATCTTGAACACTTGCTCTGTTTCTATGTAAGGATTAGTAGTAGTCTGGCTTGTTTAGTTTTCCCAATAGGTGTATTGGTGGTCTAGCATCCGCTTTAATGTTTGCAATGCTGCCTTTTCCTACATAAGGTCCTTTTCTGAGTTCTGGGAATTAAGTCTTACAGTATGGTAGATTTTCTGTGTGAATCCAGACTTACTTTTATGGGATTTTGCATTACTTCATAATATGCTTAATTCTAGTGATGGTTTTTGCTGTTACTGAGATAACACCATAATCATAATTTTCTTTCTGCATGGTGAGGTCTGTGGGAAAAGGTTTCTGTAGGTATATTTTATTTATTTATTTATTTATTGCACTTGTATCCCACATTTTCCCACCTGTTTGCAGGCTCAATGTGGCTTACAAAGGTACAATAATAGCATTTAACACCATGACTGTACTGTATGCAGGGTCAGGGGTCAGGATTATTTTTATATTAGAATCCTAGGCTACATAATTTAACTGCTACACAAACTGCTGCGTATAATGAGAGACTGCAGAGTTTTCTTTTGTTGTATTACATAACCTGGGAATAAAAGCTGTGTCCTTTTTTCTCGGGGCAACAGCCTGACTAGTGTTCTGAATGGGGACCCCCCCCTCTTGTTCCCCGTCTGGAGCTAAGAGGGGGACCTCCCATTTGCGTGCCTTGGTGGAGTGACATCTCATACCTTGTCTCAGGCAGCAGATTATTTGCGCTGCTCCTGGAAGTATGACATCCAATTATGTGTATTTCAGGATCAATCTGGGAGGGGTGGGGTGGAGTGATCATGATTGTCAAATTTAATTATTAAAATCACAGGAGATGGCTAGTGACCTGAAATTTAATTGAGAGGAACACAAGGCTGAAGGTTCAGATAGGACACTTAATACCCTTGCATAAGCTCTGCTTGCAGCACATACTGAGGGGGGGAGGGGTGCCAAAAGGAAAAGCCAAAATCTTCATGCAGAATGTCAAAGCACCAAAGGTGATGCAAGAAACTATGCAAGAGTGCCTACTGCTTCAAGATGGCACCTTCAGTGGGCTTAGCCTCTCCTCGGTGCACTAGCAGTTTATCAGCACCAAGAGACTCCCTGATCTGAAAGAGATTTGGTATTAAAGTTCTATTTCAGGTATTGGAAGCAATTTTTGTTACTGAGAACAAGGGTATCTCTTTCCGTACTCTTTTGAAAATATACCGCTTTCAACAGGCTTTTTCTATATAAGTACAGTTGATCCTGCAGCGAGAGATCAGGAATTATGGATGGGAAGCATATGAAGAGTTATTAATTGAATTAATTTAAGCATTTTCAGTTGTATGTATGCTTTTATTTCTCTTGTGTGAGTGATTAATAGTTAGGCCTTTCCTGTCATAATCTGGTGATCCTTTCTGTTTTCTTTAATTGTACTTATTGTTCTTAGTGTAAACCACTTTGATTTGTTCACAACTAAGCGGTATAGCAAATTTAATAAACGATAAATGATAAACGATACTCCAGACTGGAGCTCATTTTCTTTTGAAACTTCCCTGTAAATGAACAATTTGGTATGACAATGTTAAGTATATATTCTTTAAACCACCTCATTTATCTAAGTTTGTGTGTGACAAACTCCTCAAGTCCAATCTGATATGCCCCTTAATTGTTCTCACCTTGACTGATTATGTGGGTCTGCAGTTAGATTGTACCTTTCACTAAGCTGCATTAGGTGCCAATACATGCGTATTGCAGCTTAAAAAGGTGTACCATGGGGCATGCTTAGGTGTCCTGCCTCAAAGTGCCAAATGTGTGTACGCTAACTGCACACTAAAAACATTTTTTTGAGAGGTGCATGTCTGTGGGTGGAGGGGCATTTCTGTGCTAAACAGCACAGCTACATTACTGCACACCAACTGGTTAGCACAAGAATAGCGGATGAGCCCTTACCTCCTATAAAATGGGTGGTCCATAATTCAAGAGGGTGGTGAGGGTTTCTTGTACCCTCTGCCATCCATTAGGGCAGGTGCTTACGTGGCTTTCTGTCACCAAGATGTTCTTAGATATTACTTGATTTTACTTAACTGGCTTGGGCAGCAAATCACTAGCCTTATAGATGTAAATATTCAAAGGAACCGCTCCTGGCTGTTTAAGTCCCTTCTGCGGGGCTATCTGGGGATATTCAGCAGCACTTAAGTGGAAAGCTCTTCTGAATATTCCCTCTAACTACCCATGCTGAAACTGGCTAGTTTGTAGGTGATCTGGGGATGGAGGTAGTGTGGAGTGGAAGCTTAGCTGGTCAGTGGTGATTTTCAGGCCGCTAATCAGCTGAGCAACTGCATAAAGTTAGGAAAGGAAATAGTCTGTCATAACTTTATGCAGGAAGTTAACTGAGCAGCAGTCTGACTAATGGCTGCTGCCCAATTAACTTCCAGGTCTTGGCAAAATGTGGTGCCATGCCAGCCCCCTCCCTCCCTCCCTCCCAGCCCCCGGAAGTACACAGCTCCCCTTCCAATCTCCCTCTCTCCCTCCTACCCCCCCCCCCCCCACAGTCCTCCTTCTGATCCCCCATCCCTCCTTCCCACCCCCTGGAAGTACACAGCCCTTCTTCTGAGCCCTCCTCCCTCTCACCCTCATTGAAGCAATACCCACAACCCCTCTCCCCAAATGAGATAAGAAGTTCCAAAGTATTGCGAGGCTGGCACTAGAGACTGTGGCAACTGTTTTCTACAGGTAGCTGCTGAGGGCAGGAGCAAGTGGAGCTTGCTCATGCCCCCTTTGCCCCACTGGACCACCAGAGACTTCAGATAGACCGGAGAGCTGTTTTCCTCCATTAATCCTCCTCAAAAGTTATATAGTTTATTATTTATAACTTGCCTTCATCCAAGGAGGAGCACAAAATCACATGCATAATAATAAAACATAATGCACAATACGCAAAAGCAAACACTTTCCTTACAAACAAATCTATAAAAAAAAAAACACAAGAGTAATCCTCACAGAGACAAGCGAAATGCATCCAGTGCATCAGTTATCTCTGATTGTGGTGTTGCAGTTAGAAACTGATGGCAACTTGAAAGTGCCTGGAAAAATTTAAATGTCCTGCAGAAGTTAGGGCTCAACAAAGCTCTCACTCAACTACAAACACGCTGGAGTGGAAGAAAATGGTAACCATGCAGTCTGACTCAGAGGAGGACAGGTACATGTGGAAAGCATACTCTGTGACAGTGAACTGACCAAAGGGGATGTGGTGCGCTGATTCAAAGACTTAAAATCAGAAATGGCAGCAGTTAGATCTGATGTGCAAGGTATGTTGGCTGAAATCCAGAATGAGGTGCACAATATTGGCAATTGCATGGAGCAAGCAGAAGAGTGAGTGAACATATTGCACAATAAACTTAAAGCATTGAGGGCCAATTATAAAAAAGACTGTGTTGAGCATTAGGAAATTCAGGATTCCATTGAGAAGCTGGAAAATAGATCCCGGTGGTGCAACTTATGTTTTAAAGGCATTCTTAAGACAGATCAGTATAAAAACTGAGCAAGTGATGCAAGAGATTTGTATATTCATATTTCAGGATGGGCAAACAGATTCCATGGAAAGGGCTCAAGTCTCAATCAAATTGGATCAAGTGCACCACAGTTTGGGCCCCTGTTGAGATTCGATGCCAAAGGATATGATTGTTTATTTTTGTGCAAAGCTCGGGTACTGAAAGAAGTGGAATGGAACAACTGTAAGATTTCAGTATACTAGGACCTGGCTTAATAACATTGCAAAGGTGAAAGGAGTTTTGTGAGATCACCCACTTTTTGCAACAGTCAAATCTGCACTACAAAAGGTTGTACCCATTTGGGTTATGGATTACAATGGAGGGTACTTCCTGGAATGTCCAATCTGTTGCCAACACCTGAAAGGTGTTAGAAGACCTGGGCTGCAACAACTTCCTAAGCCAGACAAACCTTCAGCTTCACCTCAGATTTCCAGAGTAGAAATGTCTTGGAAGTTGTTTCAGAATGGACTCAAGAATGCATGGAAGTCTCCTGATATTTAGGAGCACTGAGTAGGGGAGCACCATTGGCCTCTGTTTGGACCTTCAATAGTGCAACTATTCTTTCAGTTACATTTGGATTTTATAGAAGGTGGTTGGAGTATGATCGACAGGTGGCAGAGTGTGGAGGTAAATGGAATCCGCTCGAAGGAAAGGAAGGTAAGCAGTGGATTTCCTCAAGAATCGGTGTTGGGGCCTATTCTGTTTAATATATTTGTGGGAGATATTGCTGAAGGTTTGGAAGGAAAGGTTTGCCTTTTTGCGGATGACACAAAAATAGCCAATAGAGTGGATACCCTGGAGGGAGTAGAAACAATGAGAAGGGATCTCTGAATGTTAGAAGAATGGTTGAGGGTCTGGGAGTTAAAATTTAATCTATTTAAGCAAGAGGGGATATAATAATGCAAACCAGAGCATTCCTGTGTAAATACGCTTACAAAATGTGCTCCAGAACATCAATATGTATCAAAATTCTATTTATTGTAACAAAACATAAATAGAATTTTGTTATATATTGTTGTTCTGGAGCACATTTAGTAAGAGTTAAAATTTAACGCCAAGCAGTGTAGAGTGATGTACTTGGGGTGCAGAAACCCAAAAGAGAGATACTGGGTAGGAGGGGAGAGATTAGTAAGCTTGACTCAGGAGAGAGACCTTGTGGTGTTGGTGTCTGAGAATCTAAAGGTGAAGAAACAATGTGACAAGGCAACGGCCATGGCCAGAAGGATGCTAGGCTGCATAGAAAGGGATATAACCAGCAGAAGAAAGGAGGTGTTGATGCCCCTCTACAAGTCGTTGGTGAGGCCCCACTTGGAGTATTGTGTTCAGTTTTGGAG
The DNA here is from genome assembly GCF_901765095.1 of Microcaecilia unicolor. NCBI lineage: Eukaryota > Metazoa > Chordata > Amphibia > Gymnophiona > Siphonopidae > Microcaecilia > Microcaecilia unicolor. The sequence goes on from NC_044031.1 coordinate 98,743,233, forward strand.
GCCGTATCTTGCTAAAGGTGTAAAAAGCCCAGAAGCGGTGCAAAGAAAAGCTACAAAAATAGTATGGGATTTGCATTGCAAAATGTATGAGGAGAGACTTGCCGACCTGAAAAATGTATGCCTTGGAGAAAAGGAGAAACAGGGGTGACATGATAACAGACGTTCAAATATTTGAAAGTATTAATCCACAAACAAACCTTTTCTGTAGACGGGAAGGCGGTAGAACTAGAGGACATGATTTGAGGTTGAAGGGGGGCAGACTCAGGAGTAATGTCAAGAAGTATGTTTTTCACAGATAGGGTGGTAGATACATGGAATGCCCTCCCACGGGAGGTGGTGGAGATAAAAACGGTAATGGAATTCAAACGTGTGTGGGATAAACACAAAGGAATCCTGTTTAGAAGGAATGGATCCACGGAATCTTAGCGGAGATTGGGTGGCGACACCAGTAATTGGGAAGCAAAACTGGTGCTGGGCAGACTTCTACGGTCTATGTTCTGATGAATAGATATGGATGGGCTGGAGTGTAAATTTTAAGGGTCTTCAACGTTGGCTTCAGAACTTTTAGTACAAGAAGAGTGCTGGGCAGACTTCTACGGTCTGTGCCCTGAGAATGGCACGGACAAATCAAACTCACATATACATATAAAGTATCACATACCATGTAAAATGAGTTTATCTTGTTGTGCAGACTGGATGGACCGTTCAGGTCTTTATCTGCCGTCATTTTCTGTGTTACTATGTTATGTGGGGAGAGAATGTGGGAGTTAATGTTGAAAGGGGGAGGGCAGGGTTGCCAGGTGGAAAATATTTTTCCAGCCCAAAGGAGCCCAAAATCCAGCCCAAAACCCGCCCAAACTCAAACCCCGCCCCTGACACCCCCGCCCCCGCGTCATCACCCCCGCCCCCGCCGTCATCAACCCCGCCCCCACCGTCATCGGCCCCGCCTCCACGTCATTGGTCCCGCCTCCCATGTCATCGGCCCCGCCTCCCACGTCATCGGCCCCGCCTCCTACGTCATCGGCCCCGCCTCCCACGTCACTAACCCCGCCCAAAAACGTCGCTAACCCCGCCCACCGCGGCCGAAAAAGCAGCCCAAAAAACCGCCCGAAGCCCAAAAAGCAGCCCAAAAAACCGCAACCCGCCGCGGGCAAAAATTTACCGCGGCGGGTCGCGGAAAACTGCCCAATTGGGCGGTAAAACCGCCCACCTGGCAACACTGGGGGAGGGGTTGTTTGAATTGTCTGGAGTGTTGTAAAGGGGGGAATGAGAATTTGGATTAGCCATTCCCACAGTAAGCACCTTCCTCCAATAGGTCAGCAGCTAGTTAGGATGGGGCAGGGGATGGACCTTAGAGAGCTATGATAAAGCCTTTAGCTCTCAGCACTTCAGAGGGTCAGGTTAAGGGCTTGTCTCCCTTAACTTAGGGAATAGGTTTAGTAACTAGCTCTTCAGTACCAAGGAGAGGGCCCTGCCTATAACAAAAAGAATCAGTCTATACATACCATTCTTTCAGCATCAGTACTCCATATTCCTAGTAGCTTACACACTCAGGGTGAATTCCCACCCCTGGTCAAAGTTCTGCTTGCAGAAGTTCATCATTATAGATATGATTATTGTAACATTGTCTATTCAGGGATCTCAGAAACAAATCTTAATAGATTACAAAAGCTACAGAACACAGCCACCCGGATACTTTACTACTACTACTACTTAGCATTTCTATATGTTGGATTATTTGTAGTAAATAATTAGCAGATTTTAGTACACACAGCTTCAGCTTTAGAAATGTTAATTTCTTTCTTCATCTCTCTCTCATTCACCCCAGAATAATTCACTGCTGAGTCACTTTAAAGTTGAAGTAACAAAACATCTGTTTACTCACAGTTTGTAGTTAGATTATAATCAGACAGGCTTATATATACATATTACTATACATTTGTATTATCAGCTCTTTCCATGTGCTTAGATGGTAATGGATGCTCACACCACCATAGATCCTCTCAGGTTAGGAGAGATCATGAGCTCCATGTGCTCCATGTGCTGCATCTGCTGTGTCTAACCCCTAACAGGAAGTTGCATAGCAGTGTGACCTCTCTAAGTAATTCACATCAGAGGTCACAGAGTAATCACAGAGAAATAATAGGTGACAGGCAATGCATGTAAAATACAATAAATTCCAACAAACCCCTTCTCATGCATAACTGTCATGCAATTATTTATTCATACAAAGTCCAAGCTTTATACGCAGATTCACAAAATGTTCTCTGGGTAACGGTTTGGTCATGATGTCAGCTGTCATCTCACTGGTGTGACAATAGTGTAGACTGATGACCCCTTCTTTCGCCAACTCTCGCACGTTGTGGTATTTCGTTGCGATGTGCTTGGTGCGTGACTGAACCTTGTCATTCTGTGACAGTCGGATGCAGCTCTGATTATCTTCCATTATCTGGATTGGTCTCTGTTCAGCTATTCCAAAATCCAGCAAAAGTTTTTCAATCCACATCAGTTCTCTGCACGCTTCCGATACAGCCACATATTCAGCTTCTGTAGAAGACAAACTCACAATACTTTGTTTATGACTGGCCCATGAAATTTGTACATTTCCATACATAAACACATATCCACTTGTGGATTTATAATCAGAATGATCCCCTGCCCAATCTGAATCACAGTAACATATTAGTTTTGGATTACTATTGGCTGAAATCTTTAATTTACAATCAATGGTACCCTTTAAATACCTTACCATCCTTTTAACTGCAGTCCAATCTGATTTGGTAGGTGAGCTGACCCTTCTGCTCAAAATTCCTACTGCATTTGCTATATCAGCCCTGTATGTGGTAGCTAGATATAAAAGCTTACCTATGGCTGATCTATATTGGATGTTATCTGGTAAAGGTTCTCTTACTGTTTCATCCTTCAGAAAATCAGTGATCATGGGAGTACTTACAACTTGGGCATCTTGCATACCTAAACTTTCAATAAGCTCATTTATTTTCTGCTTCTGGCTTAGAAGATAAGAACCATCATTTTGTTTCTCAATTTCTATACCAAGATAGTATGACACATTACCAAGTTCTTTTATCTCAACATTGAGGTTTAAACATTTTACAATGTCCTTGTACTCTTGCTCACTTTTGCTTGCAATGAGCAGATCATCAACAAAAGCTAAAATGTATGCATATTGTCCATTTGTGCACCTAGTGTACAAGCATTTATCTGCTTCACCTTGCTTAAATCCTAAATTTGTCAATATTTCATGCAATTTTTCATTCCAACATTTTGCACTTTGCTTTAATCCATAAAGACCTTTGTTTAATTTACACACTAGCTGTCTTTGTTTTGTATTTATGAAACCTGTTGGCTGTTCCATGTACAAGTCTTCAGTTATATCTCCGTGAAGAAACGCTGTTTTCACATCAATGTGGTTGACTTGCATGCCTTTTGAGACTGCAATGCTCAGAAGTGTTCTGATTGTCGTGTGTTTCACTACAGGTGCAAACACTTCATCAAAATCTTCTCCATATTTTTGAAGATATCTCTTTGCCACTAGTCTGGCTTTATACCTTTCCACTTTTCCTTGTGCATTCCTTTTTAACTTGAATACCCATTTGCATCCTATAGCTTTCTTGCCAGGAGGTAATTTTGTAAGAATCCAAGTATTATTTTTATCCAATGCATCAATTTCTTCTTGTGCAGCTTTATGCCATTCAGCAGCTTCTTCTGCTGGCATTTTCTCAATCTCATCCCATGTTAAGGGCTCTTGAGCTTCTGCTGACTTTGTTAGGTAAGACAGTCTTGGGGGTGGAACACCTTTGTTTTCCCTGGATGAGCGTCTGACAACAGGTTGGTCTGACCTTTCCGCATCCTCAAAATCTGAGAGTTCTTCTCCAATTGATTCCCCTTCTCCAACTGTACTGTCTTCTTCAATGATCCTTTCTGTGTCTGCTTCCTCTGCCTGTTCCTCGTTAGATACAGGTGAGTTGCTTTCAGACATCTGCCTTGGTATGGCATTTATATACACTGGCATGTCTATTATGGTTCTAGTTTCATATTCTGGATGATAAGGCTCATCTGGGATAATCCAGCCTTTATCAACCCTTTTGTTTTCATCAAAATATGTAACATGTCTTATGCCAACAATGCCAGTTTTCAGATTCAAAATTCTATATCCTTTGTGTCCTGGAGCATAGCCAACTAAAATGCCCCTTTCTGTTGTGGAATCCAGCTTATGCCTTCTTTGCTTTGGTACATGAGCATATGCTGTACTTCCAAATGTTCTTATGTGTGACAGGTTTGGCTTCCTACCATGCCATGTCTCATGTGGTGTGCGCTCAGCGCCTTTAGTTGGCATTCTGTTTTGTAGGTACACTGCTGTGAGAATGGCTTCCCCCCATAGTCTTTTAGGGAGATTGCTATCTGACAGCATACATCTGGTCATTTCCACAAGTGACCTAAATTTTCTCTCTGCAACAGAATTTTGCTCTGGTGTATAAGCTACTGTGGTGATATGCTGAATGCCTTCTTGTTCTAGAAATGTGCGCATGCTTTGTGAAGTGAACTCACCACCATTGTCGGTCTGAAGAACCTTTGGTTTTCTTTCAAATTTATTGCTCACCATGGCTACGTATTTCTTCAGCATGTCTGTGACTTGACTTTTCTCTTTCAGCAAATAGGCCACACAATATCTAGAGAAATCATCCAAGAATATTAGCACAAATCTGTTATTTCCCAATGATGGGATATTAAACGGTCCACATAAGTCACTGTGTATTAAGTCCAGCACTTTATTACTCCTATTTCCTGTGTATGCAGGAAATGAGGGTCTCACACCTTTTTGAGTAACACAGTCTATGCATTTCTCCATTTTACCAGCATCTGCACTTATCTGAATGCCGGTGGCCAGTTGCTTACTGTAAAGATCCTGGATCACCTTAGAATCACGATGTCCCAGGCGGCGGTGCCAGATTTCCAGACTACATTTACCATCATTCTTCCTTACTTGCGCCATATGTGAGGCTTCACCTGAAATGTTCAGCTTATAAACATCATTATGCATAAAAGCTTCAGCATACACTTCATCATTTTTAGAGATTGTGCACTTACTATTTTCAAAATGAATCACAAATCCCTTCTTATCTAATGTAGATACACTAAGCATATTACAAACTGCTTGGGGAATATACAAGACATCACTTACAGGAATTTCTTTAACTTCATTAGACACTTTGCATTTTAAGAATCCAATCCCTTTTGCTTGGATCTTAGCAGTCCCTGCGTTTGCAGTTTTAAGAATACCTTCCTCTGGACACATTTCCTGAAAGAAATTCTTACAATTGGTTAAATGGCATGTGCTCCCCGAATCCAAAATCCAAGTACTTTCATTTGAATTATTATTTACCATAGTCAAAGATTTTTCTGCCATTAGAAAGCCCTTGTGTTTATCTTTGTCCTTCATACATTTCCTGGTTTGAAAATTCTTTAGTTCCATTGGCTTAGGTGAGCTAGAGGGAGTGTTTTGTGTTTCCTTACACCATTTAGATACATGTCCCTCCTTTCCACATGAGTAGCAAATCAGCTTGCCCTTGGGTGGAGTTTTCCCATAGCTCCGCCTTCCTCTGTTCTTTGCCAAGAAATTTGTTTCATTTCTCTCTGACTTGCTTTGAGAACACATCTCCTCAGAATCATTTATTATGCATTCCTGCCTTAGTTTTGATGTTGTCTGTTCAAAAGATTGCCCTTCAATGGCCTCATTTACAGACCTAAAAACATCAAACTTCTTTGATAGTGAGGTAAAAAGAAATGCTCTTTTCAATGCATCACACATGGGAATTCCAGAAAGTTCTAGCTTTTGAAATGAAGACATAAGATGCATAATGTGATCATTACATTTACTTTTATCCCTTAATTTGGTTTCATTCAACTCTGCCAGCCAAATTGGTTGCTGCTTTGCATATGTAGTTGCATACATAGTTCTCAGTTTATATAAAATGTCCTTTGGTGTATCTTTTCCCTCCACTAATATGGCTTGTTTTTCAGAGAGAGCTTCCAAAAGCATGCACTTCACATAATAGTTTGCATTGTCCCATTCAGCCATATTTTCAGCTGTTCTGTCTTGGTCTAAGCATATACCTAATCTTTTTGCTCGAAGGAAACATATGAATCTTAATTCCCACTGCTGATAATTAAACTCAGTTAATCTAGGCACCTTGAGAGAATAGAACAATGGTGAATTTCTTCCCTCAGCCATTTTCTTAGCCTTCTGTCTGCTGTGTGGGGGGAGAGAGAGAGACAGACTGAATCTTTCCTTTAAAACTAAGAGAAAAATGTGGCCTTTTTTTCTGCCTGGTAATATTTCTCTTCTTTTTCAATTCCTGGACCCTGGGCCCATAACCCTTTTGTTGGATTATTTGTAGTAAATAATTAGCAGATTTTAGTACACACAGCTTCAGCTTTAGAAATGTTAATTTCTTTCTTCATCTCTCTCTCATTCACCCCAGAATAATTCACTGCTGAGTCACTTTAAAGTTGAAGTAACAAAACATCTGTTTACTCACAGTTTGTAGTTAGATTATAATCAGACAGGCTTATATATACATATTACTATACATTTGTATTATCAGCTCTTTCCATGTGCTTAGATGGTAATGGATGCTCACACCACCATAGATCCTCTCAGGTTAGGAGAGATCATGAGCTCCATGTGCTCCATGTGCTGCATCTGCTGTGTCTAACCCCTAACAGGAAGTTGCATAGCAGTGTGACCTCTCTAAGTAATTCACATCAGAGGTCACAGAGTAATCACAGAGAAATAATAGGTGACAGGCAATGCATGTAAAATACAATAAATTCCAACACTATAGCGCTGCCAGGGTTATGCAGCGCTGTACAAGTTTAACATGGGGAAGGACCGTCCCTGCTCAAAAGAGCTTACAATCTAAAGGTTACAAACTATGTAGTCAGTGTAGGTATCATGAGTGGGGAAGGTGGTTATGCGCCAAAAGCAAGGGAGAAGAGATGGGCTTTGAGTAAGGACTTGAAGATGGGCAGGGAGGGCGCATGATGTATGGGCTCGGGAAGGCTGTTCCAGGCATATGGTGATGCGAGGCAGAAGGGGCGGAGTCTGGAGTTAGCAGTGGTGGAGAAGGGTACAGATAGGAGTGATTTGTCCTGAGAGCGGAGGTTATGGGTGGGAACATACGGGGAGAGGAGTGTAGAGAGGTACTGGGTTAAAAGGAGAAGCTTGAACTGTATATGGTAGCGATCGGGAGCCAGTGAAGTGACTTAAGGAGAGGGGTGATATGAGAGTATCGGTTCACGCGGTAGATAAGACGTGCGGCAGAATTTTGGACAGATTGAAGGGGGGATAGATGGTTAAGCGGGAGGCCAGTGAGAAGAAGGTTGCAATAGTCAAGAGGAGAGGTGACGAGCGAGTGGACGAGGGTTCGGGTGGTCTGTTCAGAGAGGAATGGGCGGATACTTTGTCGTGCATCTCATTTTGATCATATATCACCATTTCTCCACCAGCTGGTTACCTATTGAGTTCAGAATCAAATTTAAAATCTTAACTTTAACACATAAGGTTCTACAGTGGTGGAAATAAGTATTTGATCCCTTGCTGATTTTGTAAGTTTGCCCACTGACAAAGACATGAGCAGCCCATAATTGAAGGGTAGGTTATTGGTAACAGTGAGAGATAGCACATCACAAATTAAATCCGGAAAATCACATTGTGGAAAGTATATGAATTTATTTGCATTCTGCAGAGGGAAATAAGTATTTAATCCCTCTGGCAAACAAGACCTAATACTTGGTGGCAAAACCCTTGTTGGCAAGCACAGCGGTCAGACGTCTTCTGTAGTTGATGATGAGGTTTGCACACATGTCAGGAGGAATTTTGGTCCACTCCTCTTTGCAGATCATCTCTAAATCATTAAGAGTTCTGGGCTGTCGCTTGGCAACTCGCAGCTTCAGCTCCCTCCATAAGTTTTCAATGGGATTAAGGTCTGGTGACTGGCTAGGCCACTCCATGACCCTAATGTGCTTCTTCCTGAGCCACTCCTTTGTTGCCTTGGCTGTATGTTTTGGGTCATTGTCGTGCTGGAAGACCCAGCCACGACCCATTTTTAAGGCCCTGGCGGAGGGAAGGAGGTTGTCACTCAGAATTGTACGGTACATGGCCCCATCCATTCTCCCATTGATGCGGTGAAGTAGTCCTGTGCCCTTAGCAGAGAAACACCCCCAAAACATAACATTTCCACCTCCATGCTTGACAGTGGGGACGGTGTTCTTTGGGTCATAGGCAGCATTTCTCTTCCTCCAAACACGGTGAGTTGAGTTCATGCCAAAGAGCTCAATTTTTGTCTCATCTGACCACAGCACCTTCTCCCAATCACTCTCGGCATCATCCAGGTGTTCACTGGCAAACTTCAGACGGGCCGTCACATGTGCCTTCCGGAGCAGGGGGACCTTGCGGGCACTGCAGGATTGCAATCCGTTATGTCGTAATGTGTTACCAATGGTTTTCGTGGTGACAGTGGTCCCAGCTGCCTTGAGATCATTGACAAGTTCCCCCCTTGTAGTTGTAGGCTGATTTCTAACCTTCCTCATGATCAAGGATACCCCACGAGGTGAGATTTTGCGTGGAGCCCCAGATCTTTGTCGATTGACAGTCATTTTGTACTTCTTCCATTTTCTTACTATGGCACCAACAGTTGTCTCCTTCTCGCCCAGCGTCTTACTGATGGTTTTGTAGCCCATTCCAGCCTTGTGCAGGTGTATGATCTTGTCCCTGACATCCTTAGACAGCTCCTTGCTCTTGGCCATTTGTAGAGGTTAGAGTCTGACTGATTCACTGAGTCTGTGGACAGGTGTCTTTCATACAGGTGACCATTGCCGACAGCTGTCTGTCATGCAGGTAACGAGTTGATTTGGAGCATCTACCTGGTCTGTAGGGGCCAGATCTCTTACTGGTTGGTGGGGGATCAAATACTTATTTCCCTCTGCAGAATGCAAATAAATTCATATACTTTCCACAATGTGATTTTCCGGATTTAATTTGTGATGTGCTATCTCTCACTGTTACTAATAACCTACCCTTCAATTATGGGCTGCTCATGTCTTTGTCAGTGGGCAAACTTACAAAATCAGCAAGGGATCAAATACTTATTTCCACCACTGTATATAATGGTTCTCTTGCCTATCTTGCCTCCCTGGTCAGTCCCTATATGCCTTCCCGTACTCTTCGTTTGTTGAATGACAACAAAATTTTACTCCCACATCCCACAAAGGCCTGGTGGGAATCCACTAGATCCAGCACCTTCTTTTTCGCTGCACCAGCTTTATGGAATGCACTACCACAACATCTCTGGCTCAAACTATCTAACATCACTTTCCGTGCTCTATTGAAAACTCGCCTGTTTCAACAAGCTTTTGCATTTTGATTTGGATTGGTTCTGCAGTGGGAGATTAGGGTATCAGTTTTTTTTTTTGTTTTCTGTTTTTACCAAGCTTTTGTTGTGATAATGTTGGTGTCTATACTTGGGTAGTTAGGTCATTCCTGTCTATAAATTGGAATTCCTTTTCCAGTTTCTTGCTTTATATTTATTGGATATTTTTATTTGTAAAATGCTCTGATTTGCCTGCAATATGGGTGGTGTAGCAAGCTCAATAGATGATAAACAATCACTACTCCTTCTGTGAGATGGAAAAATCCCTTTATTATTCTGTAGTTCTGAGACTCCTGATATAGAGAGATCTGTTAGGCTGCTGCATACAAGAAAGTTGCAGTCAGGATCTAACCATTATTTTTTTAATTTAAAATATTTATAGCCTACTCTATCCTACTATTTTAGGTGGGTTACAATGCTAAAAACATACATAATAAAATTAACAAACCAAATAAAATATAAAAACAACTAAATAAACCATCTGAACAATCAATTAAACCTTAAGATATAACTCGTAATCATTTCTATAAAGTTAGAGAATATGCCTGAGTAAACAAATTGGTCTTGAGTTGTTTCCTGAATTGTGTGATGGAACTGATACACATAACTCAAGAGGTAATGAGTTCCATAACCGAGTACCTTCAATAGAAAAAATAGTAATATGGTAAACATCCAATCTAATTTGTTTGACTAAGGGAACATGAAGCAATGTTATGTCTACAGAACATAAAGAATGACTTGGGCAATAAGAGAGGTAGCAAGAGCAAGAGAAGCCACATTGTTTTAGGCTTTCTTTCAATACAGGGGTAATGTGTTCATTTTGGGATAAACCTACAATCCGGGAGGCAGCTGCATTTTGGGCTACTTGCTATGCATGAAGCATGTAATTAGGAACACCTAAATACAATTAATTACAAGAATCCAAAAGTGGTAATACAAAAGCTTGAAGGACTGTCCAGAAATTGCCATCTGAAAGAAGGCTTTTAAGATGTCCACATCAATCATAATTAGATTTTTTTGGATGGGATCCTGTGGGATGCTCTCAAGGTTGAAGTACAGGTAGGCACAAAAGAAAATATGGAGAGAGAGTAAGAATGCCTGCATAAAGCTTGGCCTAGTTTGCAGATGTTTTGTGAGTTGCATCAGACCCGCAATGAGTTTCAAAATTGCAAATAGAAGAGGTTGATTTAATGTGCAAGAAGCTAAAACAAAAATTTGTTGAATTTGGAAACTACTCAGGAAAAATGTTAGCTGGACATCTCTGGGGGAAAAAATCAGTCAAATTATATAGAAGGCTAAGGGTAGGGGGTATTTTATGATATACCGATAAAGATCTCTGCTTTCAATTTTTACTTTTTTTTAACGCCAAGAAAGATTGGTTGGTGGGAGTAAGCTTCAAAGTTATTGGACTCTGTTATTCTCCCAAGAGTGTCAGATGAAGACAGAGAGAAATTGGACACTATTATATCTCCTCAGAATTAAGCAGGCTATAAAAAAACATCTGATGGGAAAGACACCTGGCATTGATGTTTTTTCTGCGAGCCTTTATAAGACTTTTACTGGGAAAGTGGGTGATCTGCTGAGAAGAGTAAGGAATAGTTTAATATAATGGGAATTTCTCCCATCATCTATGAGAGAGGTGGGAATTTCTGTTATTTTGAAACCTGGAAAGGATCCCACAGTGTGCGAGTTCTGTAGACCGATTTATTTATTGAATATACACGTCAAGCTCATTGCCAAAATATTGGTAGACTGGTTGGCTAGGATCCCGCCAAGGCTTGTACATTCTGATCAACATGGCTTTGTCCCCAGACACCAAGTATCAGGTTTATTTTACACATCATTTAGAATGCCCAACAGCTTCAAGAGTGATTGGCCCTTCTGGCCATGGGCACTGAAAACGTTTTTGACTGAGTGAATTGGAATATTTTTGTGGGTGATTATGTGGAAGGTAGGGCTGAGGGGGGGGGGGGAGTATTTTTGCACCTTGATTGAGAAAATATATGAGCACCCAACTTCCCATATGGTGGATAGAGAGGATCCTTTTCAATTGAGTATGGCAAAAGGCAGGGGTGCCCTTTATTACTCCTGCTCTTTGCTTTGTTAGTAGTGCTACTGGCATAGTGGATTCACATGAATCCAGATGTGAAGACATCAAGGGTGGGAGGGCATAACATCACCCTTTTTGCAGATGATATTTTACATTATTTAAGCCGCCTGGTATTATTCCTATCAATTATATTGAAAGAAATGCAGGACCATGGAGCTGTAGCAGGCTATTGGGTGAAACCAATAGACCATCTAGCCCAGTATCCTGCTTCCAACAGTGGCCAATTCAGGTCACAAGTACCTGACAGAACCCAAACAGTAGCAATATTCTTGCTACTGAGCCCAGGGACAAGCAGTGACTTTTCCCATGTATATCTGTAAAGCAGACTATGAACTTTTCCTCCAGGAATTGGCCAAATCTTTTTTAAACCCAGCAAAGCTTCCCTAATCTTGCACTGAGGCAACTGTTGTGGGTTTCTGCAGCTACTAAAGAGTACAAGCATTTAATTAATAACCCCTTTACGAAGCATCTATTAGGGCTGTGGAATTTAATATGGACAAGAAAGGGGGGAAAGGTAAAGTGTCTTCCTTAGTGCCTGTTAGGCATGAGCCCACATTTGGAGTGGGTCAGGGATGATGGGCTTTTACAAGGTGGGATTAGAAAGGCTTAATTCTTTTTAGACAACTACTGGATCTGGGTGAAATGCTTACATTTGATGAGCTGCAAGAACAATATAGTCTTCAGGCTTGGAACTTCTTCCCCTTTATTAAAATTAAACACTATCTCCCAGATGCTATATAGTGTGCCTAGAGATCTGCGCCAATTCTATAACAATGTGCATAACTTATTTGGCTTAACAAGTTAATCAGCATTGATAACAGCTCTTAACACGCAATAATGAGCACTAATTTGATTATACCCCTCGCACAGGGCATAGCATAAAGACAGGACTGACTTTTAAGTGGTCCTATTTGTACCGTGACCTTGGGCAGTGCTGAATATCAGCACTTAACCAGCCAAGTGCTGAGCCCACCCCCAAATAGCTGGTTCTGAGATAGATGCTAACCGGACATTTTCAGTGGCAGTAACCGGTTAAGTGCTGCTGAAAATGACTGGTTAGCCCAAAACAAGCAATTTAACCAGCCAGCAGCCATTTCTGTCTGGTTAAATCACTTTGAATATCAATCAGTATATGATAACACAAGGGTGGCTGAAAAAGGACCTAGAGGAGGTAGAGGAATTGGAAAACTTGTGGTTGACTTTGGGTAAGGTAAAGGACTCTGTATCTACACTATATAAATACATGAGGGGGACAGAGTTTATGAAACATAAATTTATGAGCTTATGGGAAAGAGATTTGGGGACAGAATTGAGCAATGGGGAATAGAAGACTATATTTAAAGATTTACAAAAGACTTTTATCTATGTTTTGATTCGGGAAAATGCTTATAAAGTGGTCACTCATTGGTACTTTATTCCTGTCAAACTGAAAGCTATGTAGCCAGCTACCACCACAAACATATGTCGGAGATGTGGAGTAGAGAGAGGACCTCTTTATCAAATTTGGTGGACTTGTGATAAGATACGTGAATATTGGAGGGCAGTGACTCAAAGAAGGGCAAGTGGGTTGGGTTTCCCAGTCCAATGTGACCCTAAAATGTGTTTGTTAGGAGTGGGTATTAGAAGAGAGCCTAAGTGGCAGTGACAGCTGAGGCATATGTGGTTGGCGTCTGCCAAGTGTAAGATTGCAGTCAACTGGAAACAGGCCTTGGGATTGGATCTCATGATTGAAAATCGTAGTAGAAATGGAACAACTCACTGAAGAGCATAAAAGTCACTATGATCCAATGGATGAAGAATAGACCCATTTGAGGAGCACTCTTGGGCTGGGGGAAGTGGAGATTTAATTGGTTAGTGTGCATGCTGAAGGAACAACAGGGTATGCTCCAAGGGAGAGTTTTCAGTTTTGGATTGCAAAGGACAGGGTTCAGGGAGTGGGTTTTTTTTAGGGTGGGAGGTTTTATTTTCATTCTATTGTTAGCTTGTTAGTGTAACAGGAATTCATCGGTTGTGTCAGAATATTCTTGTGATTCTCTCTTGTCTTTCAATGTCCTGTTTACTGATATTGAAGAACATAGTAACTTTGTAACATATAGTAACATAGAGATAGCTGGGGGGGGGGGGGGGGGGGGATATGATAGTGATCTACAAAATCCTGAGTGGAGTACAACGGGTAAACATGAATCAACTGTTTACAAAAACTATGGCACACTCTTTGAAATTATATGATGTGACAGGACACGGTCATGCCCTTGTCAGGATGGTGAAGTAGAGTTGGGACACAGGGCTATGATCAGAGGCCAGGGAGGCTAAATAGCCAAAGATAATTATATAAATATGCACCGGGGTTTATACTGGGGGGGGGGGGGGTTCTCTGCTAGACTGTTCTCTCCCTCTCTTTGTAATATACTAGAAATATTTCCTGTTTCTGGGAAAAGCTGTGTAGTGCTCTATCTAGCAACTACTGATATAAACAAAAAAGTAAATTTGTACTGCTCATGGTAGAGGCTCTGGGAATCTGTGCAAGCAGACATACTGCAAGATTCCAGCTGCCCTACATTAAGGTTTATCATGTATGATACTTTGGATTATGAGGTGGGACCAACTTGAGCTGGGAGGCCGTTGGCACTTGTGATCTCTCACTCTGCCACTTACTTCCACATCCATAAACTCAGGCCCGATCATAGTTTGTTTTGAGCCACTACATTTTACTGAAAACCTTTAGTAGTCAAAATCAGACTGAATAAATCAAGATGAAGAGAGGAAAAATAGTTTTAAAACCCCACAAAAAATAGTTCATTTTACTCATTTCCTCTACCCTTGTATATTGAAAAGCTACTACTACTTAACATTTCTAGAGTGCAGCTCCTTTTCACCTCTTACTGATATTTGATCTGATTTATTAAGCTTGATGAATCACTTTGTACAAAAAAGTGGCAAAGCAATGTGCAATATAATAAAAATGTTCAGTCATGAGATCCAATCCCGAGGCCTGTTTCCAGTTGGCTGCAATCTCACAAATTAATAAACTTGAAACTTGTAAGCATTGGAATAAGTTGCCCCAGCACCTCAGCCAAGAAACATCTCTTCTAAATTACAAAACCAATCTTAAAACATTCCTCTTCCTAGATGTGTACTGTTAATCCTATTTTGGGTTTGGGACCCACCAGACCAGTTTCAGCCTCCCTTCTCTATCACCCCCCTCTTCTTTCCTATACGTTATTGTAGTTCCACCCCACTCCTTTTTTCTTTATAATTTTTTCTTTTCCTTTCCCATGCTTACTTTATGTAGTCTGTAAGCCACCCAGGCATCCCCTTGATAGGTGGGATAGCAAATTAATAAATAAACTTGAAACTTATGAGCGTTGACAAAATATAAGGAAAGGTCAAAAGAATGCCAATTCTAGAGAAAAAAAGGAAAAGAAAGAAAGAAAGAAGTAGAAGCAGTAGAGCAATATAGGACAGACAACTTGTAAGGTCAATGAATCCTAGGCAGTCCAAGTGAATGGAGAAAGCTTTGTCAAAAATGTGAGTTTAAGGATATTATGGATATTAAACTCATATGTGGTGGCAGCTCTTTCTCTGTAGAGCTCTGGCCCTCAGTCTTAGTCCCTGCAATCTTCCTTTGAATTCTCCAGTTCCAGGATCAGTAGAACCATTTATTCTCCTTTCATCAGAGGTCTCCTCTTGCATCTGCCTCCTTAGTTTACCTAAGCAGTACTAGTATTGGCTTCTGTAGTCAATTTACGAGTAGGCAATGAATAGTGTAGTGGCCTAAGTAACCCCTACCCGTCACTAACGTGCTTTTTTGGACGTGTAACTACACTATGCTCGCTATACGTTGCACTGCTATTGTCTTTGAACAGACAGAATTGTGTATTCCTCTGTACATTGTCTTTTGGTGTGTTAAGTATCCAAGCACCTGATAAACCTTTGGAAGACTCCTGAAGAAGGCGCTACGGCGCTGAAACACGGCTGTGTTGAGTCAACTTGTAATAAACATTATTTTTTACTTATAATCATATGGCTTCTCCATTGTTTGGAAACAGCCTATCTTCCCCACCCCCTTTGTTTTCCCTCTACTTGTTTGGTGGGGATTAAATGCACCTCCACACTCTGTGTGGTACCTTCACACTTTGTGTGGCACTTTTTTGGACTTAAATCACTTTAGAACATGTCCTGAAATAGCCAAATTCCATAATCCATTGTGCCAAATGCTGCTATTAAGTAAAATTGTAACAAAATCATATTTTCCAAATGTTTAGCATTTGAGACCAAAGAAAACAGCAAATCTTCAGTACTGTGAAAAGGCCTAAACCCAAACTGCAAGGGTTTTAGACAATTATACTGATCAATAAGTTTTATTTAAAAATCTACTACAATGGCCCCACACACATTTTGGTTAAAAAAGGTATACTGTTCAGTCCAGGGTAGGTTATTTAGGATAGAGGTTAGCAGGGCTTTTTTGAGGGGGTACTTGGGGGTACTGCGTACCAGCACCTTTTCCATTGGCTGCTAAAATTGACCCATGGTCCCCAAGTTTTAATGAAAGAGCTCAGGCTCTACGCACCAATTCTGCCTTGTCATAGGTTCTGTGACTGGTTGCAGGGGGCCTGGCTATTGTGGGGAGGGTCCCTCAGTGATTACCCCCACCTCTGAAGGGTGGCCTAGCATTTGACTACTGGCACCTTTTTCACTAGAAAAAGTGCACTGGAGGTTAGTATTATACCTCCCAATTTTTTGGATAACAACCATTTTTCAACAAACCATTCATAAGAGTAACAAACTAATTCAAAATAGGTTGTGGGAGATCTTTCATTAAATATGAAGGGCAACTGTCTAAAAGATAAGAAGAAAGTGACATTCTGTTAAATAGTGAATTCACCTTTCTTGAATCTATAGGGTAGTACTGAACATCTCCAACATAGTCATTATCTTCAACAGCTGTTTTGAAGTTATTATCTATATTTTCATATGATAATCCCTAAAACATTTAGCATGAATACCAGTCCTGCATCTACTGCACATATAATTTGTTGTGCTCTTGCATGCTCTTGCAGTCTTCATTCATCTGGATTTTTGATTATGTGATGATCAGAACATGTTGCCAAGGATCAGACAAATTCTTCAGTTGTGAAGCTCAATTTTGAATTTCAGAGTTGGTCAATGAAATACCAGCACTTTTCAGATCTTTCTAAGCCAATAGCATAATAGAAACCCAATGAAGAAACACAAGGAGATTGACCACCTTCCCATGAACCAGGCAGTACAACCTCCAAGCATTGCACAGAGCAACATCTACGTAGTTGATGAATATTGGCCACCACCATTTCTTTCCTTTTACAGCAATTCTGTATTTCGTCAAAACGTTGTCCAACAGATCTACTACACCCATATTAGCATTGCATGAAAATCTGTCAGCGCTAAGTGGATCAACAGTCTGAAAATTTGTTGCTAGACACAACCAAATTGTCATTCCATTTCACAGCCAATACTTCATTTCATCAGTCAAAGATGGAATCATAGCTGCTACATACATTTTTCTGCAACAATTTGCTGTCTTCATGGTCACTGCTGATTAATCGTGGCTCATGTATGGTTCCAGATGTATGGTACTTTGCTTTTCTCAGCTTGATCATCAGTTTGAGGGATGTAAAGAAATTGTCAAAATAGATTGCTTGTTGTTGGGGAATGCAAACTGTGTAAAGCAATTACATCACCACACTTGCACCAAAACTAAGGTTAGAATCAAAATTGCCATCTTGCTCAGCATATGGAAGAAACTAATAAAGGTAGCCATCAGACAAAAACAGGCACCATGCCCTGAAACGAAATCTAATTGTCTTTCCCTTCATGAACAATTTGCAGGAATGTCTACCAAAGTATGGAATCATCTGTTCATAACTCTGAAATTGTGTGAAAATACAATAACCTTAGAGAACTTCTTGTTCAGCAGATCAGTATAGCAACATACTTTGAACAATTTATTGTTCTGCTGAATTGTGGTGTGGCCACACACGTGTGGATTTCTTTGTATGTCGCTGAATGTATGACGACTCAAGGCATTTGTCACAATCTTCACACTGCAATTCTCAGCATTCTGCCAGTACATATCTTCTCGTGGAAGTTTTTGGTAACTAGTAAAGAGTAGAATTCCTAAAAAGCACCGAGATTGAAACAGCTTCAAATCAAAACTATGATAGTTCTGTTGCTTTCAATACTTAATGCTATGATCCCTGAGAAATGTTATAACTTCATCAAAAAAATTGTGAAAAAGTTCCATCTTTGCTTATTGGATGAATTTCTCCCTTGTATGGCAAACAGGCCCTGCCATTTTGTAAATTCATTCATTCAGGTATTTATATACTGTTTAGACCTAAGCGGTTTACAGTTTCATTTTACAGGTACTGGGTCTGTCCCTAGTGGGCTCACAATCTAAGTAGTACATTGTTCTACTGTTGTACCTGGGGCAATGGAGGGTTAAGTGACTTGCCCAGGGTCACATGGAGCTGCAGAGGGAATTAAACCTGGCTCCCCAGGATCTCAACCCACTGCCAACCATCAGATTGAACCCAGTTCCCCAGGTCTGCAACCTGCTACACTAACCATTAGTCCATGGGGCAAGAAGTAGGAGCACTTTGTTTCAGGTATGGTTTGGGGGAAGGCTTGGGCTTCATGTAATGGGGTAGGTGGCCCACTAGACCACCAGGGAATGTTTGTGGAATGGGGAGGGGAGGAGGGAGATAGAGGAGCACTATACTACCAGGAAATGGGTGGGTGAGAGGGGAGCCAGAGGTCCATTTGACCATCCAGGAATCTTTTTTTTTTTTAGCACTTATTCAGTTAACATTGCAGAAACACAATAGAGTTATTTTATCCAATGCCATGCTTCAATGAGAAAACTAATTTTAAATCAATTAAAAGATTTTAATACACCAACCTTAGGGGCCCTTTTACTAAGCCATGGCAAAAAGTGGCCTGCAGCAGTGTGAGCACATCTTTTGGATGCGTGCCAGGCCAGTTTTTACCGTGTCCTTGAAAAGGGGCCTTTTTTAAGGGCCTGTAAAATGGACGTGTGGCAAAATAAAAACCAGCATGCGTCCATTTTTGGCCTGAGAATTTACTGCCACCCATTGACTTAGCGGTAAGGTCTCGCGTGCTACCAGGGCGGTAGGCATGCAGCGCATGTCCACTGCCATTTACTGCCGGGTAAGCACCATGTGGTAGAAAACAGAAATAGTTCAGAAGGAATGGATCCTCAGGAGCTTAGCCGAGATTGTGTGGCAGAGCCAGTGGTGGGAGGCGGGGCAAATGCTGGGCAGACTTATACGGTCTGTGCCAGAGCTGGTGGTGGGAGGCGGGGCTGGTGGTTGGGAGGCAGGGATAGTGCTGGGCAGACTTGTATGGTCTGTGCCCTGAAGAGGACAGGTACAAATCAAGGTAGGGTATACACAAAAAGTAGCACATATGAGTTTATCTTGTTGGGCAGACTGGATGGACCGTGCAGGTCTTTTTCTGCCATCATCTACTATGTGTGTTTTCGGTACATGCCAAATTCAGAATTACTGCCTGGGGCATGCGGTAGCCGGGCGGTAATGCTGATTTGGCGTACGCTGGACATGCATAGCCCCTTACACGCCTTTATAAAAGGGCTCCTCAGTATTTTCAAGAAAAACAATTTTAAATCAATTAAAAGATTCTAATACACCAACCTTCAAATAATCCTTTTTGCAAATTAAAAAAAAAACCTGGTAGGTGTGAAGTTTTAAATAGCACATGTAATATTGAATGCTTTACTGGTTGCTATTTCACCAATAAAGAACAACAAAAACCAAAAGCAAAGACTATAATTATAATAGAGCTATATTTTTAAATGAGTACATAAGAAAAGCAAATAGATATTAAAGTATTGCAACAGCCCTGCAATTTATGGTCACCCTGGAAACTTCGGGTTGAGTTAACACAACATCAGCTGTAAATGACCGTGAATGAAACAGTTATTAAGTTATCTATTATTGGACCATGATAAATAATGAATAGAGGAGAGTATAACCCACTAGTTCCCATGTTCCCCTTAAATTCTGATATGCATATGATGTTCTTTTATTTTAATGTAGGTATGTGCGAATTTTAACACCTGCCTACTAAAATTGTTTGATCTTAATTTAGTATGCATCCTAGTGCAGGGAAAGACTTTTTTTTTAATCCTGTGCTGCATCTAATTGAGTATCTAAGGCTGAATAAAAATTGTCCCAGATTTTTAAACAGATAGTCCTGTTTTTAAAAATCCACTAAACAGACTCAAGCAGAGCAGCAGCAGCTAGGGGCTACTTCCTGCTTGTATAAGGAAGCCTAAAGGAGAAATTAAAAAATCATAAACAGAATCAGTTAAAAAAGAAACATTTAGAAAAATGCAAAGCCCACAAAAAAAAAACATAAGTATTGCTACACTGGGACAGACCAAAGGTCCATCAAGCCCAGCGTCCTGTTTCCAACAGTGGCCAATCCAGGTCACAAATACATGGCAAGATCCCCAAAACATTCTATGCATTTTATGCTGCTTATCCCAGGAATAAGCACTGAATTTTCCCAAGTCAATTTAATAATGGTTTATGGACTTTTCCTTCAGGAAGCCATCCAGACCTTTTAAAATCTCATTAATTACATAAGCATTGCCACATTGGGACAGGCCAAAGGCCCATCAAGCCCAGCAGCAAAGCTCCATCAAGCCAACAAGGGCAAAAAGTTATTATAAAACTGAGGAAACAAGAAACAATACAAAACTTCCAAAAATAAGCACAGATGGAAAAAGAAAATTCTAACTAGGCAATGCCTAAAAGAGCAAAGGTGTGAAGAAATGCTCCTAAAAGATGGTCTTTTACTAAGCTGCGGTAGCGTTTTTAGCTCACGGTAGAAATCAGCTGGTGGTAAACATCGAGATATCCATAGGAATATAATGGGCGTCTCAGCGTTTACCACCAGCTGATTCCTGCTGTGAGTTAAAACGCTACTGTGGCTTAGTAAAAGACCCCCCCTAAGGAAAAAGAATTTAGTTCATCTCCTCATAATTTGGGGTATCTCCCAGTCTGGCTTAAAACATTTCAACCCTTGGGTCTGATGCTTTGCTTTCATACACACTGGTGCTCATTTTTGAAGCACGTGGATGTCTCAAACAGCCAGAATGAATGTCCATGTTCTTGAAATGTCCAAATCCTGATTTTGCAAAGGCAGAATAGGGATGTCTAACTCTGCAGTATGTCCAAATAGCAAGGGGGCGTGCTCTGAGCATGTTTTTGGATGGGACTAGGGAGGACCTGAAATCTGGACATCCAACAGAGACTATTGAAGTGGAAGAAACGTCCATGTCTAAAAAAGAAGGAGGTCCTTATTTAGACCTGTTTCAGGGAACATCCAGGTTACAGAAAGATGCTCTGATTGAGCAGCTGTCCACTGGAGGGATTAAGGCATGACACCTCCTTAATCCTACAGTGGTTTCTGTCCCCCTCCCTCTCCCCTGAAGGTGAAACTGGAAGAACATACCAGGCTGAGGAAGAGCTTAGTGGTTAGTGCAGTGGACTGTAAACAAAGGGACTCAGGTTCAAATCCCACTTTAACGTTTTTTTTAAAATTGTGAACCATCATGAAACAGAAAAATATCTACTTTACCTAAATATATAAACAACTGCAAGCCTAAAGGCTATTCAAGCGGTGCACATTCAAATATAGTAGGTATTTTTCTGTTCCTGGAGGGCTCACAATTATAAAAACAAAGAGCTAAAGTGGGATTTGAACCTGGGTCTCTTGGTTTACAGTGCACTGCACTAACCACTAGGCTGACCCCCTGCTCAGCCTGGATGTCTGCTTGGCCATTTTCTAAGAATGCTGCTAATCAGACATCCATGTCCCTTGTTTTCCCCAATTCAAAATTTGGACATCTCAGGTTTTTTATAAAATAGATGCTCATGCTGGACGTTTTCAGTGCATGGATGTCCATCTCACGTATTTTCAAACAAGCTGTATCCTGTTTAAAAATACATGTGAGATGGACATCTCTTTGGGATGTTCTGACTTGGATGACCTTTCAAAAATGCGCCTCACTGTTTCTCAAATCCCTTTTCTTTTTTTTTTTTTCTGCAGGTCTGATACCTTAGCAGCCTCTCTTATCTGTTTGGATACTGCTCACAACTTGCTCACTTTTAATACTTCCTCTGCATCCACTACTCTGTCTCTCATTTCACCCATTTGTACTACATGGAAACTCGGGGGGGGGGGGGGGGGGGTCTTTTACTAAAGCTTAGTTTGAGTTATATGCAGCAGAGCCCATAGGAATAAAATGGGCCCTGCAGTAGATAACTCGAGCTAAGCTTTAGTAAAAGACCCCCTCGGACTACATGCTGCTTTCAGGTCTCTGGAGACGACAGTGTTATAGCATATCAACTTTGCAGGAAACTCAGGAGTGTAGTTATCAATGTTGGGCTACCATTAAGATATAATATTTTATCACTAACTTGTGCTGTTTTAGTACAGGTCCCATTTTATACAAAGAGACCTAGTTCCTAATAATTGGGGTTAACTGTAAAATACCATGTCGTAATAGCAGCCTCCGTTGATAATGTCCCTTCTCAGTGTGCTACAGATAGTAGTGGGCCTCATTTGGAAAATCACAAGTGCTCAGGGCTTATGAGAGAGATTGTCCCTATACATAATTCTCCATGGAAAGGTTGACCATTCTCTTCCTGTACTATTTTCTAGACCAAGCTACTGCTGACAAAGTCTTCAGGCAATTTAGGGGCTTAAGAATCTCTTCTTTCTCTCCTAATAGGCGCTACCAGTTCAGAGGCCACTGATGCTGCTTCTCCTCCACCATCCAAGAACACAGGTACTACTACTGCTACCTTCTTCCCTTATCCCCAAGGCTACTACTGTCCTGGAAGATACCACTGCGGCTGAAGGAGAGGTGGAGTCTTTTAAGTGGTATTGATATGTCTTGGTGAGATTACTTAGAGGTTCAGCTGAGTTCCTAATAGTTAAATGTGAAGTTTTATAGTAGAAAGTTGTCCTTACAGCAGTGGCATTCACCAATAGTCCTTAAGGACCACTAACAGGCTTAGTTTCAGGATACTCCTAATGAACATGCATGAGAGATTTGCATGTATGTTACTTTCATTGTATTCTACCTTATGCATATTTCACAGGGTTATTCTTCAATCGTTTGACCCATTTATGGACCTCAAGGCCTGAATACCACTGCCTTGTTTGATTTCAGCACAAAAGGAATCATGCATGTGTGTACTATACTTATCCAGTTAGTAATATCCACTTCTTATGTTATTTTAGACTGAAGTTAAGCCTGGATGTTTCTGTTATCAGTTTGGCATCCCTTTTTTAATTTCCCAATCCTTCTAGGTTAGTATGCTCTGTATTGTGCAGTTTGGAAATAAAAGGATATCATTCTAGGAGAGGGAGAGAAGATAATAAATCTTCCAAGGTGTGAGTATTTTTGGAAAGTGTAAACAAACGATTCACGTCTACCCATTCCACTCCACTCATTATTTTACAGACCTCTATCATATCTTCCCTCAGCCATCTTTTCTCCAAGCTGAAGAGCCCTAGATGCTTCAGCCTTTCCTCATAGGGAAGTCGTTCCATCCCCTCTATCATTGTTGTTGCCCTTCTCTGTACCTTTTCTAATTCCACTATATCTTTTTTGAGATGAGGTGACCAGAATTGAACACAATATTTGAGGCGCGGTCGCACCATGGACCAATACAAAGGCATTATAACGTCCTCAGTTTTGTTTTCCATTCCATACCATCTACTCTCCCAATCACTCCTTTAGAGATCCTCTGTTCTTGTCCCAAGCTCTCTTGAATTCAGATACTGTTTTACTCTCCACCACTTCCACTGGGTGGCTGTTCCACGAATTCATCACCCTTTCCATGAAGAAATATTTCCTCTGGTTACTTCTGAGTCTATCCCCTTTCACTTCATCCTATACCCCTTTATTCAGAGCTTCCCTTCAATTGAAAGAGACTCACCTCCTGTACATTTATGCCACGTAGGTATTTAAATGTCTCCCTTATATCTTCCCTCTCCCACCTTACTTCCAAAGTATACATATTGAGATCTTGAAGTCTGTCCCCATACGCTTTATGAAGAAGACCACTGACCATTTTAGTAGCTGTCCTCTGGACCAACTCCATCCTGTTTATCTTTTTGAAGGTGTGGTGTCCAGAATTATACACAATATTGTAAATGAGGTCTCACCAGAGTCTTATACAGGGGCATCATCACCTCCTTTTTCCTACTGGCCATTCTTCTCCCTATGCACACAAGTATCCTTCTAGCTTTCACCGTCATCTTTTCTACCTGTTTGGCCACCTTAAGATCATCGCATACAGTCACACCCAAGTCCTGTTCTTCTTTTGTGCACAAAAGTTCATCACCCCCTAAACTGTACTTTTCCCTCAGGTTTTTGCAGGCCAACTGCATGACCTTGCATTTGTTAGCATTAAATCTTAACTGCCAAATTCCAGACCATTCATCTAGCTTCACTAAGTCCTTCCAACAGGGCAGAAGCGTAGTGAGGTTGAGGTGCGGGGGGAGCGGAGAGCGGACTACTGATGGCGCCGGCGCCTATTTTTCACATGACAGATCTCATGAAAAATGTGCACCGCACCATTGCTCTCCTTGCGACCCACCTAGCTATGTCACTACATCAGGGGTATCTCCACTATTGCAGATTTTGGTACCATCTGCAAAGAGGAAAACCTTACCAGACAGTCCTTCAGCAATATCGCTTACATAAATGTTAAAAAGAACCAGCCCAAGAACCGAACCAGGCTGCACACCACTGGTAACATCCTTTTCCTCAGAACGAGCTGCATTTACCACTACCCTCTGTCATCTTCCACTCAACTAGTTCCTAACCCAGTTAGTCACTTTAGGGCCCATTCTGAAGGCACTCAGTTTATTTATTAGTCATCTATGCAGAACTGTGTCAAAGGCTTTGCTAAAATCTAAATATAGCACATCTAGCGCTCTCCCTCAATCCAACTCTCTGGACACCCAATCAAAGAAATTAATCAGATTTGTCTGACAAGGCCTGTCTCTAGTGAAACCATGTTGCCTTATGTCCTGTGAGCCATTGGATTCCAAAAACTTTACTATTCTCCGTTTTTAAAGCATTTCCATTAATTTACTTATCACAGAAGTCAGGCTTAGCAGCCTGTAGTTTCCAACTTCTTCCTTACTTCTGCTTTTATGGAGAAGGACCACATCTGCCCTTCTCCAGTCCTCCAGGATCACTTTCGACTCTAGAGAAGCATTGAAAAGATCAGCCAGTGGAGCCACTAGAACTTCCCTTATGTTCTTTCAGTACCCTCGGATGTATGCTGTCTGGCCAATTTCTTTGTCCACCTTTAGTTTAGCCAGCAACTCAAAAACACAGTCCTCTGAAAATCATTCAGGGACTAGCACCTCAACATTCTGATTTGTGTTTATCTTCTGCAGCCCTGCTCCCAGCCATTCAGCTGTGAACACAGAACAGAAATATTTGTTAAGCAATTCTGCCTTATCTTTATCAGCTTCTATGTATTCCTTCCGTTCAACTTTGAGTCTAACAAATGCCACATTTGCACTTCCTCCTATCATTAACTTATGTAAAAAAAAAAAGTCTTGTTCCCCATTTTAGCAAATTGGCTATTTTTTCTTCCATTTGCATTTTTGCTTTCCAAACTACTCTACCAGTTTCTCTTACCTTTTCCAGATATTGTTGCCTGTCTTCCTCTTTCTGAGATCTCTTGTAGTTTATAAAGGCTAATCTCTTTTTCCTTACCCTTTCAGCTACTACTTTTGAAAACCAGAGTGGCCTTCTTTTCCTCTTTCCTTAGAACATGGTTTATTGCCCTTTCAATAGTTCCTTTCAGTTTTTCCCATTGCTTTCCAATGTCTTTAGATGTTCACATCCAGACAGCAATTCCTTGAGTTAATGCCCCATCTGAACAAAGTTAGCTTTTTTTTAAAGTCTAGATCCTTCGTTTTTGAATGAAGCCTCTCTACACCTATTGTAATATTAAACCACACCATCTGATGATGACTGAATGCCAGACAATCACCTACTATAACTTCAAAAACACTCTCCTCAGTAAGCACAAAGTCCAGTATGGTCTCATCCTCCGTGGGTTCCTGTACCAACTGCTGGAATAGTTCTCCCTGTAGAGAATCCAGGATCTCCCTGCTTCTAGAAGACCCCGCAATTGGGATACCCCAATCAACATCTGGCATGTTAAAATCACCTATTAGTAGTATTGCCCTTTTCACAGCTATATTTTGAATGTCTTCAATTAAATCTCTGTCCATTTCTTCTGTCTGTGAAGGAGGCCTATATATCACACCAATGAAAATACATTTGCTATTCCCTCTTTCTTGATTGGCCCACAGCGCCTCTTCCTTACCCTGTAGGTCCTTCAATTGTGTGGCTTTAATATTATCTTTAATATATAATTCCACTCCCCCTCCCTTTCGTCCTACCCTGTCTGTCCTGATCACATTATAGCATAACTATATCCCAGTCTTGGTTCTCTGTGAACCATGTCTCTTTGATTACCACTAAATCCAAATCAGTCTCTTCCATCACAACCTCAAGATCTAAAACCTTATTTCCCATACTTTGGACATTAATATATACTGCTTTCCAGATATTGCCCCTTTTTTTCCATTTGTGTATAGGTATTTAATGCTTCATTTACCTGAAGGCATTGATCACCCTGCCCCAATGATTCTAGTTTAATGCCAATCGTGAGTAGATTAGCCACTCTGCTGCTGAAGACACCTTTTTTGCTAGATGGACACCATCTCTGCTCAGCAGCCCTTGGAAAAGCATCCCATGGTCCAGGAAGCCAAATTGCTCTTGATAACACCATCTGTGCAGCCATATATTCATCTCCAGGATGCAAGCTTTCTCCTAGGACTTTACCCTCAACAGGGAGGATTGACGAGAACACCACCTGTGCACCTTTCTGCTTCACCATCTCTCTCAGAGCCATGTAGTCACTTTTGATATGTTCAGAGAGGTGCCTAGCAGTATCATTTTTTGTTACATTTGTACCCCGCGCTTTCCCACTCATGGCAGGCTCAATGCGGCTTACATGGGGCAATGGAGGGTTAAGTGACTTGCCCAGAGTCACAAGGAGCTCCCTGTGCCTGAATTGGGAATCAAACTCAGTTCCCCAGGACCAAAGTCCACTACCCTAACCACTAGGCCACTCTACCACTGTGCCAACATGGATGAACAGCACTGGATAATAGCCATTAGGTTTGATGAGTCTTGGAAAGCTCTCTGAAAAATCTTGAATTTTGGCACCTGGCAGACAACACACCTCCCAGGACATTATATCTGGTCTGCAGATGGACGTCTTTGTATCCCTCAGAAGAAAATCACCAGCCACCACTACCTTTTGTATCTTTGTGGTCACTGATCTAACAGCATTGTTGATTTCAAGCTCTGATTCATCCTCTCTCTCAGTGGCGCAGGAGGGGGGGGGCGGTGGGGCGGTCCGCCCCGGGTGCACGCCGCTGGGGGTGGTGTCGACTTCGCTGGTTCATTGCTTTCTCTGCCCCGGAACAGGTTACTTCCTGTTCCAGGGCAGAGAGAGCAGGGAACCAGTGGAGCCGATGCAGCTCCCAGCAATGTGCACTCGGGGCGGAGCGGCCCTCCCGCCTGCCCACCCTCTTTGGTAAGAATGCGCTCCGGGGGGGGGGGGGGTGTGCGTGCGCCGAGGGGGGGTGTGCCGTGCTGCACCCGGGGGGGTGCACAGCGGCGAACCGCCCCGGGTGTCATCCACCCTCGCTACGGCACTGCTCTCTCTGGGATGCTCTCACCTCCTCCACTTCTAGGGCTGCGTATCGGTTCTTCAAATTGCACTGAGCTGGCCTTTTCTGGATTTTCAGTAGCACTTAACCAGTTGCTGTGACTGCCACTGTGGAACAACCTGCACATATCCCCACAGTTACTTTATTTCAGCATTAAAACAATAAACATGTAAATAGGATAGATCTCTGTGTTGCAAAATCCACTGCTGTCCTTTGTGTTGCTGCTAACCAGTGTCTGTGCTGTAATTTGTCCAGCTGCCAGGTCCTGCAAAAAGCAAGGAGTCCTTTGTTAGCAGAAACATAGGGCAGACCAAATCTCAGATTGTCTCCCTACTATAAGGGGAAGGTTTAGAGGTCTCTGCTTACCTGGAGACAGTGGCAAATGGGGACTTCAGCTAGCTCATGGTTCCCAAGGTTCAGCTGTCTGATGCTGTGGGGATAGAATGAAGAGCATAAGAGTCAGTTTCCCAGGTGCTGAAGATTCCAGGCTGATGATCAACCACCTCCTCTTTAGCAGCGTTAAGGCAATGTTGAGGGTAAAAAATGGAGTCTAAATCCCTTTATTTAGACATCATTCTCCCCAAAATGTTTTCAACAATTTCCAAATCAATGGGGGCAGACCTAACTAAGGAAGAGATCTATAGCATCCCTTGGTTTGTCAAACTATTGGAGTTTGTAGTAAATGATCAACTTAAAGATTATATTATACAATTTGATTTATTGCATAATTTGCAATATGGTTTTACGTCCTCACATAGTACAGAATCTTTGTTGCTAGAAATGGTTACTGAAATTAAGACGTCTTTGAGGAAAAGGATCACAGATGATACTGTTGCATCTCGGCTACTTTTGATGCAATGGATCATGTACAGTTATTGACAAGACTAAGGACCTCTTTTATCAAGCCATGCTAGCGGCTCCCGGTGCGGTAATGCCAACAAAGCCCATTCACTTTGTATGGGCTCTGTCAGCATTGCCGTGTAGGAACTGCTAGCACGGCTTGAAAAAGAGGCCCTTAGTAAATTTGTTATGGAAGGGAAGGTCTGGAACTGGTTTAGAGAATTCTTACAAAAAAAGGTCGAACAGGGTAAGGAAAGGATTCAATCTGTCTTCAGAATGGAGAACTGAGTGTGGGATGCCACAGGGCTCCCCACTTTCACCATCTCTGTTTAACATCTATTTGAGTAAGATGGAATGTATACTGTCAACACTTGGAGTAATGATTTTTTCGTACACAGACAATATTTTTTTTGCTGAGCATTGCTTTAGATAAATTTGAAGATACAATGAATTTCCTAAAGAAAATTATTATTAAGACAGAGAATTGGGCTAACAAAAATTTTTTGAAACTGAACAGATTGAAGACAAAAATAGTCTGGTTTGGAACATATGAAATATTACTAACTAACTCCCCTGTTTACTAAGCCACACTAGCAGCTACCATGCAGCAGTGTCGGCACAGACCATTCAAAGTGGGCACACCGGCAGCCGCTAGTGTGGCTTTGCAAACAGAGGGGTAAATATCTTAAGCTGGATTCAGCAGAACAGTTGGAAATTGAAGATCATTCTAAAGTGCTTGGGGTAATTATAGATTTGAATTTATCTTTTGATTTACAGCTGAAAGCCTTAACAAGAACATTTTTTTAGATGTAGGCAACTGAGGGCAATACACTCTATGTTACATCCGTTGAGTTTTAGAAGTGTGTCACAAGCCATTCTTCCTCCATATTTAGATTACTGTAATTCACTATATGGAGGACTTTCATGTAAGTTAGTAAAAAGACTTCAATTCCTGCAGAATATGACGCAAGACTGATTTTTGGTCTGAGTAAATAAGAGAGAGCTACTCCATTGCTGTATACATTGCACTGGCTTAATATTACTTCTAGGATAAAATTCAAGCTAGCTTGCCATGTTTAAGTCATTTTATGGAGATAACTCAAAAAGATTAGTCCATTATTTAGAATTTCCATCCTCTTTATGTTTAGCTCAGAAGGAACGATGTCTAAAGTTTAATTTTCCGTCGGTTATAAAGATAAAGAAAAAAAAATCTTATTTAGTATCCTCTTTTCTTTATCAGGGAGTGAACATCTGAAACAATCTACCCTTAAGGATTCATAAAATTTAGCCATATCCATTATTTCAGAAATCTTTAAAGATTAATTTTTTTCAAAGATAAATAATGTAATTGAGATGAAAAATGCTGATGTAATATTCAGATTGTAATTCTTCTGAAATGCAGAACTTCTTTTTTTCAGTTATCCGCTTAGAATCTCAATTGGAAATTAGCAGATTATAAAAACTAGATAGCGTAGCATAGCATGTGTGAGCTATTATTGAAAAAAAAAAAGTACAATCCCTAAACATTTAAGTGCCCACGCCTGAAATGTCTAAAGTGCCCTATAAAACATGCATCTTGGGATTTTCAAACCTCCAGAGCCCCCACTTGCAATGGCATCCAAAAGAAGGCCTCTAGCTGAAAACTCAACTTCAGTGATGCTGAGATCAAGCTCCTAGTGAAGGAGATAGTGGCACAGTATCACGATGAATCAAACCAAACCATTCCCACTTATAGAGCCAAGCAGAAATAGGAAGGGTGGGAATGACCACACTGATGGACCAGGATGACAACAGCAAATCCTTTATTTAAAACTGTAGGTGAAAGACAAGAGAGCAGACCCAAAACAGGCCATGTTTCAGCTGCGAAGCCTTCCTCAGGAGTCCTTGTTATGCAGATTTATGCTTACACATGTTGAGGATAGAGCCACATGAAAAACAATAAGGCGTTTCTCAGACCACTAAATGACCATACCAATTACAATTCCAAATACCGCTGTGAACAGCATGCCATGCCAATCTGTTTGCTTCCAAGGGGCAAGCAATCTATGCTTACACTAATGTGGTCTACCATGCAAATCACCCTCCACACCAGCAGCAATTGGCACCAGTACCCACACCACCCAGCCCAGCTTCACAGAAAGTGCCTCAGCTGTGGAGAAGCAACCACCATCAAAGTGATGGCGGATGGGACTCAGTGGGTTGTCAACCTTGAGGCCAGGCCCAGGGATTTGCTGGGTGCTGGACTCAACAGCAGCTCAGCCTCAGAGCCAACCAGGTGACCAGATTTTCATGGGGCAGCAGCAGCAGCTGCATCTACTAACAACTCTGAGGACAGTGACAGCCCCACAGGGGAGGTCTCTGAGAATGTGTTGCTCCTGCAAGGCCTGGACCATCCCCACCAGCTACAGGGAGGAGGTGGCCCCCAGAGGGGAGAGGAAGGGAAGAATGAGGTAAGGCTGTGTTTGTGTGTTGGGGAAGGGGTTGGGGGCGTGTACTGGGGAGAGGAGAGAGGAGGGTAGTGGTGGGGGTGGGGATAGAAAAAGATAAGGCAAGCACAAATAAATACTGCACTTACATTTATTGAAAATTGGTCTGCTTAAGACTTTGTCTGGCACAGACCCCCAGCTGGTATGGTCCCTGGTCAGCTCTATGGGTGGGTTGGGGGGGTGTCATCCTCCTCTTGTTCTGGATGCTGCTGCTCTGTGTCCTCTGGCAGGGGCTGTATTCTTTGCAGTGTGAAGTTGTGCAGCATATAGCAGGCCATGAATATCTTGGTGACCTTTTCAGGGCTGTAGAGGAGCTCCTCCCCCAGAATGGTCAAAACATCTGAATCTGTTTTTGAGCTATCCAAAGGTGTGCTCAATGATGGTGTGGGTGTTCATATGGCTCTTGATACCTCCTCTGACTCATTTTGGAGTTGGACAGTGGGAGTCATTAGCTAAATTCACTGGGGTAGCCTCAGTCACCTGTGGGGGAAGCACGAACCACAGATATGGGTGTGTATTTGCATGTGGACCTTGTGGAATGCAGGTCATGGGTGTGAGTTCTGGGGGCATCTTGAAGGAGGGAGGGTGCTGATGTAAGGGAGGGGGAGTGGGTTTGAGGGTTAGGAATTCCAGTACTGCTTACCTAGGAGCCAGGTGCCAGTGATGTCCCCTTGGTCAAACCCTGCAGTATTCCAGATTGCTGCAGGCTATATGCTTCAACTCTAGAAGGAACCTCACTTGGGAGAAGTAAATATAGAGACTAAAAGAAAAAGAAGAAAAAAAGAAACCAATTTCAGAACTACAAATGTAGAGCTCCTAGTATTTATACAATTAATTATAAGGTCTTTGAGAGGAATTTCATATAGGCACCTGCAGAAGAGCTTCATTATCAATGAATCAAGCCAGAAACTGGCACACATGACAGCTCTATACATCATAATTCACCTTGAGAATTACACCAATTACCATATGAATTTTTATTCCTATTTTATGAAATATACAATTTGAACTTAAACAAATAGTACTATAGTCTCTACAAAAACGTTTTTTGTTAAAAGACACTTTCAAACTGTATATCGACAATGCAGTGGAAAATATCTATCTATCTATCTATCTATCTATCTATCTATCTATCTATCTATCTATCTATCTATCTATCTACAGTCTTCATATTGATACAAACAGTAAACCACTTATCTGGGTTTAATGCTGCACCATAATGCCCAACAGAGATCCCTGTTTCGGACACTCCTCCTTCTTCAGATATGTAGGGTGCTAGAAGCAAGCAAAACTATATCAGGCTATATGCATCATGGGTGGAACCTTGGTAGCGAGCACTCACATCCACAGTCTCCTCCTGTGCATCACACATGACTTGCATGTTCATGGAGTGATATGATTTTGCATTCCTATAGGTCTCCTCATGTGCCGGGGGAGTCGGAGTACGACATAAGTGCAGTTGATGATTCGAATGACTGAGGAGAAGTGGTCTATGGTGTAGAACTGAGCCATGTGGTTCTGGAAGGCCTGGATGGTAGTAGAGGAGGTAATATAGTGTGAGGTGTAGATGAGGAAGGCATCAAGAAACTGGGCAAGACAGTTGGCGATGACAGGCTGAGTAAGGGCTGTATTGACTGCCAGCACTGACTGAAAAGTATGTGACAAGAAAGGTGAGGGAGGACTGGCATTGGATTATTCCTGTATGTCATGGCCTAGAGTAAGTGTTATATGGCAGCCCTATCAAGACAGTAGCTAGTAAGGCATTGCTGGTCAGTGAGGTCCATGAAACAGGTCCTGGACCTAAATACTCTGGGATAGGGGGATCTCCTTCTGTGTTTCCCCTCCAAACTCTCATCCACATCCAGCAAGGCATCAGCCACAATGTGTTCAATCTGGTCGCCGCATCTCAAAAAAGATATAGTGGAATTAGAAAAGGTGCAGAGAAGGGCGACGAAAATGATAAAGGGGATGGGACGACTTCCCTATGAGGAAAGGCTAAAGTGGCTAGGGCTCTTCAGCTTGAAGAAAAGGCGACTGAGGGGAGATATGATAGAGGTCTATAAAATAATGAGTGGAGTGGAACAGGTGGATGTGAAGCATCTGTTCACGCTTTCCAAAATTTCTAGGACTAGGGGGCATGCGATGAAGCTACAATGTAGTAAATTTAAAACGAATCGGAGAAAATATTTCTTCACTCAACGTGTAATTAAACTCTGGAATTCGTTGCCAGAGAATGTGGTAAAAGCGGTTAGCTTAGCAGAGTTTAAAAAAAGGTTTGGACAGTTCCTAAAGGAAAAGTCCATGGACCGTTATTAAATGGACTTGGGGAAAATCCACTATTTCTGGGATAGGCAGTATAAAATGCTTTGTACATTTTTGGGATCTTGCCGGGTATTTGTGACCTGGATTGGCCACTGTTGGAAACAGGATGCTGGGCTCGATGGACCTTTGGTCTTTCTCTGTATGGCAATACTTATGTACTTATGGAAAGAGAATGGGACTTGATATACCACCTTTCTGTGGGTTTTTTTTTTTGCAACCACATTCAAAGTGGTTTATATAGTATATACAGGTACTTATTTGTACCTGGGGCAATGGAGGGTTAAGTGACTTGCCCAGAGTCATAAGAAGCTGCAGTGGGATTCAAACCCCTTCCCGTGCACTCCACTCTATGAATAAATCCTTCTTATCTGTTCCCTTCTCCACTACTGCCAACTCCAGACTTCGCGCCTTCTGTCTCGCTGCACCCTACGCCTGGAATAAACTTCCTGAGGCCCTACGTCTTGCCCCATCCTTGGCCACCTTTAAATCTAGACTGAAAGCCCACCTCTTTAACATTGCTTTTGACTCGTGACCACTTGTAACCACTCGCCTCCACCTACCCTCCTCTCTTCCTTCCCGTTCACATTAATTGATTTGATTTGCTTACTTTATTTATTTTTTGTCTATTAGATTGTAAGCTCTTTGAGCAGGGACTGTCTTTCTTCTATGTTTGTGCAGCGCTGCGTACGCCTTGTAGCGCTATAGAAATGCTAAATAGTAGTAGTAGTAGTAGCAGTTCCCCAGGATCAAAATCCACTACACTAACCACTAGGCTACTCCCTCACTCCATTCATTGCATCTATGGTTGATTTGCAGGTATCTCACCACTAAACCAAGTAACACCAATGTGCACTCCTCCATCTACTGAACCCAGTGAGACCTAGCACCCAGCACTCACTCTCCCAGCACCATCAAACAATCCTCACACAAGCAGCAGCAATACAAGGCACAGTGACAGAGTAGGGGGTGGACAAGGAGAGGAACAATGAGAAACAGAAGACAAGCAGGTAGGGAGTTTGAATGGGAGGTATGGGGATTTGGGAACAGTGAGGGTTTGGTGGGAGAAAGGGGCGAGATACAGAGCAAGTGATGGGTGTGGCTGGAGGGGTTAGCAGGTATGGGCAAGGACTTGGAGAAGTGAAAAACAGAGAAGGCAAGGCAGGAATTTGAGGGTCAAAAGAATCAGACTGTGGAAAACAAACATAGGTAACAGACCACTTAGCAACTCTCCACTCCTGTTCACAAGCCAATAATTCCACCTCTCCGCTCTCCAATTCCGCAAAATCACAAATGGGTCCAAAGACAAGTTTGGTTTTGAGCTAGTCACTACTAAAGCAGGTCTAAAATCATGATGTTTCTCTTTTCTGGCACAAGGAAATTGTTTTGCTATCCGTTATCGCAAAAAAATGTACATCATGTAACACTGTTCACCTCATGCCCATGACACGCCCCTGAAACGCTCACTCTCATAACGTTTTTCTTTTGGCAAATATCAGACTTAAAGTGTTTTTTTTTTAAAGTTTGATTATATTATTTTTAAACGTTTTAGTGTGAGAAACATGTCCATCTGCCCCATATGAGATTTTTTGCAGCTTTTTTCTTTTGATTGTAAGACCCTAAACTTCTCAGAGTGGAGGCTGATCTACAGTGTGACAATGGGATCTCACATTTTTTTCCAAACTGAGCATAGCCCCACCCCAGCAGTATAACTGATATTTTTGTCTCAAATTAAGTCAAACTGAGCCCCAGGAGTCTACAGTATGACTCAAAATAATTTAATGTATTTAACATACAGTAACAAAGCTCGATTTAAAGGTTTCTTATTACATTATTGGACTGCAATTTCTAGAAAAGTTCAAGTTGTGCACAGATAAATTAGGCTAGTTTGAGGTATTTTCAAAGCAACTGAGTCTTTTAGGCTGTATTTATATTGATTATATGCATCTTTTTAAAAATACAGCAAATTAATTGTTCTCTGTTGGGGAAGCCTTTATGCAAACACCTTTGAAATGGTTTTGCTCTAAGAAAAAAACACTGTTGAGTTTCCTGTAATCCAGCCAAGGACTCCTATTTCCTGCACCATCTCCTAGATAATTTTTGCAAAACTGGTTAGAAAATTCTGGGACAGTTTTTGAGATGCTGCAACATCCTTGCATGTAACTATAGGAACTTTTACTAAGCTGCAGTAAGCACTAACGCATTCTTACTATAGGGTAAAAAGCATTACGGCAGTGCATGCTCAGGCATCCCGCAGTAGTCTTGGAATCGGTGAGCACTTGCCATTCGCTAAAAAATAAATGTTATTTTGTAGCATTGGGGTTGTGTCGGATGGCGAGTAGACATGTACTGTGCTAATCTGTTAGTGCAGCTATATTGCCGTATGTTAACCAATTAGCGAGTAGTTAGCATGTGAGCCCTTTCCGCCTAAAAAATAGGTGTTGGTAAGTGCTCACATACTAATAGCCACGTGCTAACTGCCACACTAAAAGTGGCCTCAGCATGCGGGAAAGACCTGTACTGAGGTGAGGGATAGCACTGGCCACTTTTTAGAACAGCTTTGTAAAAGGGCCCTTATTTATGTAAAGGAGTCAAGTGTTTATTGAAAAAATATTTAGGGCCCTGTTTACAAAGGCACGCTAGCGTTCTTTAGCGTGTGCTAAAAATTAGCACACGCTGTGTAGATGCCCACAATATTCCTATGGGTGCCTACACAGTACATGCTAGTTTTAGTGTTAACTAAAGAACGCTAGCGCGCCTTTGTAAGCAGGGCCCTTAGATTTGTAAATTTTGTCTTTAGAAAGATAAAATAGTCCCATAAATCTCAACCTTTAGTGTGTAATAGAATAACCTTTAAAACTGTTACTGATTTTTCTCACATTTTTGTTGCAAATTTCATTCATATTTTTCACTATTTGTACTCTACAGTTGCATGCTACTGCCTTTATCACCCTGCTAAAGATGTTGCTTTTCAACTCGATTTCCTCCACCCTCACAATACCCATAGTCTTCTCCAGTTTTCCACCTTTCATTGCTTCTTCCTTCCCTTCTCATCACTCCTCTGTATCTTTTTCGTCCCCCTTTGCATTCTTTCTTTTGCTCACATAGATGCTACTTCCCACAATTCGTCATACCACCACAATCCTCCCTTATCTCTTCCCCTACTTTAGCAGTCACTGGCACTAGGGTACATTTATCTAGAATTATGGAGTATGAAAAATGAGGAGGTGACTCAACCAACCTCAGTAACCAGAGCACAAAGGAATACTATCACACACCTAATGGGCACTTTTATAACAGGGCACCTAATAGAAGCCTATTCTATAAACGAACATAGGTGCCTAATTTCCTTTATAGAATTATAGCTTAACCGGGAATATACACACTTAACATTGAGATGCGAGCACTTATGCCAGACAGAAAGCTGGCGTAAACATTAGCACCTATGTGTTGGAGAAATGAATGTAACTTACAGTGGCGTACCAAGGGGGGGGGGGCGGTCCGCCCCGGGTGCACGCCACTGGGGGGGTGCTGTGCGTGCCTGTCCTTCGTTCGTTCCATGCTCCCTCTGCCCCGGAACAGGTTACTTCCTGTTCCGGGGCAGAGGGAGCATGGAACGAATGAAGGACAGGTGCGCGCGCCACCCCCCCCCCCCAGCGGCATGCACCCGGGGGGGTGTTTCTTTCGCGGGGGGGGGGTGTCCTTTCACCTGGAGGGGTCTGCGCTGCATCCGGGGAGGGCGCTGCACCGGGGGGCGGGGCGCATCGGCGATCCGCCCCGGGTGTCAGCCCCCCTAGGAACGCCACTGGTAACTTATAGTATTTTGTAAGTTACTTGCATAAGTGGGAGACCTGCCCATGAGTACGCCCCTTTGCAGATACTGACCATATAAATTAAGCAAGTATTTCCAGAATTGCACAGAATCAGTGGAATTTCAGCATTTAAGCATGTGAATGCCATTTTTCTAAATATTTACATGCACAATAGGCATGTAAATATTGACACTTGTGTTATAATGTCCAAACCTAGTTATGGGCTTAATTTACCCTAAAATGACATTAGCTCAATGGCAAAAATATATATAGTTACACAGTGGATCATGTGTCTAGTATTCTTCTTTATTGCAAGAAGATGAGAATGGTGGTTCTGACCTGAATGCTTTACAGAGACAATGGATGCAAACCAAACACAACCAAATCCATTTAGATCTTCATGGCCTACAGTTGAATAGAATATATGATAATACTGAGATGGTCCTGAGGGGATTGAGGATAAACAAGGAACCTAAAAAGGTTTTTAGAGAATGAACCATTTTTGGATGGACAGTGATTCTGAACAAGTGCTTTCTAGATTTAATGCTCTTAGGGGCACTTTTACAAAAGTTTTTACAAATGCAGGCTTACTAAAAAGAAAGTACTGCCAGGCTACCACAGCAGCCCGGTGGTAGTTCCCACCTCCAGCATGCCATTATATCCAGCGCTTCAAAAAA
The DNA here is from genome assembly GCF_901765095.1 of Microcaecilia unicolor. Lineage (NCBI taxonomy): Eukaryota > Metazoa > Chordata > Amphibia > Gymnophiona > Siphonopidae > Microcaecilia > Microcaecilia unicolor. The sequence goes on from NC_044031.1 coordinate 98,780,802, forward strand.
TGTTTATTTATTTAGCGCTGGTGTGTACCTGGCATGATCACTGCCCAGTTACCACCAGGTTAGCGTGGGAGTCCTTACCGCCACGTCAATGGGTGGTGGTAAGGGCTCCCCCCCCCCCCCCCCCCGAAATGGCCGTGCGGCAAGTGCTTCACTTGCCACATGGCCATTTCCTGAAGAAAACAAAAAGCTACCTTTTACCCGCTGCGGTACAAGGGGGCCTCGGTGCACGTCAAAAACATGCAGTGATGCCAACGTAGGTCCCCTTTTGCTGCAGCTTGGTAAAAGGGGCCCTTAATAACTGAGACCACACAAGATGCTTCTGAAGTAGTTCAGCTGCAATCTTTGGGAGATAGAGACTTGACCAACTGTTGGATAAATGTAAGCAATTTCATCATTTTAGATACTCTTTAAAACAGATTTAAATTAAGAAATATTAGAGGGAATTAAAGATTATAAACAGGGACCAATCTACTGTTGGCTAGATGGTCAAAACAGATCATCTCAGATGAAACAAGTGCTATTAATGAAGTTCGAGTATGGAAGATAATGTGGAGTTGGGAACTAAAGGAGAAGCCTTGTATATGACTGGATAGGGGAGCACCATCAGGCATATACAGACCCAGAGAATTCAGGAGGAGGGGGTGATTACAGGAAATAATGGATGAGTGGTACAGACCCAACATGAGACCAAGAAGCCCCAATAATCAGCCATCATAAATTATTCATCATTCATTTTGAGGACTGAACAGTCTAGTGCATTGATTGAAGGTTTGACTTCAGTGTCTACAGGATTCCATGATTTCTTTAAAAACAAGGTGGATTTAGTCCATATAATTAGAAATTTGCAAGTCAAACTGTATCTCAGAACGTCAGGAGCAAAGTTATGATGTTGCTATTATGCAGCCCAAGTTACATTGGTTTCCTCCAGGTTATAGATGTTCCTATTGCTTCTTTTAGAGATCTGGTAGACTGGTACTGATTCTGTGAACACTTAGGCTGCAAGGAAAGGGAGTGCTGAAAGCAACCATTGCCCTGCGTGCCACATTTTTCTATCAACTGGCTTGCATTGATGAAATGGAATTAAAAGAACATCCCTCTCAGCCATCTCCTTTAGACATGGGGTTATATGCTTATCTTATCATAAAAGATATAGGACTAAATTCTATATCTGATGCCAAAAAATCAGCGCCAAAAATACCCCACTCAACACTATTCTATAAAACGTGCTTAAAGTTAGGCCCAGGGTATGGAATAGCGCTTAAGCCCAGAAACTGCAACTACATTTAGGCATGGCCATTTACACCAACGGAAACGTGATGTAAATGCGCGTGCCTAAATTAGGAATAGATCTCACCTTATTCTATAATTATGCACATAACTGAAAGGAATGCCTTGATCCGCCCATGACCCTCCCATTTCTACACCCCCTTTTTTGACTCGCACGTAAAATTTGGGCATGCAATTTATAGCACATTTTATAGAATTAGGCTAATAATGACAAAATGGACGAGTTATAATAACTTGTCATTACATTTTCCAATGATCTCAAATAATATTTTTTCAGGTGTCTCAGCAAAAGACAGAGAGTGTGAGGACAGCCAGTCTTTATATGAACACTGCTATGCAATTCAGAAAATATAAAATAGTTTATTGTGAAAACATACATAAATCAGACCAGCTTTTTGGTCCTAAATTAGAATCATCCCCAGGGAAAGAGAAGATACATAAACTCTCTGTTAAGATATCAAAGAATAAATGACTGGTGTAGAGGGGATTCACTTTCTTTTTGATCTATGCAAGTAGGTAATTTATATATTTCCTCTTTTCCTGTGCTGGTAGTGAAACATTGGGCTGATTTATGAATATTTTTACAATGGAGTGCTGGTTTGCATTATTTGGAGAGTTTATGTAACTTGAACTGAATTGAAACAGAATGCGCTTTGTTATCCATAGGTTAAATTAAAGACTAAATGCTAACATAAATAGCCTAATTCTATAAAAAGTGCTATAACTTTTGTGTGCTTTAATTAGCACCTCATTAGCACATTGTTTTTTTAAACAATCAATTATTGGCACTAATTAGAATTAATTTAAAAGTATGTGCATAAATTTAGGTGCGTGATCCATGCCTAAATTTTATGCACGAGTCATAAAAGGAAGCGTGGAAATGGGAGGGTCATGGCTGGACTGGGGACGAATCAGGGGCGTTCATTTAATTTATGCATGTAATTGTACAGATCATGCCTAATTTTGGCATGAGCATTTGCACCATGTTTCAACTGGTGTAAATGGCCACGCCTAAATGTAGTTGTGGTTCCCAGGCTACTCATGCTATTCTATAAACCGCACCTAAGGCCCTATTTACTAATGATATAGGTGCACTATTGTTTTTAGTGTGTGCTAAAAAATTAGCATGCACTAACACTAGAGACACGCATAGGAATATATGGGTGTCTCTAGCTTTAGCGTGCACTAATTTTTAGCACGCGCTAAATGCTAGCTCACCTTAGTAAACAGGGCCCCTAATTTGCTACTCAATGTAATTAAGACAGGTCTGCTGGTGTTTGTAGGGGGTAAACCTGGTCCTTCCAAAATGGCTCTCAACTTTGGAGGAAGTGTCTTGCAGATTAGTGACACCACTAAGGTACTAGGAGTAGTTCTGTATTCTAACCTCACATATGTCTTCAGTTGTTCGATCTAGATTTTTCAGCTGAGGCGTAGTTTTGCGTGTTCTTATACAAGATTTTGTATTCACTCGGTTGGATTATTGTAATGCCCTGTTGTTGGGTGTTAGTCAGAAGGAAATCAAACAATTACAGATTATTCAAAATGTTACTGTTAAGCTGCTTTATAATTCAAATAAGTTTGATCATGTAATGCCGTTATTGAATTCTGAACATTGGCTTCCAGTCAGGCAATATGTTTTATACAAGATTTTGTTGTTGATCTTCAAAATCTTGCACTCAAGGGTTCCTATTATTTTGTCAACATTTTTTATTCACTCGGTTTGAGATGTTCCCCAAACAACTTTTCAGAAATCAATGTTTAGTGTGATTAGTCTGACATTGTGGAACACTCTTCCTTTGATAATTCGATTAGAGAGCTTTCTCTTGAGTTCTGAACTTAGGATAAAGTGGCAAGCCACTTGGTCTCCGGTATGCTATTGGGGTTCAGCAAACATGTTATATTTGGTAAAATTTGTTAGTATTTATGTGAACTGTAGTTGCTATGTTTATGTGCTTTTGTATGAGTTTATTTTTATAATTGTATTTTAATTGTATTATTATATTGATTTTATATGTACACCACTTTGATGGTATGTCCTTAAGTAGTTGCTCAAATAAATGTACCTTTGAATCTAACTTTAAGTGCGGTTTATAGAATAGCGCTCAGCGTTTTTTTTAGCACTGAATTTTTTTTGGCACCATATGTAAAATTTAGTCGAAAATGTGAATATGGAAAAGTTTAGCTTGACAGGACATTTAGAGTTACCTCCCAAGCTGAAGGTAGCTCCTCTTTAAACTATTAAAACAGAAAGAATGTCATTGATTTTGCATGATGCTAAATAATTTTGATGTTGAATTTATTGCTATGTGGATATTCCAGCTTGGTTATAAAATGTACAGAAACAGCTAGAATATTTTTTTTTCTGCAGCTTTGGATGACCAGTATACAATTAAACAATAAGATACTGTAGGATGTGAACAACAATGCTATTTCATTCACCATATTAGCAACATTATAGTGAGGGTCTTCTGTATTTGATTATAGCCCAGTGTTTGTATTTGCAGTTTAATATATACTAGCTTTATTTTTACTATGAAAAGGAAGAATATTAACAAATGGGGAAGGTGTCCATTTGTCTATTCTCCTCTCTTCTTTTATACCTCCCCTATATCTGTCTCTAACATTGATCATACCCTTTTAGCTTTTTCATCTATTTATTTTCTGTCTCGCTAGTCACTCAAATTTCACTTCTCTAGTTTCCCACTTTTTATATATTTCACCAACCTACCGGCTACTTCCTGTCAAGTCAACACAAGAGCAGGTACTTCCTGTATTTTGTAAGACACAGGAAATACCTGCTTTCATGTTATTCAACACCTGTGAGGTGTCAGCAGTCAGAGCAGTGAGTAAAAGAGCACGTTTCTGTCACTCTGCAAGAGACTGTGGTGCTGAATTAGGCATGTGAGAGAAGCAGGTTAATGCCGAACAGGGAGAATTTGGTCAGGCTAGGGCTCGTGTAGCTTACTCTATCAGGTGCTCCTTGAACCTCTCTTTTGGGTTGCTGCCCACACACATTCTCACTTGGTACATCACTGGTTCTCTGTGTGTCTGTGATTAGGAAAGTAGAAAACAGGGGAAATGAAGTTTGAAGTGAACAATTTTCTAACTGCAGTGTTTCAGTGTATCAAAATGTGTATGTTGCAGCAGCTGAACTGCTTTTTCCCATAGAAAGGCATTGGGTCCGTTTTTGTGGGGAGTCAATTTTTCTGGAACCTGTGATCAGCTCCCATTTTCAGCTGTTCTTCCCTCCATGGCAATTTTAGTTCCATCCAAAAAATAGAAAATCACATAAAAAATAACCCCAATCAGTTCAACATAAATCCAACATAATAGGGAACCTGAAAACCAGTATTTATCACAGAAGAGCGCAATTCAATAAAGGATGTTAAAAGTTAGGTGCCAAAAATCTGAGTGCTGAGCTCCTATTCTATAATGGCTTACAAGTGTATTTACTCTACAGCTCCTCAATATCCCTTGTCTTTTCTCTCTCCCTACTCCCTTCCGCAGAAACTCTAACCCCCCGATATTCAAAAGCATTTAACCAGCACCCCATAACTGACTATCCACAAATTTTCAGTGGGACATGGCCGGCCATGACCTGCTGAAAATTCACGGTTAGCAGCTAGTGGCTAGCCAGTTATATTGCATGATATAACCGGCTATCATGCTGATTTTCAGGGTGGGTTTGGGGGCCATATTTGACCATGTGAACACCAGGCCTATCTTTGGCCGGTTCAAACGTAACTGGCCAGTTCTGAATATTGGCTTGATTGGAAATGGCCCAGCATTGAATATTCGGGCTCAGTGCCGACCACAGGAGTTAGCCGGGTATAATTCCCGCGGTCTGAATATCGAGCCCTAATTCTCTGCTTCTCCACTGCCAACTCCATTCCTTTTATCTGGACTAGACTTCCTGAGTTGGGGTATGTCAAGCTCTGTCTCTGGCATCTAGGTTAAAAACAAACCTTTTGGAGGCTGCTTTTAACTCTTAACCCCCTATTCGCCTGTTCAGTATCTATGTTTTGCCAATCTCGGAGTTCCTAAAAATATTAGGTGTCATTGTTGATAGGACCTTAACCCTGGAGCAGCAAGCAAACTCTACAACCAATCAAATGTTCTTCTCTCTTTGGAAGCTTAAACGTATACAACCTTATTTCCCTAGAGAAGTATTCCGCAGCTTAGTTCAATCACAAGTTATAAGCCGCCTTGATTACTGCTATGGAATCTATGGCGGATGCACAGACATGCTCCTAAAAACACTACAAACTGCCCAGAACACAGCGGCTAGGCTCATCTTTGGTAGGAGTGGCCTAGTGGTTAGGGTGGTGGACTCTGGTCCTGAGGAATTGAGTTCGATTCCCACTTCAGGCACAGGCAGCTCCTTGTGACTCTGGGCAAGTCACTTAACCCTCCATTGCCCCAGGTACAAATAAGTACCTGTATACAATATGTAAGCCGCATTGAGCCTGCCATGAGTGGGAAAGCGTGGGGTACAAATGTAACAAAAAATAAAAATAAAATCTTGGTAAAACGAGATTCGATAGTTCAAGACCACTGCGTGAGAAGCTGCACTGGCTTCCTGTGAAGGACCGAATCGCTTTTAAAATTTGTACTCTGGTGTACAAAATCATCTACGTTGAAGCCCCTGCTTATATGGACACCCTAATTAACCTGCCGCCTAGAACTCTCACAAATCAGCTTGTTCGTACCTAAATCTCCATTACCCAGTTTTTTTGTGGCCTCAAGTATAAGACCACCTATGCATCCTCCTTCTCCTATCTCAGCACTCAATTGTGGAATGGGCTGCCTCAATTGGTCAAACTTACTCCTGATCACCCGACCTTCAAGAAGCGCCTCAAGACCTTCCTTTTTGGTAGGGCATACGCTTCAAACCTGCCTGGCATCTCTTCCTTCTGAATTCCAACTGTCGTAGTGACATATTGTTCACCACTACTCTTTCCCCTTTTTCCTCCTTAGCTATTTCCCTTTCTCTCTTACGACATTGATTGTTTGCTTGCTGAATTGTTGTATGTTTTTATAGACTGTTGTACGCCACATTGAGCCTGACCATGGGTGGGAATATTGTTGGATATAAATGCTATAAATAAATAAATGTCTGTTTTAATCATTCCTCCCCATGAACTCCGCTCACTGGACAAGTCTCTCTTGTCGTTCTCCTTCTCCTCCACTGCTAACTCCAGGCTTCACTCCTTTTCTCTCGCAGCACCTTATGCCTGGAATAGACTTCCTGCACCTATACGTCTAGCTCCATCTCTACCTGTTTTCAAATCTATGCTGAAAACCCACCTTTTCACTGCTGCTTTTAGCTCCTAGCCACAATTGTCCTCTCCTTGTCCCTTCCTCCCTTCTCACCCATTACTTCCCTCACTCGTAACTGTCTTGTCTGTCTGTATTATTTAGATTGTAAGCTCTTTTGAGCAGGGACTGTCTCTTTGTATCAGGTGTTCAGCGCTGCTTGCGTCTGGTAGCGTTATACAAATGCTAATAATAATAATAATAATAAATAACTCCCTAATCCCTTATTTGTCCTGTGTGTCTTGAACAGACTGTAGGTTCTGTCGAGCACAGACTGTCTTGTATGTACAGTCTGTATAGTCTAGTAGTGCTATTAAAATGATTATTAGTAGTAGTAGGTCAGAAGTTCACCCCTGCAAAACTCTCATAGGATATGAGTCCCCTGTAGGCTGGCAGCAGAACCTCACATGTACCATGTCTGAGTTGTTTTGAACAAAGGTACTATATAGGTACAATTTAAAGTATTATCCTATTATGTTAGGGCATGGTGCAACATCATTAGATACTGTTTCAGCAATTAAATTATGTCAGATCCCTCTGTTTTGTGTTGAAATAGTTTTGTGGAGAACAGGGCCTAGGCAAACATTTGGCCTTCTGCCTACCTCCAGTTATTCTTAATTATTTTACTTGAGTAAATAGGCTATGGTTTTATAGAAGCTCCATTCACATTTAGGCATACGTAAACCAGCATATATATATTGCATAAACATATAAGTCCTGATTATGCAATGCTGGGATACATATGACTAAAACTGAAGAATGCGCAAATGGCAAGGGGATATGGTATGGGCATGTTATGGGTGGGATTAGGGCAAGACGAAAATATAAATGTTAATTCCTCATTTCAGAAGAGGAATGAATGTCTATATCCTAACAGATCAATGCCCGGATTTACACCTGCTTACTAGGACATCTAGGTTTCAGAAAAGTGTGAAGGATTAGGAGAGGTTGCCCTTTTAATTCCTCAGTGGTTTATGTCCCACTTGAAAGAAAAACTGGCAATGGATGCCCATCTGAGCTTACAGGAATGGGAAATGTGGGAGTAAGTGATCTAGTTAAAGTTTTGAGTAGACTTTGGCCATCCTCTTCCTCATATGTCAAGGGGGTTGCCCAGGCATAAGGTCTGCAAAGTATAATATTCTGCTGGGGGCAATGTAATGAACCTAACTTAATCTATGTAGCTGTGATATATCAGTATAAATTGCATCTCCTGTAGTGCTGTCCACTATGCCTTTGTGTGTCTCCTTTAGACAGTTGAATGAGGACAGAAATTTCACCCATCCCCAATGGAATCTAACCTATATCCACCTATACCCACAAAGATCCATTCTATCCCCATCCATCCCCACAATTAATCTCCTCAATCCCCACCCATATCTGCAGGAGTTGACACTATTATTTACTAGCTCACTGCCCTCAGTTTTCTCCCAACCCCAACAGCCTCCGATGGGTTTTTGGATGTGGTTCACTATTCAACCAATGAGTGTTCCAAGCCTCATTCTGGTGCTCCAGTTGCCTCTCTCAGTGCATTCCAAGCTTCATTCTGGAGTCACCAGAGATTTTAACTACACTCCCGTGGAAATCCGATGTCAACTTCTTCCATCTCCACGGGAATCCCACGGTAACTTCTTCCATCTCTGCGGGAATGTCATGGAAATTTCTCCCATACCCAGGCCACGGAGCGCTCTAGTCTCCTCTAAGAAATATTTAGTGTCCTGACATGAAACTGGTTGTCCTAGCTCCCCCGCCAATATCTAGGCAATCCCTTCCGCACCACCTATGCCCTTTCTGCTCAACACTAATACCATTGAGACTGAGTTCTTCCCAACTCCTCCTCTCATTAATGTCATCCTAAATTCTTTTTCCCATGTAATCTTGTCAACATTTCACTTTAGTGAGGTAATATAATGGTATCTTTCCAGAAATATATAGAATTGCTGATGTAATATCCCTCTTCCCCATCAACAAAATCCATCACTAGCCTTATGCTCCTCCCCTTCCAGTCTTTGAAAACTCCTTCTCCCTACCCTAGCATGAAGTCCGCATGACCATGGAGTGTAAAGCCCCTTTCCTTATGAATGAACCTCCAGGTTCATTGCATTGCCCCCAGCAGAATATTATACTTTGCAGACCTCATGCTTGGGTGATCCCCTTGACATATGAGGAAGAGGCGGGGGGGGGGGGGGGTAAATCTACTCAAAACTTTAACTAGATCACTTACTCCCACATTTCCCATTCCTCTAAACTTTTCCCAGAGAAAACACATTTGGCATGCTGCATTATAATATGGGAGGTTGGGTAATTCCAAGTCCCTTTGCATTTTAGTCAACATAAGCTTTACCTAGCGTATTCTTGGTGGGTTCTCTCACCATAAAAATTTAGACATAGTTCTATGCAATTGAGTGATAATTCTCTTGGAGACCCAGTAAGGCAGCATCTGTACTTTACAGAGTATTTTTGACAATGCTACCATCACTTTTACCCAGTTCAGAGAGCAGTAGTTCTCTCTACTCAATATAGCTACTGCTCCAATTACATAATCAACCCCCCAAATTGGCTTCATAAAACTGGTCTAGCTGCCTAGTTCTGATCACACTCAGATATTTTTTCAGGCCCTTATCATACTTAAAATGAATCTTTCCCTCTCATTCCTCTAGTGCAGAGTTGTCCAAACTCAGTCCTCAAGGTTCACAATCCAGCTGGGTTTTCAGGATTTCCACAATGAATATGCATGAAATCTTTTTCCATGCACTGCCTCCATTGTATGCAAATAGATTTCATGCACGTTCATTGGGGAAATCCTGAAAACCTGACCTGGCGATGACCGATGTTGGACACCCCTGCTCTAGTGTCTGATTATTGAATGGCACAGCCTCTGACTTCTATATCCAGTCAATACTGGGGTAATTGAAATCACTAAACAATATATGGGATGGCAGCAAAAAAAAAAGAAAACCAAAATGTTAGATGGTGACCAGTGGAAAGATTCTAAAATGGGTAGGGTGATACATTTTTTTTATATGCCCCTACCTGCACTAATATTAACATGATTTTATTTAATTGTATATCCTTGTACTTCAAAGGGAAAATGGAAGAACTGATTGTACAAATGTACGAACAGTAGATCCAAAAAAAGGGGTCCTCTCACAAATGGTGTTTCCCAAACAAGGTCTTTATTAGAATGGGGGGGTCATTTTATTGATTCTAATAAAGACCTATAAGAAATCCAGGTTTAGAAATTACTTTGGCTTTCTTTTGTCTAATGATGTGAACAGCATTAAGGAGTGGTATTCTGAGCTTTGGTTCGAAAGGATATGGCATACACTACATACCTTCTCTAACCTTGAGCTACTGGTTATAGGATAGCTTGCAGTAATGTAGATATCTGCTCTTACTAATCAGTAGAATGGATGCAGGGATAACAATTGATGGGAGCAAAGGTGGAGGAGAGAAGTGAAATTAAATGGGGGATGGGACACACAGCGAGAAAAGCATAATGACTCTTACTTGGTTTGACTCATACCCTAAATGAGTGCTTTAATGATATACCTAACCATTTGTGTATGACTTTGCTAGGCTGGCATAAGAGAAATGCATAGGACTTTTTGCATCTTGCTTTTGTGAGAGACACACAAAGAATGTTATGTCAGTACTTGCTGTTATTCATTGCAAATTCAACATCCAGTCTGACCCACTTATTCTTCCCCTTCCCAGTCCAAATCCAGCACTTTCATTTTTTTCCCTTAGTCTGACCCAAGCTAACTTGTTTCTACTCCTAGTTCACTTTGAGCACTCATCCCCTTCTTCTTCCTACCTGTCAATACCCAGGCATCCCTCTGCCTCCTTACAACCATGTGGTTCTTTGTAATGTAGTTGTATCTGAAAATAGAGCCTGACCCCAGCACCTCTTCTCTTTCTACCCCCTTGCAGTCTATAAGCATTTTGTGTCTCACAGCCAGGGTTGTCAAAAGAGGGGCTGGGGGGTGGGGGGGAAGATTCCCCAGGCCCGGACTCCAAGGGGGGTCCAGCACTGGGGTCTGTCTCTCTGCTACTCCTTGTGTTGGGATCTGGGTAATTGCATTGACGCAATAACCTAAGTTCCAGCACATAGGAGCAGGAGAGCGACAGACTGGTGAAGGAGCAGATCCAGGAAGGTAAGGGGGAGGGGGCAGCAGCAGCATGAGTGGGGGATGGGGCGGCGGTGACTGTGGTGGCCCTGCCCCGGGCCTGGCTCTGTCTCTCGCCAGCCCTGCTCACAGCTCCATGATCTGTCTGCCTCCTTCTAATCTTGCTAATGTGCACATTGTATGGCTCACAGTCAGCCCCCTCCTGGCCAGAGTGCAACACCACAAATGGCAAAGTCTCCAACAGGTACTTCCTCAAGCATCTAAGCATACTGAGGTCATTTTATAACAGGTCACCTATTTTAGGAGGTGAAGTAGGTGTTCTTTAAAGGTTATTTTATAAAGACACATAGATGCCTATCAGGGGCATTTTTGAAAGAGAAGGGCACCCATCTTCTGACACAAAACGAGAGATGGGCGTCCTCGCAAGGTTGCCCAAATCGGCATAATTGAAAGCCGATTTTGGGCGCCCTCATCTGCTTTCCGTCGCAGGGACGACCAAAGTTCACGGGGGCGTGTCGGCAGTGTAGCGAAGGCGGGACTGGGGCATGCTTAGGAGATGGGCGTCCTCGGCCAATAATGGAAAAAAGAAGGGCGTCCCTGATGAACATTTGGGTGACTTTACTTGGTTAATTTTTTTGCATGACCAAGCATCAAAAAGGTGCCTAAACTGACCAGATGACCACCGGAGGGAATCGGGGATTACCTCCCCTTACTCCCCCAGTGGTCACTAACCCCCTCTCACCATAAAAAAAAGTTTAAAAATACTTTTTTGCCAGCCTCTATGACAGCCTCAAATGCCATACTCAGGCCCATCGCAGCAGTATGCAGGTACCTGGAGCAGTTGTAGTGGGTGCAGTGTACTTCAGGCAGGCGGACCCAGGCCCATCCCCCCCCCCCACCTGATACACTTGTGGTGGTAAATGTGAGCCCTCCAAAACCCACCACAAACCCACTGTACCCACATGTAGGTGGCCCCCTTCATTCCTAAGGGCTATGGTAGTGGTGTACAGTTGTGGGTTTGGGGTTTTGGGGGGGGGGGGTTGGGGGGCTTAGCACCCAAGGCACCTGGGACCTTTTTCTGAAGTCCACTGCAGTGCCCCATAGGGTGCCCGGTTGGTGTTCTGGCATGTGAGGGGGGACCAGTGCACTATGAATGCTGACTCCTCCCACAACCAAATGGCCGGTCGCTTTTGAGATGGGTGTCCTCGGTTTCCATTATCGCTGAAAACCAGGGACAACCATCTCAAAAATGACCTAAGGATGTCCATCTCTAAGGTTGACCTAAATTTCATGATTTGGGCGTCCCCGACCGTATTATTGAAACGAAAGATGGATGCCCATCTTGTTTCGATAATACGGGTTGCTCCGCCCCTTTACGGGCGCCCTCATGAAAACGTGGGTTCCCCGTTTGATTATACCCCTCTATGTATCTTCATGAAATAGCAGCACAAAAACAGTCAAAATAACAGCTAGAATGTTCCCACATGCATTTCTACCAGTTTGGGAGTTGGTGTAAATAAATATATGTGTATTTTGTGACATTGAAGCAATACACAACCGGTGTGGATCATCAAAGCACTACTGCACAATCTAAATACCAAAATCCACTGCATGAAAAATAACTAAGTGTAACGATGGCCAGTGTTTTGCTTCACTGCGTCAGGGTCCTGAATGGCGAGAAATTTTAGGCTTCATCACAGTTTTCTGCACATATCCCTGGTCCAGAAAACTGTGATGAAGCCTAAGATTTCTCACCATTCGGGACCCTGACACAGCGAAGCGAAATTCTGGCCATCGTTACACTTAGTTATTTTTCATTCAGTGGATTTTGGTATTTAATTGTGCAGTAGTATTTTGTGACATTGCTTGTGCTCCACCCAAATCCCGTCCCCCAAATGCATGTCTTCTGTCATAGCGCATATATACATGGGGTAATTTTACACAAGGCTTTTATGTGCATACAACAGCATTATATGGAGAAAAAAGTGAGGAAATAGAATGAGGATACCAAATATGTTTATTCACATAAAAAAGGACGACAACTGAATCTAAAAACATGGATTTAAATTATATGTGAAGAATGTGTAGAAAACATTTTTTAATATTTGTAAATTGTTGGAACGCATGGATTGTGCGTTGAGTGATACATGAATCTATATTAAAATTTAACATTGTATATGTGTGCGAGTTAGAACAAAAACAGAAAAGGGATTAAAAGTTGTGTAATATATCTGTAACAGAAATTAGAAATTATAATTGTGGTTGAAAAAATCTGAGTAATTGACTGAGAAAACATTCATACATCTGTAATAAACATATATTGAAATTAAATATTGGATAACCTTGGACAAAAAATCTTATATATTTATCACAACAAACGTAAAATGGTACAAATTTGTAACATTTTACGTTTGTTGTGATAAATATATGAGTTCCAACAATTTACAAATATTAAAAAATGTTTTCTACACATTCTTCACATATAATTTAAATCCATGTTTTTAGATTCAGTTGTCGCTAATTTTTCCTTGTTTGTTTGTTTATTTATGATGTATACTATGCTACTGTTTGTCACTAGTTGTATTATCCATTGTGTCCAGGATATACTTGTAACAAATTGTTTTATTTATCTCATTGTTTTAACTAGGTTTTAAAGACCACTGAGGCAGGCCCTTTGGGCCGAAACACGGCCGTGTCGGGTCATTTTTTATGAAAATTTCGTCATTTTTTATGTGAATAAACATATTTGGTATCCTCATTCTATTTCCTCACTTTTTTCTCCATATCTCACTTAGATAGATGTCCTGTCCTGTCCCCTGACATTATCTGGGACTTCACTTGGTCCATAAAACATTGGAGCTGCTATGGTATGTGGTTGCAGGGCATGACCAAAGGTGGTACCCAAAGGGGCATATCCTGTCCCTTTGGAGCAGCAGGGTGTATAGATTTTCAACTTGGATGATTTCTATGGTATTTTGCTGTATGATTTGAGCTGTACTGAATTTTCTCATGGGGAAAAGAATGGTAAAATCTAAGAAAAACTCTCAAGTGGGTTCAGTCCTATTGATAAGTACTTGATTCCTGTGGGAACATCTGGGACCTCTACTTCATTAGGAAATTCTCCAGTTGGAGCTTCTTTGAGCTCCTTAGAATTAGCAGATTTTGGGTGGGCCAGGGCAAGAAGTGGATAGGAACCAAGTGTTCTCCCCCCCACCCCCACCAATAAAATATCTCAGCTGGTGGGCAAATGCTTCGCTCCACCTTGGCAATCTGCAGCAGGCATGTGCTGAAAACTGAGCATTCACAGGTACTAGTATCGTGGAGAGCAGCATTTTTGTTACCATCAGGGGGAAGTCTTCAGCTGGCTACCGCTAAACATGTACTACTGTTGGGTGGGCCTGAGCCCTAAGTGGGTGGGCCCTGGCCCACCCTGGCACACCTGTGGCTACGCCACTGCTTAGAATGTACTTAGAATGGATGAGTAGCCTAGTGGTTAGTGCAATTGACTTGATCCTGGGGAACTGAGTTTGATTCCCACTGCAGCTCCTTGTGACTCTGGGCAAGTCACTTAACCCTCCATTGCCCCTGGTACAAAATAAGTACCTGAATATATGTAAACCGCTTTGATATACCTCAGAAAGGCGGTATATCAAGTCCCATTTCCCTTTCCTTCCCCTTCCTTTCTTTAACCTCATTAGATAATGCTTGTTTGTTAGAGGCATTACATGCTGATTCCTCAACACTATTGGAATCAGTGCAGTGACTTTTGTAGACCTTCCAAAGTTAATTAAACCACTGGAGGGCCCTCATCATTTCAGAGAGATGACAAGAAGTTACTTTGAAAGACATGGTTGGTTGCTACCTATATGGAGGCACCACTGGCTCAGTTTTTCAAATGATTAATTTGAATCAGGTGACTGGGAATACATTTGGTAATGTAGATGATAATACTGTTCTATTAGATAAACATTTATCTATGGTAGAATCACAGATTTCCTCTCTCTAGGCTTCCTCTGTTTCAGCTAGGATTTCTTACTATATGCTGCTGATAAAGCAGTTTGAGGGGGTCTTTTACTAAAATTTAGCTTATGTTATCCACAGCAAGGTCCATAGGAATAAAATGGGCCCTGCTGCAGATAACTCAAGCTAAGCTTTAGTAAAAGACCCCCTAAATGTTGTGGAATATCCACTTTTAAATGTCTGTGAGACTTCTCCTTTTTATCATTCCTTTTTGGAATGGTTTGTGAGGACTTTTCATGCTGGAGAGTGTTTCAATTTTCTTCAGAGAATTTTGAGATAGGGAGATATCTCGGTGGATAATGAAGAGTTGTTTATATTTTTCTAAAAAGATTTTTTTTGAAATGTCTTTAGCGTAAAATAAGAATATCAACTCCTTGGAAATTAACAATACATTATAATTGGGAACCTGTAGAGAATGCCAGTAGAGTGAGAAATCTGTTATTCCTAAATTTTCCTTCTATATACTTGTTGGTTCCTGATATTCTATTGAGAAAATATTTCAAGAAGGTCTTGAATCTTTCTGATTCTAATGCTTTTCCTATTTCTATATGTTAATATTTATTAGTTAAGAAAAAAGAGCCTTCAGGAGGAGACCAAGAGATAGATTCTTTAGTACCTCGGTCTTTCTTTTGATTTAACTAAATTTTTGAAAGATTCACAAGATAATATTTCATCTAGAACTACCTTATTGGTAACCTTCCTTCATGAAATAGATAAATGGGTGGTTTTAAGAAGCTACTTTAAGAAGAAAGCGATGACTTTCCATGGAGCTAAGCTTCTATTATTTCTGGATGTAGCCAGAGCTACCGTGTTTCCCCGAATATAAGACACTGCCTTATATTAATTTTTGCGCCCAAAAAGGCGCTAGGTCTTATTTTCAGGGGATGTCTTAATATTTCGGGGAAACACGGTTGGCCCGCCCACCTTCCCTCCGTCGCTCCTGCAACTACCGGTAACCCCCCACCCGAGGTCGCCCCCCCCCACCCGAGATGGCGCTCCCACCCGAAGTCGCCGGACCCCAACCCCCTCCGTCGCTCAGAAACTAACCTGAACTTAAGCCTCCTTTCACTTTCCTTCCAGTTCGCAGGAGCAGCAGGGCAGGGCAGGCCTCTCCTTCCTTCCGAGCCCCACCCTCGCCTGACGTTACGTTACGTCAGGCGAGGGCGGGACACGGAAGGAAGGAGTGGCCTGCCCTCCTACTGCTGCTGCTTGCTGCGAACTGGAAGGAAAGTGAAAGGAGGCTTAAGTGCAGGTTAGTTTCGGAGCGACAGAGGGGGTTGGGGTCTGGCGACTTCGGGTGGGGGCGCCATCTCGGGTGGGGGGGGGGCGCCATCTCGGGTGGGGGGGGACGACCTCGGGTGGGGGGTTAGTTTCAGAACGACGGAGGGGGGCCCGGCGATCTCAGGGGGGGGGGACCCTACTTACCGGGAAAAACAAAACTTTGCTAGGCCTTACTTTCGGGGGAGGCCTTATATTTTCTAAGGGCACCAAAAACCTCGGTAGGTCTTATTTTATGGGGATGCCCTATTTTCGGGGAAACACGGTATGCAGCTTAGAAGAAAGGCTTTTCTTTCTTTAAAGCTATGGGTGCTGGCTTTTAGAGGCCTTTTTATTGTAAAATTTTCCTGTAAGTATTTGATTTCCTTTCAAAGTGTTAATTATGGGGCTCATTTTCAAAGCACTTAGACTTACAAAGTTCCATAGGTTACTATCAGGCTCATTTTCAAAAGAGATGGATGTCCAAAAAGTAACATAAATCGGCAAAGACATCCAAATTTCAAGGGGGTGTATCGTAAGCGTGGTGAAGGCGGGACTTGGGCTTTCCTAAGACTTGGACATCTTTGACCCATAATCGAAAAAAGCAGAGACGTCCATGACTACAACTTGGACGTTTTCACCTGGACCTGTTTTTATTACGAATAAGGCACAAAAAAGGTGCCCGGAATGACAAGATGACCACTGGAGGGAATTGGGGATGAACTCCCCTTACTCCCCCAGTGGTCACTAACCCCCTCCCACCCTCAAAAAACATTATTAAAAATATTACTTGCCAGCTTCTATGCCAGCCTCAGATGTCATACGTCTATGACAGCGCATGCAGGTCCCTGGAGCAGTTTTAGTGGGTGTAGTGCACTTCAGACAGGTGGACCCAGGCCCATACCCCCCCCCCCCACCTGTTACATTTGTGGAGGAAACAGCGAGCCCTCCAAAACCCACCAGAAACCATCTGTACCCACATCTACGTGCCCCCCTTCTCCCGTAAGGGCTATAGTAGTGGTGTACAGTTGGGGGTAGTGGGTTTATTGGGGAGGGGGTTTGGGGGGCTCAGCACACAAGGTAAGGGAGCTATGTACCTTGGAACATTTTATGAAGTCCACTGCAGTGTCCCCTAGGGTGCCTGATTGGTGTCCTGGCATGTCAGGGGGAGTGCACTACAAATGCTGGCTCCTCCCACGTCCAAATGGCTTGCATTTGGATGCTTTTGACTTGGACGTCTTTGGTTTCGAAAATCTCCGAAAGTCAAAGGCATCCAAATCTAAGGACATCCTTGATATTTTCCCTGCCTCCGGATTTGGACGTTTTACAAAGACATCCAAATCCAAACTTAAACGTTTGTTTCGAAAATGGCCTTCCACGCAATTTTGTAAGTCTTAGCACTTTGAAAATACGCCTCCACATCTTCTCGGATTCGTCACAGTTGGAGAAATATTTGAATGATCAAGAAGGTTGACTGAACTATCAGCATATATTGGGTGAGATTAGATAGTGCTGCAGGTTATAGTTAAGATTATTCCTAATTTAGGGACCTTTTTACTAAAGCTTAGTATGCGCCAATGGAATTAGCGTGTGCTAAATGCTAAGAAGCCCATTTTATAGCTATGGGCTTCTTAGCATTTCATACGTGCTCACACACTAAGCTTTCGTAAAAGGGCCCCTTAGTTTCTGTTATTACGTTTTTTTTCTTTTTGTGATATGGGCTTGTTGATTTTTATTTACGTTTATATTTTGTCTCCTTTTTTAATTTTTTCCTGCCATTTTCTTGTCTTGTTAGAAATGTAAATTGAAAAAAACGTACAGAATATATTTAAGTGCTAGCACTCCCATGCACTCTATGACTGGTGTAAGTGTATGTACTTAAATGTTAGCTGCATTGATAGACACTTAGGGCCGGTTGTTTCAGGTTTCCCCCGCTTATTGTCACTCGTTCCTCTACTATTATTTATTTATTGGGATTTATTAAGCGCCTTAATGAAGAGATTCACCCAAGGCGGTGAGAAAGAAACTATTTAGTGTGCAGGGTCCTACTTACTTCCCTCACTCTGCCCACCACACCTTGGCTTCTTCCCCTCCTTCTAACTATACGGCCTTCTTACGTTTCATCCAGCATTGCCCCTGACCACATCTCTTTTCCCTTCTTGCCATCCTAAACTCTCCTCTCTATACCCCTAGTCACTCCCCTCCGTACCCTCTTTTGCCTCTATTCCTTTTCTCTTATCATTCAAAGACCCAACCCCATTGTGCCTCAGTACCCCATTTCTCCTCTCTTTCCCCTCTTGCTCCCTATACTTCCCTCTCTCTATCTCCCACCTTCCTACAGTACCCCCTATGACAATGATGACCCATTCTCTCTTTTTCTTTCTTCAGTGGCCCGCACTGGGGATATTGCAGCAATGATGGGGGTTGGGGTGGGGGAGTGGGAGAAGGCTATAAAGGAAATGTGTCTTAGGGTCTGGGTTGCCTAAAGTTACCACTTTTTTGAAAGACAAAAAACTGCCACCTACCACACCCATGCTCTAAACCTGCCTCACCCCAAGCTCTACCCCCATCCTGCCCTCAATTAATAACTGCAATGAGGGCAGCAGTGCAGGCTTCAGCACATGCAGTCCACATTGAGGACTGGAGGAATCAAAGATGCAAAGTTATCCAGTTCCAGGCTGGAGATTTTGTAACAGTCCTGGATTTCTGACTATCCCATCCTGAAGCATTATGGGAATTGCAGCACTGTTTTCAATGGGCAGGATTCAGATACTACATATACCACACTGCTTTGGGATGTAAGTTCAAAACCAGGACTGGCCAAAAAGTCTCCAGCTTGGAACTGGGAAACTTGACATCTTGGGGGGAAGGGAAAGTATTAGAGGTTGCACTCTTCAGCTCCCATTAAGCGGCAGTTTCCCATCACACAAATGCTTCCCATATATGGTATTAAAGCCAAATTCTGAATCCACAGAACCCCTGGTCCTTTTTGAACAATGGGTGTAGAACATAGCTAGGATATTTCCCCCATAAAACTCACTATACAAATACATTTCTGATCCTAGTGTAATCTCACTAACAGCAGCATAAACTTTCTCAGTACTAGGTATATTGTGAAGCCAAGTCAGTCAAGACCTAGAGCAAATCTATCATGGCAGAGCTAACTTCCAAAACAAGGTTCTTACTTGCAAAAAGGAAATGGAGGATTAGCCTAGTAGTTAGTGCAGTAGGCTTTGATCCTGGTGAACTGGGTTCAGTTCCCACTGCAGCTCCCTATGACTTAACCTCCATTGCCCCAGGTATAAAATAAGTACCTGTATTTAATATGTAAACTGCTTTGATTGTAAACATCCCGTTTGTATTGCAGTGGGCCCTAAAACATCAATACATCTATTGGGGAAAACTGACCACTACATCACTTGAACACAATACTTGACCTCAGTCCACAAACTGCTACCAAATACAAAATAAGTGACCATAAACTAGAAATACAAATGTTTAGACAGAAATAGTAGAACACCAGAAAAATAGAAAGAAATGAATTTTTCCTATACTATGCAAAATATAAAATATAAAGACAACAGGTGCTGGGTGGGTGGGTGCAACCAAGGCAACTGCTCTTGACCCCCTAGCCAGAGAGGTCCCCATTCCTGCCTGAACCTGTAGAAGGCTCAGTGTGGTAATAGGCTTTTGAGTTACCTTCCAGATTTCTGCCCTGGACTCTAATGCCAGTACTGGTAGATGTACATTCCAGAAACTGACATATTCTAATAACCAAATAGAAAATAAAATTATTTTTTCTACACTTGTTCTCTAGACATTTTAGTTTCCTAATTCTGTTGGTCCCAGTGTCTGGTTTCTGCTTTCCTCTGTATTTTCTTAACTCTCTTTCCAGTGTGTCCTGTCTATTTAACCTTTCTTTTCTCTCTAGGTTCATCATCCATCTCCCCTCTGCATCACTATCCTTCCCTCATGTTCAGCATCTCTATTCTGTGTCTTCATCCTTCCTCATGTATCCAGTAGCACCCCTCTGAATCTCTATCCTTCTTTTGTTCATGATTGCTCCATGCTGCAGGAGTGTCCAGCATGACCCCTCTGTGTCCATATCCCATCATCGTGTCCAGCATCACCTTCCTATTTCCCTGTCTCCCCTCGGCACACCTCTCTTTGTCTCTATCCCCCATGTCCAGTATCACTCTTGATCCTGTCTCTATGCTCCCTCATATCCAGCATCTCCATTCTGTGTCCCTATTAATGCCATGTCCAGAATCTCCTTTCTGTGTCCATATCTCCTGCTTTGTCTAGAATTGTCCCTCAATGTCCATATCCTCTCATGTCCAGCATTGCCCCCCTGTGTCCTTTCCTCTAGCATAACTCTCTTTGTCCTGTACCTATGCTCCTTGCATGTCCAGCTTCTTCTTCCCCCTATGGTCCAGTATCTTTCCTATACTCCCCATCCCCCACATAATCCAGCATCTCCCAATCTCTCTCCTTTCCACCCCCATCAAGCATCTTTCTCTCCCTCTGTGAGTCCTGTGACTCTCTCCTCCCCTCCCGTCTATCCAACACAGTCCAGCAACTCTCTCTCTCTCTTACTCTATCCCCTATACTCCAATATCTACTCCCTCTCTCACTGGTCCACACCTTGTGATCCAGCATATGTCCAGTCTCCCTCCTACCAATGAGTTCAGAATCGCTCCTACTTCTTCCCTCCCACCTCCCCAGCAATCTTTAAGCCTGGCTTTGCCAGAAGCAGCAGCAATTAACACACCCTGCTTCCAGCTGGCCCCAGATCCTTCTCTCTGCCATATCTTGTCCCCTCTGACTCACTTCCTGTTTCTACTTGGGTGGGATGTGGCAGAAGAAAGGCTCTGGAGTGGAAATTGCTGCTACTGCTGGGAAAACCAGGTTGGTGGGGGAGGAAGGCCCTGATTTCACACCATGAGTGTTCCATCAAAATAACTGCTAGCCTCAAGTGCCTGATTAGGAAGAGGTCTTCTGCCTCCTGTTAAATTTTTGAGACATGTTCCTTGCCATAAATATAGAATATTCCATAAGGAAGGGGATCAAGAAAGCAAAGACAGAATGGCTTATCCTAGACTTATCCTAGTAGGAAGTGCAATAAATAGTAAAAAGGCTTGAGAAAAATAGAGGCTTTGAGAAGAGGAGCAGGGCATGAGATAGTCTGCCAATTAGGCAGGTTGATCAGAGTGAAATGCTCGATGGGCAAGTACAAGAATCTTTCAAGGACAAGTCCCCTAAGAAATCTATTCATAGAGGAGGAATTCACCATTATAAAGATCAAGTCATTCTGAGTCCTTGCAAAGAATATTGGCTTCCAAGCCAAGGGAATGGAGATACTTCAGTGCTTTAAGCTGCAGGAGTGTCCTGAGTACAGTCAAAAATGTTTGTGGAGGAGTGGGGAGTGGAAAATAGAAATTGGTAATGCTCTTCAAGATATGTATGCTTAATCTTCCTTTTTTTGACTAGCTATCTAGCCCAATTGGATGAAGTGAGAATTCTTTTGGAAAAGCTTTTGCCTAGAAACAGGTGCATGAAGGGGTTGAGGTGAGGTTTAGATGGTTTTGCTCTCTTTATGCATAATCCTACCTACAAAAATATTACATTACAATTCATGCCAAGTGTTCTTCTTAAATCCAGCTCCCAGTCTGTCTAGACTTCTGACGTATGTTCATTTACTTAATCAATGCAGGCTAATAGAAAGCTTAACCCGTCACTTGTTAAATTTGCTAAGTATACGGTGCACTTGTTTCTTCCATTTGGCAATTTGTTTCCAATTTGGCAGCCAGCCCTGGCACAACTTTGTAAGCTTTACTGTGTTAAAAACACCTGTACTGTAAAATGAATGTGACAGAAAATTTAGTTTGTTAGTTTGCAGACAGAAGCAACAGATTGTTTTTCTTCAGTGCTGAAACCTGTGGCTTACGGTTGCAGTTCTAGGTTCCCTGACATGACGTTTTAATTGACTGTTTTGATTAATCTTCTGTATTAATTGAGTAGTGTACAGTATTAGTGTATGGAAACAATGCACACATAAAAACAGTGCAGTTACTATAAACTGTTTATTTACTATACAGCATGCAGGTAACCAAAGCAAACATCCAATGTTTGCATGATAAGAACATAAAAAAAAAGACATGCTGTGTCAGCCCTAGTGTGAAGGAGTATAAAAGACATGCTGTGTCAGCCCAAGTGTGAAGGAGTATAAGAGAAATCTCTTCACCTCCATAATGGACAACAACCCAGTCCACTTTAATAGAAATATAGCTAGGGAACCTGAGAGGAAGTTAAACATCCAGGCCCAGACCAGGAAGAGGGAGGTATGCAGCTTATGTCCACATGATTTATCTAATATAATAATTCGCACCTCCAACGTTCTGAAGCTGACTCTGTGGCAGTGAAGCCGTGTAGTGTTCGTAGGGTTCGTAATCACCCAGGGAAAGAAACGCGACGTCAGAAGGAGAAGGGACCAACCACAGGCCTCGCACTCGCTCTTAGTGCCCCGCCCTCAGAGGGAAGGGAAGGCTGCATATAATATTCACCCACCGGAAGTTCGTTCCCTCCGTCCGAGATCCAGGGTTGTCATCCATCCCCCTTCCCTCCCAGTTCCAGGGTCATCGCCCCTCCCTCCCTCCCTTCCAGTTCCAGGCCCCCTCCCTCCGAATTTTAAAAGTCATCCTGACTTACCTCGTGTGGTAAAAAGCATGCAGGCTCGGCACTTACTTCAGTTTTCCCTTCTCTGTCTCTCAGCTCTGGTCCCACCTTGCGGAAACAGGAAATTAGGGCGGGACCAGAGCTGAGAGACAGAGAAGGGAAAACTGAAGTAAGTGCCGAGCCTGCACGCTTTTTACCACTGCTGCCGGCCGTAACCCCGACGAGGTAACAGGATGACTTTTAAAATTCGGAGGGAGGGGGCCTGGAACTGGAAGGGAGGGAGGGAGGGACGACAACCCTGGAACTCGGAGGGAGGGATGGCGACCCTGGAACTGGGAGGGAGGGGAGGACCCTGGAACTCGGAGGGTGGGGGGACCCTGGAATTGGGAGGGAGGGAGGGAGAAAGGGAGGATGCTGGAACTTCCCTTAAAAACATTAATGGCAGAAGGTGAGAAACGGGCTTTTTACTAGTGTTTGAATGAAAGAGATGCTGCTGTAAAGCCTACGAGGGAAATTTTCTCCAGGCTTTCGTTTGTTTCCTCGTGCTGAATCAATCTTTGTTTCCTCTTTTGAACCTGGCTCAGCTGGCTCTTATTGTTTGAAGGGCATTACCACAGAGCCAGAACCCCTAAGTGCCCCACTTGTGTTTATGCCAACATGAGGAGGCATCTAGTGAAGTTTGAGGAATGGTCCAGAATTTGGTAGTTAAGATTTCATGCTAAAAAATGCAGGGTCATGAATTTGGGCTGCAAAAGGCTGAGGGAGAGGTACAATATAGAGGTTGAAGTACTTCTTTACAGGAAAGACGAGCAGGACTTGAGGGTGATCGTATCTAATGATCTTAAGGTGGCCAAACAGGTGTGACAGTGAAAGCTAGAAGGATGCTTGGGTGTATACAGCGAGAAATGGCCAGCAGAAAAAATAGTGTATCTGTATAAGTCTCTGTTGATACTTCGTTTTTAGGGTACCCTGTACAATTCTGGAGACTGCAGTTTCAAAAGGATATAAACAAGATGGAGTCAGTCCAGATGGCAGCTACTAAAATGGTCAGTGGTCTTCATCATATAGTGTATAAGGATAGACTTAAAGATCTCAATATGTATATGTAATACTCCATTCTAATGGGGATTACTAAAGATCATGAGAGAATCACTGAGTTACTGAGGGGAGGGCTCTGTGGTTGTGAGTAGTAAGGATCCAGTTCAAGGGGGTGGGTTCCTGGGTAAGTTGCAGAGGGAAATGTTCCTGGTCGTTGAATTACAGTAGGGGAGGAGTTTAAAATTAATAAAAGTTAATGTTGTGAGTAGCATGAGTCTTTGGTTGCCTCTACCCCTGCCGGGACCCTTGAGAAGTGGGGGGTGGCCTGGATGGGTTCAAGAAACTAAGGCTGACCAAAGAGGGAGGTTTCTGCCAGTAGAACATTAATCGTAAAATGGAGGAGTGCTCCAGGTGGGAAGTAGGGGATCCCAGCCTGGGAGTAGGAACAAGGAAGAGCCTGTTCAGATCAAAGGTGGTAGCAAGGAGAGGTACTCCTTTGGGAGAGAGAGTGTGGACAGATAGGGAGGTCTGGTCCCAAGGAAGATCTGCTTGCTGCATAGGTCCTGCAGGCACAGCCTTAGGTTGTTGCACTCGGGGATGGACATGGACAGGAGGAGCTATAAATATATACATACTGTAGGATTATAAATTGAACCTGAGAAGATACACCATATCTCTGAATTTGGCTTCTAGATTTATTGTTACTGGATATCAAGTTCGATTACAAATTGATTGATTGTTTAGAAGAGGATGAACTGCCTGTTGCAGAACTTCAGTAAATTTTGCTTGATACAGAACTGTGGATTGGAGTCTTTTCTTTGAGTGAGAGTGGAACTTATTTACTCCCAGACAGGTAAAGGAAATGTAACAAACTCCCTAGTGGTGGAGTGCGGAAATACACTTTCTGCACTCCACTACTAGGGAGTTTGTTACATTTACAATACACTTGTAAATAATTCAGCAGAAAAAGTCACAGTCTTTGGGGTTTCCAAGGAAAACTCCACACACAGAGGGGATTTGACAAGAAAAATGAGTAAATATTTTATTAAGCAATAATAGTAGTAGTAATAATAATGATGATAGCATTCAAGTAAGTTTCATTAATAGGGTACCATTAGTCGAGGTAGGACGATATTGCAGCAGAATGGTACCAGACATTAAATACTTTACAATAAATTAGAACAGCAATAACGTGTCCAACTTACCAGCAATAAACACTTCAGTACTCTCAAACTTAGCTACTCTAATTGTACAAAATACCTCATACACCTTTCCAGGACTGGGTTGTTGCTTGGTTCCCCCTCAGCACCTCCATAACAGGGTCTCGGGAGCGTCACAAAAAGCAGATCCTAACCAAATACACCCTCAGACGGTATATCAGAAATAAACTCTTGCACTTTAACATGACTTAAATTAAGGCAAATCAGTGTCCTAAGGTGGGTATATATGCAGTCGTTGTACTCAGGCCTGAGATTTCTTTTGTCAGCATAAATTGGTGTGCACAAAGTGATATTACCAGTATATCAAATCTTCGGTAGCATCACAGCTGTCTTGCAATGGGTACCTTTGAAGTCCTCTAGCATCAGTGTCAGCTCCCAGGTTCAGGAACTCCGGAGTAGCTACTATCCTGACTTTAAAAACACAAAAAGAGAAAACCCTGACTCCCTCTCTGGGTGAATGCACCCTAACTTCAATCAGTGGTTTCTTTGGCTAGGGGCCATGAAAGCTAACTACTCAAAGAAAAAGATAAGCAGGGGAGCTCCTATCTAGTTCCCACCCTTTTCCCCTTAGATTCTTTTCCAGGTTTTCTTCCCCACCCGTACTATACTCTTACTGGTACTGTTAAGAGAGGTGAGCAGGGTTTCCCAGGAGGTGGGCGCATGGAGGACAGCATGCACAGTGGCAGGCTCTAAGGGTGGGGCTCTTAGCTCAGGATTGTAGGTCTCTTGGGTGGGCTTTTCTTCCCAGTGAAGGCACTTCAGCAGGGACACCCTCTAGTGCCGGTCTTCATAGAGTCAGGACATATGACTCGGATGACGCAATTTTCTCTTCAGGGCAGGACTCCCCTTTGCCAGATGGACTCTTGTTTGGTCGGCTCCACTCCTTCTCTCTGGACCAGTGCATGCACAGCTAAACTGTTCCGGGATGTGGGGCCCCCAGCCATACCTGGCTTCTTGCTCAGGCCCGGTTCTCCTCGGCACTGCCCTGGACTGCGCGCTCCTTGCGGCCGATACTGCTCCTAGCACAGCCCTGCACTGCACCCAGTCCTGGCCCAACACCACTTCTCCACAAGGTCCCAACTGACTCCTCTTCTTGGTTGGCCTGTCCTTTTACAGCTCCGTTTCTCTTTTGCTCCAACTTGCTCCAGACCTCCACTTCCTGCCTGCTCCAATGCTCTGTGCTCCCCCCAGACTGGCTTGCAGCGCTCACTCAGCCTCACAGGCTACTTACAATTCAGCCTTCCTCCTTCATTCAGGCTTCCTCCTGTTATGATTCTGCTGAGACAGGCAGGGGAATGACTGGGACTCACTTCTGATTGGGCTATCAGGGATTGAGCTGACGTCAGAAGTCAGATCTATTTAAACTTACCTCTCCCTACAGCCTATGCTCTAGAGTTGATTCCGGCCAGCTGAGCCGGATTCCCTCACTCAGTCTGTGCTTGTGGCACAGTGTGCATTCTTTGGAGTTTGCTTGCTCTTCTCGTTGCTTGTGATTTCTGTGTGTGCTGGTTGTTATCAGCGTGTGCTTGATTGCTTCACTGCACTGTACCTGGACCTGTCCTCTGCCTGGCTTTGGTGTTGTTTTGTCCCTTGCAATCGTTCCTGTTTGTTTGTTTAGTTCTCCTTTACTCAGTGTTAACCCTTTATGTGCAGAGCTTGGTATTTGCCTTCTGTAAGTCCTGCCCTCTGTTAGGCAGCCTTTCTCTGGTGTCTGCCTTGTCCCTTTCAGTAAACTTGTGTGCCTGCTTCTTTCCTGTCTTTATTTGAAAGCAGCCTTTTCCTTTAGCATGTTTTTCCCTGTTTAGCCATTCGCTCTTGTAGAGTCCATGTCTACAGTGTCCCATTGTGTCCCCGGCTTTCCATTTTTCCCTGTGGGCTTTGCCCTCTGCTACCTGTGTTTCTGTGTAGCCTTTGTTTGCATTCTCTCCCTCTAGTCTTAGTCTGTATCTGCCAGCTTTTGTCTGTCACCTTTCCCTTGTGTCACTAGCTAGCGTTGTGTGCATTGCATGAGCTCCAGTCCCTTCGGGGACCCCTTGTTGTTCTTTTCCCTTCCCTAGTGTATGACTTGGTTCCAGTTCGGCAGTAGGGCACATACGCTTGGACTCTGTATGAGTGGGTTCTGGATCGGCCTTGCGGTCCACCTGAGTGGGCTATCTCCCTTTTCTGGTGGTGCTTGATTGTCCTGAGTGTGTGCGCTTTGTGGCCATGGCATTGCTTAGCGCCTGTTTGGTCTACCCTAGGCCTTGGCCAAGGTCCTTCATAGGCCCTAGGCACAAGGGCTCACGAGCAGATTAACACGTCCTCAGCCTGCAGCCCTCCTGCTCCTCAAGCTCTCTTCGCTACCTTCAGCCAGTCTGCCACCTCTCCTACTCAAGCTTGTCCTTCACCTCAGCTTGCAGTCTGGGCTGGCTCCCTCTCTCCACCTGCCTGCTGCCCCTTACAAGCCTGGGCTTATTTTGCTGTGCTTCCTGCTCCACTCCCAGTACAGGACTTAGAATCACAACTGGAGACATCGCAGAACCAGAACCTCCAGCACAATACAGCCAAGCAAATCAGGAGATAAATAATTTGAGAAACACAATTGCCATTTATGGATGTTATGGACTCATATTTTGTTTTATTTTTAGTCTAGCATTAATTCTGTTTACATTGGAAAGGTTCTATTTTCCTCTCACTCCCTTTTAGCTAAATTCATGTTGCTAATGACAGTTTCCATTGTAGATGGACGCTCGTAACTGGACCCTTGAGCCCATACGCCAGGCCCCCTCCCTGCCCATCTTCAAATCCTTGCTCAAAGCCCACCTCTTCAATGTCGCCTTCGGCACCTAACCACTACACCTCTATTCAGGAAATCTTGACTGCCCCAACTTGACATTTCATCCTTTAGATTGTAAGCTCCTTCGAGCAGGGACTGTCCTCCTTTGTTAAACTGTACAGCGCTGCGTAACCCTAGTAGCGCTCTAGAAATGTTAAGTAGTAGTAGTAGTCCACCTCTTGGGCTATCCCACCTCCTGCCCCCTGATTGGTGTGTTTGCGCTGTTTCTGGGGCTCTGCTCCTTATTGGCTACTTGGCTGACCCTCAGGCTTCCCCCTCAAGCTCCCAGCTTCCCCTGGGGATGCCTATAAAAAATATTGCGAGGCTGCACTGACCGCAGCACACTAAAGTCCCACTCCTTTAGAGCTTCTTCCCTGGCCTACAGACCACTTTATTTATTTAACTTTGGCTCCAGAGCCTTAAAAATGTTATTTTTAAAAGTTCTCCCGCTCACACATGATGAAATCACGCTCATGTGTGGTAGGCCCAGTGACCTGCACCCGAGATAGTGGTAGAGCCATGGCCCTTCCTGCAACTCCCCTGCTCCTAAGTCAAGCCTCCCTCGGCCCAGTAATGTCCCTACCCACTCCAGAACGCCCGCACCCATGGCAAGATTCCGAGCAACGTGCTACCCCCCCCCACCCCAGGCACCATTGGGAGCCTCCTCCCTGCCTCAGGGCTCCCCTCCTCGAAGGTATAAAAACACTTTCCTACTTCCCTGCTGCAATTTGGCTCACTGAAAGCTTGAGCCATGTGGTGGAGGAAGATTGGATAGTCTCACAGTTTCAAGTTTTGTGGACTTGAAACCGCAAGACCAGCAGTCCAAACTTCCTGCACTGCATGGCTCAAGCTTTCAGTGAGCCAAATTGCAGCAGGGAAGTAAGAAACATGTTCTTTTCTGCAGCTAGCAAGGTGAGAGGAATAGGTGGTAGGCTGCAAAAGAGACAGAGAGTAGGTGAAAGGCTGAGGGGGTGGTATGAAACAATGGGTGAAGGGCAGCTGAGGGGGTATATGTGTGTTTGTGTATGTGTGAGAGAGAGACAGACAGACACACACACACATTGGGTGAAGACTGAGGGGTGGCATATGTGTGTGTGCTTGAGAGAGAGAGAGACAGACAGACAGACAGACACTGGGTGGAGGCTGAGAAGCTGGCATTTGAGAGACACTGGATAAAGGCTGGGGAGTGGTACATGAGAGAAACAGAGAGAGACTGCATGAAGGCTTGGTGGGGGGTATGAGAGAGATGGGAACCCATGCCATGATATGTGAAACAAAGAGGCCGTTACCTTTTTGCTTCACCTATCAAGTGGGTGATGTTACACAGCTGACACCATGTTTCCAGAAGGGAGACTGCTGGTTTCTGGCAGTGATGTGCCATGAGGGCTGGTATTAGACATTCACCCCTGGAATCTATATATTGCGCCTAATGTTCCACGCTGAAATCCAAGCATATTCTATAACAGCGTTCATAACGTAATTGGCTTAACAATCTAATCAGTGTTGATAACAGCACTTAAGCAATAATGAGCACTAATTGGCAATAATTAGGATTTACGTGCACAATTCGTTAAGTGTATTCTGTAACGCAGAGTGCCTAAATTCTAATGTGCACAGCCAAAAAGGGGCTTGGTTATGGGTGGGGAAATGGGCATTCCGTTGGCTTTCCAAAATTTACACTCACTGTTATAGAATATGCCCCTCTGCGCCTAAATCTATGTGCCAGTATTTTATCTACGTTTTCCTTGGTGTAAATGGATGTGCTCAGTTCTAGGTGCTGGTTTATCAACTAAGTGTATTCTATATATAGTTCTTTCTTCCTGATAAATGTTAGACTGTACACTGCTTTGTCCTGCTTGTCCAGTTAAAGGCGGTTGTATTGGAAAATTTAAAGACTGTTTTTCAACTCTGCCTTGACTGACAAGTGCACTTGGGGTCTGTATTTTTGATTAGAAGTAATTCTGTTTGTGTGAAAGATAAGACACAGCTCTAATTAATTTGCTATGTGAAGGGAGAGGTGGAGCCTGTTTCAAGTTCAGGCTGGCCACCTGGGCTGAGAAACATGTGACCACATTCTCCCAGTATGGCTTGTTTACCAAAACAGAGAAATTCTCAAGCATTTTGTTTCCTTAGCTCTGAACATGAGTTCTAAGCCTAATAAAAAGAGGGTCCTCTTGCAATGAAACCAGACGCTCACCTATGGATGGATGCATCACATAGAAACAGATTCCTGGTCATGAGACTCCAGCTTCGCTGAAAAAGGGGCTTCTCTCAGCTGATGTAAAAAGCCTGGATGATGTAATGATCAGTGATGGACATATGTATATTATAGTGTATTATTGCTTCTTTTCCTGGTCTAGAAACTCCTAGCTTTGCTTGGATATAGTGACCAGTGATGTAATGATTGTTTCTTTTTAACTATAGATAGGTATTGTTTCTTTTCAGTTATATAGCTTAATCATTGTGTATCTTAGACAATTATGAACCTCTAATAAAAGTCTCATTTAACTAACATGAATCCAAAAGAATCCACAGTAATTACTGAGTAGTCTGTGTCAGTGAGGCAGGCTGTAAAACCAGGGCAGAACAGCAGTATAGTAACTTTGAAATAAATATAATAATAAATAGAGCTGGTCACAACCAGTGAAGGGGTGTGGGCAGTATATTCTCCTTCAGGTATCCAGGATCTCTTGTCCCAGATTCATGGGATATAGTTAGAAAAGTAGGGACAAGTTTATAGTTATAGTTTATTTAAATTTGCTATGCTGCTTTTACTAACTAGCAGAACAAGGTGATTTACAATGAAAAACAATATAGTGCGGGCAAAAAGGAACTGAGTCTTAGGACAGGAAATCCCACGTATCTGAAGAAACAGCAGCCAGATACCAGGGAAATACCTAGAGGAAGGGAACTGTGAGTGCTTTGGGGGAGGGCTACTGCAAGGAAATGCCAGGAGGCAGACAACCCAATTGGGGGGAAGGGGGAGTAGGAGAACAGTGCTACCCTGCCAAATCCTGGAAACTTAAGCTGAAACTATAAACTTCCAAATTTGGAAAACTACCAGCCCATAATCCTGGAGAGAATCCCATGAGACAGTTATTAAAATTCCTATATGAAAATGCCAGAACCAGAGCTAGGACCCATAGGAGAGGGTACAAATCAGAATACAGTGAACCATTGGGGATGGGCAAACAGGATTTGTCAACGAGGAAGGTAAACCCAGTCCACTTGGGGAGTGATGTAGGAAGGCTGGGAAATGTAGTACCTGGCCCCAGTAGTCAATAGAGGTTAGGAATAACTCTGACATGTTCCTAGGGTGAAGGGAAAGAGGCAAGTCTCAGAAACTAACAGATTTCCAGGCAACTATAAAGAGCATTCCCAAGGGAGAAGGAGGAAGTTCCTGAGGTCATGAGGAAAGAGAGAGACTTGAGAATTCCTGGCCCAGCTCTAGTTTCTTTCTCTTTTGGGACATTGGACATTAGAGGATAAAGGTCAGTTGGTAAGAAATGTTTTTGAAACACAATCTTTGAGTATTTGCTGCTACTCTGTTACCGAGAGATATAAAGTATGCAAGGGGCATAGGCAGAACGCTAAAAAAAGTGAAAAGTGCATTGTGCTTAGTATGTGCTGTATTGTACTGTGGTGAATATAAACAGCGCCTTGGCATAGTGAGGCCTCTAGAGGGCACTCAGAGGTTGAAGGAACCAGCTTAGACAGGAAGAGGCCAGTAGAAGGCGCTCTAAAAGGGCTTGTGTTATCCTATAGAAGCCACTAGAGGGAGCCCTGCCTCACTTACAACACATACACAGATAGCTGGGGGGGAGGAGGATATTATCCTTAATAAGTTGAAACGGGGAGGATCCATGGCAGAGGGAAGGAAGTAGTTCCCTTTAAGAAGTATGCACAATTGAGAAAGTTCTGGACCCTTCTTGAAGCAGGAGGAAGGGCCCAGAAAGGGGTGGAGAAGCTTTTAGCGGCCTCATAAAAAGGCACTTCCCAGGAGGAGGAATTCTCTAAGTCCCCCTTCCCTTCTGAAGATAGGATGCAGAGTGACTGATGATCAGAGAGATGGAGTAGAGCAGCTGGAAACCCCGGGGCATGGACCCCAAAGGAAGATCCAGGAAGACTCGACAAGGAACTGGGGAAGGCTGTACGGAGGACTCTGGAGCCTAGACCCAAAGGCGGAGGTAAGAAAGCAAGATCTGAGAGAAGGTACTTAAATACTGTGCTAAATATGAGCATTATAACTATGGTATGGATCACAGTGTGAAGGCAACACTGTGTCCTGTGAACTGAGCCAGAGTTGGAGAACAGGACTATAAGTTAAGGTGGAAGTTAAAGTCCTGTCCAAGGGGAAGTGGCTGTTTTAACTGAGACCCCAGTTCTTCAGTGAAAGAGGGCTCAGTTGGAAGACTGCTTGATGGATTATCTGTTTTGAAGAATTATTCCCCCCCTCCCCACAGAGTGGTTGGTGAAGGCTAGATGGAGCTAATCTGCATAATGGTAGAGCATGAAGTAGACGTAATTTGCATATCATCTGAAGCCAGCTTAACCTGGTATGTTTTTTTTTTCTATGAAAGGCGCCAGAGGGCACATGAGAAGTACCAGAACTGTTGTTTGATCTAGGGAGAACCTTCCCAGAGGTGGTAGGACTGGATGGCTGGGATGTGGACAAGTCACCCTAAGTGTAAATAGGTCTCCTATCCATGACACTGAGAGTACCTGTGGCTATAGAAGCATCTGTCTTTGAGCAATTTCTTACAGGCAAAGTTTTATGGATGGTTCTAAATGTGTTCTGACTGAGTCCTGGGGCCCAATACTGGGAGAGACTTGCCACAGTAGCCAGTAGTTTGAACAGCTGTAAGAGTTTAAGGCAGCTGAATTTATAGACAGAACAATTTCAGAGTGAAGGCGTCTTTAAAAAAATGAATTAAAACTGAGAGAGACTGTGCAACATAGATGCAATCCTGATATAGAAAGGTGTTAAAAGCAAAGGAACATTTGGATCTTTGTCAGGAACTTTGAGAGAAGCTGCCATATCTTGTATTGGGAACGTAACATGTTTGCTTTGCTGTTCAAGATAAAAACTACTAGTGAAAGTGCTAAAGACTGTTGTGTCACTGTTCTATATTTAAAGAGAGAGTAATGCTGATTCCTGGAAAGTGATGCCATCCCTCTTCAGCCTAAAGAAATGTGTCTGCAGGATCTGCACGTTCACTCCCCCAGAAAGGCAGGTGCCTAATTTGCGCACGCAATTTATTTGAATAACAAGCCAAATAGCACTAATTGTCTTCTTAACAAGCAATTATTAGCACTAATTGCTTTTCATTAAACTTTATGTGCATAAATTTTACATGCAGGTCCAAAAAGGGGCACAGCCATGGGTTCCCACAATTTATGTGCATTTGTATAGAATAACGGTGATCTGGTCCTAATTTAGGCATGGGGGTTTACACCAAGGTTTCGTTGGTGTAAATGGTCGTGCCTAAACGTAATCACAGTTCCCGCCGCTAAGCACTGTTCTATAAATGGCGCTTAACTTTATCGCATGCTTCGAGTCTCATTACTTTATAACCGTTGAAACCTAAATATTGCTGTTCTAAAAGCAGTCAAACTGTGTTAGGGCCCTCTAAGTTGTGTTAGGGGCAAATAATGCAACGTAAAGCCCTATCACTGCTTTCTAACTTCTCCTCTTAGCCAAACCAGGGGCCCCTGTGGCCCCCTGTAGCTACACCACTGCTACTACCATTCATTCATCCACTCCATCTACCCTGTCGCCTGCTCTGAATGTAACTACACAGCTTTCTCTGTTTCCTGTGAACGATTTGGCACAGGCAATCATTCTGTGTTCCATGGTAAAATAGTAAATATTCGTAGATGAGAACCATTTTTTGCCCACTCATTCTGCCCAGTAGCCCTGGTCTACACTGTGGGCCCCTTTTACAAATGCACGCTAGTGTTTTTAGCACGTTCTAAAAATTAGCATACACTAAACGCTAAGATGCCCATTATATTCCTGTCTTAGCGTTTAGCATGTGCTAAAAACGCTAGTGCACCTTTGTAAAAGACCCCCTGTGTTAGATAAAGATATCTCTCAGATGTCAACTGTAGAAACTATAGGATACTGTGTTCTTCCTTTTTATACACAACTGGAAAATACAGGTCAGAATGTGAACTCCATGGAGTACGGACCATTTTGTATGTTTTATTTCATTTGTACCTGTCACATAGCTTCTAGGTGGTTTACAAGCATACATTTGCAAGCCCCCTTGTTGTATAGGTGAGCTAGGCGGCTGCTTAGTCACTGCCTAGGATGGTGGGAGAAGGGGCACATAAAGAATTTATTTGGTGGGACCAGGGCCATGGCCAGCATTAAGGCTATAGGGCTGGGCATGCATGGCATCAGACTTTCATCCACACTATGATGTAACTGAACACTGAAACCTTTACTGCACTGTCATTTGAAGCACAGGAATATTGAAAAACCAAAACGTCCATTCAAACACGAACTTATTTACAGCGGATATCCATGCATAAATAAATAAAACAAGCAAATATATTTCAATACATAATAATTTCACATTATCATGTATAAATGCACTTGCAGCCTAGTCCAATGATACAGTCCACATGCAGAAAAATGCATACTGTTGTGTATAATTCCTTACTAAGGGGTCCTTTTACTTAGAGGAGCAGCTGCGAAGGTCAAGAATTTACATCTGGCATGAATGCTGCTCAAAAATACCATCCTCGAAGCCCAGGCCAAATATATTCCATGTATTAAAAAAAGAGGAAGGAAGACCAAATAATAGCCGTCATGATTAAAAATAGCTAAAAGAGAATCTTTCAGAACATGGGAGAAGGATCCAACTGAAAATAATAGGAAACTGCATAAAGAATGGCAAGTCAAATGCAAAGCGCTGATAAGGAAGGCAGAGACTTTGAAAAGAAGATTGCATTGGAGGCAAAAATGCATAGTAAAAACGTTTTAGGTATATTAAAAGCAAGAAGCCAGCAAAAGAATTGGTTGGACCCCTAGGTGACCAAGGGGTAAAAGGGACGCTCAAGGAAGTCAAGGGCATAGTGAAGAGATTAAATGAATTCTTTGCTTTGGTCTTCACCGAGGAAGATGTTGAAGAGATACCAGTTCCAGAAATGGTATTCAATGCTTGACGAGTCAGAGAAATTGAATTAAATCTTTATAAACCTGGAAGATGTAATTGGGCAATTTGACAAACTGAAGAGCAGCAAATCGCCAGGACCAGATGGTATACATCCCAGAGTATTGACAGAATTGAAAAATGAACTTGCAGAACTATTTTTAGTAATATGTAAGTTACCTTTAAAATCAAGCATAGTACCGGAAGATTGGAGGGTGGCTAATGTAACGCCGATTTTTAAAAAGGGTTCCAGAGTTGATCAGGGAAATTACAGACCGGTGAGTCTTATGTCAGTGCCAGGCAAAATGGTAGAGACTATAACAGAGAACAAAATTACAGAGCATGTTCAAAAGCATGGACTAATGAGACAAAGCCAACATGGGTTTAGTGAAGGGAAACCTTGCCTCACTGATCTATTAGATTTCTTTGAAGAGGTGAACAAACATGTGGATAAAGGTGAGCCGGTCAATATTGTGTATCTGGATTTTTCAAAAGGCGTTTGACAAAGTACCTCATGAAAGACTCCAGAGGAAATTGGAAAGTCATGGGATAGGATGTAGTGTACTATTGTGGATTAAAAACTGGTTAAAGGATAGAAAACAAAAAGTAGGGTTAAATGGTCAGTATTCTCAATGGAGAAGTGTAGATAGTGGGGTTCTGCAGGGGTCTGTGTTGGGAACGCTGCTTTTTAACATATTTTAAAATGATCTAGATATGGGAATAACTAGTGAGGTAATTCATTTGCTGATGACACAAAGTTATTCAAAGTTGTTCAATTGTAAGAGGATTGTGAGAAATTGCAAGATGACCTTACAAGACTGGGAGACTGGGCATCCAAATGGTAGATGACGTTTAATGAGAACAAGTGCAAAGTGATGCATGTGGGAAAGAGGAACCCGAACTATAGCTACGTGATGCAAGGTTTCGCATTAGGAGTCACTGACTAGGAGTCATCGTTGATGATACTTTGAAACCCTCTGCTCAGTGTGCTGTGGTGGCAAAGAAAGCAAATAGAATGTTAGGTATTATTAGGAAAGGAATGGAAAATAAAAATGAGGATGTTATAATGCCTTTGTATCGCTCCATGGTGTGACCGCACCTTGAATACTGTGTGCAAGTCTGTTCACCGCATGCCAAAAAAGATATAGAGGCATATTTTCAAAGCACTTAGACTTACAAAGTTAAGTAACCTATGAAACTTTGTAAGTCTAAGTACTTTGAAAACGAGTCCCATAGTGGAATTAGAAAAAGTATAGAGAAGGGCGATGAAAATGATAAAGGGGATGGGATGACTTCCCTATGAGGAAAGGCTGAAACAGCTAGGGCTCTTCAGCTTGGAGAAAAGGCGGCTGAGGGGAGATATGATAGAGGTCTATAAAATAATGAATGGATTGGAACGGGTAGACGTGAATCGCTTGTTTACTCTTTCCAAAAATACTAGGACTAGGGGGCATGCAATAAAGCTAGAAAGTAGCAAATTTAAAACAAATTGGAGAAAATATTTCTTTACTCAACATGTAATTAAACTCTGGAATTCATTGCTAGAGAATTTGGTAAAAGCAGTAAGCTTAGCGGGGTTTTAAAAAAAGGTTTGGATAGCTTCCTAAAAGAAAAGTCTATAAGTCATTATTAAAATGGACTTGGGAAAATCCACTGCTTATTTCTAGGATAAGCAGCATAAAACATATTGTACTGTTTTGGGATCTTGGCAGGTACTTGTGACCTGGACTGGCCACTGTTGGAAACAGGATACTGGACTTGATGGACCTTCGGTCTGTCCCAGTATGGCAACATTTACGTACTTATGTGTAACTACCGCGGGACGCTTCAGCACAAAGGGGTCCTTTAACAAAGCAGCAGTAGAAAGTGGCCATAGCGCTACCACGTAGGTGATACTTTTAAAGCAAAAGGTATCAAATCCCGTCCCCTTTCCCTTTCCCCTAATCAGCTCACGACAGTGTAGCTGTGCTGTCTGATTACCATGGACACACCCATTGTCTGCCCCAGACACACCCTGTCCACAGTAAAAATAAGAATTTTAAAGCGCATGGTGTGCACGCGCTAACTCTGAACATACTGCAGTATACCTGAGCGTGCCCTGAGGTAAGCCCTTTTAAGCTGCAGTAAGCATGCACTAGTGCTTGCCACAGCTTGGTAAGAGAGTCCCTGTAGGCACCTATATGTGTCTTTATAAAATAGGCCCAAAACAGGCCCCCCACTTGGCCTCCCCATTTGTGACCCATTATAAAATTACTCTTCCCAAGTATGGTTTATGGTCTAATTTATTTGATCCTCTGTCTATTAACAGAGATTAGCTAAGCGGTTTACAATATAAAAATAAAATGTCTGGGAAAGGCAAGGTAAGTTAAAACACAATAAGAGGCATAGGTTTGTTATGTTTCAGGATAGTGAGCCCTTGGTTCGTAGTGGAGATCTATGATAGACTACGTTCTAGTCAGCAGTATGCGTAATTTGCTTAAATAGGGTCAAAGTCGGGAACAGGACAAAGCCAGAGTAAAAGCCACAGGACTCAAGACCCACATGCACACAGAAGCAGGCTGCTTCTCAGGATCCCACTCACACACAGAAGCTGCAGCTTCTTAGGAACCCACTCACATAAAGAAGCCGGAAACATATCTGGAACCCCCCCACACACAGAGACTGGAAATTCTGCTGGATTTCCCCCCCCCCCCCCCCACACACACACACATAGACTGGACGTACCACTGGAATCCACACACACACACACACATAGAGATTGGACATACTTCTGAAAGCCACACACACTGAGATTGGGAACACTATACTGGAACCCACTCATGTGAAGCAGCAAGGCGCTATATTGGCAAGCCAGGCAAGGTCGCACAGGAGAGAGGAGGCGTCTCAGAACCCATGGCAAGCAAAGTTACCCACCTGCCCAGCTAATGATGCAAAAGTGTCTCTGCTAGTGCCCAAGAGGGTTAAATGCTCTGCTCCAATGCTGGCGTCTGATGTCATGTTGGCGGCAGTGATGCAGGTCCTGCGATGCATGGCGGAAGCTCCTCCCACCGTGCACAGGCAGTGTGGTCCAGGTCCTGGCCCCAGAGTCACGGTAAGACCGTGACAGCGTTACAGTAAATTAATTAGAATTTTTACCCGTAAGACACAGAAAGGGGGAAGAGCTAGGTAAGACAAAGTAGAACTAATTACCGAGTGGTCCACACAATTAGCAGGTATGAATAGAAAGGTCAAAGTTAGATCTTCCAGGTTATAAATGGATATTCATCAGTGCCACCTAAATGGATATCATCACTGAATATATGTATGATTTGAAATCATCTGAGGTAGATGTTTCAAATTATGGGACTCTTTTACTAAACCGCCCTAGCGATTCCCACGTGACAAGTGCAATGCAGCTCATTCAAAATGAATGTCCAAAGCCTTACTAAATTCCAGATAGACTACATCTACTGCGTGCCCCAAGGCCATTTGTTTTGTTATCTAATCAATAAACTCATCAAGTTTGAGAACTGTGAGTTCCTGCTGCCACCACACTGCGCACACAACAAAAACAGAGCCCTGTAGTGGAGACACAAGCTAGGAAAGAGGTAGGAAGGAAGGGGGTGGGTAGGGAAGAATGGAGGTAAGCAGAAAAAGAGATAATTATAAGGGGAGAGATGAAGAAAATAGCAGGAAGTGAAATGGAGGATGGAAAGAAATAGTATCATGGATTAGCTACATAAGTACAAAAACAATGAGCAAATATTTTATTTATTTTAGTTTTTTTTTTAATTTAATATTTTATGAATTTTTCCCTTACATAAAGACAATAAATGTGCTTGCATTTTCCAACTACTATTCATATTTATTATTCTTCGCAAAATATAAATCCTCTATAATATCAAATTATAAAGAAGAATACAGATGCTCCTTCTATCACCCCTCCCCTCCCCCTCCCCTCTTTACTGTATGTTTAAAACATTCTAATAATAATAAGAAACATTTTCAGTGTAAAAGTTACAACAACAAAAATGTGACTTTGTCCATATTAAGTTATATCATGCAAATGTACCAAAGAATATTTACAAAATTTTCTAGCCCTTATGGCCCCAGGGGGGAGGAGGGTAGATCTATTGCCTGGGGGGGGGGGGCGGGGAAGAGAACGGGGGGGGGGGGGGAGAGAACGGAAGGTATTATTGTGAAAATTATTACTTCTCTGAAGAGAAAAGTAACACCAAGTAACAATTGCTGAAATTTTAAAATAGTTTCCATGCTTATCATGATAATCAGTGGAATATATCGAGCTTCCTCATAAATGGCTTTGGCAGGAATTAAATGATATGAGCAGCGCTGAGGAACAGACACATTTTCATTACTAATCTCATTTATTCTAAGAGGACCAATT
The DNA here is from genome assembly GCF_901765095.1 of Microcaecilia unicolor. Lineage (NCBI taxonomy): Eukaryota > Metazoa > Chordata > Amphibia > Gymnophiona > Siphonopidae > Microcaecilia > Microcaecilia unicolor. Next base: position 98,820,101 of record NC_044031.1, read on the forward strand.
ATAGCCAAAAGGTGGTTGGCATAATTTACATTTCCTCTGTTATAAATTATTATACGCAGTGCTGAGTGATCAAGCAAGTCTACTGGCATTATCCTACAAATAATTTAATATCAAACCTAAGGCAATCTCTGTTATATAAAAAAAAAGATTATGTTGTATGCATTTTTGTCTTATTCTTGTTATTTAATATAAAACTTAAATTGAAAACATTGTCCTTATTAATTTCTTTTGATTGAATATGAATCTCTCAATCTTTCAGCAAACTATTGACTTTACTCCAGTGTTTTCCTCAACACTGGCAAGGATTTAGCAAATTTCCATTATGGTGGTGAACTGAAAATCACAAAAAGTAGGTGAGCATCTCGACAATAGAAAGAACATGAGAATTATTGGAGGTTTCCGTAAAAGAGAATGACACTGAGGGGCATAATCGAAAGGGACGCCCAAGGTTTGCTGAGGATGTCCTCACAAAACGTCCCGGTGGAGGGGCGGGTGAAACCTGTATTATCGAAACAAGATGGACGTCCATCTTTTGTTTCGATAATATGGTCGGGGACGCACAAATCTTGCAATTTAGGTCGTCCTTAGAGATGGTTGTCCCTAGACTTGGTCATTTCTGATTTTCTGCGATAATGGAAACCAAGGACTCCCATCTTAGAAACGACCAAATGCAAGCCCTTTGGTCATGGGAGGAGCCAGCATTCATAGTGCACTGTTCCCCCTGACATGCCAGGACACCAGCCAGGCACCCTAGGGGGCACTGCGGTGGACTTTATAAATTGCTCCCAGTTACATAGCTTCCTTACCTTGTGTGCTGAGCCCCCCAACCCCCCCCCAACCCCACTACCCACAACTGTACACCACTACCATAGCCCTTACAGGTGAAGGGGGGCATCTAGATGTGGATATAGTGGGTTTCTGGTGGGGTTTGGAGGGCTCACATTTACCACCACAAGTGTAACAGGTAGGAGGGGATGGGCCTGGTTCCGCCTGCCTGAAGTGCACTGCACCCACTAAAACTGCTCCTTGGACCTGCATACTGCTGTGATGGACCTGAGTATGACATTTGAGGCTGGCATAGAGGCTGGCACAAAATATTTTTAAAGAGTTTTTTTTGAGGGTGGGAGGGGGTTAGTTACCACTGGGGGAGTAAGGGGAGGTGATCCCCGATTCTCTCCGGTGGTCATCTGGTCAGTTCAGGCACCTTTTTGTGGCTTGGTTGTAAGAAAAACAGGACTAGGTAAAGTTGTCCAAGTGCTCGTCAGGGATGCCTTTTTTTCTATTATGGGTCGAGGACGCCCATGTGTTAGGCACGCCCAAGTCCCGCCTTCGCTACACCTCCAACATGCCCCCATGAACTTTGGTCATCCTTGCGATGGAAAGCAGTTGGGGACGCCCAAAATTGGCTTTCGATTATGCCAATTTGGGCGATCCTGTGAGAAGGATGCCCATCTTCCGATTTGTGTCAAAAGATGGGAGTCCTTCTCTTTCGAAATTGAGCCTGACTGAGGTACATGAATATGTGCATTTGTAGACCCCTGCCTAGTAAGTGAGTGTTTTTGAACTGTTGAGTTGATGGTGTTGTATTCTAAACATGCCAGAACTGGTAATAACTTGTTGAAAAATCTGTGTATGTATAATTGGATGATTATTTATCCCGACATTCTGAGATGGCTTCATTTCAGTATGGTTCCGCAAAGTCCAGAGCACTGAGGCATTAACAGCTGCCACTGTGGATGACGTGCGTTATGGTCTGGATCATTATACAAATTTATTATTTTTTATTTTTCTCAATATTTCTGCAGCATTTGATAAGCTGGTTCATCAGATGGTGCAGTTGTAGTTGCGAGAATGTGGCCTTATGGGAACCGTACTACAATGGTTCCATTCATTTCTTGTAGGAAGAACTCAGGGGTCTTTTTACTAAGGTGCACTGAAAAATGGCCTGCGGTAGTGTAGACGTGTGTTTTGGATGCATGCAGAATTATTTTCCAGCGCACCTACGAAAAATGCCTTTTTAAAATTTTTGCTGAAAATGGACGTGCGGCAAAATGAAAATTGCTGCGCATCCATTTTGGGTCTGAGACCTTTCCTCCAGCCATTGATCTAGCGGTAAAGTCTCACTACACACGTCAAATGCTACTTGGTGCGCATTCGATACGCGCGTCTGAAAATAAAAATTGTTTTTCGGATGTGCGTATCGGATGCATGCCAAAAATGAAATTACTGCAAGAGCCACGTGGAAGCTGGGCGGTAACTCCATTTTGGCACGCATTGGCCGCACGTAAACGCTTATGTGTCTTAGTAAAAGGGCCCCTCAGTTGGTCCGTATTGAGGATCGTTTATCTCAGGTCCATATGTTGGAGACTGGGGTGCCCCAGGGTTCCACATTCTCGGCTGTATTGTTCAATCTGTACTTGTATCTCCTCTGTAAATTGTTGAAGATTTGCCGTATCCTATCAAGTTTACGTGGATGATATTCAGTTTTTGTTGCAATAACGTTATCTAGGGGTGATTTTCAAAAGGTAATTGAAGCCATGATTTTCAGCACTTTGGATTATTGTAACATTGTGCATTTGGGTTTACCTGCTTCTTGTACACAAGCGCCAAAGACAGGACAGAATTCTGCTGTGTGTTTGTTGTACGGACTTTCAAAATTTGATCATGTGTCAATCTTTATTGCAGCAGCTGTGTTGACTTCCTGTGGCACAGAGAATTAAATTTAAATTACTGTTGCTAGTTTGTTTAGAATTACATCAGGTCTGTTCTCTTTATCTGCATAGTGTTTGGCAACGATATGTGCCATCTAGGTTACTACGTTCAGAGAGTGCCTGTGCATTTGCCATGCTGAACTTAAGACATTTATGCCTGAACATCACAAGAACTGGTATATTCTCTGTAGCCAGAGTGAAACAAGTTGCCCTTAGCATTGAAATCAATGTTGCACATTTAAATCGATGCTAAAATGTTATCTTTTAAACTGAGCTTTAGACCTGCCATAATCTGCCTTGCCTCACTGATTCTACCCCCTTGCTGCATGTGTGTGCACAGGAATGAACTTGTATTGGACCATTTTGATTTTGCCGCATGTCCATTTTCGGCAAAAATTTTAAAAAGGCATTTTTTGCAGGTGCGCTGAAAAATGGATCTGCATGCGCCCCAAACCCACGCCTACACTACCGTAGGCCATTTTTCAGCACACCTTAGTAAAAGGACCCCTAGGTAACTTGCCCAAAGTCACAAGGAGCAGTAGTAGGAATTGAACCGAGTGCTGCTAAATGTCAAGACTGCTGCTGTAACCACTAGGCCACTCCTCCACTCCACTGTTAGGCTACACCATCATGGCTCACAAAAATATTTGGGTAGGTTCTGCATTTGTAACATTCTCCATCTAAAGACCAGCTATTACAGTGATAGTGCTCAATCAGAGGTCACAGACTCCTAGAATGGGATAGAAACATGTACCCAGAGTCCAGTCACCAGGTATCATCATTGTGTGGTGGCTGCAGTCCCAGTCTGGTCAGTACAAGAAGCAGATGCTTAGCACAGGAATCTAATCCTGATCACCCATATGACAGTATACAGGTTTTGGTATAACAGATTTTGTTAATGATTATCCAAGATAAGTATGATTTGATTTATTGGAAATTGATGTTAAGAGATTTTATGTAAAAAAAATTTTTTGAAAAGAGAAGGTTATAAAAAGAAAACAAAGAAAAAAAATTGGACTAATGAGGATATTGGGTATTTTATTTATTTATATTTATTTATAGTACATTTCTACCCCACATTGTCCCACACATGCAGGCACAATGTGGCTTACATAGGATTAAGTAAAATAACAATACAGTAAGAGATACGGTAAGAGACATTAAGCAAGGAAAGGGGCATATCAGTATCAGGGAAAAGTAAGTGGGACTATCAATCGGTAAGAGTATAGGGGGAATAGGCTAATCCAAATAGGAGAGTTTTCAGCAGCTTCTTGAATAGTTGGTGATCCATTTGTAGTTTTAAGTATTTCGGCAAAACATTCCAATTCTTACCACTGGAGTAGTGGAAAGATGAAGTGAAGATCGATTTGTATTTGTTGCCTTTACAATTTGGGAAGTGCAGGTTGAGATACGAACGCGAGGTGGCCACTGCGTTTCTGGGTGGGAGGTCAATAAGGAGAAGCATGTACTCCGGAGGGTCTTGAACTTATAATATAAACCAATGTTACCCATCTTCTGATGGTCATTTAAAAAACTTTTCTCTTGACCTTGATTGGAAATAATGGGATTCTCTTATATATAGTGAGTATACAGGCCTGGCAGTGAGTAACTAACTGGTCCCCATAGGAACAAATTGTGACTACAGTATGTTAAGTAATGGTGTATTTCCTTGTCTGCAAAGAATTATTTTTGCCTTCCTCTACTTAACATAAAAATAGATTACATCAGCATGTGGTAGTCAGGAACAGCTCACTTCAAATAGAATCTCCTCATACTGAAGTGGCTGGGTTGCTTACACATACTCTGATGGTTATGTCACAGTACACGCTTGGTCCATGAGTCAAATACTGTCCTTCAGTCACAGTAGGTGAAAGTATAATTTTGATCCACAGGAGACAGGAAGAGAAAGTGGTTTTGTGGTTCAAGTATCTTTTTCCTTGTTTAATTTTTTTATCTTTCGTTATTCTAGAATCTATTTGTGGTTATGTATTTATGGCAAATAGGATATGTCCAATAATATCTTTACAGATGAACCATTGGATTTGTTTATTTATTGCATAGGTGGAACATCCGGTTTCCAAGTGGCCACAAGTTGTGTGGACTATTTGAAATACTTCAGTTTTAGGAAAATTGTTGCTATATTTTTAATTGCAAAGAGCAATACTAGTGGATGATTTTGACTACAATAGAATTAATGTTCTCAGATTGTTGAAGTGTTATAGTGTCCGGATTGTTTAATTTATAGCTGTAAAGAGGTTTCCTTTTCAGTTAAAGTGTATAGAGAGTAATAACATATTTTGTGGTGGTCTAGTTCTAATACTGGCCCATATTTAATGAGGGGTCCTTTTACCAAGCAGTGAAAAAAAGGGCCCTTTGGTAGCAGCAGGGCCCTTTTTACTGCAGCGGATAAAAAGCTCCCAAAACAAAATAACCATGCAGTAAGAAAACTCTTACCGCATGGCCATGTGGCGGGGAGCCCTTATCGCCACCCACTGAGGTGGTGGTAAAGGCTTCTGTGGTAACTACTACTACTACTTAACATTTCTAAAGCGCTACTAGGGTTACGCAACGCTGTACAGTTTAACAAAGAAGGACAGTCCCTGCTCAAAGGAGCTTACAATCTAAAGGATGAAATGTCTAGGTGAGCAGTCTAGATTTCCTGAATAGAGGTATAATGGTTAGGTAACCAGGTAGCATGCAATGATGCCTGATTACCGCCATGCTAACCATTTCTGGTTTTTTTCCTCCCCAGAAATGGCACGTGCTTGACTGGAACTACTGCCAGTGGCTGTGTTGGGCTGGCAGAAGTCCCGGAATAGCGAGCGATAAGCCTGCATTGGGCTTACCACCGCTCTATAAAAGGGCCCCTAAATTTGGTAAGGTTCTCTGCATTTTCTGTTAGGAGTGTTTCCAGCAATTTTGGGAAGGCTGCTGTGCAGTTAGGGGCCATTTTACAGATCAGCGGTAAGCCCAGTGGGTGGTGGTAAGGGATCCCTGCCGAATGGCCACGTGGTAAGAGTTTTCTTACCACATGGTCATTTTATTTTGGGGGCTTTTTACCTGCTGAGGTAAAAAGGGCCCTGGTGAGCAGGAAAAATTGCCCCTGCCACTACCGCAGTGCCCTTTTATCCTGCAGCTTGGTAAAAGGACCCCTTAATGCGCAGTGAATTAACTGCACAGTGTGAATGTGTGATAAATTAACTACACTCTTGTGGTAGTGTTAAGTGCTCTGTGTTATCTGCTGCTTTAACAGTTAATGCGCTCTAACAACTGCTGTGTAACTGTGAGGCACAGTCTCTACCCATTCTGCACTTCACTATGGCATATTATGAGTTAACATGGAAATTAACATGCTAACATTTAAAGCTCCGAGTTAACTGTTATGATGGGTCTGTACTTTGTAAATAGCCCCCATTCTGTGTTTAAATGTATTAGCTATTGCTGTCTGTGCCTTGGATTCTCACTTTCCACCTTAATACTAGCTAGCCAATAAAAGAACAGTTATTCTCCTGGTCCATGAATTTTTGCATGTTCTACAGCAGATCCTAAAGATGGTCTGTCTTTGGCATTTGCTGTACTTATTACTATGCCAGTCTAGGGACAAAGCACTTGATTAAAATAAGCTTTACTGAAATGCATCATTGAAAAAACAAGGTTGCTTTGGATATCCAGCTTCCTAGCTGGAATTATAATAGTCTGAATTTTTTCACACTTCACTGCCTCTAATGCTTTTCCCCCAAGTCTTTCGTGTTCTCAGTAATAAGCTATGCAGATACACATGACCTTTCCTATCCTTGGGTACAAAGGAAGAGGAACAACCAACGGGAAAAAGTTGTTGGTGCCGGGACTTTTCGCTCATGCTCTGAGCATGTGTGAGAAGTCTTGGCATTGGAGACTGAAGGCACGCCACTGAGTTCTGCATTAAGCAAGCAATGCGAAGAGGAAGGGAATGGTGGCATTGTATTTATTTGAATGGCAGGGCTTCAGCATCCCTGCTAGCAAAGGTAAAGGTGTGCTGCAGATCTGAACGGGGCCCAAGTTCAAAGTGGGGGGCCCAGTCCCCCAAGGCCCCCACATGGCTATGCCACTGCCTCATAATAGAAGCAAGCAAATGTCTATTAAAGAAAAAAATTTCATGTGTGTATATAATCCTTTCAAACTAAAAAAAGAAAAACAAAATACTGCGCATCATCACGGCATACCCAATCCTAAAGACATTTTAAAAAGATTCAACTTACTGAACTTGTTAAAATGATTTACCTGAACAGGATATATGCAGTCACTATAATAACAAAAAGATCTATCTTGAAATGTACTTGGAACAACCTCATATTTTCCATAGAAACAGTGAAAATGATGGCAGGTAAAGACTAAAGGCCCTGTTTACTAAGCCATGCTATAGGCGTGCTAGGGATTTTTAGCGCACAGTAAAAATTAGAATGCGCTAATGCTAGAAATGCCCAAAGGAATATAGTGCGCACACTAATTTAAACACGCACTAAGAACACTAGCACGGCTTAGTAAACAGGGCCCTAAATGGCCTATATGGTCTGCTCATCCATACCAACTACTGATCTCTACTATCCCTCCCTCTTCCATGGAGATTGCCCTCTGGATTGACCCCATCCTTTTTACATCTTTTTAAAGCTGAAGCCCTAGAACAGGTCTCATACAGAGGCATTATCACTTCCTTTTTACTGTTGGTTGTTCCTCTCCTTATGTAGGCAAGGATCCTTTTGGATTTTGTCCTTAAGATCATCAGATATGATCACTTCAAAGTCCTGCTCTCCTTTTATGCACAGAAGTATTTCACCCCCTATAGTGTTCCACTCTTGGATTTTTTGCAGCCCAAATGCATGACCCTCCACATTTAAGCATTAAAACATAGTTTCCAAATTCTAGACCATTCTTCAAGCTTCTCTAGCTTCCTCCTTATTTATTTATTTATTTAACCATTTATTTTATTATTTTCATGTACAAACATGGCAGCAAGGAAAACATTTCTAATACAACCAAATCGCTAACCAAAAAAATTTTTTTTCCATAACTGTTTCCCCCTCACCATGTCCGAACGTGTTCTTTTAATCTCACCCTCTCCCTCTCCCTCTCCCGTCCCTCCCTCCCTACTTCAGTGTCTCATAATTCTATCACAGCATTGTATTTTCTCCGCTAATGTCCAGAGATGCGTTGTGAGGATTGCCATTGTTCATAGGATTTCCAGATTTTTTGATGCTGCATCAATCTACCTGTCCGCAGTGCAGTGAGTTTAGCCATCAGGCCAATGTAGTCCAGTTTCTGCAGGACCCTTGAAAGACCCGGTAGCACGGGCTGTTTCCAAGCTGCTGCCAGAACCAGCTTGCTGGCCACAAACACCTGGCCGGCAAATTGATGTATTGAATTCCGAACTCCTGCAGGTTTGAAATGCAGCAAGCAATGGTCCATTTTCATTGGGTAGCTCACCCCAGTGACCTCTTGTAGGAATCTCAGTATCTCTCCCCAGTAGGCCTGGGCATGTCTACAGGTCCACCAGATGTGAGTCATATCACCTGTAGCGTCGCACTGTCGCCAGCATTTTGCTGAGCCAGTGCGAAACATTTTTACAATGCGATGTGGAGTGTAATACCAACTATATAATAATTTATGGCCATTTTCGACCATAGCGCTCGACACTGAAACTCTGAGCAGAGATCTAATTGCTAATTTCCATTGGGGAAACGTATATGTTACCCCCATGGCATCACCCCATTTATTTAGATAGTGTTCTATTGGGTTGGTGTACAGAAGTAACGCTGCATAAAGTCGTGATATGCTACCCCTGCCTCCCCCCTTCATTAATCCATTCTCTACCTTTGTTTCTGCTAGGCTAAGTTCTCCTTTTGCCCGCCGGGTTAGAAAGTCTCGTACTTGGTAGTACTGGAAAGCCTGCAGGGGGGATAGCCCATGCTCTCTACGAAGCACTTCAAAAGATAGCGTCCCACCTTCCTCCCACATTTGGCCTAGTGTACGTAATCCCATGTTCTCCCAACTGCAATAGGTTGTGTCCTCCCTGCCTGGCCCAAAATGAGGAGCAAATCTAAGATACATGTGGCGGAAATATCTGCGCCCGGAAAAAAAACGCTCTCGGACCTTACTCCAAGTGAGCAAGGGCCATTGTATCAATGGTGGGCACCGTTTTATTAATTCCTCTAACTCCTGTTTAGCCAGCCAGAGTATGGCCCTAAGCGGAAAAGGTCCCATCCAGCCTTGTTCTATCTGCGTCCCAATATTCCCTACATCCGTGAACCATGTGGCTATGGTCCTCAGGTGTGCTGCTTGGAAATATAGGGCAAAAGACGGGACCCCCATCCCCCCTCTCTCTTTAGATTGGTACATAACTTCCCTTCGGACACGCGGGGGTCTTTTTTTCCAGACTCCTTATTTATTTATTTATTTATAAATAGCCATGAGAAAAATCCACAACCTAACTAACTTTCGGAGACTACTGAAGACCAACCTGTTCAAAAAGGCATACCACAACGATACAACCTAACTACCAGACAACGAAACTCAAGCCTGAACTAGATAAAACCCAACTCACTCTGCTGGACTACTATAGACTACTCGACCACGAATGAACTTTAACTCAATACCACCTTATCTCTAATTCCGATAATGAACTCTTTATAACTGACTGTTTAATCTACTATGCCAATCATGTTCTAATGTAATACCACGTGTATCTCTCACTCCGGAAATGGCGATCGCCAGGACGGAATAATGTAAGCCACATTGAGCCTGCAAATAGGTGGGAAAATGTGGGACACAAATGCAATAAATAAATTAAAAAAAAAATTTTTTTTTTATTTTTTTTTTTTTGGGGGGGGGGGGGGGTCTACCCAATTGCAGGCTTTGATATTATCCAGAAAGAGGCAAACCTTACCCAACAACCCTTTCACAATATCACAAAAATGTTAAAAAGACATAGACCAAGAACTAATCCCTGTAGCACACTACTGGTAATATTTTCCCTCAGAGTAAACTCCATTTACCAGTGCCCTTTGTGATCTTTCACGTAACCAGTTTAGGTCCCATGTCAAGGATGCTCCATTTATTTATCAGTTGTCTATGCAGCACCATGTCAAATATTTCACTGAAATCTATGTACACCAAGTCTAGCACTCTCCCTTGATCCAATCCTCCAATTATCCAAACAAATTAGTCATATTAATTTCACAACAGCTGCCTCTAGTAAATCCAAGCTGTCTTAGGTCCTGCAATTCACTGGATTCCAGATACTACACTACATTCTGTCTTAAAAGCATTTCATATTTACCAAAGAGCTTAGACTAATCAGTCTGCAGTTCTCAACTCCCTCTTCTGCTTTTGTGGAGAGGGACCACATCTGCCCTTCTCCTTTCCTCCAAGACCATTTCTGACTCTAAAGAAGCATTGAAGAGGTCAGACAGTGGAGCCGCCTGAACTTCCCTAAATTTCTGCAGTACCCTTGGATATATGCCATCTGGTCTTGTTGCTTAGTCTACCATTAGTTTAGCTAGCTCTTCATGAAAAGGTCAATCTCACTTCCATTTCTATTTGTGCCTGTCTTCTACAGTGGGGGAAATAAGTATTTGATCCCTTGCTGATTTTGTAAGTTTGCCCACTGACAAAGACATGAGCAGCCCATAATTGAAGGGTAGGTTATTGGTAACAGTGAGAGATAGCACATCACAAATTAAATCCGGAAAATCACATTGTGGAAAGTATATGAATTTATTTGCATTCTGCAGAGGGAAATAAGTATTTGATCCCCCACCAACCAGTAAGAGATCTGGCCCCTACAGACCAGGTAGATGCTCCAAATCAACTCGTTACCTGCATGACAGACAGCTGTCGGCAATGGTCACCTGTATGAAAGACACCTGTCCACAGACTCAGTGAATCAGTCAGACTCTAACCTCTACAAAATGGCCAAGAGCAAGGAGCTGTCTAAGGATGTCAGGGACAAGATCATACACCTGCACAAGGCTGGAATGGGCTACAAAACCATCAGTAAGACGCTGGGCGAGAAGGAGACAACTGTTGGTGCCATAGTAAGAAAATGGAAGAAGTACAAAATGACTGTCAATCGACAAAGATCTGGGGCTCCACGCAAAATCTCACCTCGTGGGGTATCCTTGATCATGAGGAAGGTTAGAAATCAGCCTACAACTACAAGGGGGGAACTTGTTAATGATCTCAAGGCAGCTGGGACCACTGTCACCACGAAAACCATTGGTAACACATTACGACATAACGGATTGCAATCCTGCAGTGCCCGCAAGGTCCCCCTGCTCCGGAAGGCACATGTGACGGCCCGTCTGAAGTTTGCCAGTGAACACCTGGATGATGCCGAGAGTGATTGGGAGAAGGTGCTGTGGTCAGATGAGACAAAAATTGAGCTCTTTGGCATGAACTCAACTCGCCGTGTTTGGAGGAAGAGAAATGCTGCCTATGACCCAAAGAACACCGTCCCCACTGTCAAGCATGGAGGTGGAAATGTTATGTTTTGGGGGTGTTTCTCTGCTAAGGGCACAGGACTACTTCACCGCATCAATGGGAGAATGGATGGGGCCATGTACCGTACAATTCTGAGTGACAACCTCCTTCCCTCCGCCAGGGCCTTAAAAATGGGTCGTGGCTGGGTCTTCCAGCACGATAATGACCCAAAACATACAGCCAAGGCAACAAAGGAGTGGCTCAGGAAGAAGCACATTAGGGTCATGGAGTGGCCTAGCCAGTCACCAGACCTTAATCCCATTGAAAACTTATGGAGGGAGCTGAAGCTGCGAGTTGCCAAGCGACAGCCCAGAACTCTTAATGATTTAGAGATGATCTGCAAAGAGGAGTGGACCAAAATTCCTCCTGACATGTGTGCAAACCTCATCATCAACTACAGAAGACGTCTGACCGCTGTGCTTGCCAACAAGGGTTTTGCCACCAAGTATTAGGTCTTGTTTGCCAGAGGGATCAAATACTTATTTCCCTCTGCAGAATGCAAATAAATTCATATACTTTCCACAATGTGATTTTCCGGATTTAATTTGTGATGTGCTATCTCTCACTGTTACCAATAACCTACCCTTCAATTATGGGCTGCTCATGTCTTTGTCAGTGGGCAAACTTACAAAATCAGCAAGGGATCAAATACTTATTTCCCCCACTGTATGTCTCTCCTGGCCCTTCATCTGTGAACACAGAACAAAAGTATTTGTTATGCAATTCTACTTTATCCTCATCAGCCTCTACATATTCCTTCTCTTCACCCTTAAGTCTCACAATGCTATTTTGTACTTCCTTTGATCATTATCGCATTGGCTATTTTTTCTTCTATTTGCATCTTTGCTTTCCTGACTATTCTACCAGCTTCTCTTAGTTTTTCCAGATATTGTTGCATTATTCCTGTTTCTGCAATCTCTTCTAGTTTATGAAGGTTAACTTCTTTCTCCTTATGTTTTCCACAACTTCTTTTGAGAACCAAAGCAGCTTTCTTTTCTTCTTATTTTCCTGACAAAAAGGTTCATTGCCCCTTTCAGTTTTGCCCACTGCTTTTCTAGTTCCCCCAGATGTTCCCATCCAGCTAACAATTCCATGAGGTATTTCCCATCTTGAAAAAGTTTTTTTTTTTAATAGAAGTATAAAACCTTCACTTTTGTGTATCTTAATATTGAATCACATAATCAGGTGATCATTGGATGCCAGATAATCATCACCTATGAAACACTCTCTCAATTTATAAGTACAGTGCAATCCGCTTAAGTGCAAGGGTCTCAGACCAAAGAAATACATGCAGTTAACTGGAGCTTGCATTTAACCATTGTGACTCAAAGAAGCTTGACATCTGATAAACATATGTATAGTACTGTTTATTATACGTACAGTATACAGTCTCCGTTAACTGACGTTATACAGTCTCCGTTAACTGACGTTAGGCTTACTTGAAGTAATCAGTCATAGTCCTCTGTACACTCTTGTGTCTGTGAGTTCCATAGACTACGTCTGCCAGACGGTAAAACTGTCATAGCACTGACATCCAGTGGCCTCCAGATAGGCCTGCACAGTGTTGAGGCTCTCCAGTGCTCTTGCAAAAGTGACAGGAGGTTGTTGAATTTTGTCAGCATGTGCCTCACTGCTCATTTCATCATCTGTTTCATCATCAGCCATTGCCTGCGTGTAGGCGCATATCTGGACATCAGTGCTGTCATCAGCTGTTTGTAGATCTTAATCAACAGCTACGTGGTGATGAAACTCCTCTTCAGTAACACAGGCTGGGATGTCAATAGCCAGTTCATCTGACGCGTTTGCAACAGCTGCATCTGTTTCATCCCTCTCCACATCCCTAACAAAGCTTGCCCGCTTGTAGCAGTTCACAATGGTTGCCTGTGTAACATGATTCCAGGCTTCTTTCTGCATATGTAGGGAATCCAACAGTGATAGATTACGAGCCAGTTCAACAGCACGTTTATCCTTGCCAGTCTGGTCATCCATAACGCTCATCACATGACACAGCACAAGAGCCTGATAATGTTGTTTGAAATTGGCTATTATGCCCTGATCCATAGGTTGGATCAGAGAGGTAGTGTTTGGTGGCAGGAAGACCACCTTGACGTTAGACAGCCTGACATCATCACTGTGTGCAGCACAATTATCACAAAGCAACAAAATCTGATGCTTTTGTGCCCGCATCCATATTTCCTCAGTCATCCATGAATTTGCGTTAGCCTTGTATGACACAGGAAGTCACTTAACATTCTTGAAGCAATGGGGCTCTTTCCAATGATGAGTGGTTCCAACTTCTCACTCCCATCCATATTGCAGCAAAGGAGGATTGTCAGTCGGTCCTTCGACATTTTACTTCCTGTAGTTTTGGCTTGTTTGAATGCAAGTGTTCCATAAGGAATCGCTCGCCAGTAGAGACTGTTTTTGTCAGCATTGAAAATGCCACGAGGTGCAAACTCATTCAAGATGGTAGGAAGAACTGAAACAACCTAATTTTCAGCACCAAAGTCATCAGCGTCTTGTTTTTCACCATGCTGTTTCTTGAATTTTATGTTGTTCCTCTCCTTCCATCTTTCCAACCATCCAACAGTGGCTTTGAATTCAGTTAGTCCAAGAGTTTCAGCTAGCTGATTAGCTTTCTCCATAAGCAGTGGACCACTGACAAGAAACTGTCTGCTCCTGACTTGAGAAAACCACCGAAGAACATCTTCTACCTCCTCAGCTTTTCCCGCCCGTTTTCGTTTCTGTTGTGGATTTGTATTGTTTTGCCAGTCTTCCAGAAGCTGGTCTTTCTGCTTCAAGCAGGGGCGTATCTGCGAGGGGCCACAGGGGCCTGGGCCCCCGCAGATTTCGCCCTGGCCCCCCTCCCCGCCGTCAACCCTCCCCCGCTGCTTACTTTTGCTGGCGGGGGGCCCCAACCCCCGCCAGCCGAGGTCCGACCCGCAATCTCCATATTTCGTCTTCCTCCGTGGCCATGTGCTTCAAGGAAGTAACGCTGCAGTGCTGATTCGTTGAATCCAGTTCGGCGTCTGACGCGACGTCAGACGCCGAACTGGATTCAATGAATCAGCACTGCAGCGTTACTTCCTTGAAGCACATGGCCACGGAGGAAGACGAAATATGGAGATTGCGGGTCGGACCTCGGCTGGCGGGGGTTGGGGCCCCCCGCCAGCAAAAGTAAGCAGCGGGGGAGGGTTGACGGCGGGGAGGGGGTGGAGAGAGGCGGCGGCGGCGGGGGGGGGGGAGGGAGGCAAAAATGTGCCCCCCCTCTCTGGCTCTGGCCCCCCCTACCGCCGGATTCCAGATACGCCCCTGGCTTCAAGATACGTGAAATTTGACTGGGATTGACACCATATTCTTTAGCAATAGATGCCTGACTTTGTTTGTTTTCTAATTTTTTAAGAACTTCTATTTGTTCAGCCAGTGTTAAAGTCTTACAGTTGTGTGACGACGACGACTCCAGTGTACACTCTAACATAGTAACATAGTAGATGATGGCAGAAAATGACCTGCATGGTCCATCCAGTCTGCCCAATAAGATAAACTACTTTTTGTGTATACCTTACCTTGATTTGTATCTGTCATTTTCAGGGCACAGACCGTATAAGTCTGCCCAGCACTATCCCTGCCTCCCAACCACCGGCTCTGGCACAGACCGTATAAGTCTGCCCAGCACTATCCCCGCCTCCCAACCAGCCCCGCCTCCCACCACCACCATTCTTTTGCTTCTTCTGCCTGTGGCAGTTAACCAATGAGATTTCAAATTTACCGCCCCTTTGTCACGCGCCAATCGGATTCCATATTCCGTGTGTGTGCTTATGCGGAGTCTTTCCTGCAGAGGAGTGGTCTTAAACCATGCATATAAGCGAATCTTGCACTTATCAGTGGTGCGCTAAACCGAAGTTTGTCCCCATAGAAATTGATGGCGCCAAAAACGGGACCGAAGTACGGCATGCAGTTACAGAGTATGCGCTTATGCGACATGCACTTAAATGGAGTGCACTGTACTAGTTCCAGTATGGCCCCATCTCATGTGGTTTCAATTACTAGGTGCTGGAACAGTTCTCCCTATAGAGAATCCAGGATTTCCCAACTTCTAGACAACTGGGATGTCCCAATCAACATCTGGAATATTGAAATCACCTGCTAGTAGTACTTCCCCTTTCATAGCTATATTGTGAATGTCTTCAATTAAATTTCTGTCCATTTCTGTCTGTGAAGGAGTTCTGTATATCAGAGGTTCTCAACACACAGCATGCATACCCCAATGACTACTACTACTACTTATCATTTCTATTTCAATGAGTACACAAGACATTTGCAAGGGATATGCAGTGCCTGGTAGAGGACATTCGTCACTTCCTACTCACTGGTCTACAGATCTGCATCAGTGGCAAAACAACATGAAGCAGTCCTGGGGCTGGAGTCTTCATATGTGCACTATTGGCTCTGCAAGTCCCCTTCCCTGGAATAGGATGTTGACGTCAGAGGGGGTGGGAAAATTGCAGAGCTCAGACTGCTGTAGGTTATTTTGCTGATGCTGCTTGTCTGGAGAAGGTAAGGGTTAGAGGGAGACAACAAAGATGCTGACAGTAGACATGGAAGGGGAAAAGAAATAGAGAGTGGGAGATCCTGAATGGAAGGATGAGGAGAGAAAGAGGGGAGACATCCGGGCCCCTGGTTTTGGCAGGGGTTGATCACCCCTGCCAGCCAAAGCCTTCTTCAGCGCTGGTCTCCGGCACGCCTCATTCCCTGCCCTGTGCTCTTTCTTTCTCCTGATGTCCTACAAGTTCCTTTAAGTGAAACTGAGCATGCTCAATTACACATAAAGAAGCGTGCACAGGACGTCAGCAAGAAGAAAGAGCAGGGCAGTGAACGTGGCTGCGCTGGAGACCAGCACTGAAGAAGGCTTTGGCTGGTGGGGGTTGGGGACCCCCACCAGCAAAGGAATTTGCTTTTTCAGGGGGAGTGATGAGGCGGTGAGGGGAAGCGGTGAGGAGGTGAGGGGGAGTGGTGAGGTGGGGGTGGGGGGGCGAGGCAGCAGACTAAAATGTGCCCCCCCATCTTGGGCTCTGCCCCCCTCCCATCGGGAGGTCTGACTACGCCCCTGGACTGGGGAATAAGAGGAAGGGGAATTGGAGAGCCAGGGTGATGGAAAGAGATGGGAAGTTGTAGGCAAGTGCAGTAAAAAGAGGGAACCGAAGACTGAATAGTAAGAATGAATTAAATCTGAACAGAGGCAAAAAAATAAATTGAACTAAACTCAAAGGAAAAGGAGGAGAGAGAAGAATGATAAGAGAGTTAAGAGGAGATGGAGGACAGCAGAAACCAGAGCTCAGACAAGAAATATAACCGGATAACAAAGGTAGAAAAAATAATTTTATTTTCTATTTCATGATTAGAATATGCCAGTTTTTGGAATGTCCATTTCAAAATCTGTGTTGACTGGAGCTCGGAGGTACTTGGTTGAAATTCTTTCAGCTTGGGAGGGTACTTGACTAGAAGTAGTTGAGAAACACTGCTGTACATCACATCAATGTAAACTTACTCCCTAAAGTTCTGCAATTCTGTCACTTTAATATTATCTTTAACATATAGGACGAGATTCTATATATCACGCCTACAAAATCAGTTCCAAAATAAAATACGCCTAGGTGTATTCTATACAGTATGCTTAAATTTAGGTATACTTTATAGAATAAGCCTAGACTTCCATGCAGTTTATAGAATACACCGAATGCCTGTCCACACGACTAAATTTAGTTGTGGGCACTTACGCCAAGTAAAGTTTGGTGTAAATGCCGATGCCTGAATTAGGCGCAGACTGGGTATATTCTATAACAACATGCTTAGATTTTAGAAATGCCCACAACCCGCCCATTCCATGGCCATTCCACACTGGTAGGGGTCAGGCGCTGCCAGTTTGGATCATGGCAGCACCAGAGAGCAAGTACTGCCTGTCCAATCTTTGAGGAGCATGGGGTGGGTGTGGGGAGGTGAGGTGAGGTGGTAGAACTGACTACTTGGGATGCTTTTTCTTTTAAGTGACAGATTTGGGGTGTGGGGGTGAGGGGCTACTAGACTACCAGGAATTGTCACAACTGTCAGCTACCTTGTCGGGTCAAATCATGCCATGTCGAGGGAGGGGTGAGCGGTCGGGTCATGTCAGTGGGGAAGCTGGTGCAGAAAACTACCACATCAGTCAGGTGCCCTTCTTGTACACTGCCTCAGACTTGGTTGTTTTTTTGGGGGTTTTTTTTTGCATCATGCTGGTGCAGTAGACATCAATAAAACACCATGGATTACTAAGAGGCCACAATTTACAATTTGCCACAGCTGGCCTCTCCTGTAACAGATTCAAGTTGGTAGAAATCAGCAAGGATTTAAGATTTTGGTACTTATAGGCAAGACCATACAGCACTCAAAGTGCTACAGTGAAACCTTTTAGAAGCGATGCCAGGCACAACCCAAAAGCAAACAGGCACAGGCTCTACCTCAGCCCAGTATTTCCTGCCTTCTAAATTTGGAGCCCTCTGCAGTTATCTATGTTACCGGTGTTATAACTCAGACTATTGTGGTAATATACTATCTTCCAGAGAAAAAAATCAAAAGCTGCAGCTGGTACAAAATTCTGCTGCCTGTTGAATTCAAAACCAAGAAGGGTTATGATCAAATATCCCTACTTCTTGTAGAGCTTCATTAGTTAAATCTGGTCCTCTGAGTATCTGTGCTGAACTTCTGGTTTTAAACTTTCATATGTATAGTAAAGACACTTGTACAATTATATATTCTGTGTCTGTATAGAACTGTAGTTTTAAATTAGCCGTGAAACAAGGCCAGCGGAATTAAGGGAAAAAAATGAGAGCACTATGGAGGAAATGCCTGTGTATCCAAACACTACATAGCAATTCAAAAATTGCTATGTATCATTTGTAGCCAACTTTACATGTGAATTATCTGCACCTCATCAACAGCAAGATAACATAAATCTTTATGCATGCACAGAGCTTCCCTTACCCAAAATTCCCCATTTTAACATTATAGTTCACAAATTTCTCAGTAGAACACTCGGGAGCCTATATATACTGTGCCCCATAGGCACCAATATTTCAAAATGATTGGAGTGCCAAACATAATACGTTACCCCTCTTTGGACACAATGAAGGAGATTGCTCAATACTGGGGATTCTAAGCACCTACTGGCACTTGTAGTGCTGGCTCTTATGCTACATCCTTACATTCAGAAAGGATGCTAATGTGGAATGGGAATATTTGAATTCAGTATTAACAACAGATAACTTGGATTTTTTTGAGGTCTCCTACGTTGAGTTCCCCGGTAGCTTCCTTCAGTCATGAGGCTGATATAGACATAGCATTAAAATTTTACTTTAGGAATACAGATGTTTCATACTGTGTTTATAAAATTAGGATTGTTCCTAATATGGCTTGGGCCACCCAGCCTAAACCATTCTTCCAATTACAGTTAAGAGTGGAGGGTACTGGAGCTTCCATTTACCTGAAGTTCCTCTGCAAATATTTAGAGGGCATTTTAATAAATTGCATTAAGCAGTTAATGCATGAATTAATGTACATTAATGGCTGTGCTAACAATTCATGCATTAACTGGCAAATTCTGTAAACAGCGCCTTAAGTTTTGCATGCTAATTTGGCTGCATGGCTAAATTGTGTGCACAACTTAATTGAACAAGAAAGCAATCAACACCAATTATCAACACAATTGGCAACAATTAGGATTTTTTTCACATATCCACTTCTAGAAGAGAATGACCTAAATCCTATCTTGCATAACAATTTGGGGGCGTGTTTACAGGTATTCCTGGGGGTGTTCCCAGATTTTATGTACATTGATATAGAATCACACCTAAGTGTGCCTAACTTAGGCACCAGTATTTAAGCCTGCTTAAAGGAGACCTAGTTGCAGCCACCTACAGTTAGGCGCAGCTTAGTGCTAAGTGCGATTCTATAAAGAATGTGTACTCTTTATAGAATCATGCTAAGCATGTTTTTAGTCAACACCAATTTTTCAGGTGCAATTTGTAGAATTTATTCCTAAGTGCATAGCATGAAATGTGGTGGGAATGGGTGGGAACTGGGCATGGACTCTCTTTTTGCAGTTAATACACAATTGCTTATTGCATGTTAACTGCTACCACAGCAGATAACACGTATCAATGACATCTCAGTAAATGTATTTTCTCTGCATTGAGGGAGCCTTGCTAAAAAGTGGCCAGCGCTGCTGTCACCACATGTCTCCCACATGCTTTGGCCACTATTAGCGCAGCAGTAAAATGGTTATGTTCAGTTTTTTTAATGGCCACATGATAATTTACCCATTAGCGTGTGGCCATTACCACCGGGAGCCCTTACAGACACCTATTTAGGAGATGGTAAGGGCTCCAGTGCTACTCCTGCACTAGTTGGGTAGCGTGTGGTAATGTGCCCATGCTACCCAGCTAGTGAACGCATACCTAGTCTCCTCCTCCAGACACGCCTCCCACAACAAAAAATGAAAAATATTTTTTACTACAGGAGTAATATGTGCTGATGGCCAAACTACCGTAGGACGCCTGCATTAGGCCTACTGTACCTTAGTAAAAGGGCCCCTAACTGCATAGGCAGATACTAGAAATGTCCCCAACAGTTAGTACAGAAGTTCTGCAGTTACCATAGTAATTTGGGCAATTGCCATGTAATAACTGCAAAACTATATCACACTTTAGTAAAACAGGCTCTTAGTTAAGTATAAAGGGGTCAAGTGAAGTTTTCAACCTTTTCCAATGCTTAATTTACTTTTGGATAAAAATTTTGTTTGGTTTTATTTTTGATATTACATTACTTGTTAAAATAGGTTAATAAAGGGGAGGGGCCTATTGTGAGATAACATGTCATGACCATTGTAAAAATATCTTCTTTTTTATTTTTCCCTCTGTTTGTACTCTTCTCCTCCTCTTTTAGTGGACTTCTTCATAAACTCATAGGCAAGAGATTTTACCCGTATTTTATTGGTGATGATTCAGCTGTGAGTCCTTATTGCCCAGAAAGCTTCTTTCCTGCCAGACTGTAATCTTTTGAATCGTGCAGCTGGCACTGATGTCAGCACTTCCTAACAAAACATAGGGAGACCTTACTCCGAGGTGTCATGCTGAAGGGGCATGCCAAAGGGGCATGTCCCTTTGTGTCCCTTCATGCAGAACTTTGGGCGTAATCAGGCACGACTGTTCGGAGTAGGGCAACTCCACTATCCTTTATCTGCTGTGGACAATCTGTAAGTGTGACTTTTACCATGGAAATGGCCTGACATTGAATATCCGGGCTCACCACCGACTGCAGGAGTTAATTGGGCTACATCCCATGGTCTGAATATCAGCCCCATTGAACTCAAGAAGGGATGGGGAGAGATACATGAGAAGAGAAGTAAGCTACTGATTAAAGCAATGGGCTGAGAACCAGAAAAGCCAGGATTTAAATTCTACCTCTCCACTGATGTTTCTTATAACCCTGGGCAAGCCACTTCATTCTTGGTTGCATCAGATATAAGCTTAGGGCTAGGTTTTTAATGAATGCTTCTTAGCCCTAACATGCATTAATGCACACAATTTACTGCAGGCCTCATTTCAAGCAATGGGACCTATTTACTAATAATCTATGTTAACAACATTAACATGCACTGACACAGTAGCAAACAAAGGAACTCTAGCCTGAGATTGCAAGCTCTTTGAGAACAGGGATGTACCTACCATACCTTAATATAAATTGCCTTGATCTACCAATGGAAAGATGTGAGCTAAATCTAAGTAAATAAATAAATAAATCCAAGGACAAGGGTTAAGATCTGAAGTTGCAAGGATCAAGGCTCAGCATAATCTTGTGAAATTATTTCTTTACCAAGATGGTGATAGATGATTGGAATAGCCTATGCCCAGAGGTACTGGGAAGCAAAACCATGACACAGTTAAGCATGCGTAGGACAGAGATTGAGTAATAAGGTTAGGAGGTTACTGTACTGTAAGTAACCCATTCACTGCTCCAATGACTGCTCCACTTCTGCCTTCTCTCTGCACAATGTGCATGCTTCCTCCCTAAACAAGTTTCCTGTTATGTAAAGGAAGCTTACAAATGGAAGGTATTTTAGTGTAATTGTGTAGCTATTGATAATGCTTCTGTTACACATGATTATAGTATGAGTTAGTAAGGCTTCCTTAAAGCAGCTGCACTGGCTAGATTTTTTGGAATATCAATTTGCATTTTTCTTGACTCATTTCCGATGTTGGTCACTTTTCTATTTTTGTCTTATACCTTGTTATATTTTCACAATTCTGGGAATTTTTCCAGATGCACACTTTAGTTGGCAGCAATATAATCATAGTTTGCCTGTATCACTATGATGACTTTATGGAGTTCTGGTAAGGATAAATACAACTGCATCACTATTTTCTTAGACTCGTGATGGTGAGTGTAATTAAGCAGATAGAATTTTAAATGGCTGTTTAGGCGGGTCTTTGGTTGTGATTGACGAGGAGTTATCGACGACTTCCATTCCATCCCCCATCTACCCTTTCTTTCTTCTTAGTTTGCAAACTGCTTAGTTCTGTGCATCAGTTGAAGCAGTATAATAAATGTTTATAAAGAATGTTTTGTCCTCTTCCTACAAACAACCATCATAAAAAGATGAAATTAATCATTTTATGTGGTAATTATCCACTAAAGCAGGACTGTGGGTGGATTTCCACACCCAGGCAATCTCACATTAGGTGGCAACAATAAGTTAATATCCTTTGCGAGGCAGCATCCATGCAAAGCGCTGGAACATTTAAAAGGCACAATTCCAGAGTGAAGGACCAGCCAGATGTGCTAAGTATGTGTGCCAGTTCACCTTTTACCACTAGCCAAAATGGAGAGAGAATAGCGCACTCCCACCACATATGCAAATAAGTCTCGGACAAACCACATACCAAAAATGTAATAAACATTTACATTGAAAAAAAAAAAAGAACTGTCTTTTTTTCTGTGGTCCAACTTGCCCAATTAAGCAAGTGGAGGTACCAGCACTGAATATCGCCAGTGTCCGTATAACTCCCAGCTTCACCCTGACTCCACCGTTGGACCATCCCTGCACTAACCAGATTGTGCTTGGCCAGTCAGAGCTGATATGTAACGACACTTCCTGGTTATGACTGCTGGCCAGCTCAGTGTCATTGAAGTGGGCTGGATCCTCTCCTGCCCTCTTAAACTATGCTGAATATCGACTCCTGTGTTTCCAAAACTTTGACCTTTTTATTCACAGTACAAATATTTGCAAGTTGCCCCACAGGTAAAATTGACTAGGCTTAAAGCCCCGTTTTGCACAGGACGCTGAACTAGGAAGTGGGATGGCCAGGTCAAGACATTTACAATTCTCCCAATAAAGGCTTAGTCAAATGTGGAGCCTTTTATAAAATATGTATAGAATGAGAACATCCATTTTAAAACCCTACAGATGCAGGAAAAGAACAGCATCACTCAGCATTCCACATATAAGTTCAGACAACTATACATATAAGAGTCCTATTTCAGAGACTAATATATATAAAAATGCAGCCAGGTAAGGAGCAGGACCCAAAAGATACAAAGTTTTATATTTTAAAGCTTATATAAAGTATTAGAGAGGCAAAGTACAAGTGCCTTATCAAAAGTACTTGTTTCAGTCCTTGGCCAGAACAAGCACTTTGCTCAAGCTTATGTGTGCTGATGGGGAAATTTTTCATAATATACGTGTACTGACATTTTAAAATGGGGACTGCATATCTAAATTTTCCTTCAGGCCTAATGAAGCCCAAGACCCACTCTTTGAGTTTGCACATTCCAACCTTGTCCACATAAATAGTGGCATTTGCACGTGGAAAGGATGTGCAAGGCTTCTAAAATGACCTCCATAATGTAAAGAAAAAAAAAGCTGCACTGAGCTTCTGGGTTCAGCTGTGTCCCACTTTCAACCTGAAAAGTCCACATTTCACTCCAATCCAGGTCATTTCAGGGTTAATCCTACTCTTGGTTTCCCTTGGAGCTTTGAGATCATGGATCTCACTTTAATAGAAAAATCATGTATCATCTTACTCCAACTTCAGATATCTACTCAGAGAATGCCAGGATTTCAAATTTTGCTACTGCTACTCAGTTTTCTCAAGGAATACAGTATCTCTCTCCTTTCTATGTGCCAAGTAGGCTTCTTGAGCCTCTACTACAGAGATTCCCAAACCTATCCTGCGGGAACCCCA
This sequence comes from Microcaecilia unicolor, assembly GCF_901765095.1. NCBI lineage: Eukaryota > Metazoa > Chordata > Amphibia > Gymnophiona > Siphonopidae > Microcaecilia > Microcaecilia unicolor. The sequence goes on from NC_044031.1 coordinate 98,843,601, forward strand.
GCCTGTCAGGTTTTCAGGATATCCACAATGGATATTCAGGAGACAGATTTGCAAACCAAAGAGGCAGTGTATGCAAACTGTTTTCATGAATATTCATTGTGGATATCCTGAAAATCGGACTGGCTGGGGTTTCCCTAGGACAGGTTTAGCAATCTCTGCTTTACTCACAGAGGGGCTGATGCAGCAAGCTACTGTGGGCAAAAGCGTGTAGTTAATGAGAGGTCTATATGCCAATTTCTGGTTGCCCAATGCAGAAAACATTTTTGGTGCTGAAGCAAAACTTTGTATTAGGCACCAGAGCACATGGAATGAAAATGGATAGTAATGAGGCTATTAGATATTCCACTCTGATGTAGAGAACTGCTGCAGAAGACTTTAAGGTGAGCGTGACATGGGAACCTGAAGGTCAGGTCTGAGGAACTGTAGTACTACTTTCCTGCTGTTTCAACTTTGCTGGTCAGAGGCCTGGTAAGCCTGAACATCCTTTCCTGTTCTAATATGAATTCTACAGCCTGTGGCTTGAATACATCAGAAACCATCAGAAACCTGCTTTCTACAATGGAATATTACTGCTTGCCATAGCTGTGATGACTTCATTCAAGAACATGTTGTTTACTGCAAACTATCCTCCAGTTATCTCATGGGAAGGGAGGTGACCTCTTGCATGGCAACTGGACTCCCCCCCCCCCCCCCCCAAGTCTCCCTTTCTGTCAGGGGCCAGGGAGGGTGAGCCCTTGGGCTGCAGCCTAGTTCACACTGCTTGACTAACCCGGAGGCTAGGTAGACCCCGACTGTTTCGTCAGAGGCTCAGGCAGCCGCAGTAAAGGGAAGAGGCGGGTGCTGGCGGCAGGCAGCATATGGGAATCGTTGCCGCTGCCGGGTTTGGAAAGTGACAAAACAGGTAAATGCTGTGAACGGGCTGGAGGTAGGAAGGGGGCAGCATCTCGGCTCAGGAGAGGGAGGCATCTCAGCATGGGGTGGGAAGTGGCATCTCGGTCTGGGGGGGGCGGCATCTTAGCTCCGCCTCAGGCGGCATCTTGCCTTGGACTGGTACTGTCTGTGTGTAAATTAAGGCATGAGCATTTGCACCACATTTTCATTGATGCAAATGGCTGTATCTAAATTTACAAATGACTCCCTCCACTTCAGCGTTAATTCTATAAACCACGCCAAACTTTAGGCGTGGTTTATAGAATACTGCTTAAGCAGTATTTTTTTGGCACCGATTTTTTAGGTGCCATATATACAATCTAGTCTGTTATGCTCAAACTCCACCCCAGATAATGCCTAAAAGGCTGCATAAAGGTTTGCACCGCCTTGTCAATGCACATACTTTTATGTGTGTGACCCTGGGTAACTTTATAAAAGCTCTTATATGTAAATTAAAAGGCCTTTCTATGTGAATATTCCTTTATAAAATTACCCCTACATGCAATAAAGCAACCTGTATCAAAATTATATACATTTTGGCGAGAAGAGAAAGAAAAGTACCAAGAGAGAAAAAAAATTCCTAAATCTCGCTGTTGAATCTAAGAGTGAAGGGACAAGAGTGGGCAGAAAACTACTTAGTAAAAGTGAAACAAAAAAATGACTATTTTTCCTCAAGACATCAAATTTGGACCTAAATATATCAAACATTATTCTCCATAGACACAAAATAAACTCTTAACTGCAGTACATCAGCTTCTTGATGTGGGAAATGAGGCATTTTCATATACTGGGAAAAGAACTACTGTCATAAGAAGCACAAATAAAAACGTTAAGATTATAGAAGAGTTTGACATGGCTTCTATGCAAATGCAAAATTGTTTGGAGCTGTTGTCATTTGCTGTTCCTGTGCATGTTCAAGTTGGAGTTTTTTTTTTTTTTTTAATGAAAGCTGGGAGTTGTTTGTGCTCATGGAGCATGGAGGGGCTATATCTTTCGTTTTAAATATGTTTGCACTTTTTTGTATTTTATTTTTATTATGCTGTTAGACTGGACAGCTGGTTCTCAGCTGGGGCAGCACTTAATGAGTACTTTGTAATAAAAATAATGTTTAAGCTAGTTGGGTGAGTGTTCTATTATTTTGCTCTTAGTGTATTCTATAGATCCTGCTCCCACCTCCCACCCCTCTTGGGAGCCAGCTGAAAACAAAGCTTTCGTCTTAATCTGATTTTTGCCAGACAACAAATTAAAAACAAATGAATAATTAAACAGGGTCAAATGCTGGCAATCATGGTAGATATTGTAGAATCACAGAGACATGGTGGAAGGAGATTAAAACTTGGAGAAAATAAGCAGATGACTATAATTTATAGAAATGAGATGGAGAAAGCAGAAGGGGGACATTTTTCTCTTTCTCTCTCTTTCTTTTTTAAATTTACATATAGGACAACTGGAACCAGGAATGCCAGAAAGAACTAGGAAAAGCATACATGCCTGAATGTAGTCAAAATGGTTTAATGTGGAAGATCACCAAATCTGAAAGTCTTTTTAGTAGGATAGTAATACAGATCATTAAGGGAACAATTTAATAAAAGATTTTTCAGGTGTAAAGACCTTTTTACACACATAAAAGGACTTCATGCGACTAAAAATATGTGTGGTGCCAAGAAGGCATGCACTTTTATTCAATGTGAATACAGGTGTGCCCAGGGGTGGAGCTGGGATGGAGTCATGATGCACACACATTGTTTTATAAAATGTGCATGTATGAGTATAATTTATAATGTCCACGGCTTGGATCTAGGCGTGGTTTCTGTTGCTTTGTCCTAGTATTTTATAAAGACACAATGGGTGCCTATGGTGCTCATTTTCAAAGCAGATGGATGTCTCAAAATGGCCAGAAAAATGTTCATCTGCAGAAACCGACTAAATCTAGATTTTCAAAAAGGCAGAATCAGGATGTTTGTCACTGAGTTTGTCCAAATAGCAAAGGGGTGTGTTGGAGGCATGACAAGGCTGGGACTTGGGCGGGACCAAGAAGGGCTGGAAAGTTGAACATCTTTCAGTGGTAATGGGGGCATGCAATGGAGCTACTAAAAGTATTTCTTAACTCAACATGTATTTAAACTCTGAAATTCATTGCCAGAGAATGTGGTAAAAGCAGTTAGCTTAGCAGAGTTTTAAAAAGATTTGGATAATTTCCTAAAAGTCCATAAGCTATTATTAAGATGGACTTGGGAAAATCCACTGATTATTTCTAGGATAAGCAGTGTAAAATCTGTTTTACTCTTTTGGGATCTTGCCAAGTATTTGTGACCTGGATTGACCACTGTTGGAATCAGGATAATGGGCTTGATGGACCTTCAGTCTGTACCAGTATGGCAACACTTATGTTTAGTTTATTGATATTTGATATACCACCTTTGCTAACTTAGCAGATCAAAGCAGTTTTCACAAATTAAAATTAAAGAAAAGGAAAAGGAACTACAATAATAATACAGGATAGAAACAGAAAAAAACAGTCATACAAAGGAGGCCAAAATAAGCGGGATCATGGGTACAGGAAAGGGGTAATAGAGGGCAAGGGAAAAGAATAAGTACATAAGTAATGCCATACTGGGAAAAGACCAAGGGTCCATCGAGCCCAGCATCCTGTCCACGACAGTGGCCAATCCAGGCCAAGGGCACCTGGCAAGCTTCCCAAACGTACAAACATTCTATACATGTTATTCCTGGAATTTTGGATTTTTCCAAGTCCGTTTAGTAGCGGTTTATGGACTTGTCCTTTAGGAATCCGTCCAACCCCTTTTTAAACTCTGCTAAGCTAACCGCCTTCACCACTTTCTCCGGCAACGAATTCCAGAGTTTAATTACACGTTGGGTGAAGAAAAATTTTCTCCGATTTGTTTTAAATTTACTACACTGTAGTTTCATCGCATGCCCCCTAGTCCTAGTATTTTTGGAAAGCGTGAACAGACGCTTCACATCCACCTGTTCCACTCCACTCATTATTTTATATACCTCTATCATGTCTCCCCTCAGCCGTCTCTTCTCCAAGCTGTATAGCCCTAGCCTCCTTAGTCTTTCTTCATAGGGAAGTCGTCCCATCCCCGCTATCATTTTAGTCGCCCTTCGCTGCACCTTTTCCAATTCTACTATATCTTTCTTGAGATGCGGCGACCAGAATTGAACACAATACTCAAGGTGCGGTCGCACCATGGAGCGATACATCGGCATTATAACATCCTCACACCTGTTTTCCATACCTTTCCTAATAATACCCAACATTCTATTTGCTTTCTTAGCCGCAGCAGCACACTGAGCAGAAGGTTTCAGTGTGTTATCGACGACGACACCCAGATCCCTTTCTTGGTCCGTAACTCCTAACGTGGAACCTTGCATGACGTAGCTATAATTCGGGTTCTTTTTTCCCACGTGCATCACCTTGCACTTGCTCACATTAAATATCATCTGCCATTTAGCCGCCCAGTCTCCCAGTCTCGTAAGGTCCTCGTAATTTTTCACAATCCTGTCACGATTTAACGACTTTGAATAACTTTGTGTCATCAGCAAATTTAATTACCTCGCTAGTTACTCCCATCTCTAAATCATTTATAAATATATTAAAAAGCAGCGGTCCTAGCACGGACCCCTGTGGAACCCCACTAACTACCCTTCTCCATTGTGAATACTGCCCATTTAACCCCACTCTCTGTTTCCTATCCTTCAACCAGTTTTTAATCCACAATAGGACATTTCCTCCTATCCCATGACCCTCCAATTTCCTCTGTAGCCTTTCATGAGGTACCTTGTCAAACGCCTTTTGAAAATCCAGATACACAATATCAACCGACTCCCCTTTGTCCACATGTTTGTTCACATCCTTCAAAGAATTGAAGTAAATTGGTCAGGCAAGATTTCCCCACACAAAAGCCATGCTGACTTGGTCTCAGTAATCCATGTCCTCGGATGTGCTCTGTAATTTTGTTTTTAATAATAGCCTCTACCATTTTCCCCAGTACCGACGTCAGACTCACCGATCTATAATTTCCCGGATCTCCCCTGGAGCCTTTTTTAAAAATGGGCGTTACATTGGCCACCTTCCAATCTTCCGGTACCACGCTCGATTTTAAGGATAAGTTGCATATCACTAGCAGTAGCTCCGCAAGCTCGTTTTTCAGTTCTATCAGTACTCTAGGATGAATACCATCCGGTCCAGGAGATTTGCTACTCTTCAGTTTGCCGAACTGCCCCATTACGTCCTCCAGGTTTACCGTGAAGTCAGTAAGTTCTCCGACTCGTCCGCTTGAAATACCATTTCCGACACCGGTATCCCACCCAAATCTTCCTCGGTGAAGACCGAAGCAAAGAATTCATTCAGTCTCTCCGCTACGTCTTTGTCTTCCTTGATCGCCCCTTTTACCCCTCGGTCATCCAGCGGCCCAACCGATTCTTTTGCCGGCTTCCTGCTTTTAATATACCGAAAAAAATTTTTACTATGTTTTTTTGCCTCTAATGCTATCTTTTTTTCATACTCCCTCTTGGCCTTCTTAATCTGCGCCTTGCATTTGCTTTGACACTCCTTATGCTGTTTCTTGTTATTTTCAGACGGTTCCTTCTTCCATTTTCTGAAGGCGTTTCTTTTAGCCCTAATAGCTTCCTTCACCTCACTTTTCAACCAGGCCGGGTGTCTTTTGGACTTCCGTCTTTCTTTTCTAATTCGCGGAATATGTATGGCCTGGGCCTCCAGGATGGTATTTTTGAACAGCGTCCACGCCTGTTGTACAGTTTTTACTCTCTCAGTTGCCCCCCTAAGTTTTTTTTTTACCGTTCTTCTCATTTTATCATAGTCTCCTTTTTTAAAGTTAAACGCTAATAGGATAAGGTGCTCCTGAAATTAAGTGCAGGTGCAAGACAAAAGGTTAGTTAATTACAATTAAAGACCAATTTGAAGAGCCAATGTTTTAAAGCTATTTTGAATTTGTCCTGGGTAAGTTCACTACGAATCTCCTTTAGGAGTGAGTTCCAGTGGTGGGGTGCTGCAAAGAAAAAGGTAGAATGGCGGGCGGATTCCATGCTAACCTTTTTAGGACCAGGGAGAATCAGCCAATGGTCATCAAGAGATCGCAGTGTACGAACTGGAGAGTAGGGTATAGTGAGTATTGCGAGATAACCAGGGAGATCAAGCCGAAAAGCCTTGAAAGTGAGTGAGAGGAGCTTAAAGAGAATCCTTTGTTTGATTGGTAGCCAATGATGCGTTCAAGCAGACAAAGAACTGTCAAAATGACGGGCATGATAAAGAAGTCTTATTGCTGTGTTTTGGAGTGATTGTAGTTTTTTTAAAGCTGAAAATGAAGGCAGCCTAAGTATATGATGTTGCAATATTTGAGCTTTGAAACTAAGAGAGCAGTATAAGAGAAAGAAAAGACTGGACGTCAAAATAACACCAAACAAAGCATAGTGGATGTATAAGAAACATCCAAGGCAAAAAAGGAAGTTTTTATCTAGACCTGTTTTAACCAAATCCAAGTTACACAAAGGTGCTCTGACTGACCAGATAACCACTGGAGGGATTAAGGCATCATCCCTCTTTAATCCCCCAGAGGTTACTGACCCCTCCCACTTCCCTAAGAAGTGAAAGTGGGTACAGGCTGTCTGACAGCTACAGAGCAGCAAGCAGGTCCCTAGGGTTGCCTAGAGGTCAGTACAGTGGAATTTTCTCAAGGGTACCTGGGGCCATATCCCACTTTACCTATTTCATTTGTGGTGGAAATTGTGAGCCCTCCAGAATTAACTAAATACCTACTGTATCTAAATACAGTGGTGGAAATAAGTATTTGATCCCTTGCTGATTTTGTAAGTTTGCCCACTGACAAAGACATGAGCAGCCCATAATGAAGGGTAGGTTATTGGTAACAGTGAGAGATAGCACATCACAAATTAAATCCGGAAAATCACATTGTGGAAAGTATATGAATTTATTTGCATTCTGCAGAGGGAAATAAGTATTTAATCCCTCTGGCAAACAAGACCTAATACTTGGTGGCAAAACCCTTGTTGGCAAGCACAGCGGTCAGACGTCTTCTGTAGTTGATGATGAGGTTTGCACACATGTCAGGAGGAATTTTGGTCCACTCCTCTTTGCAGATCATCTCTAAATCATTAAGAGTTCTGGGCTGTCGCTTGGCAACTCGCAGCTTCAGCTCCCTCCATAAGTTTTCAATGGGATTAAGGTCTGGTGACTGGCTAGGCCACTCCATGACCCTAATGTGCTTCTTCCTGAGCCACTCCTTTGTTGCCTTGGCTGTATGTTTTGGGTCATTGTCGTGCTGGAAGACCCAGCCACGACCCATTTTTAAGGCCCTGGCGGAGGGAAGGAGGTTGTCACTCAGAATTGTACGGTACATGGCCCCATCCATTCTCCCATTGATGCGGTGAAGTAGTCCTGTGCCCTTAGCAGAGAAACACCCCCAAAACATAACATTTCCACCTCCATGCTTGACAGTGGGGACGGTGTTCTTTGGGTCATAGGCAGCATTTCTATTCCTCCAAACACGGCGAGTTGAGTTCATGCCAAAGAGCTCAATTTTTGTCTCATCTGACCACAGCACCTTCTCCCAATCACTCTCGGCATCATCCAGGTGTTCACTGGCAAACTCAGACGGGCCGTCACATGTGCCTTCCGGAGCAGGGGGACCTTGCGGGCACTGCAGGATTGCAATCCGTTATGTCGTAATGTGTACCAATGGTTTTCGTGGTGACAGTGGTCCCAGCTGCCTTGAGATCATTGACAAGTTCCCCCCTTGTAGTTGTAGGCTGATTTCTAACCTTCCTCATGATCAAGGATACCCCACGAGGTGAGATTTTGCGTGGAGCCCCAGATCTTTGTCGATTGACAGTCATTTTGTACTTCTTCCATTTTCTTACTATGGCACCAACAGTTGTCTCCTTCTCGCCCAGCGTCTTACTGATGGTTTTGTAGCCCATTCCAGCCTTGTGCAGGTGTATGATCTTGTCCCTGACATCCTTAGACAGCTCCTTGCTCTTGGCCATTTTGTAGAGGTTAGAGTCTGACTGATTCACTGAGTCTGTGGACAGGTGTCTTTCATACAGGTGACCATTGCCGACAGCTGTCTGTCATGCAGGTAACGAGTTGATTTGGAGCATCTACCTGGTCTGTAGGGGCCAGATCTCTTACTGGTTGGTGGGGGATCAAATACTTATTTCCCTCTGCAGAATGCAAATAAATTCATATACTTTCCACAATGTGATTTTCCGGATTTAATTTGTGATGTGCTATCTCTCACTGTTACCAATAACCTACCCTTCAATTATGGGCTGCTCATGTCTTTGTCAGTGGGCAAACTTACAAAATCAGCAAGGGATCAAATACTTATTTCCACCACTGTATAAGAGACACTTGCAGGCTGGAAAGTGATTGTAGTGGTGTACAGTTAGGTATAGTAGTTTTTTCTCTGATCCTGGAGGGCTCACAATACATGATATAGGAGTTATAGTGGGAAGTGTGCCTGGGTGCCATTGTTTAAAGTCCACTGCACTGATCACTAGGCTGCTCCTCAGCTATGCAAGGTTGTCTATGCGGCCATTTCTCTCAAAATGATGCCAGACAGATGTTTTTGTGCCTGCTTTCTTGGCATCCAGAAGTTGGATGTTTCACTTTTCAAAATAGCTCTGCTTTTTAGATGTTTTCAAGCTAAGACATCTTTCTCATAGCCCATTTTCAAACAGGAAAACCGGATGATTTTCTTGTTCGAAAATTGCTGTCTGATGGACTTTTCTCTGGATGTTATTGGCACTTAGATGACTTTTCAAAAATTCCCATCCACTTGTCTTTATAAAATAGGGTTGAAATAGATGCCTACATGACCACACATATTCTTACTGTACACCACCTTGAGTGAATTCTTTCAAAAAGGCGGTAGATAAATCCTAATAAATAAAATAAATAAGTAATGTTACTTATTTACCCTCCACATAGATACAGAGAGAATGGGGGCCTCGATTTGCTTAATATAGGATGACTAAATGCCAAAACTCAAATGTAAGTAAGCAGAGAGTTTATGGGGCTCGTTTTCAAAAAAGAAAAACATTCAAAAAATGACATAAAGGCAGATGTATGTTTTTCTCACAGAAAAACATCTAAAGTGTATAATCGAACTAAAGCAAAAACTGGTCCAAATCACTAGTTCATTTAGATCAGGACATTACCAGAGGGGGGCGTTTTGGGGCATTGACATGGGTGTGCTGTGTGTGTGACATGGGTGGTTTTACGGAATGAACATCTCCAGCACATAATGGATAGCAAAACAATTTCTTAGTGGTGGGAGGTGTGGTAGCCGTGTTAGTCCTCTCTTAAAGGTAATCAATAGAAATCAAACAAAATAAAACATGGAAAATAAAATAAGATGACACCTTTTTATTGGACATAACTTAATACATTTCTTGATTAGCTTTCGAAGGTTGCCCTTCTTCGTCAGATCGGAAATAAGCAAATGTGCTAGCTGACAGTATATATAAGTGAAGCATCCAAGCCTTTCATTGACAGTCTAACAGGGTGGGTGGGAGGTATGCATGGGGACATCAAAGCATTCAATTGATAGTCTAACAGGATGGGTGTGGATAGTTGAGGGGAGGGTGATAAACAGAGAAATACAACTTTATGGTTTATAATGGGCTAGAAAACCCAGATCCTTGTTAAGTCCTGTCTGTTGGGTATCAAAATAGTCAATGATTCTGACTTCAAAGGTCTTACGTTCCTGTATTGTTTTAAAGTTACCTTTCAGGATTCTCACTGTGAAATCACTGGTACAGTGTCCTGGTCCTGTAAAGTGGTGGGAAAAATAGCATAGGGAATTAGACCTGCTTTAAAAGTGTCTAGAGTTTCAGCAAAGCTGTCTTTCATTTGCGAATTTGTAGTGTTGCAGAGTGAAGAGCTGGAAGTGATCGTTTGATAGAAAGGTGAGAGTTGCCGAGTGCTGTATTACTGTTTGTCTGTTTGCCCTAGTCTGAACCTTGTCACCCTTACATTCCCTGACTTGCCTCCTTTGTGTCTCATCTCCTCAGCTCTTTACCCACCCCTGCTAGCTCCGCAAGGAAAACCCATCCCTTCCTCTGTATCTCGCTCCTTCTCCCCTTCCAACACTCACTGACCTAAGCCCACATACCTCCCATTATACCCCCTTACTGGTTTGGCTTCTGTCTATCCTTGTTGCTCTGTTTGTTCTATTTGCTGCTGTTGTGTGCATAAGGACTGTTGATTGCTGCTGGGAGAGTGATTGCTGAGTGAGTGTGACATGAGTGTTTGCTGTTGCCAAGAGAGTGATTGCTGTGTGTTGCTGATGTGTGTGTGACTGCATTGTTTGTTGGTTGTGGGAGACTGAGTAATTGCTGCTGCTGTGTGTGTAAGGACTGTGTGCTTGTGGTGGGAGAGTGAGTGCTTTGTTGGTGGTGGTGGGTCTCACTAACCTCAGACGCACAGTGGTGTGTCTGGGGTTAGTGGGTTGCACCTGTGGTGGTGCGATATGGATGCACTGTATACAGTGTTGGCTTACATCATGGTGGAGGATGAGGAGCATTTGGAGGGGAGGCCCCGCAAGAAATATTCCATCCCAGAGTATTCCGGCTCTGTACCTGTTGCCTGGATCTCACTGACTAGCAATGTCTCAATAGATACCATTTTGATAGGGCTGCCATACAGCACCTCTGTGACCAGCTATAACCCGTCCTCTGGCCCAGGACACGCAGAAAAAAATCCCATCCCATCCACCTCAAGATCACCGCCTCCCTTGCATTTCTACCCATTGGCACCTTCCAGTCTGTGCTAGGGGTCAATGTGGGCCTCACCCAGCCCACCATCTCCAACTGCCTCACCCTTCCTCACACTATTTCACCTTCCCCACTATTCCCCAAGCCCTCCAGAACAACATAGTAGAGTTTTATGCTATAAACAGCTTCCCCTTGGTTATAAGTATCATTGACTGCACCCACATCACTCTCAGATCCCCTCTGAGCATGCGAGGTCACCTACTGATACAGAAAAGCCTTCCACTCCATGAACATGCAGGTTGTATGTGATGCCCAGAAGGAGGTTATGGACTTGCTACCCAGGCTCTACCCACAACTCCTATATCCTCCAGCATTCTGGAATCTAGCAGAGGTTCAATTGAGAGGAAATCACTGGTGGCTGGCACTTAGGTAAGCGCTACAGGGATCCCCCAACTCCCCCTCCAAAAACGTCTACACCCTCCCTCTGTCTAGGTGCCCACACAATCACCACCCCACTACCACAAGGTCACTAGACCAGCCAATACACACCCTTGTCTCCCATTCTGCTTCTCCCCACAGGTGAAGAGGATACCCCCAATAAACCTGGCTCATGACCCCCATAGTCCAACCCCACACTATGGCAGAGGAGGACTGCAAGAATAAGCATCGGACTACACAAAGCATAATCAAGCAGATCTTTGGACAACAGAAGAATCAATTCCGATGTTTCAACCGGTCCAGAGGGGAGCTCCTCTATAGCCCAGAAAAGGTAACCAATATCTTCATGGCCTGCTACATGCAGCACAGACTGGCTCTCAGAAGAAGACAGGCCCTGCCAGAAGAGGGACAGCAACCCCAGCAGCAGGCCGAGGTTGTCAAGGATAAGGAGCCCCCCTCCCCTTCCACCCACAGAGCTGAGCAAAATGTCCACCAGCTAGGGGTGTGAGCCAGGGAAAGATTGATACAGACCACCGTTACCCTCTCTGTGCACACCCCCCATCACACTCCTTCCACCTCCCCATCACACACCCCCTCCCCCTAGCACACAGCAAGACCTATATCAGACTACCCAGTTTATCTTCCCTTCCTCATCCCTGTCCCCTCTTGGATGTGCTTCTTCCCCCTAGACATGAACAGCTGCAGGCATGCTGGCCCTCCCAGCAGCAGACAAAAAGTCATCATACTCTCCTTTGGGGCTCACATTGACTTCACTGGCACTTGATATGCCTGCTGCCTCTGCTGCCCCTCAAAAATCCAGCCACCTGGCTGGCCAGGAGTCTGAAGTGTCATGTGGCCCTGCACCCAGCAAGGGCATATAGACCTCCTGTGATACCCCAGCTCTCTAGGTTGTTGGCCTGGGATGGTGTGCTATGTGTATCTGGGGGGGAGGAGGTCTATGCTGGGATGTTAAGCCAGTGGTTGGCCTGTTGATGATGATGCAGGCCTGCTGGAGGGAGATGGTATTGCAGCAATGGTGCCCTCTGTGGCTGACATGTCGGCTATGTAGGCCTTGAGATCTTGAGCTGCAGAAAGGAGTTTGGCTCTGATGGCATCAACATGTTGTTTCAGTGTTGACCACAGAAGAGTCTTCCCTTGGGGTTAGTGTCTTGTTCACCATGGTCCTATTTTCATGGAGGATCTGGATCCCTTTTAGCTTATGGCCTGGCTCTGAGAGGGTCTGCTTGAAACTCTGGGATTTCATTAGCGCTGATAGCAATACCTCTTAAGGTTCCAACATTTCTGACTTATGTTTCTGTCCAGTGACTCTATGAATTGTGGTGTGAAAGATGTGGTATATCTCCTTCGCAGGCAGTTATATAATTAATTGTTGTCTTTTTGCAAGGCACATTTTACCAAGACTTATTTTTGAAGTTTCTTAAGGTACAGATTGCAGCACTTTACTGTTATGAGCTTAAGAAAAAGGAATCTCATTGGTGACCTACTGGATATTTCTTAGTTTCTGCAGTGGGAAGGTGGGGAGGGTGGGGGAGGGGTGGTTAGGCAAATTCAATGTCCTTTCCACCTGGTGGTTCCACAATGGGATCTTAATTTGGTCCTCAATGCCCTGGCAGGTTCACTTCTTGAGCCTTTGAAACATGTGTTCCTAAAAGACCTTTCCTTAAAGACATCTTCCTGGTGGCTATCTGCTTGGCTAGATGCATCTTGGAAGTGCAAAGCTTTATTGTATAGGGATCCCTATGGTCCCATCTTTTTTTGCCTAAGGTTGTTTCTTTTCAAATAAATCAATCTAATTTTGCCTACCTTTAGAAGAGAACAGACGGCAGATGGTCATTCCACACTCGGAACATGTTGTTACTTGAAAGTCAGGAACACTTTTCATGAGTCAGGTGGGCTTTTTGGGAGTAATTTGATAAAGTATGTGCTAACATTTATGTACCGATTGCGTACAGAAATAATTAGAATGCATATATCCACGTACATGCTAAAAGCGTTCTTAACACTATTCTGTAATGACATGTATATTTCCTAGAGTGCATAGTTTGCAGGTGGGTGTAAACATGGATAGATCCTGAGTGGAGCATGGACAAGGTGCATACTTTATGTACGTAGTTTATAGATACTATAAATTATGAATGTATCTCCAGAGCATTGGCTGATCTAGTAGGAATTAAGGAAAGGAAAAGTAGCAGGTAAGAGCAATTTTCACCTTCTTTTGAGTATGCTTAGGTTAGGGAAGTGCAACAGCATGCTTGCATGGTATTTTCAAAATAAGCTATTTTACTGTTCTTCCGCCATGCAAAAATAACAGATACAAAGTACGTGGGCACATTCAATACATGTACTTTATACTAGCTACTTTTGAAAGGAAACTACCTACATTTTTTTTAATCAAGGGCTCCTTTTACTAAGTTGCGGGTAGTGAGTCCTGTGTAGCAAATGCGACGACGCTCATAGGAATTGAATGGGTTGCATTGCATTTGCTGCACTGGGAATCACTACCATGGCTTAGTAAAGGAGACCTACATGATCTGCAAAACAGAGCTATTTTTGCCTATTGGATATGTACCCTGGTAAGATAATGAAATAGTTTTAGTAACAGTATTTATTTATTGTGAACATTTATATCCCACATAATACCACCAAGGCAGGCTCTATGTGGCTTACAACGTTGAAGGAAGAGTACAATACAATAAGTCATATGCAGGATGGAGTAGAGGAGTAGAGAGAGGAAGAGAGGGGGTCAACAGGGGAGAGGAATGAGGGGAATGCAGGGGATCAAGCATGAGTGGAGTAAGAACAATTACACAGGTAAGTCTTTATAAATGTTTATTGTTGCTAAAAGGTTCATTGATAGAGGGATGGGTTGCTTTCTGTTTGTGACACATGATTGTGACTCTAATTTTAAAAATGGCTTGGACCCAACAATTTGAAGATGCAATTGGGTTGCATCTAAATTGGACTCCTGTAATAGCCTATGTGTAGGCCTTTCCAGGGATGGAGATAGATATTGGCTTAATGGTGGGTGACCGATTAGTGACTTGGGGTTAATTTTATAAAGCAATTTCTGAATGTAAATCTTCCACCTATTTTAGAAAACGTGGGTATACACAGAGTTTATACACATTTTTGCAGCTGCCTCAGAACAGGTGTAAGAGAGCATTAGTGCACCACTGGGGATAGTTTTGTGAGGCTATTTTAATAAAGACACAAACCAGCTCATTTTCGAAAGAGAAGGGCACCCATCTTCTGACACAAATCGCAGGGACGGCCAAAGTTCAAGGGGGCGTGTCGGCAGTGTACCGAAGGCGGGACGGGGGTGTAGTTAACAGATAGCCGTCCTCGGCCGATAATGGAAAAAAGAAGGCGTCCCTGATGAGCATTTGGCCGACTTTACTTGGTCCCTTTTTGTTCATGACCAAGCCTTGAAAATGTGCACGAAATGACCAGATGACCACCGGAGGGAATCGGGGATCACCTCCCCTTACTCCCCCAGTGGTCACCAAGCCCCTCCCACCCAAAAAACTAATTAACATTTTTTCCAGCCTCAAATGTCATACCCAGCTCCATCACAGCAGTATGCAGGTCCTTGGAGCAGATTTTAGTGGGTACTGCAGTGCACTTCAGGCAGGCGGACCCAGGCCCATTCCCCCCTACCTGTTACACTTGTGGTGGTAAATGGGAGCCCTCCAAAACCCACCCAAACCCCACTGTACCCACAATCTAGGTGCCCCCTTCATCCTTTAAGGGCTATGGTAGTGTACAGTTGTGGGTAGTAGGTTTTGGGGGGGGGGATTGGGGGGCTCAGCACCCAAGGTAAGGGAGCTATGCACCATCCACTGCAGTGCCTCCTAGGGTGTCCGGTTGGTGTCCTGGCATGTGACAGGGACAGTGCACTACGAATGCTGGCTCCTCCCACAACCAAAGGGCTTGGATTTGGCCGTTTTTGAGATGGCTGTCCTCGGTTTCTATTATAGGCAAAAACCGAGGCTGGCCATCTCTAAGGTCGGCGATCTCAACATTTAGGTCGTCATAAATGTTGAGATTTGGCCTGCCCTGACCGTATTATCGAAATGAAAGATGGACGCCCATCTTGTTTCCATAATGTGGGTTGCCCTTCCCTTTCGTGGTGCCGTCCTTAGAGATGGCGCCCCTGTTTTGATTATGCCCCTCAAAGGCATCTATGTTACCTTTGTAAAATACATCAATTGACAAACCCAGTGCCTTATACACAAATCTTCTACCAAACGGTATGTGGATTAACAAGCCATAAAGCCATGAAGGAGCCTCGTTAGCGACTTGTTTCATACAGGTACAGCCTTGCCACTCAATTCATTATTGGCTCTAAATATCATGGCTTACTTGTATCCAAAATTTTAATATTTATTCCATAATAACTTCCTATATATATTCCTATGAAAACTTAATAAAAACGTATCTCAATGTGCTGAATGCAGTAGAAGATTTGAGCATAAGGCACTGGGATTGTCAAATGAGGTATATATAATACCTCTGCTATTTATAGCAATCTGTTGGGACTATTTACAATTTGCCATTCCCCCCTGTTTACAACGCCGTGCTAGTGGCTGCCGGGGCACTAATGCCAACACAGCCCGTTCACTTTGAATGGGCTGTGTTGGCATTGCCGTGTGGCAGCCACTAGCTTGACGTTGTAAACAGGGTGGCTTTATAAAATAGACATATGTTTGGAAATTTGCTAGGTGCTCTGGTAAAAAATGTATAAAATTATTGCACTGATGCTTTGTTTATGTTTAATGTTAATGTTTTGTTGACATTACACATTTTAAAAATGCTTATTGACCACTTTGGAGGCTTCATAGTTTTAGGGGCTGAAAAAGGTGGTATATAAATGTGTTACATAATAAATGCATAAATAAAATTAAGCTACAATTATGGGCCCAAAAATACTTTCAACCATCCAGGCAATTCAAAATTTCCCCTTTAGAGAACAAGATAGCTAGAAGACTAGAATATAAAGATAATTTGAGGTCAGCATAGCCAAGAGACTCTGGATGAAAAGGAATAGGAGAGCACTGCTGAGTCACCTTTTTTCTAACCAGATGGATAAGCTAGCAAGAAATAGTTTTGCAGCTTGATATATTGATATCTGGTGCCTGCAGCTTTTTTAAAAAAAATGTTTTCATTAAAAGGTTTTTTCATACAGATAATACAAAAGTAAACACAAATCAAACAAAAACAATAACCCCCCACAAAATAAACACAAAGAAAGATTAGAGTAACATTATCATAGTTCCATGGCAACACCTGGAAACAAATAGCATGGATACACAAACCAGCTTATAATTGAAAGTGATCACCAGCCATCTTCTGACACAAATCGGGAGATGGCCGGCGATTTTTTAAAAGCGGCAAAAATCGGTATAATCAAAAGTGGCATTTTTGACTGCAGCGCCGCTTTCCCGTTGCTTCGCCGGCGAAAGTTCAAGGGGGCGTATCGGTAGATAAGCGAAGGCGGGGACATGGGCAGGCATGGGTGTGGCTACCAGATGGCCGGCTTTCGCCGATAATGGAAAAAAAAAAAGCGGCGGTTAAGCAGTATTCGCCGGCTTTACTTGGTCCTTTTATTTTCACGACCAAGCCTCAAAAAGGTGCCCCAACTGACCAGATGACCACTGGAGGGAATGGGGGATGACCTCCCCATACTCCCCCAGTGGTCACCAATCCCCTTCCAAACTAAAAAATAAAACTAAAAACCTTTTTTGCCAGCCTATATGCCAGCCTCAAATCCGTACCCACCTCCATGACAGCAGAATGTGTTGTATCATCCGACAGTCTTTCCCTGGTTGCGATGTGGCTCTTGGGTGAGTGTGACACCTTTTCTGTTAGGTGCCCTGCAGAGTCACATTAGCAATGCATTGTGGTGGATGTAGGGTACTGGACTCTACTCCCCTGGTGCTTGTCCCCCCTGCTAACTGGGGTCAGAGTGTGCCCTGTTTTGTTTCCTGTTGTAGTCCATGCGGTAGTGGCCATTTTTGTAAGCCAGTTTTAGTTCCCTTTCCTTTGTTACCCACGTTAGAGAACGTAGTTCTTACCTTGCATGGTGCTGAAAGAGGGCATTGTACACCATTGTGCCAGCTCTGACCTACTGCTAATCTTAGTACCAGGGGACTCTTTGCCAGTGGGGCACAACCTCTGATCTGCAGTTAACTATGAGTAAACGTGCCTATTTCAAGAAAGGACTTTTTCAGAGAGATTAGTCTTCAGGTGTGAACTGGTATGCCAAAGTTATACAGCAGCAATAAGTCCTAGAGGCTGTATGCAGGTCCCTGGAACAATTTTAGTGGGTGCAGTACATTTGTGGGTAGTGGGTTTGGGGGGGGGGGGTTGGGGGGCTCAGCTCCCAAAGTAAGGGAGCTATGCACATGGGAGCTTTTCTGAAGTCCAGCGCAGTGACCCCTAGGGTGGCTGGTTGGTGTCCTGGCATGTCAGGGGGGCCAGTGCACTAAAAATGCTGGCTCCTCCCACGGCCAAATGCCTTGAATTTGGCTGGGGTTTGAGATGGCCGACATAACTTTCCATTATCGCTGAAAAACAAACCCGGCCATCTCAAACCCGGTGAACTCCATGGCATCTGGCCAGCTAAACCGTATTATCGAAAAAAGAGATCGCCAGCCATCTTTTTCGATAATACGGTTCCGACCAGCTGTAGCGCCGCCGCCAACATAGATCGCCGGCAATCTATTTGGCTGGCGACGTTCGATTATGCCCCTCAAGGTCAACTAGTGCTATGTGGCTCCTGACAAAAGAGGTCTAAACGAGCCCAGGTCTTCAAGACAGACTTAATGCGTCGACACCTATGGGCCAAAATGGTTTCATATTTCCTTATGACACATACGTAACTCCACCATTCATTATAATTTAGGTAGCTTGACTACAACAACTGCTGCTGTTGCTACTTATTTATTTATCCCCCCCCCCCCCCCAACATTCAAAACCATTTAACTGGCCAGGATTGGCACTTGGCCTGTTAAATACCCCATAACTCTGGCAATATTCAGCAGGGGATAACTAGCTATCTCCCGCTGAATATCACTAGTTAGTGGCTAGCAGATAGCCAGTGTTATCGACTGATATAACAGGCTATTTTCAGCCCCACTTTAGCAGCTATATTTGGCCATGTGAATATGTGGGATATCTTTGGCTGGTTAGAAGATAACTGGCTAAGTTAGAATAGCAATGTAACCGGTTATCTGCTAACCAGCCAAAAATAAACCAGATGTTCAATGCCAGTCACCAGAAACAGCCTGGCATTGAATATCCGGGTTTAACGGTGACCGCAGGCGAAGGGACGGGGAAACCCGTATTATCGAAACAAGATGGGCATCCATCTTTTGTTTCGATATTATGGTCAGGAACGACCAAATCTGGAAATTTAGGTCGACCTTAGAGATGGCCAAGTGCATAATGGAGTTCTTTCTTGGAAGGAACGTTTTAAGTAAACTAGCCAGTTACAAGTACAAAGGGACTTTTATGTTTTTCAAAACCAGTCACTTTTCCCTGAATAGATTAAATCAACTCATTTGTTACACCTGTTTTATTCTTTTGCTGAATGTTTTGATATTGTCTGGGTTAACCTCCCCTTTTATATTTTCTTATTAATAATATCCATTATAATATTAAGGGTGGGTAACCACTGTCGCGTCTCACGCGCCTACCTGCTCCCCTCCCACCGCGGGGGGCGGGAGTCAGTGGCCACGGTGCGGGAAGACGGCCGACCAACCGCGACAGGGGGACCAGCGCCGCTGCAGGCCAGCGGCCCGGGTTGGGATCGGCGGCCAGCGACGGCGACCGCCGGCC
The DNA here is from genome assembly GCF_901765095.1 of Microcaecilia unicolor. Classification (NCBI taxonomy): domain Eukaryota; kingdom Metazoa; phylum Chordata; class Amphibia; order Gymnophiona; family Siphonopidae; genus Microcaecilia; species Microcaecilia unicolor. The sequence continues at coordinate 98,862,612 of NC_044031.1, forward strand.
TCGCTGGTAGGAAGAGCCGGGAGAAGACCCGCGCCGCCCAAAATGGCGGCGCTGGAACACGGGGCCGATGCCCTCTCCGTCTCGGTGTCGGAGGGCTCTGGAGCTCCGCCTTCCCCACTCCGATTGGAGGACCAGGAGTTAGCTCCGCTTGGGAGTTCAGGCAGGGCCTATCAGAAGAGGCCCTGCCGACTCTCCAGGTCGTATTGGAGGAACTCGCCGTTGGGGGCGGGAAGGCGCGATATTTAACTTCGGGGCTGGCAGTCCTCAGCGCTTCCGGTTTTTTGTGTTTCCGAAGCCGGCACAGTGGATTCGTGTGGATTGCTAGCTGTCCTTGCTAGCTGCCATTCAGAGACTGTGCTTATCTTTCTCCAGGATTGCTAGCCGCCCTTGCTAGCTGCCATTCAGAGACGGTGCTTATCTTTCTCCAGGATTGCTAGCCGCCCTTGCTAGCTGCCATTCAGAGACGGTGCTTATCTTTCTCCAGGATTGCTAGCCGCCCTTGCTAGCTGCCATTCAGAGACGGTGCTTATCTTTCTCCAGGATTGCTAGCCGCCCTTGCTAGCTGCCATTCAGAGACGGTGCTTATCTTTCTCCAGGATTGCTAGCCGCCCTTGCTAGCTGCCATTCAGAGACGGTGCTTATCTTTCTCCAGGATTGCTAGCCGCCCTTGCTAGCTGCCATTCAGAGACGGTGCTTATCTTTCTCCAGGATTGCTAGCCGCCCTTGCTAGCTACCATTCAGAGACTGTGCTTATCTTTCTCCAGGATTGCTAGCCGCCCTTGCTAGCTGCCATTCAGAGACTGTGCTTATCTTTCTCCAGGATTGCTAGCCGCCCTTGCTAGCTGTCATTCAGAGACTGTGCTTATCTTTCGCCTCACGGATTGCTAGCCGCCTTTGCTAGCCGTCCATCCATAGACTGTGTTTGCTGACTACCAGCCAGGCCAGCCGTCACCCCGCGGTTCCAGCAGTCCTGCTGGCCGCCTGCAGCTGAGGGCTCAACCCTTGGTGAACGGCGGCCGCCGCGGGTGAAGATTCGGGGTGCACGGCTGTCCTCTGAGGTCTTTCGGGGCCTTAGGGAACCTAAGGGCTCACCCACAGTAGAGACAGGACAGGAACCGGAAGCCATGAGCTCGCCAATGCAGCCTGATCTACGGGACCTGGCTAAGGTACTTCAGCAGCAGCAGGAGCAGCTGAACGCCCTGTCGGGGGCGCTCCAGAACGTGTGCTCTCAGCTTTCGACGCTTCAGGTACAGAACCAGGTCGCTGCGGTCCAGGGGGCCGCAGCGGCTCCTCGTCCGGGAGGGTTCCGCATGGGACCCTCAGTTCCCTGAGCCGGCACGCTATGATGGGGCCCCCGGAGGCTGCCGGGGGTTCCTCAATCAGTGCAACCTGGCCTTCCGGATGCAACCGGAGGCATTTTCTTCGGACCAAAGTAAGGTGGGATATATCATTGGCCTGTGCGAAGGGAAGGCCCTGGCATGGGCGTCTCCACTAAACGAACAGCAGGACCCATTTGGATGATTATGCTGAATTTCAGCGCCGTTTCCGCATGGTCTTTGACCTCCCTGGCAGGCCATCTTCCGTGGCGTCGGAACCTGCTGCGGATTCAACAGGGCGAGGGGAACGGTGGCTGATTATGCCATTCGATTTCGGACCCTAGCCACGGAATTACGTTGGAACCAGGAGTCCCTGATGGCAATCTTTATGGAAGGATTGCAAGAGCGAATCAAGGACGAGTTGGCAGGACGGGAGGTCCCGGGACAATTGGATGCCCTGATTTTGCTCTGTATTCGAGTGGACACCCGGTTCCAGGAGAGAGCTAGAGCCCGGGCAGAATGGCAGAAATGGGCACGGGGAGCGTCCCGGACCGGCAAGGGTCCATCCCCCCGCCGTGGGACCCGGGATCCCATGGAGAATGGGGAGGAGCCGATGGTGATTGGCCGTCAACGGCTGGCCCCTTCGGATAGGAAGAAGCGCTTGTGGGACAGACTGTGCCTTTATTGTGGTGAGGCCGGGCATTTTGTCCGGTCTTGTCCCGCCTGGGCGGGAAACGCTCCCCCCAAGGCGCCATGAGGGGAGGGGTCTTGGGGCACTCCGCTCCCCTACCGGATTCCCTGGTGACACTGCCAGTAACTTTACGATGGCACAAGACCATGATCCGGACCCGGGCCCTGGTGGACTCTGGGTCAGGGGGCAACTTTATTTGCCATGAACTGCTGCAACAGATGGGCTGGCCTATGCTTCCTCGTTGACCGGCGTTGCAAGTAACCTCCATTCAGGAACTACCTTACCGCAGGTGGGGAAGGATCATCGAGAAGAGGTTCAGTTTCTGGTATTATCCAGGACCATTCACCCGGTGGTCCTGGGCTTGCCGTGCTACGGCGCCATAGTCCCGTTATCGACTGGACCAGGGGGGAGATCCGGTCTTGGGGAAACACCTGTTGGGAGACCTGTTTTAAGGGCCGGAACGGCAGCTGTCCCGCATTAGCTATTGCGCCTGGGGGGGCACTGGTGGGTCTGGGGTCCCTGCCGAGAGACTATCGGGACTTCGCTGATGTATTCAGTCAAGTGGAGGCGGAGATCCTACCGCCTCACCGGTCTTTCGATTGTGCCATTAGGTTGATGGCCGATACCATGCCACCCCGGGGCCGGCTGTATACATTGTCCTGGGAAGAAATCCAAGGTGGTGCAAGAGTATATCCGGGAGAATCTTCAGAAAGGGTTCATCCGCCCCTCTACGTCCCCTGCCAGGGCCGGGTTCTTTTTTGTGACCAAAAAGGATGGCTCCCTGAGGCCCTGTATTGATTATCGAGGGTTAAATTGCCATCACGGTGAAGGATCGATTCCCACTGCCGCTCATCCCAGAACTCTTTGACAGGTTGCAAGGAGCCCAGATCTTTACCAAGTTGGACTTGCGGGGGGCTTATAATTTGGTTCGGATCCGGCAGGGGGACGAATGGAAGACTGCATTTAATACTCATGAGGGCCATTTTGAGTATCGGGTGATGCCATTTGGCTTATGCAACGCCCCTGCAGTGTTCCAGCGATTCATCAATTTCGTGCTCGAGGATTTGCTGAACTCCACGGTGATTGTATACCTGGACGATATCTTGATTTTCTCCCGGGACTCCGCCGAGCATGTGAGCCATGTTCGCGCTGTGCTGCAACGTTTGCGGCAATTCCGTTTGTTCGCCAAACTCAGTAAGTGCGCTTTTCATCAGCGGTCTCTGCCCTTTTGGGACACATTCTATTACCCGGGGGGTTAACGGATGGATCCTGACAAACTCCGCGCTATTCGGGAATGGCCTCAACCGCTGGGGTTTAAAAGCGCTACAACGATTTCTGGGATTCGCGAAACTACTATCGCCAGTTTATCCCTCAGTATTCGCAATTGACAGCGCCATTGACAGCGCTCACGAAGAAAAACGCGAATGTCCGGGACTGGCCACCAGAGGCGCAAGCAGCATTCCGCCGGACAAAGGAGGCCTTCGACTCGGCGTCCATCTTGTTGGCCCCGGATCCGGAGAAACCATTTATTGTGGAGGTGGAGGTGGACGCGTCCGCCTTGGGGGCCGGGGCGGTCCTTTCTCAAGTCACCCCAAGGGCTGGCGTCAACCCTGCTCCTTCTTCTCTCGTAAATTCTCCCCGGCGCAACGTAATTATACGGTGGGGGATAGAGAGCTCTTGGCATTGAAATTGGCCTTGCAAGAATGAAGACATCTGCTGGAAGGAGCCGAGCACCGGTTTATGGTGATCACTGACCACAAGAATCTTCTGTATCTTCAAGAGGCCCAATGGCTGAATCCCCGACAGGCCCATTGGTCATTATTTTTTGCCAGGTTTCACTTTCAACTGGTGTTTTCGGGCTGCAGCTCAGAATACCCTGCGGACTCCCTCTCTAGAGCATTTGAAGTTCCAGAGGAGACGAAGGAGACCCATCCCATGTTGGATCCCGCATGTCTCAGTGCGGCCGCGAGGGGGGGGGGGGTCGCTCCAATGAAAGAATTAGTGCCGCTCGTCAATCGGGAGAAAGTAATGCAATGGGGACATTCGTCCAGATGGGCCGGGCATTTTGGATATCAAAAGACCCTTCGTTTAATTGCAAGACAGTATCGGTGGCCTCAAATGAGGCGAGACATTCTCCAATTCGTCACCACCTGCCCTGTTTGCGCCCGGACTAAGCCGGTAATTGGGCACCCCATGGGGAACTTGCAACCGTTGTCAGTGCCGACCGCCCCCTGGACGGAGTTATCAATGGATTTCATCACCGACCTTCCCCGTGCCCAGGGACACACGGTGATTTGGGTCGTGGTTGACCGTTTCTCCAGGATGGCCCATTTCGTTCCATTGCCTGGGCTTCCATCGGCGGCCTCCTTAGCCCAACACTTCATTCAACACATTTTCCAGCTTCATGGGCTGCCCACTCGAATCATCAGCGATCGAGGACCCCAATTTACCTCACGCTTCTGGAGAGCCTTGTGCGCGGCCCTGGGAGTTAAAACTCACTTTTCTTCGGTCTACCATCCCCAGACCAATGGAATGGTCGAACGGATTAATCAAACTTTGAAAGGGTTTTTGCGGGCTTTTGTCAATAAGCGTCAAGATAACTGGGCCTCCTTGCTTCCTTGGGCCGAGTTTGCCTACAACCACAGTGATCACTCGGCCTTGGGGAACTCCCCGTTCTTCTTAGTGTATGGGCGACATCCCCGGCTTCCAGCACCATTTCCGTCTGACTCCCCGGCACCCATGGTTACTCAGACTCTAACTGACCTGCGAAAGGTCTGGGAGATGACCCAAGCGCAACTACAACGAACAGCTGCCAAGTATAAGAGTTTTGCTGATTGCCACCGGAGAACTGCCCGGCATTCCAACCGGGGCAGAAGGTATGGCTCAGTACGAAACCACCTAAGACTTCGCGTCCCCTCGCGGAGGTTGGGACCCCGGTATATTGGGCCATTTCCAATCCAATCTCGGATTGGAGCGGTCACGTACCGGTTGTGCCTACCAAGTACTCTGCAAGTTCATAACGCCTTTCATGTCTCCTTGCTGAAGAGTTTCCGAGGCTCTCGGTGGCACCCGCAAAGCCAGGAGACGGTGGCCCCCGAGGTGGATCCTGATCCGGAATATGAAGTTGAAGACATTCTTGATTCCCGGAGGCGACGAGGGAAGTTGTACTATTTGCTCGCATGGAAGCATTTCGGGTCCGAAGACAATTCCTGGGAACCTGCGGTCAACGTGCATGCCCCGGACTTGGTAAGGGCTTTCCACACACGGTTCCCTCGTAAACCGGGCCCCGGTGGAGGGGGAGCATCCGGGGGAGATACTGTTGCGTCTCACGCACCTACCTGCTCCCCTTCCGCCGCGGGGGGCGGGAGTCAGTGGCCACGGTGCGGGAAGACGGCCGACCAACCGCGGCAGGGGGACCGGCGCCGCTGCAGGCCAGCGGCCCGGGTCGGGATCGGCGGCCAGCGACGGTGACCGCCGGCCTCGCTGGTAGGAAGAGCCGGGAGAAGACCCGCGCCGCCCAAAATGGCGGCGCTAGAACACGGGGCCGATACCCTCTCCTTCTCGGTGTTGGAGGGCTCTGGAGCTCCGCCTTCCCCACTCCGATTGGAGGACCAGGAGTTAGCTCCGCCTGGGAGTTCAGGCAGGGCCTATCAGAAGAGGCCCTGCTGACTCTCCAGGTCGGATTGGTGGAACTCGCCATTGGGGGCGGGAAGGCGCGATATTTAACTTCGGGGCTGGCAGTCCTCAGCGCTTCCGGTTTTTGTGTTTCCGAAGCCGGCACAGTGGATTCGTGTGGATTGCTAGCCGTCCTTGCTAGCTGCCATTCAGAGACTGTGCTTATCTTTCTCCAGGATTGCTAGCCGCCCTTGCTAGCTGCCATTCAGAGACTGTGCTTATCTTTCTCCAGGATTGCTAGCCGCCCTTGCTAGCTGCCATTCAGAGACTGTGCTTATCTTTCTCCAGGATTGCTAGCCGCCCTTGCTAGCTGCCATTCAGAGACTGTGCTTATTTCTCCAGGATTGCTAGCCGCCCTTGCTAGCTGCCATTCAGAGATTGTGCTTATCTTTCTCCAGGATTGCTAGCCGCCCTTGCTAGCTGTCATTCAGAGACTGTGCTTATCTTTCTCCAGGATTGCTAGCCGCCCTTGCTAGCTGTCATTCAGAGACTGTGCTTATCTTTCTCCTCACGGATTGCTAGCCGCCTTTGCTAGCCGTCCATCCATAGACTGTGTTTGCTGACTACCGGCCAGGCCAGCCGTCACCCTGCGGTTCCAGCAGTCCTGCTGGCCGCCTGCAGCTGAGGGCTCAACCCTTGGTGAACGGCGGCCGCCGCGGGTGAAGATTCGTGGTGCACGGCTGTCCTCTGAGGTCTTTCGGGCCTTAGGGAACCTAAGGGCTCACCCACAGTAGAGACAGGACAACCACGGTCCTCAAGGGCCACAACCCAGTAAGAGTTTCAAGATTTCCACACTGAATATGCATAAGGCCTATTTGCATACAATGGAGCAGTACATGCAAATCAACCTCATGCATATTCATTCAGTGTGGAAATCTTGAAAACCCGACTGAGTTGTGGCTCTCGAGGTTCCTGGTTGCCCACCCCTGCTTTATATGCTGCTGATAGAAATAGTTCTTTTCACACATTTTTGTGATCTACATTGCATCATCTCATGAATATTGCTAACTGTTTTAATGAATGTTGTTTTGTTATATTATTGTGTAATGATTAGGTGGAAAGGAAGATGACTCTCCAGAAGGTAGGAAAGTTCATCCTTCCCAAACTATTGGTCCTATTTTCCCCAGAACTCTGGTTCCTGTTGTTGTGTGTTCAAAAGGTATATGAGTCCCAGCCTCAGAAGTGTGTGCCCCCAGTTTTCTTTTAGGGTGGGATCTCTGCATGGAGTGTGAGGCTACATGTATACAGAATGTCCTAACTTTTGCCATGGAATTTCTTAATTCTTGCCACAGAATTTATCCTTGAGCTGTCACAGAAAACTGGAGGTCGTGGGTACCATGGTTGAAGGTAGAGTGATTTGGAACAAAATAATTTATTTATAACTAGTTTGGCTCTTAGGGTTGAACTGAAACACTCTCCCCTGCTTTACCCTGTGCATGTTAGAGGTAGAGATTCCTGACAGGTTAAGTTAAAGGTTTGGGTATTTGGACCGAAAACAAATGGAATATCCTTTTACTTAGGGTAGCAAAGTTTCTGTCAGTGTCTGATCTATGTGTACATTATAGATCCAGCAGTGTACTACTGTATGGACACAATGTTCAAATTTAAGGTTTGCAGTTCCTTTCCTACTGAAGCATGATTAAAGGCTTATCAAAGATTCTAAACCCCAGATGGAGTCTACTCACTGCTGCTATGAAAGTTTGTGCCAAAGCATTGATAAGATTGCTCCGCTGGATTACAGGCAGTCTCTCCCAGTGCTCACCATAGGGCTTAGGGAAGAAGACAGCAAAAGAGCCTTGCACAGAAAAGGGAGTCAAGGGACATATTGAATCTTCTACAGTACCTCCAGATTCTACTAGTGTGCTTGCACTCAGAAATCTCTGGAATTCAGGGATTTAAATACAGATTCTGCTGGGCAAAGATCATTTATCATTCCATCATATGGGTAAAGTTTTCATACCATTTCTCTAGTTTAGGAGAATGGATTTATTTAGCCATAGGGCAAGGGGACTTGAAACTAGAAGTATACCAACTGCAAGGCACGCTTCATTTATACATTTGTAAATACCTCTAATCAACTAACCATCCAACCTACTTTCTTACTCTTCCATTCCATTCTAAATGTTTTAATTGTGCATAAAAAGCAGAATGGCTGTTTACGATACTGGCTTGGTCGTGAACTAGGCAGTGATTAGTTGCACCTTTTCTTTCCTCTTTCAATTCTAAAGACCTGGTAATTGGGTGAGGTAGCCAGTAATATTGGTAAATAATTACTGTTTCAATGCTTGAAAAACATATGATTTAAAGAATGAACTTGAACAGGATAAGAAGGCCATGCAAGCAATGGTATAACTATAATTTCTGCTTTGAAGCTGTGTTTTTTTGTTTCAGTGGCTTTATTCATATTTATGCCAAGCTAGGATGCCAACTGAGATTGAAAAAAATACCCTCCCCCTGAAAGAACAAAAAGAAAACATGACAGGCCATTAAAATAATTTCATATCAGTAGCACATTAAAGACTAACCAAATTAATGAGGCAAGAGCATTCAAGGACCAGAGTCCTAGTGGATACAGTGAAACCTGCTACTTTATTGGGTAATCTCCAGAAAACATTACATCATTTGAAATGTCTTCATAATTCTGACCTTGTTTTCGTATATACTTCACAAAAAACTACAGGGGTGGGGTAGGTATTAAGGTGCAGTCAAAGTTGGGCTTTGACCGCACCTTAGTTTACTGCAGTAGTCGTTAACCAGCAGTATCTCAATACCACAGGTTTGTGACTCCCACGATACATGAATAATGCAGCTTGCGATCAACTTCACAGGCTGGTTTATTCGTACTGCTCTGGAGCATCTTAAAGGAGCCAGGCATAAAAAGAATCTTCTCCGTCTTCCCCCCAAAGACCTGTCCAAACACTCTGCCTCTCCTGAAGCTCCCCAACACATTCTCCCCTCCTGGAGAGCCCCCCCCTTTCCCCTAAAGATCCTCTACCCTCCTATAGGCCCCCCTCCAGTCATTCCTGCTCCTGCCCTTACCACTGCCAGGTACAAATTATGCTGGCAACCCTGAACAATAGTCTTGTGGTATTACTGCTAGATGTCACTGGTACCATTTTTAACTTTTTTCCCTTATATGGTAGCTCAACCCATAGTAGTAGTTCCAGAAGATTAACGTTGATCACCAGCACCATTTTTAATTAAGTGCCAGCAGGGGCAGGAGTGACTGAAGATCGCTGCTTATACAGAACCTCTAGACACCAGGGATGTGAACAGGTAGGCTGGAGGGAGGGGGTCTATGAGAAGGTGAAGGGGTCTCTGGGGCAAAAAGGGGGCTCTTCAGGTGGGGGCGATTGTTATGGGGAGTATTCAGGAAGGAGGGTTGTGTTTGGGGAAAGGGTGAGAATATTCTTTTAATGCCTGACCCTTTAAGATGCAGCCCAGGATTATTGGGCCATGGGTTAGCTACCTGATTGTCCCAGACAGGAGAAATAATGCCAGCTTGGAGATGGCATTAGTTTTCCAGAAATAATGCAGCCTGCAGTGTTTACCACAAGCTGTGTTATTCAATTTGCATAATAACAACGTGTTTTACATCTCATTATTATTTATCCCACAGTGTTCTTTCTCACGGAAACTTTAAATTGCTGTTACTATTTTCTATAAAGTGCACAATGTATTCTCTAGACCAGGAGTGTCTAACATATGGTCTGGGGGCCAATTACGGCCTGCCTAACCTTTGAATGTGCTCGTGCGCTAACAGTTAATGCAAGCTAATTCTCAAGCTAATTGCATGGTGCACTTTAGTAAACATGCCCTAAGCTACAATGTGAAAACAATCTATCCTACAATACCACCCATTTCACATACCCAACTTCCATTAATGGAGTGGAGGAGTAGCATAATTGTTAGAGCAGGGGGCTGAGAATCATATCCGACTGCAGCTCCTTGAGATCTCGGACAAGTCACTTAAACCTCAGTTGCTTTAGGTTGTGAACCCTCCAGGGAATGTACACTGCTCTGATGGCTTGCAGATACTATATAAGAAATTAAATAAATATAATCATTGGCTCAAATAAACTCCCACTAACTAATTCAAGCCATATAACATTCTTTCTCAGTTTTCATTTACAACTTAATAGGGAGTCTTTTACTAACAGTATGTGTTAATACCATTAACGAGTGCTACTTGCTGGCTGCAAGGGGCATTCTATTGAAGGGATTCTGGGGCTGATGCAGGAAGCCTTATTGACTTATTGCTTGGCTTCTACCCTGAAGTTAGTTCAAAAATATACTGCAACCATGCAGTAAGTAATGAGTATGAAATTACTGCCACACTAAAAATGTGCTGTAAATCACAGCTCGTTGCCAAAATGTCCCCCCCCTTCCTGTCAGCACATGAGTGGTGGTTGGCTCATACAATTAAAGGAAGGGGAACATTTTAAAAAAGTTGCCAGTAGTCTACATTGGCCCTAAAATCCATGGTAGTCTAGTGGCCTTCCCTCCCTCCCCCAACCAAATTGCCCTGACCCAACCCCCATGCCTAACATTAAAAAAAAAAATCCCTGGTATCTGGCAGCATCTCTCTTCCCCACCTCCTTTTTCAGGCATCCTCCTGGCGTTCCTTGAAGAGGCAAAAGTGATGCCTGCTCACACCTGCCTCCAAGCCACCATCTTGGTAAACAGCAATGCCTGACTCTGCCTGGTACAGCCTGAGATACACCAAGGGGGAGGCCAGTTTGCCAAGTAAGGGAATTTTCCCCCTATTTGGTAGTCTGGGTGCTGCTAACCAGTTAAGTGTCAGCCAGTGTAGGGTTACCATACGCCTGGTTTTATCTGGACATATCTTCTTTTTGAGGACAAGGCCAGGCAACTGGTTGGGTTTTGCCAGCCTGCCCTTTTGTCTGGATTTGCGCATGGACAGGTAGGCTGGCGGGCGTCCTATTCTCCCCTCCCCTCCTTTACCTTAGTGTGGTGTTCCGGTGGTTTAGTGAGCTCTTTGGGGCAGGAAAGAGCACTCTCTTTTCTGCCCAGCACGTTTGCAGACTGTCTTTCACCTGGCACCGAGAGTTCAAGTGGTGGCCTCATGAGACTTGTGCAGAAGTCTTGCAATGTCACTGCTTGAACTCTCGGCATCCATTTTGAATCGGTGCCGTGGAAAAAGACAGTCTGCAGATACACTGGGCAGGAAAGTGAGGGTTCTTTCCTGCCCCGAAGAGGTCACTAGACCACCAGGGCACCAAACTAATGTAAAGGAGGGGAGGGGGGAGGTAGTTAATGGAGTCATGTGGGTGGAGGGAATCTACATGGGGGGGGGGGGGGGAATCTGACTTTCTTTGGGGGGGGCAAAGTGACAGGTGCGGGCGGGTTGCGACAGGGGGTGGGGCATGTTTCCTCCTTTTTCTTAGGGCAAATATGGGAAACCCTAAGCCAGTGAAATATTCAGGGTGCACTAATCAGATAGAGGGTAATTCTCAAAAGGTTGCCTAAAGTTAGCGCAGATCAACCTTAACTTTATCCAGTTAGTGCTCTCAATGTTGCCGCAAATCAAATAGCACTGCTAGTCAGTGCTGATTCCCGGACATTCAGCAGCAGCCAGTATCTGGATACTGGTGCTGGAGTATTTGGTTGTTTTTTTTACCCGTGTCAGTCAGCATTTAAAAAAAGCACTGAATGCTGCAGGTTTAATATTGGCCCCATAAGTTTTACAGTCTTTCTTATTTTTATCTGGATAATTTCTTTTGATTTTTTTTTTTCATTCTTCTCCCATTGGCTTTCCTGATTCTCACCTCTGGTACCCAAGTCTCTCTTATTACATATTTCTCTTTTCCCACCTGTCTCCCTCTTCACTCCAAATATACTATGTACTCCAAGGGTGACTCATGTCATCCTTCTATATTTCAGCCAGAGGCAGGTGGAACAGAACTGTTGGGGCTAGGCACCGTGGCATCAACAATTTTGTGATGCTGGTGCTCAACAGGATGCACATGGCAGGAGTCACTGGGGAGGTCAATCCTGCCATCAGCTCCGAGTATAGGGAGTCAGGAGCCACAGCCCCCTGAAAAGCAGAGCAGGAACTGGGCTGGCACTGGCAGCAGAAACTGAAAGCCAACAGTCCTTAACTTGATGATAGGCAGGATGAAATAAATAGAAATAAAACAAAAAAAAGGAAAATAAGATGCCATTTTTACCGAATTAACTTAGGGTCCCTTTTACATGCGCTAATGGACATTAGCATGTGCTACGTGCCAAGTGACCCATAGGTATAAAATAGGATGTGCAGCATTTAGTGTACCCTATTCTGTTAGTACATGCTAAGCTTCAATAAAAGAGCCACTTAGATGTTTCTTTTAGAAGTGCCATTTGTGTTTTAGACATGCATAAACCAGCACTTGCATAAATGGCTAACTTCTGATTTTAAAAAAACCTTGTCCTGTGAAGTAAAAAATGCTGGGAAATGGTGTTCGGCTCTTTTAGGACGAAGGGAATAGAAATTTGTTTTCACTTTTGGTAATAAAATCCATAACAAAGCATTTGTGGACACAGAAAAAAGTTTGTTAAACTTATGACTACTGGGTTAATTTGGTTTTCTCATACTGTTTCTCATCTGCTTCCATAATCCCAGAGAGGAAAATAAAGCTTTGCTGAATTACTATTCTTGTCCGGTATTTCCTTTCAGTGATGTAGCCAAAACAGATTTTTTTTTGAGGGGGCCAATTGTTAGTGTGGGTGGGCACTAGGCAGCACACTTCCTCTGCTTCCCCTCTCCTGTTTTCTACTGCCCCTCCCCCCAAAATTAAAAATCCCTCAGCAGCTGGGGATGCCCAAGCCTTGTGGGCTAAAGAAATCCAGAGCTGAGATCAGTTACTAAACCATGGCTACTCAGAGGCAGCACGTTGAACCGTTGAAGTCACATAGTAAGCATGCTCATTTCTCACACATGAACTGAGAATTTGCAAAAACCAAGCAAGCCCATGATGCCAGCATCAGCGGCTCAAAGTCCTGCGGCTGAGTGCTGATGAGGTTTTAGTGACTGACAGCAGTTCTGGATTTCTTCAGCTGGCCATGGCTTGGGAAACCCGCCAGCTAGATGTCTGGGTGCACCTAGCTGCTTGGCTGACCTGAGGCCAATTTGGATGGACCCAGGCCAGCCCAGGCCCACCCATGGCTATGCCCTGGTTCCCTAGTGCCCTTCCTCCTTGCAATAATGTATATTATTTATCCTAGTGCCAGTTTCTTGCCCTACCTCTAGGAAAAGCCTTAGGTGATTGTCATAACATTATAGATGGGTGGTAACATGTTGTGATTCGTCCAGCAGAAGGGTTGGTGTCCTGAAACAAAGCTCACCTACCAGTGACACAGAGAGAAGCCTGAACCACCAGCCCCACCCTGGTTTGCATGAGGGCTATACCTGCTCTATTTTCTCCCTTCTTCTCTCTCCACTTTTGCACTCTTTTCCCATTACTGCTTAGACCGCAAGCGCTCACTTCTCTCTCCTTCCTGCTCTCAGACTACTAGCAGCTTTTCTTTTTCAGGTTCTCTGCCAAGTCTACTCAGAAATGCAACGTCAGAGTTTCAGAACTGACAGGAAAAATAGCCTCTTAATCAAATTGTGCAATGGGCAGAATCCCATAGATCAGACGGGCTGAAGACAAACAAATGTGACACTAGAAACTGGAGTACTGGAGTAAGAGACAAGACATTGGGCATTAGGATAGAAGGTGCTGGAAACAGAAAACCAAAAAAGTTCAAAGGAGGGCAATAAATGACAAAGAACACCTCCCTTATGAAGAAAGACTAAATAGATTAGGATACTTCAGAGAGAGGATACGATAGATGTTATATAATCATGATGAGGGGTGGAATTGTTAAATAGGGAACTGTTTAACTTTTCAAACAAGATAGAAACAAGAGAACATTCCATAAAACTAATGAACAACAGATTAAAAATAGATCATAGAAAGTATTTTTTCATGTAGCACACAATTGAGCTATAGAATATGTTGCCAGAGGATGTGGTCAAGGTAACAAAAACTGCACATCCTCTAGTAAGGTAACACAACTTCTGCTTTTTGTCTACACCAACCTGTAAGAGAAAAATATTATTTTGAACTTTCTCTTAGTTAAGCTCCAAGACCGTTCAGGCCAAATTTACCCAGTATGCTATCGTGCAACACGGTATGAACTTGTTTATCAAAATACTAGGGCGCACCCTGGGGTAATTCTTTAAGTGGCGCCTAAAAATCTGCACCCAAAATTCCACACGCTTAGCGCAATTCCACAAAGGGCTTGCGCCATATATAGAACTGCGCATGGCACGAACATTGGTGCCATCACTGACCTGAGCAGCTAAGTAATTGCGCCAATGTTCATGCATAGTGCAATTCTAAATATGGCACACACCCTTCTATATATGGTGCACTCTATTTAGCGTGAAAGTTTTGATCCACACTGAACCTGAGTTCGACGTCAACGTGCAAAACGTCATGATGTCATCTATGTGGGTCCTCCAAAACAGTGACCAACAGATCAGGGTACAGAAACCCCCATGTATAGAACAACAGTCAAACACAAGAAGTAGGGGTGGACCAAGAAGTCTCATCAGCCAAGGGTACATGGTAGTCACTTTATTTGCACAGATATGTGACCCGACATTGGACCGTGTTCCGACGGTTCTACCTTTTGCCTCAGGGGTCAAAATACTTCTGAGCAGTATCGCAGCGGGTAAGTGCAAATATGAAACAGAGACACAAATTAAATCACAATAACACAGTGTGGTTGCAACGGACGCTTGAGGTGTGGCATTAAATGCTAAGAATGATATCCAAGTGACAGAGCTGCAGGACATGTGGGGTATGGAAGAAGCGCTGTGGGTTAAACTGGAAAGAGGGAAAGGAAAATGTATCTATATCGGAGTGATATATAGACCACCCTCACAGTTGGAGGAAATGGACAGGGACTTAATTGAAGACATCCGCAAAATAGTTAGGAAAGGAGAAGTACTACTGATAGGTGACTTCAATAAGTACATAAGTATTGCCATACTGGGAAAGACCAAAGGTCCATCAAACCCAGCATCCTGTTTCCAACAGTGACCAATCCAGATCACAAATACCTGGCAAGATCCCAAAAGAGTACAAAACATTTTATACTGCTTATCCCAGAAATAGTGGATTTTCCCCAAGTCCATTTAATAACGGTCTATGGACATTTCCTTTAGGAAGCCGTCCAAACCTTTTTTAAACTCTGCTAAGCTAACCACCTTTACCACATTCTCTGGCAACGAATCCCAGAGTTTAATTACACATTGAGTGAAGAAACATTTTCTCCGATTCATATTAAATTTACTACATTGTAGCTTCATCGCATGCCCCGTAGTCCTAGTATTTTTGGAAAGCGTGAACAGACGCTTCACATTTACCCATTCAACTCCACTCATTATTTTATAGACCTCTATCATATCTCCCCTCAGCTGTCTTTTCTCCAAGCTGAAGAGCCCTAGCCGCTTTAGCCTTTCCTCATAGGGAAGTCGTCCCATCCCCTTTATCATTTTCGTCGCCCTTCTCTGCACCTTATCTAATTCCACTGTATCTTTTTTTAATTACGGCGACCAGAATTGAACACAATATTCGAGGTGGAGTGATACAAAGGCATTATAACATCCTCATTTTTGTTTTCCATTCCTTTCCTAATAATACCTAACATTCTATTTGCTTTCTTAGCCGCAGCAGCACACTGAGCAGAAGGTTTCAACGTATCATCAATGACGACACCTAGATCTCTTTCTTGGTCCGTGACTCCTAACATGGAACCCTGCATGGCGTAGCTATAATTCAGGTTCCTCTTTCCCACATGCATCACTTTCCACTTGCTCACATAAAATGTCATCTGCCTTTCAGACGTCCAGTCTCCCAGTCTCGTAAGCTCCTCCTGTAAATTTTCACAATCCTCCCGCGATTTAACCACTTTGAATAACTTTGTGTCATCAGCAAATGTAATTACCTCACTAGTTACTTCCATCTCTAGGTCATTTATAAATATGTTAAAAAGCAGCGGTCCCAGCATAGACCATTGGGAACCCCACTAACTACCCTTCTCCATTGGGAATACTGACCATTTAAACCTACTGTCTGTTTTCTATCTTTTAACCAGTTTTTAATCCACATTAGAACACTACCTCCTATCCCATGACTCTCCAATTTCCTCTGGAGTCTTTCATGAGTCACTTTGTCAAACGCCTTCTGAAAATCCAGATACACAATATCAACCAGCTCACCTTTATCCACATGTTTGTTCACCCCCTTCAAAGAAATGTAGTAGATTGGTGAGGCAAGATTTCCCTTCACTAAATCAATGTTGACTTTGTCTCATTAATCCATGCTTTTGAATATGCTCTGTAATTTTGTTCTTAATAATAGTCTCTACCATTTTGCTGGGCACCGACGTCAGACTCACCGGTCTATAATTTCCAGGATCTCCTCCGGAACCTTTTTAAAAAACCGGCGTTACATTGGCCACCCTCCAGTCTTCTGGTACCACACTTGATTTTAAGGATAAATTACATATTTCTAACAATAGCTCTGCAAGCTCATTTTTCAGTTCTATCAGTACTCTGGGATGAATACCATCTGGTCCAGGAGATTTGCTACTCTTCAGTTTGTAGAACTGCCCTATTACATCCTCCAGGTTTACAGAGAATTCATTAAGTTTCTCCGACTCGTCAGCTTCAAATACCATTTCCAGCACTGGTATCACTCCCAAATCTTCCTCGGTGAAGACCGAAGCAAAGAATTCATTTAATCTCTCCGCTACGGCTTTGTCTTCCCTGATCACCCCTTTTACACCTCGGTCATCTAGCGGACCAACCGATTCTTTTGCCGGCTTCCTGCTTTTAATATACCTAAAAAAATTTTACTATGTGTTTTTTATTATTTGTACCCTGCGCTTTCCCACTCATGGCAGGCTTGATGTGGCTTAGGTACTTATTTGTACCTGGGGCAATGGAGGGTTAAGTGACTTGCCCAGAGTCACAAGGAGCTGCCTGTGCCTGCAGTGGGAATTGAACCCAGCTCCCCAAGACCAAAGTCCACCACTCTAACCACTAGGCCACTCCTCCTCCAACACAATCTTTTTTCAAAATCCCTCTTTGCCTTCCTTATCAGTGCTTTGCATTTGACTTGACATTCCTTATGCCGTTTCTTATTATTTTCAGTCGGTTCCTTCTTCCATTTTCTGAAGGATTTTCTTTTAGCTCTAATAGCTTCCTTCACCTCACTTTTTAACCACGCCAGCTGTCGTTTGGTCTTCCGTCATCCTTTTTTAATACAAGGAACATATTTGGCCTGGGCTTCCAGGATGGTGTTTTTGAACAGCATCCACGCCTGATGTAAATTTTTGACCCTCCCAGTCACTCCTCTAAGTTTTCTTTTCACCGTTCTTCTCATTTTATCATAGTCTCCTTTTTTAAAGTTAAACGCTAATGTATTTGATTTCCTATGTATACTTACTTCAAAGCTAATATCAAATCCGATCATATTATGATCACTATTATCAAGCAGCCCCTGCACCATTACTTCCTGCACCAGATCATGCGCTCCACTAAGGACTAGGTCTAGAATTTTTCCTTCTCTTGTCGGCTCCTGTACCAGCTGCTCCACAGAGCTGTCCTTGATTTCATCACGGAATTTTACCTCCCTAGCGTGTCCCGATGTTACAGTCAATATCGGGGTAATTGAAATCACCCATTATTATTGTGTTGCCCAGTTTATCTGCTGTCATGTTTCTATGAGTGGAGGAGTGGCCTAGTGGTTAGAGCACCAGTCTTGCAATCCAGAGGTGGCCAGTTCAAATCTGACTGCTTCTCCTTGTGATCTTGGGCAAGTCACTTAACCCTCCATTGCCTCAGGTACAAACTTAGATTGTGAGCTCTCCTGGGACAGAGAAATATCCAGTGTACCTGAATGTAACTCACCTTGAGCTACTACTGAAAAAGGTGTGAGCAAATCTAAATAAATATGTTTTTATGTTTCAGTAGCGTCCATTACAACCACACTGTGTTATTGTGATTTAATTTGTGTCTCTCTTTCAAATTTGCACTTACCCGTTGCGATACTTCTCAGAAGTATTTTGACCCCCGAAGCAGATGGTAGAACCACTGGAACACTGTCCCGTGTCCGGTCACATATACGTATTTGGTGCAAATAAAGTGACTACAATCAACCTTCGGCTGACGAGACTTCTTGGTCCACCCCTACTTCTTGTCTTTGACTGTCATCTATGTAGGGACAGTGTGAAAAATCGCCACCACAAGGAGGCAGCCAAACTTTTCAGAGGCAGACACACTGCTGCTGGCCAAGTTCTTTCTCACCAAGCCGGCCAGTATTTCATTATACCTGGCCACAGAAAAAGGAGCTATAACTCATAAGTACTTAAGTATTGCCACACTGGGACAGACCAAAGGTCCATCAAACCCAGCATCTTGTTTCCAACAGTGGCCAATCCAAGTCACACATACCTGCCAAGATCACGACAATACATTTTATGCTACTTATCCCAGAAATAAGCAGTGGATTTTCTCCAAGTCAATTTAATAATGGTCTATGGATTTTTCCTATAGAAAGCTGTCCAGACCTTTTTTAAACCCCTCTAAGCTAACCGCCTTTACCACATTCTCTGGCAACGAATTCCAGAGTTTAATTACACATTGAGTGAAGAAACAATTGTCCAATTCGTATTACAGGAGGACCTGGCTCAGGTTAACTGAGTGATACAATAATGAAGCCTCCTACCCCAGCGAGGTAAGTGCAAGCAAGCAAACTAAAAGTATCATGAAAGCATCAAACATGTGGATAAAGGTGAGCCAGTTGATATTGTGTATCTGGATTTTTCAAAAGGCGTTTGATAAAGTACCCCATGAAAGACTCCAGAGAAAATTAGATTTTTTTTTTTTGGTGTAATAAATATGTGAGAACCTTTTGCTGTGTTACTGTGTCTACATTAATTCTTCTTTCACATGCTGCTTTCTCTGTTGGGTCTGTTTCTGAAGTGCCTCATCTCCCTCATCTACACTATCACTTTCCTCCATGCCTCAAGTGCAAGGTTAATGCAGCCTGCTTGTTCACATACTTGGGTGGGCCTGTACAGCTTCCCCCCCCCCCCCCCCCCAAACAGATCCAGGGAATGGAACATCATTAGAGTAGCCTAGTGGTTAGTACAGTGGACTCTGATCCTGGGGAACTGGATTCGATTCCCACTGCAGGTCCTTGTGACTCTGGGCAAGTCACTTAACCCTCCATTGTCCCAGGTACAAATAAGTACCTGTATATAATATATAAACCCCAACCACAGAAAGGTGGTAGTCCCATTCCCTTTCCCTCTCTTCAGCCTCTCCCTGTGGGTGCACAATGGACTCCACCAGTCATGTTCCCAGGGCTAGCCACACTCCCAGTGGTCACCTGGATCCTGTCATGTATATTAATCAGTAGCTTTCTTGCTGTAATGACCTCCTTTCTTCTCTACATTTATCTTCCTGTTTGTTGCACTATCTGCTTTCCCTGGAGGGCTAGTTGCATATTCTAGCTGGACAGAATCCTAACTCTGTTATAGACCACAACTCCCAAAGGCTTCTTCTTTAAAGCCATATTCCTTCTTTCTCATCTGCTTGTTTTCTGTTTAAAATGCTTTTTATGTTGCTGTTAATTTACCCACTCCATATCTTTAGGCTACCTCTAAGCACACAGAGTTCTGGTTCTGCCACAGATATTGAGTGTTTAGGCAGATACTCTGGGCCCTGGCATGACTTCTGTATCCTATGACACTCCACCCTCTTTGAGCAAGTCAGGGAGAGCAGTAGTAGCAGTGGGTGGCTGCTGGATAATTACTCCTTTATCTAATCTATCCCTAGTGCCATGCTTTCTCCTATACCTCGCACACTTCAGCCTGCATATCTATGCAAACCAAACAGATCTACTAAGAGACAACTTTCCTGGCTGAAAACCAAACTAGCACACACATAAAATGAAGATTAATGTACCTACCTGAAATAAATACATGTAAGGTTGGAGCCTGAAGTGAATGTTACATCATCCTTACCAATTTATATTCAGCAGACTGTACAAGTGTTCACTTTACTTTCAGAATTTATGTATGACACCTACTTCCCTCTAAAGCAGTGGTTCCCAAACCTGGTCCTGGAGGCACCCCAGCCAGTTAAGTTTTCAGGATATCCACAATGAATATTCATGAGAGATTTGCATACACTGCCTCCACTGCATGCAAATCTCTCTCATGAATATTCATATGGATATCCTGAAAACGTGACTGGCTGGGGTGCCTCCAGGACCAGGTTTAGGAGCCACTGCTCTAAAGGTATCTCTGTCTGGTTTCCTCCACTTGGCTTCTAGCTCTCAAGTGGTTAAGAACAACATCCTGGTTCCCAGCAATCGCTTTAGTAACCCTGAGGATCAATTTGGTTTGTTCACAGCAAGATCCCAGACTCTCCATATATCCAATCAAATAAATTACTTATAGATCAGTGAGATGACCACAACCATTTCTGAGAGTAACATAGTAACGTAGTAGATGACGGCAGAAAAAGACCTGCACGGTCCATCCAGTCTGCCCAACAAGACAAACTCATGTGTGCTACTTTTTGTGGACAGTCTAAGGGGTTTCATTCGTACACCCATCTGGTGAATGTTGGCATGTGAACACCAATCAGCAGGTACAATTATTTGCCTCAAATAAAACATGAAATTTTAGAATGCACCCTTACCTGGCTTTGTGAAAACTCTGCAGAAAAAGATCCCAGACTCTGCCACCACTATCGAGTGAACTCAGCAGAGAAGCCTTCAGTAATTGTTGTGTACCACTCTGATCCTTTCTTTTAATCTCCCATGCAGTGCTTCTCCTGCTGCCTGGCTGCTTGGAAGGTTAAAGGAAGGGATTGGAGGCAGCACAACACTCCTGAAACTAAATGCAATATCTGCCAAACTGACTTCCCAGTGCCCCCGGCTGAAAGAATTTGTTTGCCATGGGAGACAGGAGGCTGTTTCTCCAAAGTTTCCACTGCACCCTTGACACCTTTCTGGACACCTTCATTAAATACCCGTCCACCACACCACTGCTCCAGATACCTTCCTTAGACAAGAACCTTCCCACTCACATCTGCTATGCACCTGACACCCTGCACCTTGGTCTCTCACACACACGCCTACCAATTCCCCAGACACCCCATGTACAACACACTCCTTCACTGTGCCCCTCATTCAAAATATCACCCATAGGAGCACACCCCATATACCCCTTATAGTCCCAGATACCCCTACGTAACCTACATGTGCCCTTTCTCTACATGCCATATCCTGTGTCCCCCCCCCCCCACCACATACATTCTTTACTCCAGTCCAGACACCTAGGCACACACTGTCCTTGCCCTCAGTATCTATCCACACATGCCCTACCTTTGGCACCACTTAACTTCTATAGGTTCAGTGCTATCTGGCCTGCTATTTAATATATATTTGTTTTTACTTGCAAATGTTCTCAGAACTAATGGATATGATTTTTGTATCTATGCAGATGATATACAATTTATTGTACTGATAGAAGAAAATAAGGAATGTGTTTAGTTGTTTATCTTTAGTTAAAGAATGGATTGGCCAGCAGTTGTGTTTTGAATATATCTATATCTATATATTTTTAATTGCGTACTACTGCCTGGAAGCCTGGAAAGCTATCAAAGAGGTACATTCAGTACAGAAATCTGTGGTAAAACAGATTTTATGAGTCAGTATGTCCGCTATTCCTTCATATTGTATGGCTGTCTATGGGACCAATATAGAGAGCTTGCACAGGACATTAGTGTGAAGATAATATGACACCTGTACGCAATTTATGAGTACATGATGCAGAGAAGTGTTTTGCGCAGAAGATAACTGCACAAATCTGTACATAGGACACCGGCACACAGCATATTAAAAAGAATGTAATTAGCTATTGGTCCCATGTCACAAAATGCCTAGCCACCTGCCAGGGGTTACCCCATGGTCATTTAGAGGGTCTATCCTCAGCACAGCTCAGGTCCGCCCGCACCTTGCCGCTTGTGCTGTACACTACCACCCTCCTCCCACCGACTGGGTCACAACTGCTTCTGGGCGAGTCTCCCACACTCAAAGTAACCACAGTGATTTCTAGGTTACTGGATCCACACTCCCAGTGGTCCCACAGTTCCCAGAAAGCACTTACAGAGTCCAACACACAAACTACCAGGATTCTTTATCAGTCCAGACAGGCAGAACGAACAAACAATTGTGTTATTCTCATAAAAATATTGAACAGTGGACAAAAATGTGCAAATAGCAAACAGTAACAAGTAACTGAAAGATGGATCAATTAGAAAACTAACTAAACATCTATATACTGTCTAAACAGTACCCGGGAAGATCAGGACATATAACTGTTCACAGAGCCTTAGCAAAGAGGTCTGTCTCCCCCTTCTTCCAGGCTAAGACTGAAGCAACAGCCAACCACTGCTGGGTAATTTTCAAAACTCCAGGCCAATCAGAGCCCAGAACAGTCAAGTTTCAAATAAAAACTGGTTACAGCACTACAGGCACTTCCATTATCTGTGTGCCAAATAAAGAAAGAGAAGTCAGTCCTCTGTAACAGCTTTAAGCATAAACATACACCATTTGCTGGCCAACAGGAGCATACACTACAGACATATTTAAGACAGGAGTGGCCTAGTGGTTAGGGTGGTGGACTTTGGTCCTGAGGAACTGAGTTCAATTCCCACTTCAGGCACAGGCAGCTCCTTGTGACTCTGGGCAAGTCACTTAACCCTCCATTGCCCCATGCAAGCCACATTGAGCCTGCCATGAGTGGGAAAGCGTGGGGTACAGATGTAACAAAAAAAAATATCCAATACATTTTACAGGCTTAAAAACCACTGTTTCTTCACAGTCCTTGATGTGGAGAAGTGGCTAAGCAGTAAGGTAAAGGAAGCCATTAAAGCAAAAACAATCCTTCAGAAAATGGAGAAGAGAACCGACTGAAAATAATAAGATAAAACATAAGGAATGCCATGCCAAATGCAAAGCGGAGATACGGAGGGCTAAAAAGGACTTTGAAAAAACAGTTAGCGTTAGAAGCGAAAATACATAGTAAAATTTTTTTAGATACATAAAAGCAGGAAGCCGGCTAAAGAATTGGTTGGGCCGCTGGACGAAAGTGGTGTTAAAGGGGCGATCAGGGAAGACAAAGCCTTAGCGGAGAAATTAAATGAATTCTTTGCTTCGGTCTTCACCGGGAGGATTTGGGAGGTATACTGGTGCCGGAAAGGGTATTTGAAGTAGGCGAGTCGGAGAAACTAAACGAATTCACTGTAAACTTGGAGGATGTAATGGGTCAGTTATGCAACTGAAGAGTAGTAAATCACAGGACCGGATGGTATTCATCCCAGAGTATTAATATAACTGAAGAATGAACTTGTAGAGCTATTGTTAGTAATATGCAATCTATCCCTAAATGAGGTGTGGTACCGGAAGACTGGAGGGTAGCCAATGTTACGCCGATTTTTATAAAGGGTTCCAGAGGAGATCCAGAAATATAGACCGGTGAGTCTGACATCAGTACCAGGCAAAATGGTAGAGGCTATTATTAGAATAAAAACAGAGCACATACAAAAACATGGGCTGATGAGACAAAGTCAGCATGGATTTAGTGAAGGGAAGTCTTGCCTCACCAATCTACTGCATTTTTTTTGAGGGGGTGAACAAACATGTGGACAGTGGGGAGCTGGTGGATATTGTGTATCTGGATATTCAGAAGGTGTTTGACAAAGTGCCTCATGAAAGACTCCAGAGGAAACTGGAGAGTCATGGGATCGTAGGTAGGGTATTACTATGGATTAAGAGCTGGTTGATGGATAGGAAGCAGAGAGTAGGATTGACTGGTCAGTATTCTCAATGGAGAAGGGTAGTTAGTGGGGTCCCTCAGGGGTCTGGTGCTGGGACCGCTGCTTTTTAACATATTTATAAATGACCTAGAGATGGGAGTAACTAGTGAGGTAATTAAATTTGCAGATGACACAAAGTTATTCAGGGTCGTCAAGTTGCAGGAGGAGTGTGAAAGATTACAGGAGGACCTCACGAGACTGGGCGATTGGGCATCCAAGTGGCAGATGAAGTTCAATATTGACAAGTGCAAAGTGATGCATGTGGTTAAGAGGAACCCGAATTACAGCTATGTCATGCAAGGTTCCACGTTAGGAGTCACAGACCTAGAAAGGGATCTGGGAGTCATCGTGGACAAGACGTTGAAAACTTCTGCTCAGTGTGCTGCGGCGGCCAAGAAAGCGCAAAGATTGTTGAGTATAATTAGGAAAGGGATGGAAAACAAACACGAGGATGTTATAATGCCGTTGTATCGCTCCATGGTGCAACCGCACCTCGAATATTATGTCCAAGTCTGGTCGCCGCATCTCAAAAAAGATATAAAGGAATTGGAGAAGATGCAGAGAAGGGCGACGAAAATGATAAAAGGGATGGAACGACTTCTCTATGAGGAAAGGCTAAGAAGGTTAGGGCTCTTCAACTTGGAGAAAAGACGGCTGAGGGGTGATATGATAGAAGTCTACAAGATAATGAGCGGAGTAGAGCGGACAGATGTGAAGCGTTTGTTTACACTTTCAAACAACAATAGAACCAGGGGACACAAGATGAAGCTAGAATATGGTAGATTTAAAACAAATAGGAGAAAGGTTTTCTTTACTCAGTGTGTAGTTGGACTCTGGAACTCATTGCTGGAGAATGTGGTGGCAGCGGCTGGCCTTACGGAGTTTAAGGGGGGTTTGGACAGATTCCTGAAGGAAAAGTCCATTGAACAATTTTTTGGGGTTTTTTGCCAGGTTCTTGAAGCCTGGATTGGCCGCTGTCAGAGACAGGATGCTGGGCTTGATGGACCCTTGGTCTTTTCCCAGTATGGCGGTGCTTATGTGCTTATGAAGACATTAAGGCCAAGCTGAGCACAAGGCAGGAGCTTTAAGGTAATGTCGGAGGAGGCATCAAAGGGTTAGTTTGATTATCTGCAGTAGTAGCTGTGAGGATTTAATGCCCTTTTCTTCTTTATGCTGTGAGTATAACGGTAAAAAGTTTATCTGTGCGCATGTGCTGGAATATTGTTCTGCATATAGATATTGGTTCCTGAAAATTTTTATGCAGTCAAATGTTTTGGTGATGCCACTGTTTACCCACAGAATGACATTCCAACATATCTGCAGATGTGCACTTGCATTTTCATTTTGCTTGGATAAGTGCACAGTGCTAGCAGCCCTGGGTGCAGAACCTTGTTTGTATGTATCCATGTGCTTCCCCTGATAAGTGCACAAGTTTTGTGTGTTTGAAATTTGCATAGGATTAGCTTACTGCATTGATGAGCAAAACTTTGGCATTACCTTTGCATTAGAAGCCATGTGCTCAGCCATGAGGGCATGGCTCTAACATGTGGCTTTCTGCATCAACCCCTGTGATGCTAATGTAATTATCCCCTATGTAGAGGGGTTTAAGAGTTATACTTGACTTTCATTTACAGTTCATAGAACAGATTGGAGAGCTAGTGAAATGATGTTTCTTTAAGTTAAGATTGTTGACACACCTATCATTTACTTACAGCTGAGCAGTTTTAGGCAGTGTTGCAGTTATTAGTTCTGTCGAGAGCTGATTATTGCAATTCATTGCTGTATGGGCTTCCAGAGATCTCATTAAAAGCCCTGCAAATGGTTATGAATGATTCTGTGAGATTGATCATTCAGTATGACAGAGAATTCTCCATAATTGAGGGACCATCATTGGCTTCCTATCAAATTTTATATTGACTTTAAGATTTTGTTGCTGTTATGGCAATACTCCAAGTGACTTGATGGACTGTTTGATATACCAGCAGAACACAAGAGCACTGTGGTCTTCATCCACAAATATGCTTTATGGGAGTAATCCTATAAAAAGATGTCTAGGTTTAGATGGCAGAAAGGTGCATAATGATGGTATTTTAGCCATTTACATGCACAAGTTGCCACTTGGTCTGCATATAGAATACTGTCTAACAGAAAAAGTACACACCAGAATTTGATGATCATACTTGCTGGTGGGCATGTACTTGGTGGGGTTTGGGTAGAGTGTTTGCGAATGGATACAATCTTATCAACATGATAATGCTGATACCCTAAAGCGTTGCAACTACCCTATCAGGCTTATTTTCGAAAGGGATGGCCATCTTTTGACACAAATCAGGATATGGGCGTCCTTCTCCCAGGGGTCGCCCAAATCGGCATAATCAAAAGCCATTTTGGACGTCCCCAACTGCTTTCCATCGCGGGGGATGACCAAAGTTCCCGGGAGTGGGTCAGAAGCGTAGCGAAGGCGAGTCTTGGGCATGCCTAACACATGGGTGTCCTCGACAATAATGGAAAAAAAGGGCATCCCTGACGAGCACTTGGACGACTTTACTTGGTCCTTTTTTCTTATGACCAAGCCACAAAAAGGTGCTCAAACTGACCAGATGACCACCGGAGGGAATTGGGGATGACCTCCCTTACTCCCCCAGTGGTCACCAACCCCTCCCCCCTCAACATTTTTTTTAAATTATTTTTGCCAGCCTCTATGCCAGCCTCAAATATCATACCCAGCTCCATGACAGCAGTATGCAGGTCCATGGAGCAGTTTTAGTGGTGCAGTGCACTTCAGGCAGGTGGACCAGGCCCATCCCCCCCCCTACCCGTTACACTTGTGGTGGTAAGTATGAGCCCTTCAAAACCCACCAGAAACCCACTGTACCTACAGGTAGGTGCCCCCCTTACCCACAAGAGCTATGGTAATGGTGTAGAGTGTGGGGATTGGCTTTGTAAAAGGAGCCCCCAGTCTGTTGTAGGGCATAAGATGTAGGTAAAAAGGAAGTAGAACTGTGCAGGAGAGGAAGGGGGTGGGTAGGAGTAGGATACCATACCTCCTTTTTTAAAGAGTTTCTCCCTTATATGGCCTGAAGCCCTGCCGAGCACAACTCAGGAAGCACTGGGCAGGGCTGGGCACCACCATGTTTCAGGCAGTGCCAATGGAAGAGGAGGGAGGCCATCATTCCTCCCCAATGGTCTGCAAACCTAATGCCAGCTCCGAGCTGGCGTAGGGTTTGCTGCGGCCAATCTTTGGCACGCTGGTCACTGATCATTGGGGATGAATATGTTTAGCCCTGTTTTGCATGCATTTGCATGCTAGTTGCGTTCAGAGCCCCCGAGTGCGTTGTTTCACGCACTCGGGTGGCTCTGATCATGGGGCAGTAACAAACTCAGGTGCTAGTATGGCGGTAACAGCCTCTAGTGCCTGCGTTTGCTTCTGATCATCGGCCCATCAATGATTTGCGCTGCTAGTAAATGCTGTTGAACAGCTGGAAGGTGCAACATGATTAAGAGATTCCTGAGCTAGGCACTTGGGTGCTGAAACAAGGTGCTGTGTCGAGTCAACATTATGAATCACCAATAAAAGCTTGATTTTCATATTGGGTGCTCCTTGGTCTTTGTTGGAAGAGCCTTGATCCGTTTCCCACTCCTGTTTTCCTGCTTTGTATTTCCATTGTAAAATCAGAAATACACACATAATTGTTTTGGCCCACCTGAAATTGCCCAGAACGTGCTTCTTTTAAAAATGTGCATGTTGCAGATTTACATGTGTAAATAGTGGCTTTCTAAAATCACTATTGACTCATGTAGGAAATTTGTACATGTAACTGCTGTGCATGCCTTCTGAATGACCTCCAAGTCTCCCTTAGGCATAATGGAGATCTCTGTCCTACACTAGCCACAGGTACTGAAAGAAAATATTCCTGTGAATAGCTTGCAGCTCCAAACACTCCTTAAGGTTGCCCAGTGTATGCAGCACAGAGATCCTGATAGAAAATGTAGCCTGCTATTCTATTAATAAGGAATGTTAGTGCATGCATCCAATGAAATGCCAGAATTTTTCGCCTTTTCTTCTGATACCTGTGTATCAGAATGCTACACTAGTCATTTTGAACAATTGTAAAGTAATGGTATTTATTTCTCTCTTTTCTCTCCCTAATGATTTTCCAGTTTGCTTGGGGCAAGCAGTGTCTGAAGCGACCCTTTTGCAAACTCATTGAGACTCAGGAGCTAGCTGTCTTCCACTGACTGATAGCAGAGGGAATTGATGTAGTCATTTAAATGCAGTGTACTCTGAGCTACAGCCTTCCAATACTGTGAGTAAGCATTTTGGCCCAGAAGCTCAAGTCACTCCACTCCTTCATGTCTCAGTAGCATACCAGTTCAACTTCAGCAGTTGAAACAGACATTGCCTGTGGATGTCTCATCTGGAAACTAAATTAAAATGCAGGTATTGATCACCACTGTATAGAGGAGTAGAGATAATGAAATGCACTTATTATACATAATTGTTTTTTCTTTCCAGTGGGATGAATCAGAGAAAGAAAATAACATGGCAACTTCTAGTTGCATCTTTGGGCTTTATAATCCTCTTAACCCTGTGTGACAGCATGACAGTGTGGTCAGGGTTTCTGTGCCTGCAGGAAGTCCTTTTATACAACAAAGGCCCATTGAGCCCTTGTTCCAAACAAAAACAAAATCTTTATTTCTTACAAAAACAAAAGAAATGTCTGTCTTACCCCTTGCAGGCTTCACACAGTATAACAGAAAGCTCATACACAAAGGTGAGAGCACACTCTGAGGGCCTTCCTTCTCCTCATCTGGGGTTCCCTGTTTCCCTTTAGTTCTGGCTTTTTCAATTTCCTCCTTTGTCACACCTGTCATTCTGAATTCCCCAGTTATACCCCTGTTAAGGTGGTCTGGGCTATTGCCCTTAAGGTGGACTTGGCATCTTGCCTTTATACTCCTTTACACACCATCCCCGTCAGCTCAGTCTTCTTGGATTGAGTGCCTGACTCTGCCAAAGTCCCAGGTGAGGGGAAAAAAGCAGGATTCTGATGGACTTTGCCTTCCCTACCTCATAAGAGAAGAGCTGAAGGAGCCATTGAATAACTCTGACATCGGTCTTCTTATTTTAGGCTATCTACTTGAGTGGTTGGTGATCCTACACCCCAACAAGTATATTATTTATATTTTCATTAGGATTATCACCTTTTGGAGAAATTCACCCAAGGTGGTGTACAGTAAGTATAAATACAACAATAAAATATTCAAATAATTGAACACATTATAGCATAGTGTACTACTTGCAATTAGGGTTGCAAGTTAATTGTAGTTAATTCTGCAATTAATACATTAATTATTAATCACAATTAAATAATTACAACTTAAAACAATTAATCACGTTGCAGCATCTCCTGTTTCCTCCGAACAGTGGCGTAGGAAGGGGGGGCGGTGGGGCGATCCGCCCCGGGTGCACGCCGCGGGGGGGGTGTCGGCTCCGCTGGTTCCCTGCTCCCTCTGCTCCGGAACAGGTTACTTCCTGTTCCGGGGCAGAGAGAGCAGGGAACCAGCGGAGCCAATGCAGCTCCCAGCAATGTGCACAAGGGGCGGATTGGCGTTCCCGCCCGCCCCCCGCTTTTGTATGGCAGTAAGAATGCGCTCCGGGGGGGGGGTGCGCGCCGAGTGGGAGTGCACTGTGCTGCACCCAGGGGGGGGGGTGCGCAGCGGCGACCCGCCCCGGGTGTCAGCCGCCCTCGCTACGGCACTGCCTCCAAACACCTCTTCTGGTCTTTTCTAGTTCCAACCCCCGTCCTGGTATCAACGTGAAATTAAACTCTGGAATTCATTGCCAGAGAATGTGGTAAAGGCAGTTAGCTTAGCGGGGTTTAAAAAGGTCTGGACAGCTTCCTAAAGGAAAAAGTTCACAGACCATTATTAAATTGACTTGGGGAAAAATCCACTGCTATTTCTGGAATAAGCAGCATAAACTGTATTGAACGTTTCGGGATCTTGCCAGGTATTTGTGACCTTGGATTGGCCACTGGTGGAAATAGGATGCTGGACTTGAATGGACCTTTGGTCTGTCCCAGTGGGCAATACTTATGTACTTATGGCAGTGATCTCCAGCAGCCACAAGAAGAGCTTGATGCTGCTCACCACTAAGTTTGTGTCAATGCTCATGAGAGTGGAAGGGAGGGAGAGAGAGGTGCTTGGGCAGTGGGAGTGAGGGAAGGAGGGGAGAAAGGAAGAGAGGGAGAGAGAGAGAGAGAGAGAGAGAGAGAGAGAGAGAGAGAGAATGGACCCCAGGAAGGAAGACGATAATTGGACCTGGTGGAAGAGAAGAGGGAGGGAAGGAAGAGAATGGGAGAGATGTTGGATCTAGGGGTGGAAGGAAGATTATCAGTTCTTTAAGGGGCACATATATACAGGTACTTATTTTGTACTTGGGAAAATGGAGGGTTAAGTGATTTGCTTAGAGTTACAAGAAGCAGCAGTAGTGAATAAATAAATAATTGTGTGATTGAAATTTTTTAATTGTGTGATTAATCACAATTACATTTTTTAACCAAAATGCAGCCCTGCTTGCAATGTCACATAATACAGTTAAAACACCTTATAAACAGTAAAGAGGACAAGTAGTGGTGGAACATATAACAGAAAGCTAGAGTAACTATCCAGGAATGTATTGCTATGACAGACAGTGGGAAGTTGACCATGAGCTGAAGAGACAAGGACAACAGTCTGAAGTTTCTTGATAAGGTTTTATTGATGGAGACTCAGCACAGTACTGTGTTTTCAGCTGCAGGCCTGCTTCAGGAGTCTTTTAAACCTTGTGTAGTTTGTGGAAACTTCAGTATACTCTGTGTTGGGAGTAAGGGAGCAACGTTCAGATGTGTACCTGGGAGCATTTTATGAAGTCCACTGCAGTGCCCCCTAGGATGCCCAATTGCTTTCCTGGGATGTCTGGGGGACCAGTCTTCTAAAAATGCTGGCTCCGCCTACATCCCAATGGCATGATTTTGTGCGTTTTGCACTTGGAAATTCTTTTTTGAAAATGGACCAAAAAATAAATGTCCAAATCACAAAACCTTCTATTTTCGGAAAACAAAGATAGACATTTTCTTTTTGAAATGACCTTCTTTGCTATTCAGATTTTGGATGTTTTATGCAAAACGTCCAAAGTTGGACTTAGATGTCAAATCGAAAATGGCCCTCCATGTAACAGGAATTTAGATAGATGATAAGGATGACTAAATACCCAGTGTACCTGAATGTAATTTGCCTTGAGCTACTACTGAAAAGGGTGAGCAAATCTAATCTAATTATTAATTAATTAGAGAAAAAAATTGCATGTGCAGTCAGAAACGTCATGCAGCTGATCTCAGCTAGAGTACATTTAGTACACAATCCTTCGCAGTCTGTGCAGCCAAAGTTAGTCCTCAAATGTGTGACTAGCTCGTTAGTTGCTTCTTCATTAAAAGGCTTAAAGAAGAGCAGGCTTTTACCTACTTCCTGAAGCAGAGTAATCTTGTTTTAGCGAAGCCTTTCTGGGAGTGTGTTCCAGAGTGTGGGGGCTACTTATGAGTAGAGATGAGACAGGGACCCATGGTAACTGCGGGGATGGGGACAAAAGCCCGCGGGGACGAGGCAGGACAGATCCCACGGGAATGGGGTGGGAACGGGGTGGGGATGGGGACAGAGCCTGTGAGGATGGGGACAAACTTTGTCCCCATGTCACTTTCTACTTTGAAGCCTGTTATGAACTGGACTGATATTTATGTTTGATTGATGCAGACACAATATTTTTATTTTTTGGGAAAAACAAGCAAACATGCTGGCCACAGCTAGCAAACTTTGCATGGGGGATCCTGTACATCCTGCTACCAGAACATCTCTAAGAAGACATCTTCTATTGCAGGAGGGACTGTGGAAGACAGGAAAGATAGACTGAATCCTGAGATTGTTGATGACTTCCTATTCATCCACAGATTTAAAAAATCATAACAGTGCTTCATAGGGCATATTTGTCCCCTCTAGGGCATACAGAACGGCTTGTATTTTGTACCCCTGGACATTTTAACAGGGTGGCTTAGGATTCCTTGGGGTAGTAGATGTCAGCTACTGTTGGGGTTGGAAGGGTAGAGGGTGGTGGTGGTGGGAGGGTTAATATAGTTGCTTGTTATTGTTTTCTATTTGTAATTTCTATATATTTGTTGCACGGCATATTGTTCCTTTTTATACTTTAATAAAAATTTAAATATAAAATCATAAGTGTTCGAGGCATCTGTAGATGAGAACAGAGCCCAAGGGGATGGGGCGGAGACGGAGACAGGGCCTGCGGGGATGGAGACGGGTCCTGCAGGGACGGGGTGGGGATGGAGACAGAACCCATGGAGATGGGGCAGACACAAGGACAAATTTTGTTCCCGTGTCATTCTCTACTTCTGAGAACATGCACTAGTGAGTGTTACATTGCATGATTGCCTCTGGGGAGGGTGTGGTTAGGGATATTCCTTGGAAAGACTACAGAGGCTTTGGAGGTGCATAGAAGGAAATCCTGTTCTTCCAGTGCTCTGGCCAATTTCCTTTAAAGTCAGGGGCGTAGCCAGACACCCAAATTTGGGTGGGCCTGGGCCCAAGATGGGTGGGCAGAAGAACTCTGCCTTGTCCCACAAGTGATTTGGTCTCTCCCTCTCTTGCCTGCATCCATATGGTCTCTCAAACATCCGCCCTTCCCTGAATACCTTTTAAATAGCAGATTTTCACCAACAGCGAGCAGCAACTAATACACACTGCTCTTGCTGGCCCCACAGCCTTCCCTCTGATGCAACTTCCTGTTTCCGCATAGGCGGGAATACATCAGAGGGAAGGCCTCGGGGCCAGTGCGAACAGCATGTATCAGTCGCTGCTTGCTGCAGGCAAAGATCTGCTATTTAAAAGGTATACAGGAGGGACAGTTGGGAGTTTTTCGGCTGGTGGGGCTTGAGAACCCCTGCCAGCCACATTATAGATGTGCTGCTACTGGGTGGGCCTGGACCCAAAGTGGATGGGCCTGGGCCCACCTGAGCCCACCCTTGGCTACGCCACTGCTTTAAAGGCCTTAAAGACCAAAGACAGAGTTTTAAATTTAGCTTTGTATTGTACTAGAAGCCAGTGCAGATTTTGTAGAAATCAATTGAAGATGGTGCAAACCCTTTGTAGTCACACCCACTGTTCCCTCTAAACTGGGCGGGAGTCCTCCACCCACAGTCCTGCTAGTGGGGGATACTGTTTCACTAACACATTTTCAGTAGTGAGAGACAGGTAAGCTCTGCAGGACTCCAAGGAACCTGCCTGTCCTTAGTGATTGAATACAGAATAGTGAAGCATCACCCCCCAGTGGCAGCGATGCAGATGGAGGACTATTGCAGAGCTTACAGGAACAGAGGTTGTACCAATGTAAAGTGCATTATGGTAATCCAGCCTTGATGTTATCATGGAGTGAACCACTGTGATAAGACTTGCCTTCTCAATATATGGAGAGAGAAAGTGTAGTTGTCAGAGGGTGATAGAGGCAGCTCCTGAATGTTACTCGAATTTGGGAGATCAGCATTTAAGTAATGGGGAGGCGCTTGGGTGCTTCCTGTTAGGTGCCCCAGTGCTGTGTGTGGAGCCCTATTGTATAATGGCAGATGTGCAAGCAGATTCTATTATAGAATACAGGCATAAAGTTAGGTGCAGTCATTTATGTCAGGTCAATGGCAGGCATAAACAGGTGACCCTGAGTGCTATTTGTTAGGCACATAGGGACCCTTTTACTAAGCTGCGTAGGTGTCTATGCACGCCCAACACGCTCCAAAATGGAGTTAGCACCCCGGCTACCGCTTGGCTCTTGTGGCAATTTCATTTTGGCACACGTCCGATACGCGGATGCGTCAAGTAGCATTTGACATGCGTAGGTCATTACTGCCCAGTTACTGCGTGAGACTTTACCGCTAGGTCAATGGCTGGTGATAAGGTGTCAGACCCCAAATTTTGCTGCACGTCCATTTTGGAAAAAAATTTTTAAAAGGCATTTTTTGCAGGTGCGCTGAAAATGATTCTGCGCATGCCCAAACACGCGTCTACACTACCACAGGCCATTTTTCAGCGCGCCTTTGTAAAAGGGCCCTATAATTGGAGACATGCTCATGCCCTGCCCCATGTGTAATCCCCCTTGCAGTACATGCTAATGCTCTTACGTGCTACCTTATAGAATAGTGTACTGATGCTTTTACTCACACATGGCATGTTGGACTATATGTACACAGTAATAGAACTACTAACTGTATAGAATACATTTATTAGATGTTTATGATTATTAGATTCTTGATATGCTGCCTTTCGGTAGTACAAGCAAAGTGGCTTACATATGATGTACAGGTGCTTCCTCTGTACCTAGTGAGCTCATTGTACCTGAGGCAATAGAAATTTAGGTGACTTGCTCAAGGTCCAAAGGAGCTAGAGTGGGAATTGCATTAACCATTAGACTATTCCTCCATACCGCCAATTACCCCTTACGCCACTCATGCATACACCCTCTATAGCCCCTACTCACACAGCCATACATCTCCTCCATTTTAACAAGGCACACTTTACGGTGTCTCTTTCCACTGAGTCGCCCACATACAGTGTAGACATGTATGAGCTTGGGAATGGAGAAAGAGGAAATGCACCATCAAGTCACACTATAAGTATGAACTTTTCAATTTGTTTTCTTCTGTTTGTACTTTGGTCATCCTGTCTACCTTCCCTCCTTCTCACAGCTTTTCCAAATATACTTTCCTGCCTTTTTCTGAAGTCTCTTGTACCATATGAATACTAATGTTTTTGCCTCCTTTTGAAACTATACTTGTCTATTTTTTAATTTGAATTTATTTTCCTAATATTACAATTTGTACCCCTTCCTCTAGCTTCTTTTAGTGTAACCAACAGTTCTACTAAACAAAGAACTTCCATACCTTAACACTACCGTAATAATGTACTCTCCAGTTTTAACAAAGTTGGTATTCATGAAGTTCAGCACCTTGACATTGTGTGGATGTATCTCTGCTTCTCTTATAAAAACATACTTTCCGATCATTGGAGCTCAGGTAACCAACTAACCGAACAGTAGAAATATTGCCCCCATTTATAAGCCCTAGGTCCAGTAATTGTCATTCCTTGCCCCCTGTGGGTTCAGTTACCATTTGTTTGAGGTTATCAATAGAAATAAAACAAAATAAAACATGGAAAGAAAATAAGATGATACCTTTTTTATTGGACATAACTTAATACATTTCTTGATTAGCTTTCGAAGGTTGCCCTTCTTCGTCAGATTGGAAATAAGCAAATGTGTTAGTTGATAGTATATATAAGTGAAGCTTCAAAGCATTTCAATGACAGTCCTAGCAAGGTGGGGTGGGTAGGATGTATGCATGGGTACATCAAAGCATTTCATTTCATTGATAGTCTAACAGGATGGGTGTGGGTAGTTGAGAGGAGAGTGATAAACAGAGAAATACAACTTTATGGTTATAATGGGCTAGAAAAACCCAGATCCTTGTTAATTCCTGGCTGTGGGTGTCAAAATATTAAATCATTCTGACTTCAAGGTCTTACGTTCCTGTAATTGTTTTAAGTTACCTTTCAGGATTTTTACTGTGAAATCACTGGTGCAGTGTCCTGGTCCTGTAAAAGTGTTGGTCCCACAGGGGTGGGAATCTGACTGGTACCAGCTTTCTTCATGTTGTGTCTACGTAATTGAATCTTGTCTTAAGCATCTGGCCTGTTTCTCCAATATAGCATCCTTCGTTACATTTTTTACACTGAATGATATATACCACATTGGAAGATGAGCATGTGAAAGATTCCTTTGTGTTGAATGTTTTTCCTTTGTGAATGACTGTGGGGTCCTGTGAAATGTTTTGGCATAGCTTGCAGCTGGATCTGTTACAGGGAAACGTTGCCCTTTTCTTTTTCAGTCTGTGTTGGGAGTTTACTTCTGATTAGCTTGTGTTTTAAGTTGGGTGGCTGTCGGAAGGCTAGCACTGGTGGGGATGGGAATATCTCTTTCAGTAATTCATCCTCCTGGAGGGCAACCTTCGAAAGCTAATCAAGAAATGTATTAAGTTATGTCCAATAAAAAAGGTATCATCTTATTTTCTTTTCCATGTTTTATTTTGTTTGATTTCTATTGATAACCTTTAAGAGTGGACTAACACGGCTATCACACCTCTCGACATTTGTTTGAGGAAAGCTCCTCTTAATATATTGTTTTTGCTATTTGTCCAAGGAGTTTGGGCATCAATTAAGATAAGTGGCATTTGGGACATTTTCCAAATTGGAGTGTTTCTGGGTTCAGAAACCCACACATATAGAAAGATGGAGTTGTGTGAAGTATCATTGCAGGGTTCAAGAGGAGAATCTTGCATTGGAATGGGAGAATTAGCACTAGGAGTCCTAAAGGAGGATGTTGTGCAATTCTGAAAGAAGAAGAATCCCATAGGCAAGGAGGGAAAACAGAAGAGGAATTTTAATTTTTCTATCATGTCTGTGAATTTCAGAGATGATCTTTGTTTATTAATTTCTTTGAACTGTAATTTTTATTGTAGGCCATAATCAAACAGTACCATTCTAAAACATATCATCATACCCCAACTTCCTCTGAAAATACTACTTAAAATCCTACAGATAAAGCCTATTTGCATACTTTTCTTTCTTTGACTCTTCCCCCTTCTCTCACTCACCCACCTATAAATCAACCATTTGCTTACTCCCTTTCTCCACCCCTCTTGCTTCCCCATCTGACAAGTCCAGGCATTGAGGGCATCTCTACATAATATTTATGTCAGCATTTCCATTGGTCTCAAATGTAAGATAAGGAACACAAATGTCCTCAAATATTTCTCTTCTCGGTAATGTGGTCAGTCTATCATGGTGCATCATCTCCTCCGCCTTTCCTCATCATTCCCTACATTAGGGCCCCTCTATACTCTTCTGCTTTTGTGCCACCACCATTCTCACAGCCAGGAGGAGGATTCTCACTAATATCCATCCTTTTCTGCCCACATCCTGCCTACCCCACCTTGTTGAGGGATCCCAAGCAAAAAAAATGTCTGGGATCAAGGGCACTATTTGGCCCACAATAGCTTCAATGAAATTCTACACAGCCTCCCAATATTGGCAATTTTTCCCACATTCCACAACATGTGGAAAAAGGATCCCTTCTCTGTACATCTTCTCCCCTCCCCCTGACAGATAAGTATTAGGACTTCTCCAAGTCCTGTATCATACTCTTCACAAGGGGAGGGTAGTTCATTTTAAACAGTTGATCAATGCTATCTGGTATCCTAATTCCCAAATACCTGAGTTTCCTGTCCCACCATCTTAAATAGGATAGAAGCAACTGTCCCCTGAGAGTGTTTCTCTGTGAGCAACACCTCTGTCTTTCCTATATTCACTTTAAAGCCAGAGACATATGAAAAATAGTCCAGCTTTTGCAACAGGGATAGTAGGGGGGCCGGTGCCGGGGTCTCTCTCCTTCTCCTGCTCCCAGGCCACCGGCGCTGCAGTCCCCAGTCTCACCTGCCTGCCCTCGGCTCCGTCGACAGCCCCCCTCCATCTGCCACTGGGCCCCCTGCATTCAAATCGGCAGCGCCTCACCTCCATGTGAAAGCGGCATATTGCCACCCTTTGGGCCTTCCCTCACTGTGTCCCGCCTCGTCTGATGTAACTTCCTGTTTCCGTGAGGACTGGGCACAGTGAGGGCGGGCCCGAAGGGAGGCGATATGCCACTTTCACGCGGAGGTGAGGCGCTGCCGATTGAATGCAGGGGGCCCGGTGGTGGACGGAGGGGGGCTGTTGATAGGGCTGGAGGATGGGCGGGTGGAGACTGGGGACTGCGGTGCTGGCGGCCTGAGAGCAGGAGAGGGAGGCGACAGTGGTAGCGGTTGGGGGGGCAGCAGCGGTGGCCCCTGGGGGGGGGGGGGGGTGGGCCCGGCTCAGTCTCTCGGCAGCCCTGGGTAGGAAATTTTTAGAAATATCATGGGTCGTCTGCATGCATTGATATTTTGTGATCTACTCAATGTACCCGTTTCAGATGAATTCCTGGATTGTTCCTATCTCTACATGCTAGTGGCTGAATAGCCAAGGTGAAACAATAGTAGCAATAGAAGACATCCTTGATGGGTCCCATGCTCTAAAATGAAAAAAACCTCATTCTCTTCCATTCATCGCTATATGCACTTGGGACCTGTAGTATAATACCTGCACTCATTTCACAAAATTATCATCAAGACCAAGTTTCCGCAAACTGAAAACAAAAATGGACACTCAGTAAGGTCAAAGACCTTTTCCGTGTCAATTGCCACACAAAGGCCGGCCTCCCTGGTGCTCTGTGATGAATAAATCAAATGAACCACTTGTCTAATATTATCCACCAGCTGCTGCCCTTTAATGAGTCCTGTCTGATCCAGGTGAACTGTTCTAGGAAGTACATTCTCCAACCGGTTGTCAAAAATTTTCGCAAATATTTTAACATCAGTATTTAACAACAAGCTCAGTTTCCCCACATTGATGGGCAGACTTCCCCTTTTTATGAAGCACATTATTTATAGCATTATACATAAAATCAGTTTCCCCAGTTGTAATGCCTCATCGAACACGCTCTGGAGGATTGGTGCCACCTATGTGTTCATTTTCTTATAAAATTCTATGCCAAATCTATTCTCCCCTGCTGCCTTTTCCTTTGCCAGCTGCTTAAAAGCTGCCTCCACCTCCACCTCAGATATGGGTCTGTTCAGCAGTTGGTGATCTCCACCTTCCACTGACAAGAGAAACTACTTAATTTTATCCTCCCCACAATCAGCCTGAGAAGAATATAAAGTGGGATAAAATGATTGAAGCACATTACATCTCTCCTTCGTACTTCTAACCCACGGTCCCCTTTGCCCAACCTCCACCTCTGCTACCATACACTTCTGATGCTTTTGCTTCACTTGCCATGCAAGCACATTTCCTGATCTATCCCCATGTTCCAAAAAATAGTACTTCGTGATTTTCAACCAAAATCAGTTTTATCTGTCTCAATGGATGTAATTTTATTTCTAACCAGCTGCATGCTCCTATATATCCTCTTCTCACCTCTACTTTTATGATCCTTTTGTAGCTGATACAATTG
Organism: Microcaecilia unicolor; assembly: GCF_901765095.1. Classification (NCBI taxonomy): domain Eukaryota; kingdom Metazoa; phylum Chordata; class Amphibia; order Gymnophiona; family Siphonopidae; genus Microcaecilia; species Microcaecilia unicolor. Next base: position 98,901,422 of record NC_044031.1, read on the forward strand.
CTCATTTAAACTTGTCAGAGTATCCTCTCTCCTCTTAGACATGGGAAGCCAACTGGCTTACTTTCCCCCACATCACTGCTTTCCCACCTCCCATAAGATCCCTGCCATCATCATTATTTTCTAAATATCCCTCCCACTGCTAGACTGAATTTTGCAGAATTTTCTTTTTCTCCAACGGTCCTACTTTTGCTTCCAGGAACACCTGCAGCCCTTCTTCTTAGCCCAACCTGAACATATCTTCAAGGAAAGAACTACAGTGGGGTCAGAACTACAATCCTGAATCACCCTCTCCCATCCCCGTTTCAGGAGAAAAAGATCAATTCTGGAATGTGTTTGAAATCTGCCCAAGTGTAATCCCTCTCCCCGGGGTGCTTAATTCTCCAGATATCCACCCAAGTAAGAGTATCAATATTAACCCAAAGAGTTTTCCCTTCTCTATCCTCTCCTTATCCTCACACCCTTGATCTATCCCCATCTTCCAATACACAGTTCATGTTGCCCCCACAATAACCAGGCCTTTAATACACAAGTCAAATTCCAACAAATGGGAAAGAAAGAAGTTTGTCTTCTCCCCATTTGGGGCATAGACATTCAAAATAGAAATTTCATCCTCATCAATCCTATACACTACCCATTACCTCCTCATCCCTTCCTTCCTCATACAAAACAAACGAAAGACTCTTATAGATCAAAATAGCCACTTCCTTCTTTTTCAAGTTAAACACCAAAACATAAAGCTTGCCACACCAGTCTTATTATAATTTTGTCATTTCCAAGCCATCAGCTTTGCCTTTTGCAGTAAGGCAAGGCCCACTTTTCATTTCTTAAGGTACTGTACAGGCTATCCATATTCAGTTACTATTTATAAAGCCAGATTCAATACCTAAACCTAAAATTAACCAATTCCCCTCAATGCCTGCTCCTACTCTATACCCCCTTACCCCCTGAACCCAACCCCCTCATCTCCAATCACTCCATTGTACAAATCTGTGCCTATCAGCAGCTCTCGACTCCTTACCCTCACCTCATGGTTCCAGTACCCACTTTTTCAGTAATCATGCCCTCTAGCTCCCAGTATGAACAAACTTCCCAGAGTCCATACTCCTACTCATAACCTTCCCCTACCATTCACAAATCCTGAACTCACCCATCCATGCACACACCCAGCCAAATTCACCACTTCCCCAAGAATCCATCTTAACTTCCCTCCCCTTCTGCTCTCCTCATCCCCTCCCCTCCAAATCTCCTCAAGATCCCAAACAGTAAAAGTCCTGTGAATGCTTTGGGTTCACAGTTCACCTAAGAATTCACCTAAGTACACAATTAGCAGTCTAAGTCCTCTTCCAATCACATGTGTGAGCTTGATTATCTGCTAGCAGTTCTGTGGCATCCTCCACCTGACTGGATCAGCTGTCTCCCATGCTTGTCAACATCTGTCTAGCAGGAGGCTGGCACTATGGGAGAGAAGTTCTGAGCTCTGCTTCACCTTCAGTACATGGTGTAGTGCATTGGAGATTCACCCTTCTCGGGAGTCTAACATTTTCTCAAGAGTTATCCCTCCCATCAAACTCCATGGAACACCTCAACGAGAATTCTGAGGATGCCTAATCCCATTCGGTCCATACTACTGAAGCAATTATTCCACTTCCTGAAGGGAGGGCAAAAAATGTTTCTGTTCATTCACAAACACAACCAACTGGGTCAGGAATCATATACTGGCTCTCAATCCTGCCTTAAGTAGGAGAAGGGCGAGGGTGTGTTTGCGGTGCACCTGCTCTATTTCATAGCTGGGTACATCCATATGGTTGGGGAAACATGAGTCCAACAGTCATCTCACAAATATTTGGAATATTAGAAAATCTTTTGCAGTTCTCATGGTCCTTAGCCTTGTCTTTAAGCCACTGTACATCTTGCTGCAGATTCCTCTTGGTAATGGAGTCTTCCTCATGTGCATTCTCCAATTTTTCTCCTTCTTCCACTGTTGACAGCCTGTGAGTAAAGGCACCCAACTGCTCTGCCAATCTTTAATGAACTTGTTCTACAATTTCCACTTTTGAGTCCCTGATCTTCTGTAGTAATATCTCCATACCTAATACCTGTGGTTCAGAACTCTCTGCTTTGAGCTGCTTTCCCAATGAAGCCTCCATATGCTGTGACCTAGCAGTCTCCACCATCTTAGAACTCCCCACTGAGGACATCAATGCTGTTATGCTTATTTTGGAGGTGTACATATCCTTAATGGTCATAATGAATCTTCCGTGTATACCTTACAGCATACCGAAGCACCTCAATGGTACAAATTGGGCATGACTGGCTCACTATATTCTGCTTGTTTGTGAAATGACTGTTGGACACATATTTCCCCACCCAATTAGCTGTACCCAGCTATGAAATAGAGCAAGTGCACCACGAACCTGCCCTCAACCTGCTCCCGGAAAATGGCCAAGAGCAGTAATTGTGAAAGTTATATGATATCAGCAGAAAGAATATGTGGTTCTGGAGGCAAGGAAATGGTGCTCAACACTTTATAATAATTAGAAAATCTCCGTGTTTCCAGATAGTTCCGAAACCATCTGGAAAATGAAAGCCATTCAGAAGCATAGGTTCCTGACCCAGCAGGTTGTATTTGTGAACGGATATAAACATTTTCTGCACACAATTTCTCTCAAGCTGCACAGCTGCTCACATTGCTGCCAAAACCAGAAGCTCCTTTGTTTATTAGTAAAGTATATTTTATATATGCAGGTCAGTATTCAATTGCAGTGATCAACATATGTTTTAAATGCTGTCAGAGGCTTTTTAAAAAGTACTCCAGATAGCTATTCAGCCCAAGGAGTGGCCTAGTGGTTAGGGTGGTGGACTTTGGTCCTGAGGAACTGAGTTTGATTCCAACTTCAGGCACAGGCAGCTCTAACTCTCCATTGCCCCAGGTACAAATAAGTACCTGTATACAATATGTAAGCTGCATTGAGCCTGCCATGAGTGGGAAAGCACAGGGTACAAATGTAACAAAAATAAATATTGGTTGCTCTTCTTTGAACCTTTTCTAATTCTGCAGTATCTTTTTGAGATAAGGCAGACAGAATTGAACGCAATACTCAAGGTGAGGTCACACCATGGAGCGATATGGAAGTATTATAGTATTCTTGTTCTTGTTTCCCTTTCCTAATAATTCCTGTTTGCTTTTTTGGCCACCATCGCACACTGGGCAGAAGATTTCAGTATATTGTCTACAATAACACCTGGAGTGGAGGAGTGGCCTAGTGGTTAGAGCACCGATCTTGCAATCCAGAGGTGGCCAGTTCAAATCCCACTACTGCTTCTTGTGATCTTGGTAATTCACTTAACCCTCTATTGCCTCAGGTACAAACTTAGATTGTGAGCCCTCCTGGGACAGAGAAATATCCAGTGTACCTGAATGTAACTCACCTTGAGCTACTACTGAAAAAGGTGTAAGCAAAAAAAAAAAACAGTTTTGAAACAACTTATAGTTGCAGGTTGAATTAACCCCAAATATTCAATGCTGGGCCCTGGGCTATAATATCTGGGCATGTGCAGTCACCAGGAAGTTAATTGGGCACCAGAAGATAGTCAAACTGGTGCCTGGTTAGCTTGGCAGATAAAGTTAGGACAACCTTATTGCTTGAGACGCCTATTGTTCATCTATGCCATCTGTCTTCCCAAGTGGACCCTGAAACACTGGCCAACATCGGTCGAGGAAGAGGAAGCTGTGGCAACTATTAGGATGAAAGATCATTCAAGAAGCTAAGTACATTGCTGAATATTGTTTCTGTGAATTGTGTATTAGTTGATAGACACAGAGCAGCAACCTTACCGTGATACAGACATTAATGATTGAGGTTAAGGAGTTAGGACACATAAGAGAGGTTCACAGTACTTTACCTCTTGGTTTCTCCATTTTTAAATTTTTTTTTCAATTTTTCACTTGAACCTTTGGGGTGTTTTTTTTGCCTATGATGAGGAATGGATCCTCTTAAGACCGAGTGATTGGTCACCAGGATCGATTGTTGCTTGTGAGGTCGTTTCGATCCAGGCACCTTGAGGCTTTTTTCCCCCCATAAATTTTCAACGCTTCCAATGTGGTTCCATTGCGTAGCCAACAACCATTCCCCTTTTTTACAAATAGCAGTGGGAGTTATTGAGTTTGGGTATATGTTATTTAGTGGCGACTCCCACCACCACTATTTATTGTGTTTACTGAATATACATATAAAGGGCCAAATTCTATATAAGGCATGGCAAGCAGTGCTGGTTAAATTGTGCTTGTGGCCAATTTATGTGTGCTACTCATTTGAGTAATAAACCAATTAGTCATGATAATTAGCCAATAGCAACCAGTTATCATCACTAATTGGCAAAAATTGGATTTTACAAGTGCTTCTTTTTAGGCGTTTCTAAAAATAGGCGCACATAAATGCCAACGCACATAGCTGAAATGGGGTTGCGGCCATGGGAGGAGTGTAGCATGTCAGGGGCATCAGTCAAATTTACGTGTGTTGTTATAGAATTTGGGGGAATGTGTGTACATTTAGTGCGGGCATTTACACCAGGGTTCAATGGCGTAAATGTTCCATGGCCTATGTGCTATTCTATAATCCGTGTCTTACTGTTGATGTAGTCTATAGAATAGCGCTATGCGTGTTATTCCAACATGCCTACATTTAGATGCCATATGCAGAATCTGGCCCAAAGGGGGCAATTCTATAAATGGGTGTCAAAGCATCTGGGTGCTAAGTCTGCATTATACAATACTAGCATAAATGTATTTCACACTCATAAGTGCTAATATTCTGTAATGTTAGCACGCAAATGTCGCTTACATTTAAGCACTACAGTTATAAAATGAGAGGTAAAGCAGTCACCACTGCTGGCTATCCTTAGCAGCTATATTCAGATGCTATAGGTATAACTGTGTAATTTAATTTAGGACACCTAAAATGAGAACACATGTACTCATATTTCCTAGTGAACAGGATCCTTTCTAAAATAAAAGACAAGAAGAGTCATTCTTTGGATACAGGTATGTTTATTCCTTTGTTCATGCCTTGATTGCTTTCACGTCTGACCTTCAGTATTCCATTGCAAACTGAAAAAGCAGGAGGTACAGCTTTCTTTCCTAGAGAAATTACAATCTAAATGAGTACTCAAGACAATAGGAGATAAACTGATTGTCTAAGGTCACAGTAAATGGCAGCAGCACAAGTAGGACTTGAATTCAACTTTCTTGTTTCCAGTTCATTACTCTAGCCATTAGATTGTTCACTATACCTCTTAGCAATGTCAGTTGTGAATGTGGTATGCCTCCTATATAAATGTGTGTTGAGCGTGGCCTGTGTGGAGTCTTAAAGGTTAGATGGCTTAGAGGTGGCAATTAAGACTCCAGTTCCCATTGTCTATTCTTTCATCCATGTGTTGCTGTGTTCAGAATTGTTGTGAGCTGACAGGCATTGAAAGATTTTTTTTCTGCACCCTTAGCAGAGGTGAATCAGTCCTATGAAAAGTAGCATATGGTTCTATGAGCTGCCAGCCTACTGGTTATTTAACAGCTCTGTTTAAAATAGTAATTATGCTTGGCAAATCTCCAGGATAGTACTGGGTACTTGGGAAAAAAATGAATTTTGGGCATTGGCTCAGAGGGGTGAGCTCAGAGAATGGGTATGTACATGAGTGTGCCTTTCAAGGGCCAGTCTGCCTTGATAGGTCACCCCAATCTAGCTTTGGAATACCTTAAGAAGCGGTCAAGAAATGCTGCTGACTTACTGGGCAGGGTTTGGGAAAAAGAATGAAAGCTAAGAGAAAAATGAATTGGGGCAGCCACATGGGGAAACAGCAACTTGAAGAGTTGATGGAAGACTCTATGACATTAGAAGCACAGAAACTCAAGCTGCTGTACTGGAGAAGCTTCCTCACCCATGGAATAATTATGTAGGGCATTTTCCATGTATAGAGCATGTTTTACATATGGGAATGGCTAGTATAAAATTACAAAAGCAGGACATGGGGTGGGAAAGACCAAAGCGATGAGACAAAGATGGTCAAAAGTCTTTATTAAATAGATTAATTGGGTCAGGTGATGGACACTCACTGGAGTATAGGACTCTACACGGTCCGTGTTTTGGCCACAGTCTTCATCAGGAGTTGGGCAGTGGCCAAAGGTAGGTGGCAGCACAGTAAGTCTCCACTTGATATCAGTACGAGTAGTATAAAATTACAACAGAGTATTGACACATACAAGTATGTGTGCCAACACATTAGTGTGTATTAATACATGATATGCTTGTAAGTTGCAACTCTATAAGGAGTACTTACATGTAGGTCCCCTGATGCAGTGCACAAAGCGCCTATTCTATAATGGCATCTGGGAGCCCAGATTCTGTTATAGAATATTAGTATAAATCTGCATCATGTGCCTAACTGTAGGTTTCTCCATTATACTAGATCTATGGGTACTCTTATGTGAGAAGTACATATTATAGTTATTAATAAATAGATTTGGAACAACAATTGATGCAATATACTATTCTTATCATTTATTGGGTACTCATGTGTGGCAAGCAACACATGCAACTTATAATATTCTATAAGTTGTGCATGTAAGTTGTAGACATGCCCATGTCCCACCCATGCTTCATTCATGTGGATGCCCCCTTTATGATTACGTGCTGTGCCACTAATGCATACCCTTATAGAATAGCGATTAGGGAACTTGTGTGTGTGACAACAAATCTCTGGCAAGATCAGAGTTCTATGGCTCTTTTGGCATCCATGAAGATTACTCTCCCTACAGACTCAAAACCTGTTCAGGGGTTAGTAAAGATGAGAGGGAGAAGAGTGAGTGGATATGTGATAGAAGAGATGGATGGCAACATCAAGTTGCATGTACCAACTCTCATTGAATTCAACCAGATAGCAGATAACATAGATGAGACTCCCACACCAAAAGCTGCTTGGCACTATCATCACCTGAAGCCTATAGCCAACAAATTCCCACCTTTGGATCCATTTGCCGAAATTGCACTTCTACTGGGTAAAGACACACTGGAGTTACTAAGACTTCATCAACTATGTGTCAGCACTCATGGCCCTCCCTAAACCCTCAATTTGCCTTGGGATGGGTGATGGTAGGCAATGTTTGCATCAACAGAGAATGAAGGCCAAGTCTGAATGCATATGCTACAAGCATCCTAGAAATGGGCCCACATCCTTACCTGAACTATGTTTCGACACCTATCTGTTAAAGAGAGCCTTGACTGCAAGGAGTCAAGCCATGATCTACTGACCTACTAGTCTACTTCTCTGCTAGATTTGGAAGAACATCTAGGGAACTCAATTACTGATCAGAAATGATGATGATAAGCCTATTCTCTCCATAAAAGAAAATACAATTCATAAGAATCACAGATAAAGAATTATTTAAAGATGAGTCAAACAGCTGAGTGGCTCCTCTTCCATTCTGTATACCCAGACCTCGGCTCTCTAACAATAAAGGCAAGCTCTATCATGCTCACTTCACTGCTAAGAACTTTGGAAAGAAAACCAGAGACAAGACAGCACTTTGTAACCTTCATGAAAGACATGTTAGCCAATGGTCATGCAGAGCCTGCTCTACCTTTGAAAGAGATCAAAGAATGCTGGTACTTACCTACTTTTGGTGTGCTTCACCCAGAGAAACCAGATACGACTAGGACTGTATTCAATTCCAGCACTCAGTCTGCAATGTACTCCTTACTGGGACTGAACTAACCAGTAACCTTTTAGAGGTCTTGACCTACTTCAGAAAAGAGCCTGTTGCAATAACTGCTGTCATCCAGCAGATGTTCTACTGTTTCGCTGTCTACAAAGACTACAGAAACTAGATAAGATTCCTGTGGTATCATGATGACAACATGAGCAATGAGATGTTGAATACCAGATGCAAGTTCATGTTGTTGGCAAGTCTTTCACCTGCAGTGGCACCTATGGTCTCAGAAGAACAAGAACAGCACAAGAAGCAGAAAAGGAGTATGGCACAGATGGCAGGCATTTTGTAGAAAGAGACTTTTATGTTGACGATGGATTGAAATCCTTAGCCACTGAAAGTATGCCTTGGACCTGCTAAAAGGAATGCAGGCCATGTTAGCAGATGCTAATTGAGACTCCACATAATAGCCTCCAACAGTACTAAAGTAATGAGAGCATTCCCTTCAGAAGATCATGCTAAAGACTTAAAAAATCTGGACTTGAGAGTGGATATATCTCCACTTCACATAGCCTTGGACTAAGTTGGGACCTGAAAAAAGGCATCTTAACCTTCCAGGTCTTCACCCAAAAGAAACCATACACTAACAAGGTTATTTTGTCAACTAGAGCTCATGGCTTCAGTCACCATACAAGGAAGAACCCTGTTGTGAGAACTTTCACTAAGCACAAGTGACTGGGACACTAATTCCTCAAGTCAGCTCCACATTCCACATACTTACACCTCTATATCACTCAATGCTGCCTGCTGTAGAGAGATTTGTATCTTCTCAGATACATCTGTAAAGACAATAACTGCAACAGCCTACCTGAAGGTAATAGATGCAGAAGGCACACCTCATGTGTGATTCATAAGTACATACATAATTATTGTCATACTGGGACAGACCAAAGGTCCATCAAGCCCAGCATCCTGTTTCAAACAGTGGTCAATCCAGGTCACAAATACCTGGCAAGATCCCGAAAACGTTCAATACATTTTATGCTGTTTATCCAGAAATAAGCAGTGGTCTATGGATTTTTCCTTTAGGAAGCCATCCAAACCTTTTTTAAACCCCACTAAGCTAACCACCTTTACTACATTCTCTGGCAACGAATTCCAGAGTTTAATTGCACGTTGAGTGAAGAAAAATATTCTCCGATTCGTATTAAATTTACTACTTCGTAGCTTCATCGCATGCCCCCTAGTCCCCTAGCACCAAAACCTAGCCACACCCTTCCATGTCTAGAGTTATGTGGGGCAGTACTTGCTGTAGAGATATCAGAGCTGATACTAATGAAATGGACATTAAACTAGGTTTGGTCAAGTTCTACACTGATAGCAGAGCAGTGCTGGACTACATAAACAATCAAACTAGAAGGTTCTAGTATATACAAACAACAGGGTTGAATGCATAAGAAAATTACATGACCAAAACCTAGTTGATCATGCTACAAGAACTGTACCGGCATCCCACCTAATGCAGATAACTTGGTTAATAGGACCGGATTTCCTTTTAAAACCTGATTACACACTTTCAGTTTTAGAGAACTATTTTGAGATGTAGACTCTGAATCCAACTAGGAAGTCTGTCAAAAAAAACAAAAAACCTGCCCTTGAGGAAATAATTTGGGAACTAATCATTTCAACCACTTCTCAATGCTCAGAACAAACATCCACATTACACTTTCATTCCATCAGACAATTAAATACCTGTCACCACTGGCATTTTTGCACAAAGCCTCTTTCAGTTGATGAACTTTCCCATGCAAGAATACCATTGTGTGCTGCTTACAACAAGAAGCATATGCAGAGGAATTTAAAAGCATCAACAAAGATGAAAACATTCTCAAAGATAGCCCTCTCTGGAAGTAATGGCCTAGAGTTTGTGGTTATCTCACTCATGCTGAATTAGATAAGAAAGAGAAGAACCTACTCATCATTTCAGCCTGACACCACTTCTCTATTGTGCTTGTGTTCCACTAGCTCAAGCAACATAAAACACTTCACAGAACAACAAAATAGACACTTCACAGAAAGTGGTATCAGAGCTGCAGAATTGTGGATCATCAATGACAATCTCGCACCACTCAGGAACTTAACATTGAAGACTTCTACAAGAGAATATGGTCTTCATGTATTATGAAGATATGTGAACTTTATGTAGTACTACCCAACTCCAGAAGATTAAGGACTCAGAGATTCTTTTTCTTTTTATATTGTCCTTTGTTGTTGTTGTTGTAGCTCCAGCGCAATGAAGAAGAACATTCCTTGGACAATAGAGAGCATGACTTTCATAATGAGTCTGACTTTGTATGTTTAATATGTTTGATTGTTATAATAATAATAATATTATTAATTATAATAATAATAATATTAGTATCTACAAATGTCAGGTGTGGAGTGTATTCCCCCACTTTGTGTGTGCATATTATATTGTTTTGTATTTGTAGTCCAGTTTCAGGCTTATTTTCGAAAGAGAAGGGCGCCCATCTTTCGACACAAATTGGGAGATGGGCGTCCTTCTCCCAGGGTCGCCCAAATTGGCATAATCGAAAGCCAATTTTGGGCGTCCTCAACTGCTTTCCGTCGCGGGGATGACCAAAGTTCACGGGGGCATGTCAGAAGCATAGCGAAGGCGGGACTGGGGCGTGCCTAACACATGGGCGTCCTCGGCCGATAATGGAAAAAAGAAGGGCGTCCCTGAAGAACACTTGGGCAACTTTACTTGGTCCATTTTTTCTTACGACCAAGCCTCAAAAAGGTGCCCAAATTGACCACATGACTACCGGAGGGAATCGGGGATGACCGCCCCTTACTCCCCCAGTGGTCACTAACTCCCTCTCACCCTAAACAAACTTTTAAAATATTTTTGCCAGCCTCTATGCCAGCTCCCTGACAGCAGTATGCAGGTCCCTGGAGCAGTTTTAGTGGGTGCAGTGCACTTCAGGCAGGCAGACCCTGGCCCATCCCCCCCCCCCCCACCTGTTACAATTGTGGTGGTAAATGTTAGCCCTTCAAAACGCACCAGAAACCCACTGTACCCACATGTAGGTGCCCCCTTCACCCCTTAGGGCTATGGTAGTGGTGTACAGTTGTGGGGAGTGGGTTTCGGGGGGGTGGGGTTGGGGGGCTCAGCACCCAAGGTAAGGGAGCTATGCACCTGGGAGCAATTTCTGAAGTCCACTTCAGTGCCCCTTAGGGTGCCCGGTTGGTGTCCTGGCATGTGAGGGGGACCAGTGCACTATGAAAGCTGGCTCCTCCCATGACCAAATGGCTTGGATTTGGTCGTTTCTGAGATGGGCGTCCTCGGTTTCCATTATCGCCGAAAATCAGGGACGACCATCTCTAATGACGACCATCTCTAAGGTCGACCTAAATTTCGCGATTTGGGCATCCCCGACCATATTATCGAAACAAAAGATGGACGCCCATCTTGTTTTGATAATATGGGTTTCCCCGCTCCTTTACCGGGACGTCCTGCGAGGACGTCCTCAGGAAAACTTGAGCGCCGCTTTCGATTATGCCCCTCTTTGTATCCTAAACTACCAGTTGTTTAACTTCCTGCTAATTACAACCCTTAGTTCTATTGGCTACCCCTTTGGATATGGCTTCCTTCCCCCTCATTAGGAGAGACCTACCCTGGTTTGCTTTAGTCTCCTGACACAGTCTTTTTTGTATTGGCCCTGGCCTCTGCCCTGCTTCCTTCTGGATATGCCCTCTCCTCCCCTCATCAGAGTACTTTATTTTTATTTTTAGCTCACATTATCTATTCTCCACAAGAATTTCAGCATCAACTGCAACAGCAGCAGCAGACCCAGATCTCTCATTTTGATCTGATTATCATTCTCCTCACACCTCTTCAGATTGCATGCTGAAAGTGGCTTGTTTATCTATTTACTTGTTGCAATAAACTGTTGGTATTTCAGACAGCGTGTCTTTCTTATGGAGGTTGGTGCTGGTTTAGCTGTCAGAATAGTAAAGCATGTGTAAACACTCTCTAGTCGTGGAGCGGGTAATTACAATAAGTAAAGAAATAAATATATAGGAATGTCACGGTTTCAAATAGGGTTCCCAAATAAACTCCACGCAACCAAGGGATTTGACAAGAAAAATACTAAATACTTTATTAAATGGTAAAATAAATAGAAACACTTGGTTATGTTCCTTAATGTTGGTACCAATTGTTAAAGTTTGCTAATATTAAATAAAAATAGTGCAAGGTGTTAAATACTTTGTGATAAGTTACAAAGGCAATAAGATGTTCAAAACTACAATTATAGTTACCAAGACCCCGACCCCACTTCTGCAATAACATAAAACATCCCAAACATGTACACAACCCCAATTATTGTACTCAGATCTTATATATATATATATATATATATATATATATATATATATATATATATATATATATATATATATATATTTTTTTTTTTTTCAATTTGTGTGCACACAAAAATGTTACCGGTGTATCAAATCTTCGCTAGCATCGCTGCTTTTTTTTGCGTTGGGTACCTTGGTCTTCTCCACATCCACGTCTCCTCGTTTGGCGAGGTCAGCTCACTGGCTCAGGAACTCCAGGATACCTACTGCTCTGACTCAAAGAACTCAAAAAATGAAAATCCTGACTCCCTGTGCTCGTGTGTGCTAACCTCAATCAGTATTTTCTTTGGCAAGGAACCTTGTGGGCTAATTAAATTCAAATAAAAAGATAAGCAAGGGAAATTCCTATCTAGCCCTCCCAAAACATGACCCCTTTTCTTTTATTTTGTTATACACCCACCCTCTACTCACACTGATGGACTGCTAAACTAAACCTCCTAAAGGCAGGCCCTTAACTGCAGGCACTCACAGGGCTCGAGGCTTAGGCTGGGCAGCTCCTTCCCCAGGGCAGGCTCGCTTAGGTGTGGACACTCGAACCAGCAGGCTTCTGTGCTGGGTCCTCCTGAGGCACACACTCACGCTGGCAGACACTCTAAAAAAAGTTCCTTTGGAGTCTGGCCACTCAGTGCGGGGGGGGGGGGGGGGGGTGTCTCTCGCTTTGTGGGGCTTCTTCCCTTTCCGGATAGGCCTCTTCTTTACAGGACAGGCAGTCACACGGCTGGCTTTCTCCTCTCTGGACAAGCAAGCACACCCACGGAGGGATGCTCTGGGTGGACTTCTCTGGGATCCAGGGACCTTGCTATGCTGCTCTCTATTCAGCTCTGCACTGCTCCCAACACATCTCAGCTCCCCAGTGTGGTCCCTCTTCCTCCTCTGCTTCTCTCTCTGCCTGAAGAATGGCCTCTGTAGCTACTGCTACAGCTCCTCTCTTGGTCCCAGCTCCGCTGTTCCTCTGCAGCTCGGCTCCTCCTCTTTTGTTTATAATTATTTATTTTATTTGTTACATTTGTATCCCACATTATTTCCATATTTTCCCACCTTTGTGCAGGCTCAATGTGGATTGCATGTTAACCGTTAATGGCTGTTAGCCGGTTCCGCGGTCCTGAACAAATACAATTTATGAATGATACAAGGTGATATTATGGTGGGTAAGATACATGTATGTTGTAGAATTGGGTGGGAACTTTAGAGAGAGAGGGGGAGGGAAGAGTCAGGTAATGTCCATTACGGTCTTTGGGTTAAGTTGTGTCGCAGGTTGTGCGCTGGTGTCCAGGTAAGTTTAGTAGGGTCGGTTGTTCTATCGCTGGTATTGCTCACCAGTGAAACTGAAGAGGATCTTCCCAGCAACAAAGGATATGTGTTGGAGAGGTTGTGGAGACACGGGAACCTTTTCCCATATGTGGTGGACTTGTCCAGTTGTAAAGAATCAGTGGGTCTTGATACTTGATACTCTACAGATATACTGGAAAAGAAGTATCCACGATGGCGGAATGCTGTCTGCTACATCACAAACCCACTTCAATTACTATATTGCAGCATAAATTTGCTACTTTGTTGTTCACTGCCAGTAAATTGGTTATTTGCACAGGCCTGGAAGCAACTTCCCACCCGATACCCCATCCAAGTGAGGACAATTTTATATGTTTTAAACAAGGGTGGTGGGCTTGGTGTACTTTCTGTTATGGGATGGCTAGGGAAGGGGTAAAGTTAGCAACCTGGAATGTGGAGGGGTCAATCACCACCATTAAACGGAAGAGAATTCTTAAGCACATGAAGGATTTTCAAGTGGACAT